>NC_141536.1:60007498-60724998 GCF_021556685.1 Rattus norvegicus | reverse complement strand
GAAGCTCATCTAAGATCCAGCTGGTTAACTTTACTGAGACTGTCCATTAGGATATCAGCTTCCTCCAAGCTCAGACCCTGTGAGTTCACTAAGCAGATCCCTAGAGAGGCATACCAGGTCCGGAAGCAATGGATTCCACCTTTGAGGATAAACTTCCAGTTATCTCCATGGGTGTACTTGGATGCTCTCTACCACCCACTGTCCTCTAGACTTCAGAGGTCTGCCATCCTTACCACAGCACTGGCATCAGGCAGACATCGGTGACAGAATACCAGAGCAGAATCTTCTCTTTTTAAAGGCTTCTTTATTTTATGTAAGTATGAACACACTGTAGCTGTCTTTAGACACACCAGACCCCATTACAGATGGCTGTGAGCCACCATGTGGTTGCTGGGAATTGAACTCAGGACCTCTGGAAGAGCAGTTCAGTGCCCTTAACCGCTGAGCCATCTCTCCAGCCCACAGAGTCTTATTCTTGTGTGAGCGTGTGTGTTTTGCTCACCTGCAAGCCTACATTCATTGGCTAGTTGGGGACAGAACCTAGGAACTTGTATGTCTCAGGAAAGTGCTACACCCTGGTCTGCAATTCAGATCTTGGTTTTAGTTCTTGAGTAAGGCTTTCCCACTGACACCCATGTGTTTCTGTTAGAGCTACAAAGGATAAAGGGGCAAGGATAAGTGTGTGTGTGTGTGTGTGTGTGTGTGTGTGTGTGTGTGTGTGTGTGTGTGTAGTCATCTCACTTGTACCTCGAACTTCCTGGGGATGGGAGTGACTTTACTGTATGCCTTTTTAGCCCACGTCCTAGTCTTCAGAGAACAATTTAGGAATCTGTAAACAAACATCCAAGATGCTATGTGGTCCACCTGGGATTTACCCACACCCCTCAAAGGCATCCGTGCCACTTAGGAAAGTGGACTTCTCTGCTGTCTTCCACTTCCCTCTCATTTTCTTCAATGGATATACTAACCATGCTATACTGGCTGGGAATGAGGCACACTCGACTAATCCCAGCACTCAGAAGTCAGACAGGCAGATCTCTATGAGTTCTAGGCAAGCCAGAGCTACATAGTGAGGCCATTTTTGTTGTTGTTGTTGCTATTTTAAAAAACTAAAAACAAAAAACCTTGTATCAAATGACCTCTGGAAACTTCTCTGTAGAGGGAGGTCTTGTAGTTAAAAATTCTGTTCCCCAATTGGTTCTTGACTTGTCAATAAAGAAGACTGGGGAGAGGGGAAGGAGGGCAGTTGCTGGGTGGAAGGTACGGGTGGACTTCCGGGTCCCAGGAGAAAATGCAGAGGTAGGGAAGGAAAGGAGCCCTTTCTGCCATGTTTTAGAGGAAGAGCACAGCAATCATGCGAACTCTCCAGAGAGCTCGTGTATGTGGCCTCTGCTACAGGTGGGTGGCTGAGGACGTTTGGCAGGGGCTAGGTGGGGCTAGCCTCTTGACCACTTGAAGAAAGGTGGAGAGACAGAGATAATAAATTGTCACGGGCACGCTTTTCCAGGTGGGAGATATCTGTGCAGTTGTGCCTAGAAGGCAAGTTGTAAAGTAACAACCTGTGTGTCTCTTTTATCCAGGGATTCAAGGGTCTCGGGAGGGGCTAGTAGCATGGTCACCCTCCCGGGTAAAGCAAAAGGGAAGCTGGGAGGGGCTAATAGAGCTGCAGGTCCCAGCTAAAGGCCGTAGCTTTTAAAAGTACACACCACACTTCTCTAATTCCCAGTGACAGGACAGTAGGAAGGAGCTTCGGGCCTGCCCAGTGGAAGATGACTAATAGTGGTGGAAACTTCCCAAAATTTAGATTTAGCTCTTTGACTCCAGAGGAGGAGTAAGAAGACGCACACTTCCGAACACTGGAAGTTTCAAATGTTTGTGAGCGGGGCAGGGGCTCTGTAGATGGCAGTAATCCATGGGATGTTTCATAACGCCAAAGAACAGGCTTTGAAATTTTCCACTATTGAGAGATGGTGTATGAGCAGACAGATCTGTTTACCCTGCCTGAAAACTTACACGTGTACCTGTGTGAAAAACATCACTATTAATAACATCATAATAATAGACACCTTGGCAGACGCTCCTCGGCCTCCTCCATCATCACCAAACCATCACCTCAAGATGGCCATTTTGGATTCCCAGGGCTCTGTTGGTTTCTTTCGTTATTCCACAGAGGGAAATGCTTTCCAGGTCTTCCTCTACCTGCCCCTCATCCTCCACTCTGAGGTCTCAAAGCACGAAAACTACCCCTCTAACGCACATGGACATTTTGATATGAAAAATAGCTTTCTAAGCAAACCTACAAGTTCTACTGGGCTACCAGAATTTAAAGAATTATTTATTTTATGTATGTGAGCACACTCTAGCTGTCTTTGTGCACACCAGAAGAGGGCATCAGATCCCATTACAGATGGTTCTGAACCACCATGTGGTTGCTGGGAATTGAACCCAGGACCTCTGGAAGAAGTGCCCTTAATTTCTGAGCCATCTTTCCAGCCCAGAACCAGAATTTAAAGGGATCGTTTTCTCCTGTAATGTCTTGAGGCTTGATTTAATGATAGCAATACTGGAATAGGCAGGTGTGCACACAGCACCCCCCATAGGGCTGCTAGGCATTCAAATTCGAATTCCCAAGTAAACCAGCCTTTGCTATGTAAACCTTGCTCCCTAATTTAAGGTTAATTGGTTAATAAAAGGCTAGAGCCTATGATTGGACAATAAAGTCAGGACTTAAGGATCCAGTGAGAGGTCTCAGCAGAGACTAGGGAGTGGGGGGAAGGAGATGGAGAGGAGGAGGCTGCGCTGAGAGGAGATGGACCATGAGCGCGTGGCCAGGAGAAACAGCAAGCAACAAGGGACATATGGCTGAGATGCAAGTTAAAACCGCTCACAACCTGTCCAATCTAGGCTTATAGCTTATAAATAAAACACCAGGTTTGTGTGTCTTTTATACGGGCTAGCTAGAATATATAATTCACACACCCCAAATATTGAATGTTGTAAATGCAAGGAAGTGTGCAAACTTAAATATGTGTGTGTGTGTGTGTGTGTGTGAGAGAGAGAGAGAGAGAGAGAGAGAGAGAAAGAGAGAGAGAGAGAGAGAGAGAGAGAGAGAGAGAGAGAGAGAGAGAGAGACCAACAATTGCTTCTGGGTATAGGGGAAAAGATTACTCTGGGGCCTGGAAAAGCCCTGGGGGGATGGGCATGTTCTGCACTGTGGCTGTATCGGTCTCACCATGTCTGTAATCAACACATACCAGGTCATGTATCAGTTTCAATGTGTGATGTTTATTATATAACATTTATATCTGGCTTTTTAAAAAGCACAGCAAACACTTTAATTCCTGAAGGCCTGAGATGAAACACTAAGGGAGAGCAGACATAAAGGATTTTAGCATCGTTCTGCCTGGAAGCGTTCAGTTCCGTCCCTCATTTGATCTCACTGAGAGAAGACACGGATGGACCCATATAGGATTCCACTTTATTTTACCAAAAATTTTAATATCCTTTTCTTTACAACTAACTCATTTTGGGAAGGAAGGTAAAGATAGAAGCAAAATTTATGGAAACCAAAACTTTTGGTTATCTTTTTTTTCTATCAGTTTGGAAAATAACAACAATATATGTGTGTATAAGGAAACTTTTAACTCATGAAGAATTAATAGTGTCCACGAGGAAAGTGAATGGAATAGTTTCTAACCCGAATGACTGAAATTACACATAAATATGGCCCATTTCACACACAATGACATGGCATCCAACATGTTTCCGTTGTGGAAGGACCAGAGGCTAGAGAGACAAGTTTGTCCTTTTGAAGAGCCAATTCAAGAGTATGACACCTCTTCCAGCCGAGGCGTCTGGCAGCTGTCTGTCTGTCTATCCCAAGGGCCTGATCTACTTAGGATGTCGGGCATGTTTCTTCATCACAGCATCCATTCATCCTTTAAATCCCAGGTTAGAAGAATGAAGCCAAATCCATCCAATGCGGTTTGCCGCTCTCTCTTTAAAAGGAGCCAATACAGAAAGGATCCACATCTCCATAATGGGCGGAGTTACAAAGATGATGTTAATAAAGTCAGTTTCTGCTTCAGAGAAAGAGCCACACAGCACACAACTTTCAAAGTATAAATGTTTACAAAAACTAAACCCAATTAAGATAGAGTCCTGGTGTGAAATGGAGTCTTTCCCAAAAGCCATGGAGCATTTGGGAAAGCAAACTAAACCCATGAACGCACATCAGCGTTTTACTTTTAGCACTACTGACACATCCCCCCCTCCCAAAAGAACATTTCTAGAGCACAAAATAGATTCGTAATGGTTTAATTAGATACATTTTATATATCCTGAACATAATTGCTCTCATAGAAATAAACTTAATATTTTGTACACAAACGTTATTTACTGTGCCACATTCATAACATACTGAGCCAAGTGCAAACATCTGTTACACCCCCTGCTGTGTGAGCCCTGCTCCCACAAGTGCTTCCTCATCCAGGATGACAGAGAACAGTATTAGAAAAAGACGGAGAAGTAAACGCACGAGAGAATAACGAAAATGTTCTCTACTATTAAACAAACAGGCCAACCAGGTTTTCTTCCCTAGAACATCTCTCCCTCTATAAGCTCCTTGGGGACAGGACCCAATGACTGATATGTGCTCATGCAGAAAAACACAAGGCCAGAAGAATCGAGCTTAAGCACAAAATATTTGGAAAATTGACAAGTTGATATCCTCTGTACCCAAACTCCCTTGGTTTCCCTCAGCCAGAAAAATGACATTTGGCCCTGCAATCGCATACAACTGACATGTACCACTAAAGGGTATCTTAAACGGAGTTTATTTATTTTACAGCTACCTGGAGATAATATGGACAGCACTTTAAAATAACCCACGAAAAATGGCGACAATTAAAAGTAGAAAGAAATATCAGCAACACTGAAGAGTAAATTTGCACCTTGGTTAACAGCATCCAGCAGAAAAATGACCGGTTTTTCTTTTTCTTTCTTTCTTTCTTTCTTTCTTTTCTTTTTTTTTTTTTTTTTTGGTGAGCCTCTGCAAATGCTGGGTTGTGCCATTGATCAATCCAGTCTGGAATCACCCTAAGGTTTACTGTCACTCTCAGGACAATCTTGCTGGAGGGAGGGAGCTTCCTACAGCCTTTTAGGGAAAAACAATACCTCCCAAATACAGTGATTTAGGTAGAAACCCAAGGAACACATCACTTTTTAATCAAGAGAATCCGCTAGAACACTCCACCCTTTGGTCCTTTAGGTTTAACAGCTTAAATGTCATGTAAATGAAATTCCAACAGGGTTCCACCTTACAACTTTATAACCACAGTGTGAACAAAAAGGATGAAGCTGGGGCAGCAACACGGGCAAGTGCTCCATCGGAGGTGAGTGGATCAGGTGCAGTGGGGGATCTGAAGCCTAACTGAGACGCCATAGTGACGGGATGGTCAAGCCTGGGGATGGTCAAGCCTGGGGATGGTCAAGTCTGGGAACCGGAATCTCCACACAGATTCAAAGTGGAGGATGCCACAACATGTGATTGTAGTTAACGCAACGCTTCTCCCGGCTGCATCCTGAAATCCTAATTAGAGTTTCAGGGTAGACATGACCGTCATCTACCCTTCTCATCTGTCATCTTAACCTTACTATCTGTCTACAAAGGCCTTATCTGTTGTCTCTCCTTTCATCTCAGATAATCCAAACCCTGGGTGCTGTGGTCGCTTCCCTGCTGAGTCCTGGGCCTTCTGCCCTTTGCTAAAGGACACCCCCTGTTGTGTTTCAGACACAGCACCTTCTGCCTCGTGGTCTCTCTATTCTGCAGGATTCTTTTCTTATTTAGGCGGTTGTAAGGCCCTTTAGTCAGACACTAGTAAGTAAGGGCGAGACCCACTTTAAATCATACCGTAAGCCTTATCTGATGGAGGAGAACTGACTTTTGTGAGGAAGTCCCTAAGGTTGTGATTAAGTCCTAATTCAATATAAAATCAGACATAACTAGAGATGCACAGGTAAAAGAGCATCAGTTGAACAGAGAAAAAAGCCGTCCATGACAAGGGAGGAGGTTTTACAACTGCAGGGCGAGCCACCTAGGAGCACAAGGAGAGAGCTGGGTGAGCCCAAAGCCTGCCCCTGCCTCTGCCTCTGCCTCTGCCTCTGCCTCTGCCTCTGCCTCTGCCTCTGCCTCTGCCTCTGCCTCTGCCTCTGCCTCTGCCTCTGCCTCTGCCTCTGCCTCTGCCTTAGGAAACTTTTAAGGAGAGTGAAGTTCCAATCCAGTGACTGTCAGCTGTGTGCATGGTGCACGGACTTACGGGAAAGGGGAGATGAATTTGGGGGAAATTCTGAATTTTCCTCCATGTTCGCAGCAGCTTTGGGCTCTATGGTGAGTTAGCCATTATTAGGAATGCTTTGTGGGGAGAGAAATAACGCCAAGATTTATACCTCTTAACAAAATAGAAAATGTCACTAATCTTGTTATCAGAGTCTAAAGTAACACTTAAATTCAGATGGTAAGAATCTAAGAATAAAACTCTAACTAACGATAAAATATATGTAATTTTCTAATTCACTAGGAAGCCCCCTAGAGAGTTTTTTTAAACATACAGGCGTTTATATAGTCATGTACATGCAGGAACTTAAAAATGCCAATGCAGGCTTCCTACAAAAGCGTCTGTGTGCCTGTGGAGGAAAAACAAAACTGGAAGGATTCAAAACACGTCTTGCCCGCCCCCACCTTTGGGATGGATAATTTTTTTTTAAGCCTAAGATTTATATATCTGCCCTTAGCAAGGCAGATGATTAATATGTAACCGTGTAACATATGGAACTGCTTGGTTTAAAAAAAAAAAGGAAGATGATTTTGCATAGGATCCATTTACAAAATGCAAACAAGCCTTTGTTCTCTGTGGAATCTGAACAGTGTCAAGCGTTGGGCATGAGTCAGGGATGTGCTGCATGGCCTTGTGTGCCACTCAAAAATGGTACGTTATGGTATCACCCAGCCCAGGCAGAAACTGGTGTCTGTTGCTTCCTACTGAAGTTTAACACTGATTACCGGTGTCCAAATCACATACAATTTTTGCCAAATACCAGGGCACACTGTGAGGTCAGACAGAGGAGGGATGATTTACTGTCTGGACACAGGACAGGAACTCAAAGAATGACCTGGATACAGAGATCTACTTCGTATACAGTACCTTAGCCCTCTTGCCCCTCAGATCCACCACACCAGAACTGACTTAGCAAGGGAAAGCGTGCTTTTCCCCATTTAGTCCTCATATCAGCTGAATCAATGCTCTGACCAAGAAAGTGAGTCATGCCGGGATTCTAACGATCTGCCCTTCACATACACCTATGAGCACACATTTAAAAAACAGTTTATTGTACATCTCTGCGTTTCTTAAGGCATGAACAATGTTGTAAAGATGGGATGGGTTTTGGGAAGCATCAACGTCTATTCTGACGAGGCTGAGAACAAGCACACCACATCAAAAGAACACACTTCAAGTCTGAACTAACCCACTATGGCCCAGGAGCTCCTAAGGATTCGGGATGACGTATTCGGACAGCAGACGGAACATGTGGTCTGTGTATCGTTTTAGACTCTCCTGATCCGCTTGAAGCACACAGTACAGGTTTTTCACCTTCTTTTCCAGCTCTCCGGACTTTGGATTGTATATTCTCCTTCTTTTAGTCTGCTTTCGGAGGAGGGCATGGGTTTTATTTATTTATTTGTTTGTTTGTTTTAAGGAATATGGTTGCAGCAAAACAGAAAGGATCCAAAAGTGGTTAGGAGCCTTGTCTAATGCACTTTTGAAAATCCATTATAAAGATGAATAGAAAAGCAAATGGGAGGTTTTCAGTCGACCCAGAAACCACGCGTAGCTATAAGAAACATAATTGTGCATAGTTATTCATTCCGAGTGTGGTGTATTGGCTAGCTCTACGTCTCCAGTTTACCAAAGAACAGGGCTGTCTACTTTGCTAAACCCAGGGTCCTTTCGAAGTTCCCAGTAGGTGTCGTTAGAAACCCAGGCTTCTCTTTGATTTGCGTCAATAACTTTTCTGTGAAAATACAAAAGTCAGTGTTAGCCACAAGGTACGTCAAGGTCACCTGAACTGAGTTCTTTCTCACATGTATGTTGTATACAATTGGTGTCCTATCTGCTGACAGTTGATACGTCGACAGTGGAAGTGACTGTTTTCAATCACTAAATGATTGAAAGAAAACAAAGAAGGAAAAGGACTAAGGACAGGAACCAATGACCATTAATCACCTCTGGGCAAGGGGAGAAAGTAGAGAGGCCCAAACACAGCTCAGTAAGCACTGTAAGGAAGAGCTGCCTCCCAGGAACAGTGTAACACCAGTAGCTGCAAAGGCCTGTGAAGCCCATGTCTGGAGGGCACACTGCAGCCCTGCAGCCCTCTGAGGGGCACACTGCAGCCCTTTGAAGAGAACACTGTAGACCTCCTAAAGGGCACTCTGCAGCCCTCTGAGGGGCACACTGAAACCTCTGAAGAGTGGGTCTGCACTTCCGGTGATCACAACATGGCAGGTCTAAGGGGGAGACTGTCACCCTTTTCTGTGCATGCTCAGAAAGATGGCAGAGGATAGATCTGGAAACCACAGATTCATCAGTGTGATGTTTATATAATCCTTTAAATAATCCTGGAGTAATCGTCTTTGGTCATACCACAGTGGGGCCAAATCTGAGCAGAGGAAAGCTCTGTGTGACAGAAATAAAATCAAATCCTAATGAAGTCATGGTGCCCTTGGGGAAGAGCCCCAGCCACTGCCTGGGTGAGGAGTGGGAACACCTTCCTGCTACCCTAAAGGGTCCAGAAAAAGAGAAATGCCTTCTGGTAAGCTCCTTCACTGTCCACAGAAAGAAAAGACCATTGAGAAGAGCTGGCCGGTGACAGTCACTAACTTCTACAAGCACAAAATCGGATTCAGTTCTCTCACTGTCTGATACAAGTTACCCACATTTGCTTACGTTCCTAGACACTCTGCACCCTTCTTTTTCTCTTTACCACGAGTCCCTCATGGTTCGTGGTCACAGAAAACACAAACTTGTGGGAATGGCTGACTTACTTAAAAAATTTTGGTATGTGCTCAAGATTGTTTTCCTCCATGTAGCGTCTTCTCGATCTCTGGAGTTCCTCAACTCTTTGTTTCTCTGCAGCTGCAGCTTCTAGGTTCCCTTCTTCCAAAAATCTAGGCAGAATACAGTTGATATTCCAATGTTAGCTCCTTTTAAGAAAAACCACTGGCATAACATTACCTGATGATTACTAGTAAAACCCTGAACCGTGGTGACATTACTGATGTCCCTTCATGTCTGTTCCAGGCCAAGTGCCATTAGTCTGTACACCAATTAATATAGTTTCTGCATGTGTGGACTGAATTACTCCACTGGGAACACAATGGAAAGGGGGCAGGTGACTGGTTTAGCCTTGGGCACTTCTCTGTGCTGTCTGGGAGGCTGTCAGCTCAGATTTTTCTGAAGAATGGCATGAGGTCACAAGTTGGGTTCTTTCCCTCATAGTGCCAAATGTTTTTGTTAAGGCCATTATGCGATGCTGGATGGTGACTTGCTGTCCTCTACTGAGAGACCAAATTGACAGCAAGTTTTCCTCTTTTACTGGAAGTGTCAGAGAGATGCAAAAGAAGGTATGCTGAAATAGAATTGAGGTCAACAGACTTAATGATGATTTGTAAATGTTTTCCTCTGTGGCTACAATATACACTGTAGAAGTTAACTGATGAAACTAAATGTAAATCACTGAGATGCACATCCCAGGAACAACACAAACTGCATTATTTTTAGCACAGTCTATGGAATCATATGTAGAACAGAATGCAGTGAAAGTCACACCAAGAACATTTTAGGAGGGAAAAACTGCACACACACCTAGGAAACAGGGAGCTGATCTTGGATGGAATACAGATGGCAGACAGAATTTTAGGGAAAATGAAAATGAATTCTGTAGAAGTGGAGGACATCATGGAGCATACACATATAAAAATAACACAAACTGAACTCAGTGGTTTGAGCCCTGTCACTCTTGATCTTCAGTTTAAATGGCACTTCGTGTTACAGGACAGTGTGTGTAAAGAGGTTATAAACACAGGGAGAGGAGCAATTGTACAGTCACCACCTGAGGTTTCAGACATTTGGTAAATATGGGGGAAGCTTTGTGCCCAACATAACTGGACAGAGTAAGCTTCTGTTTCAATGACCCTACAGATGCCATTTTGCCCACATTTGGAAACTCAGGTATTTCTGAGTGAATAAGGGGACGAGAATGCAGGAAGGAGCAAAGAAACGATGTTGCACATAATCCCGATCACCTCTGACACCTGCATTGTTATCTAGAATACCACAGAGACCTGGCGCCCTGACCTTTGATCTGGCCGGAATCGGGCATCTGTGGGAGGAAGGAGCTCCTTCAGGACTGGATCCAACTCGTTGAGCTCCACGGCAAACCTCGTAAAGCCATAGTAGAGCTCATAGTTGGTTGGCAGAGAACCTGGAGGGAGACAGAGAGCAGCCATGAGAAGGAAAGGCTCAGAGCGAGGGAACGAGCTGACTTCCTCAGGAAGAGCACTGAACTGGGCTTCGAGAGCCCAGCTTACAAACAGGTTTGTACTGATGAACACAACACTGCTCTCCTTTCGAGTCATTAAACCGATCCTCCTTTGCTAGGTGAGAAGGTTTATGTTGATGGTTAGCACTGAAAGATTAGCATATTTAATAAAACCCAGCCCTTAAATAAAGCCTAACATTATAATAATGGCCTTCATTCTCTGAACACACATCCAATTAGGTAACTTTATAAAGACCAGGATGGTTAACCACAAACATTAACACTTCACCAGAAACATCTGCCATGTATATCCTCATTAGAGCATTTAAAAACTATTTTTTTTTTACATTAACTCAAGTGGGAACACAGGTTTACACTGCAACTGCCTTCAGACACACCAGAAGAGGGCATTAGATCCCATTACAGATGGTTGTGAGCCACCATGTAGTTGCTGGAATTGAACTTGGGACCTCTGGAAGAGCAGTCAGTACTCTTAACCACTGATCTATCTCTCTGGCCCTAAAACTATTTTTTTTAACTCTCTCTGTGTGTGTGTGTGTGTATGTGTGTGTGTGTGTGTGTGTGTGTGTGTGTGTGTGTTTCTCACTTTGCTGTCAGGCTGGTCTTGAATCCCCTAATTCTAGCAATTCTCCTGCTTCTGTACTTGTTTCTCCTAAGCACTAGGGCTGCAGGCGTTCACCATCACATTTAACAGTGCGGTAGGACTTCACTTGATGCCTCACTTCTGCTAGGAAGTGCCCAACCACTGATTAGCTCCCCCAACATCTTATTGGTGCTTATTAGAAATTCTAAGAACATTTGTCTGATTTGCTCACTGAAGCGTTTCAACCACCTAGAACAAGGCTGATGCACAGTCAGTACTCAGTAAGTAAGTCACTAAGAACGAAAGAATTAACCACTCTACCAGAAGGAAATGTATAAACCCCTGACAGTGCCCTTTAGGAAACCAATAACTAAGTTTAAAAGTTGGAGGTGACCTGATAAATTCCGATGAAGGGAAATGTTCCCTAGCAATATTTCTCCATTCATACTTGATATTCAATTATACGCTAAGGTAATGACTGGCTCTGCCAATGTCTTCTATTAAGTGCCAGCATGCCACAGTGTTGCTGCTCAAGTGAAAAAGAATCACTGTAGCAATCTCCTGGATTTGTAGATTAGAGACGTTATATTTCTTTTCTTTTATGTAAAAACTAAACATGAGCAAGGGCTTGCTTATGCATTTCAGTTTTTTATCTTTATTTAGTACACGAAGTGTTTGCATGCATGGGTTTTGTTTAGAGCCAACTTCCCATGGCAGATTTCAACAGGTCACTTGACTTCATGTCAGTGATTCGGCCCGTTTTTAATGATCAGATATCCAGTAGTGGATTTTGTCGAGTGTAAATGTAACAGCAAAGGCCTGGAGCATTTATGTTCCGGATGTCTCTATTAGAAGGAAATGCAAGGCAGACTCCATGGTACCCTGTGTTTCCTCCCTTCTGTTGCCCACAGCCTCCTGACCAGGACGCTCAGGTGGTCTCACCTGGTCTCCAGATGCACTTTGCCGAGGGGGCCACCCCGCAGTAGAGTCCTTCGTGCCACTTCCCAAACAGTCGGTGCACCACCTTCCCCTCCTGGTCTATCACCACCCCCTGGACTTCATTCACGTTGGAGTTCCAGTAATTCACCTGGAAAACAAGCAACCCCGAGTGCTTTAGCAACACCAAACTGTCCTCTCCATATGAACAGTGTTTTCTCCCTTGGCCTGTAGCTCAGCACATTCTGTCCATATGGAAGGCTGCCCTTCTTGCTCTCTCTCTCAGTAGAGCCTCACTAAGGAAGCTTCAGCTGACTGGGAACTTACTGGGTAGCCCAGGTTGCTACAAAACTCAAAATCCTTTATCTCAGACGAAAGTGCTGGGCTTAGAGGTGCTACAATAGCTGGTTAGATGGATTTCTCTGAAACGGGCAGTGAAGGGCTGGGCATGAGGCATGAGCACTGGCTACCATGGGCAAGGCTGTGGATTTGATTGATTCTTAGTACCATAAAAACCAAACCAAACCAAACCTACTCCATGCCACAGCACGAGAGCCTGCCATTCTCTAGCTACCCCCAGAGCAGATGCTAGCTGAAGAACCCAATATTAACTCATAGGTTAGTGATTTTTCTCTTCAGATTTTCTCCCTTTGCTCATGCTTAATGAAGTTCAACGGGACATGATGTCAACATAATCGACAAGCCTGTAATATACTTAAAGAAACATGGATATGGTGTTGTATATTCTACTTCGGAGCAGTGTTACTGGAGAAATGGGGTTCCATGGGCATTTCTGTCCCTAACCTTTTTTTCTAGTTAATAAAGGTAATGCTTTCTTTTGGCTCAATTTGGATAGCTCCAGGAAAGGGTTGGTGGGTTTGGAATGACTGGCAGCTGTCATCTGTATGGTTCTATTCAAGTATTTTCAGAAACTGGCAGCTGTTCTAGAATGAGCTCCCTAAAGAAGATCGCCTACATATATCATGCCATCATCAGGCAGTAATAGACACTACAGCACTCAGTATAGGGATGGAATATGGTCTAGAATTTTACTGATGACGATGTAAAAACAAGATTCTTTGAAAATAACCTCACTTCTCCTTTGGCATGTTATTTTTGACCTCTACGAATTTAGAAGCTTGTATCTTTCAAACAACTCAAAGCCAGTTGTGCTTTCTTGTCTAAAATGCCCAAATGTCTAAGAAGCCATGATGCAGGGCAGCTCTCCTCTGATTGCTTCCTGAGGAAGCATTCTGCACAGGCCTTCCTTTTCCACAGTGGTACTCACCTTGACGAATGTGAGCTTGCAAATGCAAACACTGCTTTTGGTATTTCTAATGGTTACTTCGCCGTAATGCTCGATCCATCTCCTCCCACTGAGGATGTTATGTATACACGTGGTGACTTTATTCCACACATAGTAATCTCCGTACCTACAGACAATACAGCACTGGTTAAAAGCCACGGACTCAGATATATCAATGTCCTGCAAAGGAAAATATTCTTTGGATAAAGCCTCCTACTCCCTTACTTTCTCCTCATTTCTTGAAAAACTTCTGTGCAGTCATAGAAATGCGTGACATCATTTATTTACTCACAGTGATCAAGTGTTCTCTGAGCCTAAAGAGGCTCAGCTCACCAATGCCTCTCTCTGGCCCTCTGGTACAGTGGCGTGTAAGAAAATGCTCAAAAAGTATCATGCAGGTTACTATTTACCAATGAACAAAGGATGAGAACAGAAGAGGAGTTTAGTCCTTAGATTTCTGGCACATGGAGGGATTATTGGGCAAGTCATAGCAGATGAGGCTACTCTGTAGGTTTTGTGGTGGGGAGGCGGCCACTGTGTATAAGTGGTGGGTAAGACACAGGGGCCAGAAAAAGCACAGTATCCAGAGTTCTGTAAACAGTGGGCTCCAGGTCATGATGAGGGCAGGGAAGGGATTTAATGACCCAGCAAAGACTCTGTATTCACAGGCAGGCAATGCATACTGGTGGAAGGACTGGAGGGAAGAAGAATTAATCAGATTTGAGAAAGATTACTCTCAGAACACTTTTAAACTACACTCATAAAAGTTAGGAAGAAAGATGCAGTCATTCTTTAGGAAAAAGTGAGCAGGCCCATCTATGGCATGAATCTAATGCAGATTCTGGGACTAAGGTATGAATATATTTCTGCCAACCAATGAGAGAGCACGGCCACAAATCAGGTGTAAGTTTGAGCATTTCTTATATTTTCAAGCAAAACTGTATTTCATAATGAAATAAAATGCTTCTAAGGTCTAACTGGTGTGATATGGGTATTACAGATATTTGGAAAACTCAATCATAAATTTTCACTTATTGCACATTTACTCTTTATCCTTACCTTTTTCATATTCAATTCACCAGCATATTGTGTGCTTCCATATGCACATGCATGTACATGTGTGTGTATGTTTGTGTGTGTGCGTGTATGCATGACCCCAGGTGCAGGGCATGTGTGTGGAGGTCAGAGCGTAACCTCAGGTGGTGTCTTTGCCTTCCCACTAGAGACAGGGTCACTGTGCTTTTTCTCTCCTGCATCTTGCAGGCCTGAGAGCTCTCTGAGGATTCCCCTGTCTCAACCTCCCATCTTCCCACAGCAGCACTGGGATTACAGGCACTCATGCTATGTGTATCCTGTTTTTACATGGCTCCTGGGGATTTGAACTCAGGTCCTTGTGTTTTTATACACTGAGCCGCCTCTTCAGCTCCCCTCGACAATACATCCTACCCAAACAGATAAAACCCAGATCAGCCAAACAAGCAAATGATAAATTAGTATCTTGTTTGTATGGCCTATGTCTTCAAATTTTTAAATATAGAATACAATCATAAAAAAAACCCTGCATCGCTAGTTTTTGGTAAATAACTTTAAAAAAACGTAGGCTGACATGCTGGTGGGAGTGTGGCCCGTGTGGCTTTGGGCTGACCAAAGGAGGGATACCAGGAAAGCAGCAGGAAGCCGTGGTGTACGTACAAAGGTGGTTGTGTATGTTGTGGGAATCCATTCTGATACTTGTGCTGGAGGTGACTTTGGACATACAGGGACATGGACTTTTGGAGTCTTCCAGAATACCCACTTGGACTGTAAGAGAACGCACGAAGCCTGAGAGGAGAGGAGAACAACCTACTTTGGAAGCGTGACATTCAGGGTTCCGACGGGCAGGATTTCCATTGACTTTCCCCAGAATTTATTTTTCCATCTGATATCTAAACAAGATAGCGAGAGAACAAAAATTCAGCGCTCCACATCTGATCGGTTCTGTAGAAACCAATACCCATGCCCTATGTTACAAGGCAGATTTTGCAATCACAACTGACTGTAGTGTGCATTTAATATCCCAAGGCCCTGTCAGTCCTTGTGAAAAAGCTAAGGTGGAAATATTGTGACTCTACCCAGGTTCATTATTTGTTCCTCTATAATCCTGCTCCCTGTTTGTTTCCAGAAGTTTGGAATAAAATATGTGTATGTGAGAGGTGTTCATATATGCACATGTACCTAGAGACTGTGGTGCTAAAATCGTCAGATAATAAATGCTGTTCTGATTAAACAGTAAAAATAGTCAATACACACACATGCACACACATACACACATGCATGCACACACACACACGCATGCGCACACACACATACAGGGCCTGAAGTAATGTAAAAATAACTGCAGTATTTTTATTTATTTAATTGACTCATAAAACATTTCTCCCTATATGAAGGAGTTATATGTCTCAGGAGAATAGCAAAAGATAAAAAAAAATGAGTAATCTAAAATCTTTCCCTACAGATAGAGAAGATTTATGAGCATGTGGGATGAACTTAATGAACATGTCTCCTGCACTGGCTATGGCATAGCCTGAGGGCCACCATTCCTTCTCATTGATGGCTTTACATTTTCCACATGGAGACTCAGATCTACTGGCAAATCTGTAATAATCACCTGTTCCCTCTGGATAAACTGAAAAAATGATTAGAGCTGTCCTTATAAGACTTTTGACCCTTGGTCATAATCAAGAATTTACTTATTTTCTTTTTCTTTTTTTTCGGAGCTGAGGACTGAACCCAGGGCCTTGCACTTTCTAGGCAAGCACTCTACCACTGAGCTAAATCCCTAACCCCAACTTATTTTCTAACGTTGTCATAAAGTACACTTACAGCTCTCTGTCATGGTGTGCTCTCAAGTTAAGATAATGCTTCCTGTGAGCAGGGAAGTGCCTTCCACACACAAAGAACTATTTTACACTTAATAGTCAAGTCAGAAGATAAGCTCTTTACTTTCCTAAGGGGGTTTTGAAACTTTTAGATAAGACTGAAATTATACCACAGCAACGGGACTTAAATAAGAGAGTCTTCATTTCAAAATGCACGCTCCAAAGAGTCAAAAGACCGTGAGTCACTTCAGTGTTTAGACCATTGTCCCTTTGGGGAGGAGGTTCTTCGAGAAAATCTATGTGCTATACACACAGTTTGCAGATGCTCCAGTCCCTTATATAAAAAGTGCAAGATACTTGCATGTAAAAGATGCATTGTTCTCATGTACTTGGAATTATCCTTGGATGACCTATAAGAACTAATAAAGTGTCAATCCTCTGTAAACAGCTCTTACTGTTCCATTTCTTGTGGGATAAAAGAAAACTATTGGTATGCGTTCAGTCTAAAGCGTTTGTCTGAGGGCTGTCCATCTGGGTTGGTACGTATGCTCGAGGACATGTTTGGGTTGACTAGATGTCTAGACAGAGGTGTCATTGAGCATTCCTTTGGGATTAAAATCTCTGCACACATTCTAAGGAGAAGCAAGAGGGCAACAGACAGCACTGAGGCCTGCATGGCACCGTGAGACAAGGTGATGGCTCCAGGCTGCACAGGCAGCATGGAGCTCTGAAGTATGATGGACAGTGTGTGAGCTCCGTGGGCTCAGCATCTCATTTCCAAGACGACACAGTTTCATATTAAAGTGGAAAATTTAATTTCTCAGGCTGATCCCTACTAACACTTACTACTTGGCTCTGAGTTCCCAAGGCAGAGATAAAACTGAGCACAGTGTACTTTTAGTAGCTAGAAAATGTCCACAGGCTTATCTGTTTGACTCTCGATTGTAACTGATTGAAATACAAACCTTGCCAAAACACAAAGTTCTTGGATTCACAGTGACAGGCAGAAATGGGTGGATGATGGCTAACCTGGAAATTAAAAAAAAAAGGGCAATCATGTTAGTATTCCAACTCGTATACAGGATGTTTTCTTTGTTTGTTTGTGACAGGGTCTCACATAGCTTGGACTGGCCTCAAACTTCCTGCATAGCTAAGACTGGCCTTGAACTCCTGATTTTGCTGCCTCCATCCAAGTGCTGGGATTGCAGGATACATTACAAATACCCAGATCATCAATGGTGTTTTTTAAAAAATAAAATCCTTCTTCCCCAACAAAACTAGAGAATCCAGTTCCAATAGTAAATTCGTCTCAAAAGTGTAAGCCGTTAATATTTATCATCATGCTTAAACGCAGAGAGCTTACACACACTTCGAGGGGACGAGGGTGCAGTTGAATGTGTGTGTTTTCTGTTAACTGGTAAACTAGCCTGTCCCATACACACACTTATCAAGGCTTGCCTTGTCACTGCGCCGCTCTCTTACCTTGGACAGCAACCTCACTTACTTGTTCCGAGAAGAACCGAAACCCCTTATCTTCTCTTATGCACTCATAGGTCTCCCCCAGGACCGGATTGAACGGCTTACTTCCTGCTCTGAAGTAGGTGGAACAGTACCCTGAGACTGCAAAGGCAGCGACGAGAACCTGCAAGGTCACAGGAAAGAATCGCAATGTAGGAGGGACCACCCCAAGTCTGCTTGCCTCGACTTCTACGGACTGTGTACATCCGTCTGTCTCTCTCTCTCTCTCTCTCTCTCTCTCTCTCTCTCTCTCTCTCTCTGTGTGTGTGTGTGTGTGTGTGTGTGTGTGTGTGTGTGTGTGTGTGCAGGGAGGGAGGGTCTGCTGACGTGATGCTGCTTGTGTTTTCAGTTATTTGGATCTTTATCAATACACTGGTAGGGCTAAGTTAAACTACTCCTGTGAGAACCGTCAGGCAACTGAAGCCACGTCCTCTACACTCATGTGTCCACCCGATTTCCTGAATAACTGAGAGCTCAGAGGTTCCGAAGGCCAGCCTGCAAGCCATTTCGCAGGCATGCAGGAGTAGCTGCTGGTGCTGGTTAGAGCAGAGGTCAAGTCCTCCAGTCTTATGGAATAGAGGATAAAGTAGCAACAGCAAGTTGATTTCTCAGGGCTGTGCTCCCGAACAGATGGGCTCTCCTGGCACTCAAGATGAGCTGACAAAGCAAGGCCCAGCATGCTTTAACCTCTAAGGAGTAGGATATTTTTGACAAACTTTAGGGAACGCTCTAGGCCAGCAGGTACGCCCACTCAGCTCAAGGTCAATATGCACCTCAGGATAGCTCTGAATGAAGCCCAACACATTTGTAAATTGACTCCATCCGGCAAAACCAAGGGCTGAGCACCCCTGCGGGAGAACAGGCTGTGGAAACCTCACAACACGAGTAGCTTCCAAGAAGAGTGTCTAGAAGTTCCCGGCTTTGCTTAGTCATTCGAGCAGATCAAATCTTCTCTAAACCTATACTGTGCGAATGTCCTATGAACAAGGCTGTCCACACGATGGTTGTGTCAGCTCATGTCCTCTAGGGGGCGCTGCCCTGTTCTTTGTTACCATACCATCCTCTCATAGGGGTCGTCGGTCTCCGAGGCTTTGTCCAGGAGCTCACTGTACTCCATTTCCTCACAGAGGTGCTGCAGAGTGTTGAGTGGCTCGTTGAGCTCCACGGGCATGGAGACTTTGGACAGGTCTTTGCCAATGTTGTTCCTCAAGATATTCCACAGGTTAATGTTACTAGTGTCCGGGCAAGGAGCAGGCAGGCAGGTTCGACGGCCATTGCGGAAGGCGCCTCCTGTGAGCTCCCCATTCAGGACTGGGAGAGGAAGAAGAGTAGAGAGAGTGATGCTCCCCCATTCTGGCTACGTAACATCAGAGCAGAAGAGAGAACTCTTTCATGGGATTCTGACTGTAATACAGCTAATCACATTAACACACAGGATGATTTCTATATAAATTTGAGAACAAGTGCTCAAAGCGTCAGGGTAGGATTTTAAGCAAAGTTTCAAATGTACTCAAATACTATTTAAGAAAGCAAAGTCCTGTGTGTGTGTGTGAGTGCGTATTTCAGAGGAGGGATTTTTCATAATCAGAGGTAAACCTTTAACCACATACCCAGCAGATTTTATAATTGCCACCTGGATAGATTATGCAAAAGAGAAGCTATGAATAACTGCTGAGGGGAAGGAGGGGATGGCTGGCTACCCATTCACCACGGTTAGAATGTGGCCCACAGATAGATCAACCTGGTCACTCAAACGATGCATACTTTGCCGAGAAATGTTGTCGGCGACACTGGTGTTGTCCTCAGATATGTTGTCACTCACGTCGCTGATGTAGGACTCGTCATCGGAAGCCTAAGGAAGGAAGGAAGGAAGGGCCAGGAGGTGGTGAGAGAGCTTCTTAGGACTCTTGCCTCAAGAGCTCAGATCACCAGAGGGTTAAAAGTAGCAAACTCTTATTCAGATGAGCAGCAGATATCTCAGGGAAAGTCTACTTGGATATGTTCAAAGAATACCTGGGTGACTTCTACAGGATGCTAGAGAGGAACCTCTGCTTTGAAGTAGCTCCTCGGTGGCAGCGTCACACGCCTTTCATTCCAGCGCTTGGGAGGCAGAGGCAGGAGGATCTCTGACTTTGAGGCCAGCCTGGTCTACAAAGCTAGTTCTAGGACAGCTGGGGCTACACAGAGAAACTTTTCTCGAAAAAACAAAAAAGCAAAAACCAATCCAAAACAAAAAATAGCTCTCATCTTAGCCAAGCTGGGAAGCTGGGGGTGGGGTGGAGGTGGTTATGCTTAATTCAGGAAAACACAGTGCACACACATATACATGAAGGAAAGCATGGGCCTCTACCCAGAGGATTCCAGATAGGCTGCCCAGAGTAGTGCTACTGAGCAGAGGGTGTGGGAGATGTCAAAGAAAGAACAGGAGTTGCCCAGTCACTATGAGACAGAGAAGCACCACAGGAAGGAGGGAGAGGCACAGGTAAGAACAATTAGGGAGACATTCCCAAGGACTGCTGGGAAGTTAAGAGTGTCTGTGGCCAAGCGCAGGGAGACAAGAAGAAGGCACGGTGGTGACGATAGGTTTTTCGGACAACCTGAAGGGTCGTTAAAATCCAAGAAGCTGCAAGGAAGTCCACACAGAGTCAGACTTAAGTTATCCACAAGATGCTTACAGCTTCCTTTAGGGAGCTGAGATGAGCAGATGCTACACAGGTTCCAGTAACAAGTCCTAGTAGCCTAGTGCCTGACAACTTGTAGGAGGATGGCGAGAGATCAAACATGAAGTCATTCTCTTCCCGAGAAAAACTAATGGAGCAACCATGAAAGCAGCGGGGTGTAGGGCTACAGCTCAGTGGTGGGCGGTCTACCTAGTGTGCGTAAGCCATAGTTCAATCCTCAATACTGCGGAAATAAGTGAACAAAAACCTAAAGTGAAACCCCAACTGAGGGCAAAATTAAATTAAGGAGCAATGTGATGTACAGAATCCAGGCAGTTAAGTAAGAGCACTGGGACAGTTAGGAATTGGGAAGCCAAGGCCTCAACTTCAGACAGGAAAACAACGCTCTTTACCGTCTTCAAAGTGAAAACGGTGGTATTTAAAACCAAAACATCCCTCCTGTAAAAATATTAGCAAGTCCAAGAGGGAGGGCAAACCGATTTTAAAAGTCAACTGCACTGCCATCACCTACAGGACCATTCAGGTAGGCCTCATCCCCCCAACTTAGACACATGCTGCATGTTTCTTCACTACTAGCAAAGAGGATTGGGGTTGGTTTGACCATTCGTTTTGGTGCCTTGAGGGTCTTTCTACATAGCTCTGGCTAGCCCAGAATTCATTATGCAGAACAAGCTGGACCACTTGCGGTGAGCCTCCTACCTGTGCTTCCCAAATGCTGGGATTGCGGTTATGCTCAGCATGTCTGGGTCTCTAGTTCTGCAGTGTCCTGAACACATCTTGCCTTACAAGAGATGAAGCTCTTCATCTGTGTTGGGAAGGCCAGCGCCTTCGATGCTCACTGATGACACACAGAGACGAACCAGCACGCAGGTGCCTCCAATACAGACAATGTTCGGGTATGCTCTTTGTAAACCTGCTTGTCTCTCAACATGTTTCTGTTATCTTATGCACTGCAATTCCTGGTTTGCAACTTCTCTTTTTTAAAACGTGCTTGTGCCAACATTTTGCTACTCAAAGTTTTAAATTTAAATAAAATAAGAACTATCGGGGGGCGGAGGGCACAGCTGAGTGGTAGAGAGTTTGTACCTAGCACACATAAGGCTCTGGGCTTGATCTCCGGTACTGCTAAAATATTTTAATTCATTTTTAATTTTTACATATTTCCATATTTGTTGATGACTTTTAGGGTTGAAGGGCCGATCTGTCAGCGGAGTGCTTGTTGTACAAGCATACAGGACCTGAAATCAGATTCCTAGCATCCATGTAAAAACTGGATGTGGTGCATGTAGCTGAAATGGGGGAGAGGAGACAGAGTCCTCAGGCAGCCTAACGAAGTCAATTAACACCAGGGCTCAGGGGGAGAATGCGTCTCAAAAACTGAGATGGAGAGAAAGTGAAGAAGATACTGGAAGTTGATCTCTGGCTTCTATACATACATGTGTATGCATACAAAGAAACACCCAAAGTCATGCACATACAAGAACACACACACACACACACACACACACACACACACACACACACACACACACACAGTAACTAAATATCAGGGCTGAAAAGAGTTGACATATTCGCTTACAGAGTTCATATATTTCAGATGATACCCTCACAGGACTGTACATATGGGTTAAGGTAATAGGATTTTTGCTTTTGCATATAGGTTTATAGACATGGCAAATTGAGGAAAAAATATTTTTTTGAATCATGTGTTTGCCCTTTACTTGGTCTCCACGGTTCTCACAGGCTGCAAGAGAGCCAGGGGGAACGTGACTGGGCCCGGGGAAGCTGAGCTCATTAGCTTGTAGGGAAAAAGAGGCAAATCAATCTCTTCCTCCCAATTTCTCTAAAACAGTGGTTCTCAACCTTCCTAACACTGCGGCCCTTTAATACACTTCCTCATGTTGTGGCAACCTCCCAAATTACTGTCCCTGCTACTTCATAACTATAATTTTGCTCTATTATGAATCTTAATGTAAATATCCAATATGCAGGATATCTATATGGGACCCCTGTTAAAGGGTGGTTCAACCCCCAAAGGGGTTGAGACTCACAGGTGGAGAACCGCTGCATTAAAAGAGGCTAATCTCACTTAATTGCAGCCAAGGAGACAAGTGCCGACCAGAATTAAATGTATATTGCAATCTTGTTCATTGTTAGCATTTGTTAAGGAAACTGCCATGCTTAAGCACACTGTTCGGTTTCTGATTTCTCCTAAACTACTGTGCCATAAATGGTACATTATCTTTCGTGTAGAATTCTGCAGTGACCATGGACATGAGTCAGAAGTACGTACATCCCACGTTTGTGTGTGGCAGCATTGGGGGCTGGGCTGTTTACTGTGGTCCTCTCACATGTCCTACACACAGACCAAGATCCTGGGCCGTTACCAAGGCCTGCATCTTCCCTGAGAACTAAAAGTGCTGGAGCCAAATATTTTGGTTCCGAACTTCAGGGTTCAAAAATAAATCAGGAACTCCTTTTCTAAATGCGATTAGGTACGTCCCTGCAGACACAAGTCTTAAAGCAGACACTAGGCTGGTAGATCATTCTGGAAAGTATGGCCATCTTTTATTTTAAAAAAAAATGATGTAGCTTTTAGTAGACAATTTTCTGAAAAGGTTCTGAGGACTGGTTAAGTAAATGCACTGGTTGCTACCATATCCCCAGTCAGGTAAATTTTGGTGTGAACACCTCTCAGAAGCATTGTGGGTGAATGGCCCGAAAGAACACCTCCCTTCATTCAGTTAGCAAAGACTTAGTGACTTCGCTGGACTGTTCTAGAGACAAAACGGTGACGTCTCTATTGTGGGGTTTGCATTTTAGAGGTGGAAACACACAAACGACAGGTGAAATAGAGGAAACAAACTATGTTGGGGAGTGCTAGCTGGGAGGGAAAAAGAAACAAGGCACGACAGGTGAAATAGAGGAAACAAACTATGTTGGGGAGTGCTAGCTGGGAGGGAAAAAGAAACAAGGCATCCTGAGGGCTAGGGGAGAGAGGGAAACAACACTTCACTGCAGGCAGGCTAGCTATCAAGGTGGCTTCTGAGGAAGGAATCAGACTGTACATGTGGGAGAAGCTAGCATCCATATTTCTGGGAGAAACTCTCCAGACAGCATGGGTGCCAAGTGCAGAGGACCCTGTCTCCGCTGGCCATGGCAGCATAGAACACAGCTGCATGTACTCTGCCGCTGTGACCGGAGTTCACACACCAATGCTGGACTCATGGGGTGAGCTTGCCAAGTGTGTTAGTGTGAAGGCTGGAGGAGCTTTCTAGATGGTTCTCACTTAAGACGCTTAAGAGACTGGAGCAGGTTAGACTGATCCAGGAGCAAGCCCTTAACAGAAGAGGAAGTGACAACTCTGAGAACATGATGGTGACTATCATTTGAGTTTATTTCTTGGCCTAGTTCTGAGTATTGTGGTAAAGGAAGAAGATGGGACTAAAGCAGTTGTTTTTCTGAAAACCTCTAAAACACAGGGCACAAGGGGAGGTACGCAGTCCAGTTCTTTCCAGTGTGGGTCACTTGAAAGACTACTTCTCTTTGTTATAACAAGAGACAATACGGTGTCTTTAGCAAACTGACAACTCCAGGGATCACTCCTTTGGCTGCTGGAAGGATCTAGAACACAAAGGAACACGAAGCTACACCTGAGTACAGAGGTCAGATTATTAGCATTTTTGTGTGACAGATAAACTGTTATTCTAAGAATACTGGGGACTGGGATGTGTTCAGATTTGTCTTACAGAATTATTAAATCACCCAACAGAAAGTGGTTTTCTAATTCTCACATCCTTTCCGCCTTACCAAACGGCCCCCTGCAATGACCTCAGTTACCACTGGTTTGGTACATATGTTTGATCATTTCCCTTTATTCATCCAAGTCAAGAGCCCAGAGTTTCAGCCCAGAAATGCTTTCATGTGCCTAGGGAACGGGAAGCACCATGGCTTACACACTTTTGGTGCTGCTTTTAATGTGAGCATCTTCCTGTGACATAAACCCACAGGATGGCTCAGAGTCCCAGAGTCTTATGGGCTTGCCCACAGTTGCAAGCAGATGAGACGGACACAGCCAGGAACCCACCTCATTCTCCGATGAACTCGCAGACAGGAGCACCTCTTGGGCATCGAAGAACTCTGACACGGATTCCGACATGGAGAGGCGGCTCTCGTTGACCACCTGCTGTGACAGGGGGAGGTTGGCGTGGATCTGCTCACCAGGCTACAGGAGAGAGGAGCAGACGACAGAGTCACATAGCATTGCTATTCCGCCACATGAATTAGATTTCTAGAGACTGCCAAACTGTCTGTTAACACTAGTGACAGTTTCACTTGCCACCATGCACAATCCCATCTGCCGCGTCTACAGACTCCGAAAGGCAGAGATGAAAGACGGTGGGTGATGTTACAACTCGATGTCAAATGGAATTTAACAGGTAAAACCTCCATTAAAAATGTAAACCGACGGGGTTGGGGATTTAGCTCAGTGGTAGAGCGCTTGCCTAGGAAGCGCAAGGCCCTGGGTTCCGTCCCCAGCTCCGAAAAAAAGAAAAGAAAAAAAAATGTAAACTGACTGTAGTCTTAGGCCTGTCATTACCAGTCATGGACTAAGCAGTAAAGTACGCCTCAAGAAGTATTTATAGAAACTTCTAGAGGCTACTAAACAGATAATTTATAAGATTCATTTCTGAAATAGGATTATATATAATTAAATTTCCAGTTAAATCATGAATTTTAAACCAATGAAATGTGTCTAGACTACTGAATGTCATTTCAAGTAAAATATTGTTTATAAGTGCAATGGTCCAAACTTTATTAGAGAAAAAAATTTAAGAATAAACTATATACATTCCAATTCACTTTTCAGGTTGAAGAGTCCAATTAAGGATTATAAAGTAATTTTAAAATTTTCAATTATGTATTGGGTGTACGTATGGGGCACGCACACATGTGCATGGTGGGGGGGGTCTGAGGACAGCCTGCAGCAGCAGTCCACTCTTCTTCCGCTCTGCGGCTCCCCGGGACTGAACTTAGCCCGTCAGGCTTGGTGCCCTCCTTGACTTGCTGACTCACCTTGCTGGCGCTAAATGCTTTCTAAGTGGTAAATTTTAGAAGTATTCCTAGATTCTGAGCAATCGAGTGTATATACGTGTGATTCCAGTTCATCGGGACCCCAAAGAAGAATGGGCAACTTCAGCCAAAGGTAAGATGCCTTGGGTTATTTCAAGCAGAACACGAGACTGACTCAGAGTAAAATATTACGACTCCTGTGCAAACACGGCCTTAGCCTTAGTTTAGACTCTCCTTTCGTTAGATCCATTGCTGTGTGCAAAGCTCGAGAGCATTAATCAGCAACTCGACAAAAGCGCACATGCATTTTAGCCTGCATTCCTAACGTTTTCCTATTTCCATGCCGTTTCTTCAATATAAACTATGAGTAGCACTGTGGAGGGTGTTGAGAGTGACTTATGACAGCGTGATGTGATGTGAACTGCTCAGTGCACACCGTGAGCATTTGCTTCACATCCGTTAGCTAAACCCAGGCCCTCTGGTAGTGAGCCAGACAAGCAGCCTACCACTGAGCCACACTTCCAGTCCCTGTTGGCTTTCGTTGTCTGTGTCATTCATCGTGAAGGGGCCTTGCAGTACCCTTAGCTTTGATTTTAGCAAGAACAGGTAGCTTCTTTCCCTACACAACTCCCTCCAAAGAAAGCTTTTAAGCAGTTTTTTATGTGACAATTTCTCAGCTGAAATGTCTTTCAACATTTCATCAGATGTTTGCTGATAATGAATATGTTAAATGAAGGACAAGACGGACGTAAAAATTAACCAGCTGGGATAGATATATAAATTATTTGACGATGTCAGGTGAACATAGAAATAAACAAGAGAGATAGTAACCACCGAGAATAAATGATATCAAGTTCACCTACGTCTTTTTACTTCAAAGACTACTGAGCTGTCTCTAACACATAGAGAGAATATTATTAACAGAAAATAACTGATTACAATAGGAAAACATATGCAGTAACTTAGAGGCCATAGAAAAGGAACTCCATATCCACTAATAATGGCCCTTACCTCATCAGGGCTAGGGATAATATTTACACTGACAACGTGATCACAAATGGTAGACTCCGAGTGTATTCTGTTCAGTCGACTCCGGAGCTCAGCGTTCTGGTTAAGTGCCTTAAAGTAACAGAAACCACAACTGTAACTGCACATCGATAAGCAAGTGTTACAAGCAGATACAAGGGACAACTCGAGACAGCAAATTCTGAGAAGTTCTCTGATTCTGGGGGTCTTACCGTGCACCGGACCATGAAGGTTAAGAAGGAAATAAATGGCTCAGGGTTATGATACTAATTGTTTTGTACTATAAGGCCACTGTTTAAGTAGGTTAGTGCACTGAAATATTTAATGGGCTTCATAACAATGACCGATGGATTTTTTCTCCTCCTTAGAGGCAGATCCATTACATCCAAGACCAGTCTACCACCACATATATATTACTTTGTGCAGCCTGGGATGATATGATTATATATAATATCTCTTATATATTGTATATCTGATATATAATAATATATAACATACGATAATATAAATAATGATATGATAAGATTCTTTTATATTTTCCTTTTGTCTATTCTCTAAAGTTTAGGGTTCATTTCAAAGTCATCATCTCAAAAATACTTGGGATAATTAATGAACTGGCTTTAGTGTAGAAAATTATCTTTCAGTACAATTTGACGAAAGGAAACAGCTGTTTTTTTTTTTTCAGGAGCTCATAATTAATCCTCTTGGAAATACAGTGGAACCAACAAAAGCAACTTACAAGGTGCTTCGGCCAAACAGTACGGACACAAACAACCATACTAAGAACATAAGTCCAACAGCAACGGACTCTGCGTTTACCTCCATCACGGTACTTTGAATACCCCAGAAATTATCATCCACAGAACACCATTTGCATAGCCTCCCACATGCATCGACTGCGTCTGATACAAGAACGGAACAGCTTTCCTTAAGCGTGCCCCTTCTCACGCTCCTGAGTGTGAAGCCCAGGGAGCCTTCTGCCCTCCACACTGATGCATGGGGATACAGTCCATTTCTGTGTCAGGAGTCAGCTCAGTGGAATTCTATCAAGCTTTTGGTAGAATGGCTCTGTGAGGACAAGGCCTGTGCAAGAACAGTCAACCCCCTGGCTTCCTGTTGAAAGCAGGAATTTCTAAATGGACATGGTATTCTAAGAGTAGACAATGTATACCAATTAAAGGGCATTGGCCACCTTCTGTTTAAAGCCTTTAGAACAAGTTTGTATGATATAGTAAGCAACACGTTGGATCTGGTATGACAAGAATGGGTAGTTTGAAGGTTAATATTAATTCAACAGCATTGTATGTAGGAAGAGGAGGAAATGTCTGGTTACCTAGGAAACCATAAGCAAGAGATGTGAGTAAATAAACCATGTAGCTAAAAGGAAAAATTCTAATACCTTGTCATCTGGTATAAGTGCTTAGATCATTTAAAAAGAAGTATTTACTAATCTACTTAATGCATATGAATTCTCTATTTGCACATATGCCTGCGTGACAGATGAGGGCATCATACAGAAGAGAGTATCAGATCACATTCTATATGGCTGTGAGCCACCATGTGGGTGCTAAACTCAGGACCTCTGGAAGAACAGCCTGTGCTCTTAGCTGCTGAGCCATCTCTCCAGCCTCCTCAGAGCATTTTTAATAGGAGCAAAATCTCACAAAACATTTGGGGAAAAAAGGTTAGTTCAAGCTGATCCAGTGTGGCTAGCTTACCGGTTATTTACGTGGTCATTGTCTTTGCCCATAAGTATATGCAGTTACTGAAATATTCGGGCCGAATCTACCTTGCCATGTGTAAATGGGAGGGCTCTCATCTGATGAGCTGACTGGCAGAGTCAGTCTTGACCTGAGGTTTTCACATAAATCTTGACCATTCGTTCTTTTTTAAAATGACCACACCTTCTGTTGACACTGGAACAGGTTCATGGATCAAATCCCCATGAAATCACAAGAGTAGGTAATGCTCTTCTTGAGGGGAGGAATGTTATAAAACACGTTTGGCGTTAACAAGGGATATTGTTCGAGCACTTACTCTGAATATTTAACAATACCAAGAGCTCACGGAAACTCCCACCTTAGTCAATTTCCATTAAATGTGACCCTGCCTACAGACACGTGAAAGGACACACAAGGAAGCCTTAAGCAGTAACATCAGTAGTAAGAGAGCTGAGTGAGCTGTTAAAATGGTTCACATGGTTTTTTTTTTTAAAGATTTATTTATTTAATTATTTCCTGTATGTGAGCACACTGTTGCTGTCTTCAGACACACCAGAAGAGGGCATCAGATCCCATGACAGATGGTTGTGAGCCACCATGTGGTTGCTGGGGATTGAACTCAGGACCTCTGGAAGAGCAGTCAGTGCTCTTAACCTCTGAGCCATCTCTCCAGCCCAAAATATTTCTTTTTTTTTTTTTTTTGGTCCTTTTTTTCCCGAGCTGGGGACCGAACCCAGGGCCTTGCGCTTCCTAGGTAAGCGCTCTACCACTGAGCTAAATCCCCAGCCACGTGGTTTTTTAAATGTGAAGGTAACCCTTTCTTTTCCTGGCATATAAGGGGAAAGATTCTGGGCGTGGGAAGATGAGCTTTTCTTTTCTTTTTTTTTTTTCCGGAGCTGGGGACCGAACCCAGGGCCTTGCGCTCGCTAGGCAAGCGCTCTTCCACTGAGCTAAATCCCCAACCCCGATGAGCTTTTCTTGATTTTAAGACCAAGTAGGTAAGCTCTCGGCAGGCCTGCGTCCTCCTGCCCCCACTTTACTTCTCTTTTGAGATACAGTCTCACTGTATAGCCCATGCAACCTTAAAACTTGGAATTCTCCTGCCTCTGCCTCTCGAGTTCCTGGGATTACTGTGTCCTGGCTACAGGCTGTGACTCGGTTGTGCTGGGTAACTTCTGTCGCTCATTTCAAATTTGGCTACAATGCCAAGCTGAGATCTTGTACCGTGCTCCTGAGGAACAAGTGCTCACCTCCATGAGTGTCAAGTGGTTCCGGCTCGGAGGGTTTTCTGGTATTTACATTGGCGTGTAGGAGCTTTCCATACCAAGGGCTGACCGGACCGGCACCTGGCTGCCCACCAGGAAAACAACCGTGGTGTTTTCCCACCGTGTGTAGTTTACTTAGACATTTATTGGGATGGTCCGGAAAGGCATGTTTTTAACCCACATCTTTAATTTTCTTAGTGTTAAACCCCCGTTTTCTCCTCAGTTAGGTGGCAAACAGGTGCCATCCCAATAGAAGATCTTAAGCTCGTTCCTTACTGAGATAATTAATGAATGGTGGAGGTTCTTAATTCTGTTTTGCATTTACTTTTAACCTTTCCAAATTTCAAAAGTAAAATTCATGAAATTGTTGCTAACTGTTAAGATCAGGAATCTGTGTTGAATTACATGGCGAATAACAGGAACAGGTCGCCAATATGTTGACACCACGTCAGAGAAGACAAGCTTGATTTTACTTTTAAGCATAGCACAACACATTTTACCAGTCCAAGACTTCAAGGCTCTAACAAACCCAGAACCAAACCTAAACTAGATCCTCCTTCTAAATCAAACAGACATCACCTACATGGCATTTGGAGCAAACATGGGAAAGAGATAACTTTTTTGAGAATATATATGCAGTGGTAGACACAAGACTTGTTACAGGGCACAAAGAGAGTTAGAAGTGAGTGACTCCGTAAACTCAAGCCAGCAACCAGACATGCATCAGCCGGTTCCAGCCATCTTCCTCAGGCTGGTTCTTCCTTCTGCCCCGATGATCAGTATGCTTGACATCTGCTGTAGCCAAGTGCGTGAAAGCTGGACCCAGTGTTCCTCAGCAGGGCCCAGCACCACTTATTCTAATGGTATCGTGGAAACCGGAGCTACTGAGGAACAGAGGTATGGAGAGAGCAGTGGCAACCAGACCAGAAGAGGGTACAAAATAATGTTAGGAATTTACTCAAGGAGAATAAACAAGTCAGAGCTAGACAGATCCCCACCACAGAGGCCGGCCACAGGCCACCGAGCAAGAGAAACCACAGAGGCCTGCCTGAAAGAAAACCACTTTGTTTTGTAAAAGGGGCCAAGGCCAGCAGGGAGAAGCACTGTGGTACTAGCACTAAGTGTGCCTACAGTTCCTCTCTGAGCAGCCATACAGGAACCTCTCTCTCTCTCTCTCTCTCTCTCTCTCTCTCTCTCTCTCTCTCTCTCTCTCTCTCTCTCTTCTCCCCCAACCCCCTCTCAGCAACGCACAAAGATAATGACTCGTTTAATGACTGTGGCGTGTTGACTTAGTGTCGCCCTGGCTGGAGTATGGTCATATGCTGCGGCTCACAGTTATATAGATTCAATTCACACTACCGTCAGTGCGAGCTGCGAACAAATTCTGAGCCGAGAAACCAAACCGGCAACAGAACCGGAGCATACTATTCTGCAGACAGGCTCACGTGGACCCTGATATGTGACTGACTGTTCTGTTAATCGAAGATGCCCAAGCAGCCTTAGTTTTATAATACATGATTTGATTTTTTAGTGATCACAAAATGAAAGCTGACGAGATCATCTATAAGGGAGAGATGGCAAAGAAAATGTCCTGTCCCACACATGTTAAGTCTAGCATCTATGCTTGTCATGGGTGTGAAAGTTATGTTTCACGGAGGTAAAGGTATAAAAATTATGTTGTGTTTGTGTCCATATAGATTAAGGAAGAGGATCTGATCTCTCCAGTCTTGTAAGTTCCTACTTACTCAAGGAAGATAATTTCTGCCAGGCATGTAGTGAGGAATCTCATCACATCTACTTCAGAAGCCATGCACCTGTTGGAGGGTGCTGGAGTTTGTTGAGTTGATATGATATATAGAAGCTTTACTAAAAATTCAGCATTATCATCATCACGATTCTGTCGAGCAGGACTTAGGTCAAATGTCCAGCTGATGGTCAAGCCATGTTGACCCCATAGCATCTCACAAACTCAGTCCTTCTTCCACCTCCCATGAAACCTCTTTGATTTGGGAACATTATCTCACCTGTCATAAGAGTCTAAAGTAATGAATCTTACCAACTGCTTTTGCTTTCATTTTATCCATTTTCCAAAATACTATACCTGACTAATCTTTCTAATATATACAGAATGCCATAATATTTTTAATTTCTGGTAGCTAAATTCTTTAAGCCCTCCTTATCATTGATAGCACTAGTATTCCTTTGTGTAGTCCCCGATGGGCTGGTTATCATCTAATGACTACCCATGGAAGAATTTCTCGGCTCACCAATTCTCTAGTGTTCAAAACATCAGCATCACTTCACTACAAAAAGAGTAAACTGTGCCTAAGCAAAGGTTGTCGCTTCTAAAACAGACTCCCACCTCAGCCGTGATGGCAAACTGACCAGTGAATGCTTGGCTGGCTCATATGTACATATATAGACACGTCAATGTAGACAAAAGCCACGACACACAAGTGTAAGCATCAGATTCTCCAGTGGCCCATGTGCAACAGTCTTAACAGGCCAACATTAATTTCAAATCTTTTGAGCCCTTGGGTTAGAAAGAAAATCTAAACCCCAAACCAAACGACACAAGGAAAGTCTACTGAGGTCCTGACTTAAGAGGCAAATAAGTCTCTCTCAAGAGGGAATCTGTATACCTCTTGTGTAGTTCTCAATGGGCTGTACTTTAACTCAGTGGGAGTACTTGAGCTCAGAGGGTGAACACCTTTGACATAGCTGACATACTTGATTTACTTCACTCTTCACCTTAATGTTGGATCCTTCTTCATTCCCTCACAGTGCTCACTTTAACATCAAGATTATGAGCTCCTGAGGAACCGGGTCTATGATATTCTACATCTTGCATGACGCCTAGCCATTTACGTGCATACACAAAAGAGCAAAGGGTTTTCTATCACGGTGACCTCTCTTCCTAGTCATTTCTAGATCCATCTAAAGGGAAAACTCACTAGGTAGCCAAGGAAGGCCTTGAGCACCAGATCTTCCTGCCTCCCCACCCTAAACACTAGCATTATAAAGCATGTGGCATTTTTGCCCTGTTTTATGTGGTGCTAGGGGTTGAAATTAGGGCTCTGTGCATGCCAGGCAAGCATCTGATCAGCCTAGTATACCCCTAGATCTCCAGCCCATTCTTGGTCTAAACAAGAAGCATACGAAAGCAAGCAAGCGGCAAGCAAGAAAACAAATCTTACTGTTGTCACTGTAGCCTCAATTTCTGCCACTAGCTTTCATCATCAAATATACTAAAGAGGAAACACTGTAACACTTTGGGGGTTAGGGTATATTTTGGATGCCTTCAAGATGAAACTACATGTTCGTTTGACGACTATTTTGATCTTTCTGCTTCAGGGTGCATTCGCAACAATGACTCAGAAGATCAACTAGTGTCAACAGAGCACGGAACATGAGCAGATTCATTGACGTGAGCAGATGTCAGAACCTTTGCAAGGTTAGGAGCGAAGTCCTCTACCGGCTGCCAGGCAGGTGCTGTGGTGATGCGCATGCTCCCGAGGCCCTGATTCGGCCCTGGAGGCAGAATATGTACCTCAGCTGATAGCGTTTTGTGTTGCTGGGGATGTGGAGGATAGATACTGGTACTTCATTATAGGAGACTGAATACCGGAAACACTGACAGATCAGGTACAAAAACCACACTGACAGTAGCTCACATCTCATTGGTAAGGACTACAGGGATAATCAAGCAGGATCGGATCACATGGAGAGCCACTTACCCAGGATTTGCCAGCTCCTTCACTCTGATCCAAGGCACCAGGAAGTGAACAATATTTTATATAAACACTGAGTTCTCTCACACACGGGAAAAAAAATCACAGAACAGCATTGCATGCTCAAAGGAATCAAACTGAGTGCATTTAAGGACTGACTGGAGAGGAGGTTTATTACAGAGGAAGAAGTGTGCGGCTCTCAAGAACTGATAACCGGAACCTCAACTCTGAGGTATACGGGGGTGCGTTAGCTATTAGTAAGATAAAATATGATATATGCTAAAACTCGGGGAGCGTAACAGACAAAAGAGAACCCCAGGAGTGCAAATCAGAAAAGAAACAGGTTCATCATAATCAGTAGCTTCCAACAGATTAAAATCTGAGTGGGAAAACATAAAGCATGGGAGACCTAATAGATTTCGTTCTATTTACCACTGCGTTGAATATATTCTGGAATGTTCCTTAAACATGTAAGTCATGTATATATAAATGCTTGGTGGGCTTTCTTTTGCCGTTTTATAAAATCAGGGGCTGACCAATGACCCCAGACATTAATTCAAGTAGTCAGAAAAACAATTATATGTACTCAGCAACTTCTGTTCCTTTTCACCTCAACATGTTTAGAGGAGAAAACTAATAAGATTCGATTCTAACTCTGCAATGTCTTGGGAGAATGTCAGAGGAACACGCCATCCCCCACCGCTGGCCTCCACCCCCCCTCATCCTTCGCCTAGCATCTTCTGTTGGCCATGCATACGAAAACACGTGGGTTTACCTGTGACAGCGACTGTCGGAGCCTGGCCATCTGTGTGCTGTGGCCTTTGTTGTGATCTTGCTCTGAAACCATCTGCTTCAGCTTCTCCTTCTCTATAGCTATGCTGTTAAACGCAGACTTCAGAAGAGAATGCACTGGGGAGAGAGAGAAGAGAGAGATAAACACTCACCCTAGTCCAAGGACCATGCAGGGTGCCAAGGTCTGTGCATCCTAACTGATATCCAGGCACTTTCCAGAAAGACTAGGTTATAGTCTAACAACAACAAATCCAGCATGTAGAAAAAAAAATAAAACTAGCCTTAAATAGAATCTGAGCATTTACACCCAGAACAAATATGGCAATTGTAATTAATTAAAATGGAAATTTTTATACTTCATACCAGCCGAGCCAACATAGTTTGGAAGCAACATCCAAAACATCAACATCAATTCTTAACATCAATACTCAGACATTAACCCGCATCTCTAGAGGGAAAAAGAAAGCAGGTTTTGCTTGTCATGTTGGGTGATAATATTTAGAGCTGTTCTGCTATCATGTGACTCAAGAGTTACTATTGTTATTTCCACAGAGCGTACACCTCCAAACAGAACGTTTTACGGATCCTGTCAACATAAAACAGTCAGCGGATCCAGAAGTGTCGACTGTTTCTTTGCAGTGGGAAATGATTTGGCTTTAAAAACAGCGCCCTCATTGCTTTCTCAGCCATAAATGCCTTCGTCTCAGAGGCGCTTCCATTAAAAGCAACAGCCAAGACAGCACCTCTCCCCTCATTTCCTACACGGCTAACAGCTCGGTACAATCTGAGACAGTCTTGTGGTCTGAACCACAAGAGGTCGAATTTGCGTGTTTCAAAAGCATGGGAAGTCTTCAAATATAGGCACGTCCCTATTTGAAAAGGGGTTATATGTAGAGGTAGTCACACCCATACACAGCAGCGGCCTGAACTAAGGGAGGTGGCAGGTGGGTGGAGCGGACCTGGGGAGGTGTCAGGGACCTAAAGAGTTCATGATCTCTTTCAGAGATAAGGCTGGCAATTGTCTTTATTTTGCAGTGCTGCGAGGAAGCCAGAGCCTGAGCAAGGTAGGTTCCCAACTACTGCTGAACCACACCCCCACCACACAGCCTATTAACTCATGTGCAGTGTCCCACCAGCTGAAAGGTGACAACTGGACAGCTGGAATTAATCCCACTGTTGATTTGAGGTGCCTGCCTCATAATGTCTTTCTAGAGTCCAGTCAAGGCATGGGTCTGTACATTTTGTGCCTCTTGTGTGGAACATCTGGATGTCTTCTGAAAACAAAACCAAAACCCATAGTTTCAGCACAGGATTTAAACAGCTTGGGGACTGTGAGAAAGCTCCCCTGGGGCTGCTATCAGGCCCATCCCTTCCCTGTGCTGTGCTCACCTATGCGGTCTCTTTCTCCAACTGCGGCCAACTGTCCCCAGAAGCAAAAGTCCCGCCCATGAACCTGAGCCCGGTGGAATACCACCGGCCCCGATCACAAAATGAGCTTCCAACTTAACAGAGCAATGAAGAACGCCTTCGAAAGGCGGGAGGAGATGGCGTGGATCGACGAATCCATACAGACATAAGAGGATGGTTGTTTTAGGATTATGAAGTTGGTGTGCTATCTGACCAAGTTGTAAATATCTCAGGAGCATCACAGTGAAAGAGAGTAAGTCCATCTGGATGCCGAGGGAAGCAAAAACCACAGCCTAACCTTGCTGGCAGTCTAGGATTATCAGTATTTGCTAAGTTTCCAGGTATGTTCTCCATGTTCGCCCCCTTCTTGTTCTAAGCAAATAAGGAGCTACATTATAAGATAACTACATTGCCTGCCTCCCAGTACAACCCATTAGCACCGCCTTCAGTTTTGACCGAGGAACCAACTTGTCAGTGGGAAGGGAAAAGGCAGAAAAGCAATAACGGGTGTCCTAGGTATTACGGGAAAAGAAATCGGTTTATAATAATTAGTAACTTTCAACAGATTAAAACCGAGGTGGAAAAATGGAAAGTTCACAATAATTAGTGACATCTACACATTGGTTTCTGTAGCGGCTTCGCAGGACACGTCCCACCTCACACAGCTTTTCAGGGATATTTTCAAACGTAGGGACCAGCAGCAGCCTCAGGTGAAATACGTTACAATGAGCTGTGCAAAGGGCTGAGGAGTCACTCAGGGTGTGTCTCCCTCGTGGTTATTTAAAAAAAAGGACACCACCCAAGACACTGCCCCTTTAAACCAAAAGATGAATGTCATTTACTGCAAGCTAAATAAATACCACATAGCAAGTGGGCATTCAGGTCTCCCTACACACGACAACCCAGCATACTTGTTAAACCTACCATGTTTAATGTTCTTACTGATCACTTAATACACAGTGGAGACTCAAGAGTGTGACTGACTTCCTAGCCCTCAAAACTCAGTTGGCCTGGGATGCTCTGGCAAGGGCAGTCTAACAGGCACAAGGTTTCGCCAGTTCAAGGATGAGTCTGGCAGCATCTACTCCTGGTGTCTCAGCCTTAAACGGCCTTACACAGGAGGAACCGTGTGGTTGTGAGCAGCCTTCCGGGTGTGCCGTCAGTGTACAAGGAACACGGTAGAAGTCCCTTTCTCAGCCCAGGCTGCAGCAGAAAGCCATCGGGTGAGCTTGGTTAGTGAACCACGGCAGCTCGCAGCCGAGCTTCACCCAGTTGAAAACAACAAGAGTGACGCTTGTTTGGAAAAGGAGCAGTTTTTTTTTCCTGGCTACAATTAAGTAAATATGGATTATAAGGTAACTGTAAGACACTGAGAAAACAATGGTTAGAGACAGTATCTTGCTGGGCTGCCTAGGAAACAAATCCTTCTTTGCTTCTCTGCCTCTTTTCTTTCCAGTGAAAACCGAAGGTCTCGCTGTGGTTGTCCTGGTAGGTGGCCGCGCATCCCACATTTTTATAGAGTTCTGCCCATGTATTAACCGGTCCATCCTTCTGCCACCCTCACCTATGCAAAGATAAAATAACGCATCTCTCGTCAAATTCCCCGCCATCAAAAACCTTGTAGTGTTACCTTTCTGCGCAATTAGACAAAATTCTTCTTGTAGCTTGGTATAATCTGTGGAACTTTCCAGAGGGTCGGTGAGGTGGCTAGGAGGGGTCTGAAACTCAATGTCTGCACAAAGGTTGGGGTTGGAGGAGTGCAGACGCACGGGTGACATAGTGGCGCTGAAAGGAACCTGGAAGGGAAGGTATACATTATTCACGTGTCACCACGTCCTGACCACCGTCTCCTCTGCAGCCAGGGCCCTTCCTTTCCACTACAACAACCCATTCCCTTCTGACGATGCGCTCAGGAAAGCCTCAGCCCTCATTCATTTCACAAATACTGTGGCCTGGGAGGAGTTAGTCTTGTTTCTGAGAGTTCCAGAATTTCTCACTGGGTTTTCCTTCTTACAGAGAACAGTGACTACACACCTCTGAACCCCCACTTGTCCCTAGAAGTAACTGGTGGAAAAGAGCACCCCGAACCTTGTAGTGGACCTGTTCTCCCACAGTCAGAATGCAATTTATAGTCACTTCTCTTTGAGCTTAGGCAGGATCTTAATAAAAATATAAAAATACGCCTAAAGATTTGCCTGGTCTATAGCCACTGGACAAAGCAAGTTTACAGTACATACACTAATGAATTAAAGAGACTCGGTCATTTAAAAATATACTGATTAACATATTCACAAACGAAACCTATTATGTGAGTCACTGCCATTTGCCTTTGTGATCACACGCGTCCCTGTCATCTGGATGACTGTGGCTTAGGAACTAGTCACCACTGAAAGGCATTAGTAGAAAAGGTCACATTATTGTAGAGCATTCCCCAGTAGCAACAGGAACTGTCCTGTCCAGACTGGATATAGACTACGCTTGGGCTGGGGCAAAGCACTTTCTTGTCCTTTTTAGAGGGTCAACCTGAGGGTCCCAAGTGCTATTGGTTAATCGTTCTTGGGAAATGGAAATACTATTCTAGCTAACCCGGAAGCTAACTTTCTTAATCTTACGACACAGATCTTCTCTCAGCTACCCTGAGGAGCCATAATATAGACCCTACAGAAGCTGTATTTTCTACAATTGAAGCGCTGACTCTTTGTCCCTGACTAATTTGCAATACTTTGGTGTGTGGGAGAATGTGTGTGTGTGTGTGTGTGTGTGTGTGTGTGTGTGTGCGCGCGCGCGCGCGCGCGCGCGCGCGCGTGTAAAACACTTCATTTCCTTAATAGGCTTTTCTTTTAAATTTTATGAATTTGATAAACGAGAAAGGATAGAATAAAAGGGCTCTCTGTTTGTCTTGCTCATATAGTCAGATAAGCGGAGAGAAATAAGAAAAAAAAAATCTGGTCCATGGGCCATGACTTGACTGATGACCCCGCTGACGTAGTTCAGCTCTGATGGTTAGTACTTTCTCTGGGAAGGTATCAAAGGGAAGAAGTTATTGCTGAGGAAGGAAGACAATGGGAAACGTCCCCACTCACGCCACCTACACTAAGCAAGTTAACGCACATCCTCTGAGGCCTTCAGCGGTATCAAAGTCATCATCAATTTTCCTCAGGAGGAACTACAGTGAGCGTGCTGGGAGATGTCAATGGCCGTCTACCTTAGTAGGCTCAAACCTTGCTTCTGTCCCAGATCCGAGGCAGAGAAGTATCAAATGAGTCCTGTGAGAGAATGGAGTGCTGGGGTTCCCTAATGTTGGGGACTCTACAGTGATGACAGAGAAGCTTTGGGGGTACTAAGAGAAAAACAGGACCCCTGTGTAGAAAGCAATTAAAGGTGGACCAAAGATCATTAAGAAAATCAAACATGGGTGCTTGGTGTTGGGAGACAGCACACTGAGGTTCATGGGAAAGTTTCATGTCACTCAAAAATCTTCAAGCATTCAGCCAGCGTGGGTGTTTCCTCTGAGTGTGTGGGGAGGGGGCCACGTTAGTTTAGCAGGGGCCGTGGAGGAGCCACTGTAAAAACCCGAGGAGTCCAAGAAGACCCCATATTTGTGCACGACAAAAGCCTCTCTACTAAATACTTGAATCAGAAACACAATTTACAAATTTATAACTGAACATAATTGAGTTTTTTGGTTTTTTTTGTTTTGTTTTTTTTTTTTGGTTCTTTTTTTTCGGAGCTGGGGACCGAACCCAGGGCCTTGCGCTTCCTAGGTAAGCGCTCTACCACTGAGCTAAATCCCCAGCCCCTCATAATTGAGTTTTGAACTGACTCCCTAACACAGTTGAAGGGTGGCTTTGTATATGACCCACAGGGAATGAACTCGCAATACTCCAAGCTAATTGCAACTAGACCGTTTCCTGGGAAGGTGGAAACTATTTTTATACACATTCAACTGAATTAAATAGTTATCTCTTTTTCCTTAGGAGAAGTGTGTTGAGTGGGTCATTTTAATCGAGGAATTTGTAAAGTAGAGAATATAAATCAGGACGTATTAATCTAACTGACTATTTCTTTAGCCTGGGGACTCATTCAGTTTTCATTCGTTGACACAGGACATCATTTGGATAGAAAACACTTTAAGTGGTAACCAGTTTCTTGTCAGCAGTGAGGGTTGGAATGAGAGCTACCCCCCCTCCTCTCCCCCCCACACTCGGAGCTGTGAACCTTCAGTGCAGAGTGTGAGCCTTGCTTCTCTGCTCAGGAGGACCTCAAGGCTTCCTAGAAGCTCTACAACAGGGGGGAAGCCTGGTTCAGGAACATTCTGATACCAGTAGCTGGAGTAAATGTTAGGGGACCCCCTTAAAATTCACCTACAAGTAAGCCAGAAGAGAAGGGTGTTTATGAGGAGAACTGCTGGCCTCCAAATCTAGCAGTGGTCACCAGGAAGATACGCTGGTGTGTCCAGTAATATTAAGCTTAAGAAGTCTTAAGAGTCAGGGTGAAAATTCCCATTAGTATCCTGCTGTATGCATTCAAGGATTTGTTTGGGGTACTGTTGGTTTGGGGAGACTAGGTGTTATTGCACTTGGGGCCGGTGTTTCTGTGTTTCCCCAATTGAAGTATTGCACGCTTTGGCTAGTGGAGAAAGTTGGCCATTCTGAGTGCCAGTGTTCAGGCCCAATGAGAACACATTTTGGAAATATCTCCCCAGGTAGACTTTTCTTTGGTATCAAACCCAGTCACCCCCGATGCCTAAGTGGAAGATAATAAAACTGACAAGGATTCTAGGATGAGGAGGCAAGTTTAAATGTGGGGTAACTTCAGTGGGAAGAGGAGGGACACTGGAAGAAACAGGGAGGCTGAATCAGGCCCACTGGGGCTGAGGATGGTGGTCAGGGGTCAGAGGTGGATTCTTTCCATGCCTCATAGACATGGAGTCAGAGTACAGCTCCCAAAGGGCAGTAGCCACCCAATACTGGTTATTCCTGTAATTATTTTAATTGTTGACCGTACCCTTTTTCACTAGAATCATCTAAGTTAATTTTATAGTCTCCGTGGTCATAGTGGCGTTGGGATGTGGACATTGATGCTTCTTGTTTTAACAAGCCAACTCTGCTTCCAACTTTAGAAAATATAAACTTACTCTATGCAAACAGGTACTAATCCTAACTTTATTATTTTCACTGTGTGCAAAGCTTAAAAACTGAACCCAGGGAAAACACCATCGCCTCCTTGCATGGTATTCTGGGAGTTTATTATTAGAGGAAGCCTTAGCATTTTCACAAGAAAACTGATCTTTGCTTCCCAGACTCTGATACTGTTTCTTCTCTAAAGACCATCTGGATTTGTTCAGTTTATTCCTTTGGCTGGCGAGGTGTCTCCTGTCAGAATCTCTAACTGACCCAGAGGCAGTTGCCTTTAGTTACATCTGAATAGATCCACTGCACCATAAACGCAATTTCGGTAATGACTTGGTTCAAATATTTGTAAAACTATGAGTGTCAGAGTCAGTCCCCTAATTAATTCCAAGTCACTGGTTGTTTCAATAATCATAAGTAATTCTATCCTGTAGTGTAGCTAAGACACACACAGCATGCCAGGGCTGGCTACGAACTGAAAAAACAGCAGACCTCACGCAGGAGCTTTCTACCGTGCAGTCAAACCCTTTACGTTATTTTTAGACAGTCTAACCTTGAAGCATACCCTAATTTTAGCAAGGATAAAATTGTTAGTAACTCATAAAAATCATGTACTAGACAAAAAACTATTATCCATGATTACCATGGGCTCGAGAAGCTATGTATTAAAAAGTGAACACCATCTTGGGATGAACTGATACTATGGTTTATTTTTATCTTGTATTCTATTTCATATTGTATATGGACAGTCATGATTCTCACCTACACCCTTCTATCTATCCTTTCCCCTCTTAGGAGTAAAAAAATACTTGTCGGGGTTGGGGATTTAGCTCAGTAGTAGAGCGCTTGCCTAGGAAGCGCAAGGCCCTGGGTTCGGTCCCCAGCTCCGAAAAAAAGAACCAAAAAAAAAAAAAAAACAAAACAAAAAAAAACCAAACCAAAACAAAAAAAACAAAACAAAACAAAAAACTTGTCTACATATAGATTATATACTATCTAACTTCATGGTTTCTTTTTTTTTTCATTTCCACACTATTTTCTGGTTTTCAGGCCAACATTCTTTCTATAACATGATTTCCCTTGCTACATGGACTTTAGGTAGCCATGTAGAGATGACATCAAAATCCACCTTTTCTAGCCTCTCACTGCCGTCTCCTCAAGCCGTCATACTGTTGCACACAAACGAGTGCAACTTATTTCTGTAGTCATGGGACACTTCTTAGAAAGACAAAAGGTTCAGGCATCAGTATGGAAAAACAAATAAATGAGATATCACCATTTAAGAAAATCCTCCTATCTTGGAGCCCCATGATCAGTTTCTCAAACTCAGACTTGAGTTTTGACCCTTCTTCCAATAACAGTAGAAGAGGAGGATCACGAATTAGTTCTCCTCTGCCAAACCCAGCACCCACTGTCCAATCCCTGTCAGGCGAGGAGAGCCAGAGGTCATCTGAAAGTGATATCCACGGGGTAGGCCACAGGTGATCCACCACACGCTGATGGCGCCATCAGGACAGGGTCACCCTTGCACACAGTTCCTCATTTGAGATGGAAATCCACTCACTGTTGTAGCCACCGCTGCCGCTAGCCTCTGCCGGCGCCGAGTTGTGTTGAACTGGCCCTTCGCAGGTGGCCCTTCCTGACAGTGAATGGGAGAAGAAAAGGGGGTAAAAAACATGGGGTAGGGATAAAGACGAGGGGTTCGTGGGGGGATGAAAGATGATCAGGCAGAAGAAAAGAGTTTTAACTGTAAATCTGAGCGTTGAGACAAGTCAGAGGGACACTCATGTCACAGCTAACGAGCTTTCTTCTCAGTGCAGACTGCCCAAACACTTCCTGAATATAATCCCTACCCCAAGAGCAGACAGAGGGCTCTCCTGTGGATTAATGAAGTAATGGGGAGCCTGCCATTCTAAAGTAAAACGGACATGCTCGCCACTCTTTAAAACTGTGAGGACACACTGCATTAAGTCAGAAGGCGTCCAGTAAATGGCAGAGTAGAAAATAGGCAAGCTCTGGGGAAAGTGATTATAAAAAATATAAAGGCAAAAAAAATCATACTCAGAGACAAAATAAAAGGAAGAGAAACGGGGCTCTTTAACTCCCCAACTCAACCCTCTACCAAAAAGTCTACTGGCAGGGGCTTAGTGTTAGAAAAGAATTGCCCAAGGTGGAGGTCAGTCCTACTAGACTGGGGCTGTGGGGGAACTGGAGAGCCTTCAAGTGCTACAGAGTGTGGGATCAATGCCTCACAATAGCAGTTATGGACACCCAACAGCACAGGTTTATCTGGTGATTTGTACCTCTGTACAAACCCAAAGAAGCCCAGAGGTGATGGCATTTCTTTCTCATCCTTCAAAGTCACCTCAGTGTCATAGACTTCAAGCTAGCAGACAATATTTCCATCTCCAGGTAGCCAAAGTGAGATTTCTTATATTAACCCAACGATTCACACACACACACACACACACACACACACACACACACACACACACACACGCAAAATCCATCACGACTACTCTCATCTGTTTGGAATGACAAATATTTTGAATTCTCACATCTCTGATGCTCTTAAACTTTTCAAACTACTTCACAAATCTTTTGCATATTTATGTATGCCACTACACATAATTTATTTTCTACAAAGGTTTTCTACACAAAATCTCTACATTTAATGTAATGAAGGAAGACCTTGCCTTCACATGTCGGTATAATTGTGGGATGTGGAACTAGGGCAGAAGCTTCTTGTGAATGATGGGTAATTTTATCGGCTACTATGTACTTTTCCCACTCTATCCGATCTCTCCAGTATCTAGGGCCTATTATCTAATTTGCTCTATGAATGACACAGGGACACAGTCCTTCTCTCCTACAGCACTTTTGACTGTATAGTTTTACTTAGATTTTTATTAGAACCAGAAAACGCGAAGTTTGGGATGCCTATCTTCTTTAAAGATAATCCTCACAGACAGAAGCTGACTCCATGAGTTACATAAGAGATTTCTGAAAGCAAGCCAGTGGCATCTCGTATGAATATGACCAGATGAGTCTAGCATTTAACCTCATGGTCCACTAAGGTGAGCAATGTACCCTATACAAGACGAAGTCATCAAATATTTGGTATAGCACATGTTTCATGTTCTAGTTTCATTTCTACTTCCTGGAGTCATTTTTTTAAAAAAATAATTTATTTCATAATTCTTTCACAATGACAGCTACTAAAGAATGGTGGATGCAAAACTTAATGACACAATATCAACCTTGATAATGATCAACAGCCAAGTGCGACTGCCACACAGCCTCGCTTCCTTCATAACTGGCTAATGACCTAGATGGTAAGCAACAGAAAAACAAGTTACGACAATGCTAGAGTCTCTCAAGTTGGCTTTGATGGGGTCATCCTGGAAAGCGAGATGACAAGGAACTGGAAACAAATTCTTGGCAGCAGTAAGATGGAATTCTAACCAAAAAGCTTTGAACATAGGAAGGAAAACAGCTAGGGTAAGAAGTCACTAATCTACTCTGTAAAAATAAATGTTGGCCCTTTCTGGAGGCAAGAGACTGCTAAATACGGATGTTCCTGCTGGTCACAGACATTGCTGGGTGAGCTCCCTCATCCCCATGAGGTGCGCATGTTGAAGGAGCTTCAGTCCTGTTCCAGTTAGAGAGACCCCTGAAGACTCCTGGAAGACCTGCTGCCTTCAGCAGGCAGAAAATGTGCAAGGGGACTGAGAGCCAATCCTGCAGCCCTCCAGCCAACGATACACACCTAAGTCCAAGCGGAAGTAAACGCTTTCTGGGAGTGACTACAAGCTTATCCAAAGTCTACGTTTCTACTCAAAACTGCATCTGCTCCTCTTGAAAGTGTAAAGTGACTGCAGGGACGAGGTAATCTCAGATTCCTCATCTATGTAAGAATCACCAGGTCACTTGTGTCCCTCCTAAGTCAAACAAAGCAAGACAATGGTGAGAGATTCAAAGAAGCCACTCAAAGATTTCTCTGCTTTGGCACCAGTGTCTTCTGATGACTCAAAACAATCCTTGTGATTTCTCTGTACATCTATTAACCAGAGTTGCACTCTGTTTCCTCCAGGGGAAAGATGGACCATGGAACTTGTGGTAGGAGTCCTGGCTCCACAGTCAGCCAGGGGTGCTGTGTGCAGGTTTGTGAAGAGCCAGTCCGCTCAAGACAATGGCTGTCCAGAGGCATGCCTTAAACAAACAGTATCTATCACCAACAGGTATGTTCTTAGGACACTAACATTCCCCAATTCTTTTATTTAAAGGAAAGCTTCTGGTAGCGAAAATGATTCTACCCATGAACACAAAGCCTAAAAGCAAGACGAACTGTAACCTCAAAACAAATGACCATCTTACTGGTTTCTTGTGAAAAAAAAAAAACCAAACACTTGGCTTGTTTTCCCTAGAGCACTAATTTTATGAACCGAATGAGAAAAACACAGGAAACTATATCGCTCAGAGGAACACAGATAATTACATTCATGGAATACAGATATTCTAAGTAGGAACACTGCTGTTTAGCGCTTATAAAAACTGCCGTGAATGACATCAGATTAGGAAGCACACTAACAGTTCATTATTGACACATTCAGAGTGAGAAGACAAAGGACGCCATTAAAGCAGCTGGAATCGGGGAAGGATTACTTTGGTTAATCATTCAGAGGAAAAGGAAGAACAGTGGGACACAGTCACTTTGTGTTAAGATCTAAATGCACCAACATTATAATCTTTTAAAAATGAAACTGACTAGTTTTAACTGGCAGGTAAGCAATCATACACAGCTAAGATAAGAATGCTAAAGATTCTTGTCAAGATTTGGAAGTAATATGATTTATGACGTGGGTTTTAGGCATCCTGTATCATCGAAATGCTATAACCTAAGAGGGTCATACTTGAAAATATATGGCTATTTATTGCAATTAAAATTTTTATTTCAAGTAAATGTATCATGAGCTGTGGAGATTTTGGTTCCAATTTTAGAATGATCTTGTAGGCCAGATACTATTTACCTTTGTAATTATAGGATTTCGGAGTTGAGACAGAACTCGGTGATCATTAAATTAATTCTGCAACTTGAGCAGGAGCAAATGAAGTCCAGAAAGCTTAACAGAAACGTCTAAGTTACGAGGCCAGCGAACCAGTGATCACAGTAACACCCGGGTGTGTTGATCTTTAACCTACAAGGCCTTGATAAAACCGTGGACAAAGTTCACCCATATAAAAGAGCCCTCTAGCCCCGAGACTCTGGAAAGGAACATATATTACTGTCCACGGGCTTCCCAGTTTTGATTTTAAAGTGGCTTTCTCTCTAAGTTTTAATGTTTCAAAGGTTAGAACTGAGGCCGGAAATCCTCATTGGATCATTTACAAGGTGTTTGTACTTATGCACAATTAACTACAGTTAATTTGAGTTTTAGTTAGCACGACTCTTCCAAAGGACAGTCTTTCAAGCAGTGAAGCTATCCCTCCGATCTCACACCCAGGGGCGGGTACAGAACGGGAACAGAGGGAAACCCAAAGAAAGGCAAAGCAAAAGCGGTACCTGCAGTTGTATTTTTGTATCTTTGCTGACACTTTTTGTCCTCCAGCGTCTTGTGACCCGCTTGTCTTTCTTTGAAATATCTACACAGTTAGCCTACATTACACAAATAGTTAAAAGCAACAAAGGATTATTAAGTTCACACAGATGATAACACGTTAAGTACAAAGAGCCCAGAAAGTTAGTAAGGAATCGTTAGAACCCCCAAAGCAAACCAGCCAAAGGAGAAAGGCATTGACAGCTAAGACGTCTACAACTCGCTTGTGAAAGCTATATTTCTAGTGTGCAAAAATGAGAACAAGATTAGAGGCTGTGAGCACTGTTTTTTTTTTTCTACTTTAAAGACAGCTATACTTCTTGAATGTTCTAGAACTTAAACTTCAAAGCCGTCATGGTTAACACAAAAGAGAACTGGGAATCGACACAAATATGTTTGCAAGAGTCTGTATGTATTTAAATGTAAAACCAAACTTCAAAGTATTACAAATAATTCCACGGGGGCTGGAGACACGGCTCAGCAATTGTTCCTATAGAGGACCCAGGTTTGATTCCCAGCACCCACAAAGCAGCTCACAGCCATCTAATACGACTCCTAGGGAAATCCAATGCCTTCTTCTGGACTGCACAGCCACTGCACACATACGGTGCACACATATACAAGTAGGCAAAGCATGCATACACGTTAAATAAGTAACCCCAGAATATCAACTACATATTATTATAAATAGCGTAATGTTAGCCTGGGAATAGTAACTTCCTTTTAAGTGTCACCTTGCATATTCATAGGACAGTCCAGTAAAGGTTTGAAGTTAGGATCTGAAATCGTGTTACCAGCAGCCATTACATTTACCTGCATGTCAGTGAAGTTAGGAGCCGACTGAGTTCTCTGAAGTATCTCCAGGTTCTGCAGGAGCTTGCTAAGTTCCACAAGGTTTGACTGGCAATGTGCAAGATCTAATGAAGACAAAAATGTTCGAGTTGGATAGAAATGGAGATGGCAATAATAAAGGGGACCTAGTCCACAATGTAGTGTGCACATGTGACTGGATATCCATGTTTACATGATGGTGACTCTGACAGGTAACACAGAGCATACCTCGCTCTGGGTCAGAGCCAGGGGAGTTACTGGCAGTGAGATTGTTTCAAAGTCCTTTCTTACCAACTATGACTCTGAGAGGAGGTACCATTAACACTCCCAGTTGTGGGATTGAGGTCCGCCCTCACAGCTCTCGTCTCATGGACACTCCGGGGGCTTTGGTAGGCTTGTGGTTTTATTCCTAGGGTCCTGTTGACTTGTCCCTCTGAAACGCTTTACAAGGTGTGGAGTTTGGGTGGAGGCAAAGTCAAGTTCAGAGAAACAGAAGAGTAAAAATCGGTTGAACGCATCTGTTCTCCGGCCCACTTATTGCGTGGCAAGGAACAGTTCCCGTAAAACCTACTGTAGAGTTTTACTAATTTAAATTTCATCTCTATGGAAAAATATGCTCTAAGAGCCAAGCAATTTATCGATATATTTAAGACCTGGATTCATGCAAGTCTGAAACAGACGACTACCTTAACTGCTGACGCTATAAATCAGACATACAAAGGGTTCCAAAAAATGTTACATCTTTTGAAATTCAACCAATGAAATAAATATGAAATATTCCCTTTCTCTGAACTGAAACCCATCTCAGTAGTAGGCATGTTCTATGACAACTGAACAGTATAGTTTTTTTTAAGTGCAGTAAGAGACTAGGAGAGGAGAGCGTGTTCCTTGTTTCATGGTTTGAGGGCAGATTTACAAGAGAGAGCCCACCACCACCATCACACACACCGGGGTCTAGAAGATTGATAGAAAAGTTTTAGCCAAACAGACCGGTGGAGAAGGGAAGAGGAGAAGGACACAGAGGGAACTTCGTGTTGGGAAAGCCTATCCAAAGGCTCACAGGTGGGCATATGAAAACACACGGAACGACATTTGTTGAGTCTTCCCCAGTGAGTAAGGTTGAAAGGCAGGGCACCCCATTCAGATAGGTGCTCGGTTGTGAGAACGTCTGAATGTCTGAGTCCTCTTTTCTAGCAGTAGAGGCTGGGCTAAGGGAGGCAGTGCCTCTGTAGCTGTCCTTCCGACAGGTGAGCCAGGGTGGTCTCCAAATAAGGCAGGAATTTACAGTGCTGTCTGAAGGTCATCTGTTTCCTTCCAAAACTGGAAGCTGTATGTGGTGAACACATTCCAGGAAAACACTCTAGGTAGATGTCAAATGGACAGGATTATGACTGTGAAATCCCTTTTAAATCATAGTTCCCTGAGTGGATTAAGTTCAGGAGCTTGGTGTCTCGAAAATGCAAATTTGAAGTTAAAACAATGGTGAGGGTATGGGGGGGATTAATGCAGATCATCAATTTTATTTGCCTAAGTGAAGATCTCAAAAAGTTACATAACATCTGTTTAATTATAATACCATAAAAGAACAAAATTAATACTTACAGTATCTGAAGAGCATCTAAAAAGAAAAATCAGTTGAGACTTACTGAATGCTGTCTACATTGTCCTTGCCTTTGTAAGGTTTGTGGGTCGAGTGAAAACTGCTTCAGAATGGAAATGGCCAGTGGATAAAGTGGGCCAGAGGGCTTTGATGGGGAGGAGAAAATAATGGATTAAGTAGCCCAGGGAATGGACTAGTCAGAATCCTGAAAGGCCTAGCCACAAGGAAACTCCAGTCACACGGAACTCCAGACACATCACCCTAGATCCTAATGTTTACTTCTGTGCTATCGGGAACATAGCTATGGGATATCTGGATCCATGGGCAACACAGCCACAGAGAAGGAAGCATGGACGGCACCCAGAGAGGAGGGCAGCACAGAGTCCCAGAATGAGACTGGAAGGTTCTTTGGATCCCAAGGGAATCTTTAGGTCCCAAGTGAAGGCAGTGAGAAAGAACTCATAAAGAGATGAAAAGGTTGAAGATGAGGAAGCCATGGCTGGGGAGAAGCTCAGATCCACTTGTGAGGAGGTGGGAGAATTGGCAGCTAAGAAGCCAGGGTTACAGAGCAGAGAAGGATCTAGAAGTGTAAGAAAGAAGAAAGGCCGGGTCCCTTGGGTGGTGAGACTGAAGCTGCAGTGTTTTCCTTGAATCATCAGCTCTGGGTTCTCATTCTGAGAAGCCACAGGGGCAGGAACTAACCTTCCGCACACCGGTCCATTTCTTCTGAGTCCTGCAGCCAGGCTGCCACCTTACTCTGCCCAGTCGTGCAGGTCGCAGGGAGGCTGTTACTGCATGGTAAGGGGGACTGCCATGGAAAGCTGCTAGGCTGCATCTACAAGCAAGGAGATGAAGCGTTTGACTCACACAGCGAAGGCTGGATTCCTGTAGTCACAGCACTCCAGTAACACCATCTCCTTCACCCGACGAGAAGATGGCGTTCAAAGTAACAACAACAACAATGGCCCAGACTCAATAGTAATATTAATAACAATAGCAACAATGGCCCAGACTCAATAATAGTAATAATAATAATAATAACAACAACAACAACAACAACAACAATAATAATAGTCCAGATCCATGAGGACCCAAGAGCTCAGGAACCCAGTCCTGAAACTCCTCATAAAGTTGTACTTGATCCAGTATCCTCACTACAGTCCCCTTAGCTTACAGCTAAGGACTTCTCGCAGGAGCCCTCTGTGCCCTAAAGATCAACTCAAAACTCTCGTTACCCTTGTGTGATCCCGAAGTTCACCACCCACCACCACACAGCCTTATAACGCTTCAAAAACATCCTGAAGATTATATAAAGGGCCTTCCTGTCAAGTTATCCACAGCTCATAGGTGTTCCACGAGAGGGTTTTTATGTGAAATAGAGTAGAACCAAATGTGAGGATGCTGATGTGCACGGTCAACAGCAAAAGAAACAGAACTTCCTTCCCCAGGAGCCCAAAATGACTTTAAAAGTTCGCATTTGACTCTAATACTCAATTACAACTGATTATGTTATAAATTATTAAGAAATAAATAATGCACAGTTAGCAAACCCAGTCTTATTTATTACCCACACAGGACCACAAACCAATTAACACTCAGGAGCCTCATAATTTGATATGTGGGCGGTAGGAAGAAGGACAAAGGCTCTCTCCTGCGTTTTGTTAAATGTAATGGAAGTCGCCCCGCAGAGTCTGCGCTCTTGGCTGTGCCACTTGCAACCAGAGAAATGGACCTTTTGTGGAAACTAGAGCTGGAGACTTTTCTTATTCCAGAGAAAACAGTGGGGGAGGATTTGGTTTCAGTCCCCCAATCTCAGATATCACCCACGTTATTTAATAAGCCAGGCAAGGGACAGAAATAATGCATCTTTTATCAGTGCTTTGTGCCAAAGATACAGGCAGAAGCTGGAAAAACCAGAGAATTAAAAATTTATGTTTTCTTTTTAAAGATCTATTTGAGATATAGTTCTCATTTAATTTGGACTAACACTGGGATTCATTCCGGCCTCTGGCGAAGACTCAGGAGGCCTGGAGAAATATGGCGACTACCTGGGGCGGGGGAACCTCTAAGTTCCCAAATCCCCAATCTCTCTGGCCTCCTAGCTCATTCGCTTTTATCTCAGAACTGGTTGGTATTTAGGGCAACCCAATTCCTGGGAGAAGGGTAATTAAAGAGTCTTTAGCAGAAATGAGGCCACAATGAAATATAATTAATGGGGTTTACCTTATACACTACTTTCCATCAAATGACAAAAACTCAGTGTGGCAACATTCCAGTAAGTCTGATCTGCTAGGCCTTCCCTTTCCCAGTCAAGTTTTCCAGTGCCATGCAGAGAAGGGACTGTGTAATCCCGGGACCTGTGTAGACTCCCGAGGAGGTACAGAGGAGGCAGAATCTCTTCGCTGCCATGTTTTGGAGCCCGATCAGCTGTCTCCAACCTCTGTTTGGGCTACGGAGGATAAAGCTGCTACGGCCCCGTGCAATGCAACCCAATTACTGAATCACCATGGAAACAGCTGCTTCCCTGACTGTTCTCCTAACCTTGACTTTCAGACAAGGAATACCTCCAGCTTTTCTGCAACACCGACTATGAATCTTATTACATCCTAAGGACCTGCAGCACCTCGTGTCTGGTGCTGATTTTGGCAGCCGCGGTGCGGTCACATCCTGGGATGGCCGTGTCACTTGTATACATGCAAACACAGTCTCAGAACTTGGCTATGTGACGGATTAGAGGTGAATGACTGTCAAATGTCTAATGTACTTGCTCCCTGGAACACCACTGATACCGCTGTCCCCTCTCTGACTGACTGACATTCACTCCAGAGGGAAGCGAGTCATGTATGTATACATTATAGCTCAAAACGAGAAAATAAATTTCCTATCAGCTGGTGTATGCTGCCTGGTTGGTGGTCCAGTATTTGAGAGACCTCTGTCAGGGGTCCAGGTTAATTGAGACTGCTGGTTCTCCTACAGGGTCGCCCTCCTTCCTCAGCTTCCTCCAGCTTTTCCCTAATTCAATCACAGGGGCCAGCAGCTTCTGTTCATTGGTTGACTGCACATATCTGCATCTGACTCTTTCAGCTGCTTGTTGGGTCTTTCAGAGGGCAGCCATGATAGGTCCCTTTTTGTGATTGGCCCATAGCTTCAGTAATGGTGTCAGGCCTTGGGGCTGGATCCCACTTTGGGTCTGCTGCTGGACCTTCTTCATTTCCATCCCTGCAGTTCTTTCAGACAGGAACAATTGTAACCCATCCCTCACTTGATGCCCTGTCCTTTTGCTAGAGGTGGGCTCGACGAGTTCCCTCTCTCCACTGTAGGGCATTTCATCTAGGTTCCTCCCTTTGGGTCCTGAGAGTCTCTCACCTCCCAGGTCCCTGGTACATTCTAGAGGGTCCCTCAACTTCCTACCTCTCGAGGTTGCCTGTTTCCATTCTTTCTGCTGGCCCCCAGGGCTTTAGTCCTTTCCCCACACCCAATACCAGATCATGTTCCTCCCCCCGCCCCGTCCCCAGCAGATATGAGGCCCCCAACACATATACAGCAGGAGACTGCCAGGGCTGGGTTCACTGAGAGAATATACGCACCTAACCCTCAAAAGACTGGAGGCCCACCCCAGGGAGTTTAGAGGTCTGGTGGGGTGAGGGGTGGGAGCTGGGGAAGGGGTAAGGACATCCTCATGGAGACAGAGGCATGGGATGCGAAAAAGTCAGAGGGTGGGCCAGAAGGGGAATAAAAGTCTGGAGTATAAAAAAAAAAGATTAAATAAAATTTAAAAACACAAGGAAAAAAGGAAAAGAAAAAGAACGAGGACATCTTGAGTTTTGTAGGCAAATGGATGGAACTAGAAAATATCATCCTTGGTGAGGTAACTCAGACCCAAAATGACATGCATGGTATCTACTCACTAATAGGTGGACATCAGCCAGAAAGGTACATAATACCCAGGATACAATCTATAGACCTCAAAAAGGTTAACAAGCAGAAGGGCCCAAGTGAGGACGCCTCAATCCCACTTGGGAGGGAGAAGAAAGCAACCACAGGAGGGGGAAGGGAGAAAGGGACCTGGAGGGGGGGAGGACATGGAAAGGAAGAGGGGAACATGATCAGGTATTGGGAAGGAACAGGGCTAAAGCCCTGAATGCCAGGAGAACGAATGGAAACCGGCAACCTCGAAAGGTAGGAGCTTGGGGAACCCTCAAGAATGTACCAGGGACCTGGGAGGTGAGAGACTCTCAGGTCTCAAAGGGAGGGACCTTAGATGAAATGCCCTATAGTGGAGAAGGGAACTTGAGGAATCAACCTCCAGTAGAAAGTCAGGGCAGCAAATGGAGGGATGAGGTTGCTATCCCATAGTCAAAAGTCTGACCCAGAATTGTTCCTGTCTGAATGAACTGCAGGGACAAAAATGGAGAAAGTCTGAGGAAAAGGAGGTCCAATGATAGGCCCAAATTGGGATCCAGCTCAGGGGAAGGCCCCAAAGCCTGATGCTATTACTAAGGCTATGGTATGCTTACAAACTGAGGCCTATCATGACTGCTCTCTGAAAGGCCCAACAAGCAGTTGAGAGAATCAGATGCAGATATTTACACCCAACCAATGGACAGAAGCTGCTGACCCCTGTGGTTGAATTAGGGAAAAGCTGGAAGAAGCTGAGGAGGAGGGGGACCCTGGAGGAAGACCAGCAGTTTCAACTAACCTGGACCCCCTAGGATCTCTGAGACACTGAACCACCAACCAGGCAACATACACCAGCTGATAGGAGGCCCCCAACACATATACAGCAGAGGACTGCCGGGTCTGGGTTCAGTCAGGGAAGATGCACCTAACCCTCAAGAGACTCGGAGCCCCAGGGAGTGGGGAGGTCTGGTAGAGTGGGGGAGCATACTCTTGGAGATGGGGAGAGAAGGTGTGCGATGTGGAGCAGTTGGAAGGTGGACCAGGAGGGGGTATAAAATCTGGATTGTAAAAAAAAGATTACAGAATAAATTAAAAGAAAAAAAAGAGGAAAGTTTCCATTTCAGAACTTTGGGGTCACCCAAGAATTCCCATCAAACATGTTTGCTCTACCTCCCAATCCTCCCAAAAATCCCCACAAAAATGACGCCTCCCATTTATGACAAAGAAGCTCTCTCACACATCCACCTCATCTTTGTGTTCAACGCTAGTGACAACATAGCTTCTTACATAGAGTGTAAGATCACAAAAGCAAACTCTTCTCTTTCTGGTGTTCCCCAAGGAGACAGAGAGATGGGCAGGGATAACTTTCTAAGCAATTTCCAGGCTGACTTCTCCCGGCACAGGCAAGGTCATACCTTTCCATCCACAACAGAGACATTAGCGGCTGGGGAGGACTCAGCTGTTGACGTTGCAGGAAATATGTGGAAACTGGCGTCTCTCGGTGACCTCACGATTTCATTCTGACGGTACAACCTGTGGTGGCGCAGTTTGGAGACCCAGGCATCAAACCAGTCCTGGGATTTCACCTGCAACGGGAAGCAACGGCAGACAGCTGTGGAAACGGTCCGCTGGCTGCCACCGGTGCAGGCAAATCACATCCCCTGCTAAGGCCAGATGCCGGAAACAATCTCACCTTCAAATGATAGATGTGCTCCTCTGTGTCGAGGTCTATTCTCCGAGCCTTCTTTTTAATCGACATGACAGACAGTCCTACATCTATGCTCCCGTGGACTTTCCCTTTTTGGATCTGAAAGCAACAGATTGGTGAACTCGCTGGGAGGGCTCTCGGAAGGGTAGACCGTAACTCGCCTATGCAAAGTGGGTGACTACAGTCTTTTTAACCAAGAGAAAACGGTTAAGAGCTAAGGACACATGGAGCTGCCAAGACTTCACATCAATTTCAGCATGTGACACTGCTCCTCTTACTCCTATCTGGGGCCCGAATAGTAACCTCACATCTTCCTAGGTCCAGACTGCTTAGCTTCTATCTCCTCCATAAGGTAATGCCAAGGATGCCCAAAATAACTGAAGTCAACTTTGGAACCGTGACCCAGAACGCCCATGAATCAGCTGGAGGACAGCTGTTGGGGTAGAACTGGGCAGCTGAGACCAGAGATCAGGGATCAGCCGGCCCCTTCCTCTGGCTGAGCAAGGACATGGCTACTCCCACGGCAGAGGGGCGGACAAAGCCACATGTAAGCCCTTCGTCATCTCCCTACATCATGTGGGAGGAGATTTGCATGCAAACTACTACTTAGACATGAAGCGAAAGCAGTTTGGAATAATTTTTATGAGTTGGGGTTTTCAAGATAAAAAGTGAATGAAACACAAATTAAGTACAAAAGACAGTTTTTTGTTTTTGTTTTTGTTTTTTGTTTTTTTTTTGGTGACAAGAACAAGGAGGGCTTTAAATCTCAAAAAAGCAAAGATCGTGGAATTTATTTCAAAGTGAAAAGAAAAAAAAGTGCAGGGTTTTCTGTCTAGGAGAGAAAGGGTGATTTTACTAATGTGTCACTTTCCGGTTGAAGCTTCTGCTTTAAAAAAAAAAAAGTTAAATATTCATGCAGTACTTTGAGATCTTTATGCTATCTTGAGTATAACCCTAAAGCACCCCTTCTCTAGAACACACAGAGTGGGTAGCTTGTTAAATACTTCAGGCACAGACAAAGCTGGGAGCCACGGCACAGAGTTTGCATAGCTACAGTGTTTACGACCTTATGTCAACCCGAGAAACATGCCCTACGAGATACTTACGTCAAGTGGCGCCTTTGAATACTTTAACATTCCGTTATCCAGGACAAAGAAGCGCTGTAAGAACCAAACACCCCAGTTATCGCTTGCTCTCTGAATTACATGAAACGTTTACAAGTGCGGGTCGCAGAGTCACGTGGCATCAGCAGTTACCATGGTTGATGGGTTTGATACATGGATTTTGGGGCATCTGGCCACAGTCAGTTACAGGAAGTGAGGTAAGTGGGGCAGAGTTCTAGGAGGGTGCTTTTACACACGCCAGGGATGAATCCCTGTTCTCCACGGTTTGTCTCCGAGAGGTGGAGAGCTAAGGACCTGAAGCTTATGCTTCATGACCAAACTGCATTAGGACATTGTAAAGGCAAGAAAAAAATAACCTGGAAAGATTACAGCAACTCTAAACACTTCTACAACCATTCTCCAGGGAAGTGTTCACCCCGGAGCTAAACCAACCCCTGAATTTCCCCTGGACACCCGTGGATACGTTCTAAAAATTCTCATGGCCATTGCAGAGGCCATCACACCAGATCCATTACTAATAAATTACCCACAAGGCTTAAGTGACCTTGACAATATGCACATAACTTGCCTGGGCAATATGCTTGTGTTCTACTATTAGGGAAGGAGATTAAATATTGTTCCCAAGCTACGGTAAGAACAAGGGGCCCCTCCCCTGGCTGGCCGTTGGTGGCTACCAGGGAAGGAAGATTTGCTCGTTTTCCTTGGGGATGTGGCTACTGGCAGGTTGCTCATGCACTGGCGAATGGTCCCAATGGGTGCACGTGGCAATACGTGGGTAGCCTGGTGAAACACACATACATTAAAACAAAAGGGGGCATGAAGTTGTTAAGAGGGCAGTGTGCTGAGGCCCTCTGGGAGAAACTGAGGAAGAAATGGTGACTATGATCAGAATACGCTGTATACATGTATGAAATTCTCAAAGAATGAATATAATATGCTTTTTTTTAAAATAAGAAACTAAAAGGGATGGTAGCTAGACAATTGTCTGCCTTGGGTTTAAGTGGGTTTGCTATATTTTAACCACAAACACTGAAGACCTCTCTAATGTTGGCTTTCTTTCTGTGGGCCACTCAAAAAAAAAAATATCTAAACAGCTCTCAGGAGCCGGCCACACCATGGGCCTCCCGTCTCATTCTGCACATGCGGAAAGTCTTTCTGTTGCTCAATTTACTCTGCTGGACCATTTCCATGGGATGTAAGAACACATAGCTGCTGAGACAGCAGGATATCAGGTCCCCAAAGCCATCCTTGCCTCAAACTCACAAAGGGGAAACTGTAATCCTTTTGTTTGGGACTCTTGAAAACAACAGGTTCCTGCCGGAATCAAAAAAAATTCTACTTTAAAAATCAATTCAATCACCTGTGACTTGGGCATTCCTATGGGCTGGTGCTTAATCAGTATGTGGTGGCGTTAGGGAGAGCAGAAAGAGCTCTGGGGGCTGCTCTCTTACTGTCCATGCTAAGTGTGCCCAGTCCAGGAGGATGTGAGCCCACCGCCATTTTGCTGAAGCAGGAATCCAGAGTGATAAACTGAACCTAGCTATTCGTTTTTGAAAGCGTGGTTTTCGCCAGTTTTCCCAATTTTAAGTTTCCATTAAAGAAGTTTAGCCAGGAATAACGTCCAAGGTGTCACAGGAAAGCGCTAAGTAAGGCTAGTGATGACAAGATGAAGGAAAGGCGGTGGGAAAAGAGGCAGGATCGCTTGCTGGACAAAAATCCAGGTCCAAAGAATGGCGAATGAGGGGCAGTCCTTGGTACTGGGGGACTCGTATGGGCTGAGGGGTACAAGGGAATGATGCATTAGTGGAAGCCCCTTTGGCTGGCTTCATCCTCTGGAGATAGGTTGGGGTAGCATTTCCTGTCTGTCCATTTCTTTAAGGACGTTGTAATCCACAGCCTGTCTGCTCTGAGTCCGGGGGAGGCCATTACCCAAGCCTTTGGTTAGCAAACCCTTCTACTCTGAGGTGACGTCGGTCAGCAGAGGTGGTGAATGTAAGAAGCCGCTCTGGCAGTGATGTGAGTCACCACGGGCAAACAAAAAGGGAATGAAAGACAGCTTTCTCCCAGAGCCACAACATTTGCTTTGCTTCTCCTCCTCTCTCCTCCCCTCCTCTTTCTTCTGCCTCCTCCTCACTCCTCTCTATTCTGGGTTTCTGTTTGTATTTGTTTTGTCTTAGAGACAAGGTCTCACACTCATAAACTCAAGTGACCTTTGTTACCCACCTAATAGCAAGTGAGATGTCTATGCAGATGCTCTCGGCCCCAATCTGATTACAATGTTACCTTGTGCCAGCCCTTTAAAGGCCATTTTCTCTTCTTCAGCATAAATCCCTCGTGCCTGTCTGGTTTCTGGACATTGGTTTGGCCTATTTTCAGCCCTTCTATAATTTCCCAGCTGTCAGCTTCCTGAGAGAAAAGAAAAACAAATCATTTATTTTCTGCACATAATGATACACACTTACGAAGGTTCTTAGGCAGAAAGTCACCTTTGATGCCTCGCTTTTACCCACCATTAGGATGAGTGACATTTTGGAGCTAATTGGGGCATCAAAACAAGCCATGGGCTTTCAAGTGAATGTCCTAGGAGTTTCCCAGGTAAACCCGGAGGCACGCAGACTCCATGAGAGGCACGCTGGGGACACTCCGTTTGCTCGGCAGTAGAACGGAATTTTGATTTCCTGCACTTAAGAGTGTTTAAAATGCATGCCCTCGGCCCCCATGATGATCCTGGGGCACAGTGGCGCTTTAAAATTTTAAGTTTTTAACTGTTCAGTCAGTGTGTCGCCCGGGCTTTCTGTGTACAAATGGGAAGGTTGCAGAGGTCTGACGCAGAACGCAGAACGTAAGGGGCGGTTAGCACGGTACCGCAGCCGTGCTGTAGGGCGGTTAGCAGAGAGCCCAGTGCTGCGGGGCTCTTAATGCAGAGCCGCAGCACAGCTGTGGTCCTGTTTCCTTCCACAGCAGCTCTGGGCTTCTCCAAGTATGCACCTCACTCAACAGCCAAGAAGTCCAGGCTTTCAAGGAGGAATACTCCCTGGGGAGCCCATGGAAGGAGTGATGCTATCAGGCTAAGGATGGAGCCGGGTCCTAAATCCTAGCTCCTTGGTCCCCGATCATTAGTAAGGCATATGCTTCACATACAGAAAGGTCCTAGATTCAATCTTCCTGAGGCAAGAATAAAACTAAAAAATAAATAAAAAAAAATAAAGACTTTGGTTCTAGGGTCTTACTCTTACCCACCTGTTAGATAACATGCTTTGTTCATATATGCTACTAATTTTTAAGAAACCATCAGCATTTACAAATCAGATTTTCTGCTAGCTTGTAAACTCTTGGTGACACCGAACTTAATAAGTAAACAGTGCTGGGCTTGAGTTTGCCATGGTGGCCACCACTCCACTCCTCTTGACAAATCTACTTGACTCTTGACCCCATGACCAGATGATTGCTCTGGGCCCACATCTTCTAGATCAGTGGTTCTTTACCTCTTTGGGGTTGAAACGAGCCTTTCACTGGGATCACATATTGGATGTTTATGTTATGATTCATAACAGTAGCAAGATTAGCTAGGAAGTAACAACAACATAATTTTGTGGTTGGGGGGTCACCACAACAGGAAGAACTGTGTTAAAGGGTTGAAGTACATTAGGAAAGTTAAGAACCACTGGTCTAAGTGATCAGAGATCTAGCAACATTCTTGCCATGCCCGATTCTAGAGCTTTGGCATGGCACCCAGAACTACCATATGTCCTTTTAACAGAGAGAAGTTTCTCACTTTCTTCGCAGAACTTTCATGTGGGGAGGAAAAGTCTCCCTATGTGAGCAGCTCTGCAGCCGCAGCCTCAGGTGGGTGGGGACCAGGACGGCCTCTGCATGGTGCCGCACCCCCAGCTCGCTGGGTACTTGCATTCTGAAAACTTACACTTCGATCCCTAGGGAAGGACAGAGAATGGATAAAGGCTGTATCTCAGGGTAGACCAACACTGCAGCTGGGGGTGGGGGCTCTGACAGGCTCAGGGAGGAGGTGCCATTATCGGGCATTAATGTGGGGTGTGGCATGGGCGAAGAGGGCTGGAGCCACCATCTCTTTCTTCCCTTCCTCCTCAACCCAGAAGCTGCTTGCCTTGGGGCCAAGTATAATCTATGCTAAATGAAAGAATGGGTATCTAGGGTGGAATTTTCTCTTTTATCAGGAGTTTAAGTGCAGAGATGGTCCTGTCTCTCTGAAAAGCCTAAATCTGGCACTGAACCTTTAGCCTACAAATCTAAATCCATCTCAGGACAGAGCCATCTCCTTATATCCACAGTCACTTCTGAGGAATGAGCTGCCGACCTTATGGAAATGACCTGTGTGTCCATTTGGCAACATGATACATTCTTTCAAGTACATGGGACAGCTCAAGACATGGTTTTCTGCTTGAAGATAATTCTGCCAGAAACTGTGGCTATCTGAGCTACCTGTGGTGGCCCACACCTTTACTCCCAGCACTTGGGAGGCAGAGGCAAACAGATCTCCATGAGTTCCAGACCACCCTCTTCTACATAGCAAGTTCCAGGCAGGAGAGCCACACAGTGAGAGCCTGTCTCAAAACAACATGACAAATAACGTTGTGACTGATCTGTTACTTAAATGTAAAAAATGTTTCTGATGAGACAGGTTCCGGCTCTATAGACTATCGTGGCTTTTGACTCATACAAGCACATGTGTCACTGTCACATGACCCCAGGGAGCACATGGAGGATCTGGCGTCCTTTCCTAATACTGGGTTGCAGCTCAGGAGTAGAACTCCACTTATGAAAAGTGCAAAGCTGATACGAGAATGCAGTAAGTTCTGACACAGTCAAGGACTTTCAGCTCTCATTGGGATAGTGACTACTCCATAAAAATGACGGATACAATTAAGAAATTAAGGGAGAGCAACTTTCTGTATGTGTGTAAATATAGTCACTGGACATCTGTTCTTAGTAACATGTGAGTTGAGTTTAAAGATATTTCTAGTCACATCCTATTTAAAAGGATAGTCACCTCCCTTGTCCCTCCTTCTCTCCCCACCCTACCTCTCTGATGAAGAATCTTTATATGACATAAAATGCAACCATTTAGTAACCAGTACCAATACATTTCCCCCTTACTAATTAAAGTCGGGGAAAACACAATCTCATCTCTTTGTAGCTACCATGTCTTAGTTCTGTTAGAGTGGTTTTCTTTCCTTTTGAGGGGAGCTGGACTGGGGAGCAGGAAAGAAGGAAGGCAGGACAGCCCAAAAGTTAACGTCCTGTTTCCTAAGTGAAATGCTGTACTCCGAACCAGCAGTGCCGTTTACTCCGAGGCAATGCTCCTGAGTCCAGCAAAAGGGACAGAACAGTCCTGACTCGTTCTAATAATTAGATAGATAGGCTGTCAGGCTGACAAGGGGCAAAGGACAAAAGCATGGCAGATAATAACCCCACCCATTTCAATTATAAATGCTGTGGACGATAGGGTTGCAAATAAAATATGTAGGAAAGGAAAAGAACCCATCTCTACACGAGACAGAACCCTCTGCGTTCTGTTTTCCATGATGCTGAAATTCCTCCTTCTTGTTTAGTGGACTAGGTACGTTGTGAGAAAATTAAAATAACTTCCTAAAAATCAAATTGTGTATTTTCCCTGAAACGTCATTCAGTATTTTCAGCTCAGGAGTCTCCACTCTTCCGAGGTCTACTTAAAACAGAAACAAGAGCCCTAAAGACATCATGTGATGCTTGACCAATATAGGCACTGCTGAGCCATCTCCCCAGCCACCTGCCAAATTATAGTTTAATAATTCTCGTGCCGTTGAATAATTCTTCCATGGACTAGAAGTCTACTCCTGCCAGAGGGAATAAATTTTGTATCTTGTAGTGCCTTCAAAGTATAAAAAAGTACAAGACAGTCTATGGGTGGGGTGGGTTAGGTAAAAATGTCTCAGGAGCTAAAAACATCTAAGAATTTAAATATATCCCAAGCCAAGGCAATGCCTTGTTCAAAGTCCTCCTCCCAACCAGAACCTAGGAAGCCTGTATTCTCACAAAATGGTCTGAAGGGGTGAGATGCAGTGGTACCTGGGTGTATCCATGAACTCATTTTATAAGATTTGTCCACATCTTCTAATGCATAAACAAGATTTAAATGGGAAGCAATGGGGTAGTGAATGCTGTCAGGATTCCTAGCATGGACCCTCTGTTGGGTCACTAGGCCAACACCTCAGCTTGTGTGAGCCTGCAAGCCATAGGGAGTGGATTAGATCTATATGCTGGGAGTCAACAGAAAATGAGAAAATCAGTGCCCACTTTTACCATCTGAAGACTGGCCTAGAGAATGCACAACACAAAATAAGTGTTCAGTAAATGTTAGCTTTTCTGTCATACACTCATCTATGTATTTCATGTTTCGTTTTGTCACTGGGTACAGAGGAGAGAAGTTTCAAAGAGATATGACAATTATATTGACCAAGTATGTAGTATCTATTTATTGGTCAAATGGAGGTCTGTCCTTTTTCTTTTGAAGATTTTTTAAAAAAAGATTTGGGTTATCTATCTATTTATTTATTTGTATAGAATAGGGTTTATTAAGGCAGGAGTAAGAGAGTTGAGGAGGGAGTAGAGAGAAAGGCAGAGAGAGAGAGAGAGAGAGAGAGAGAGAGAGAGAGAGAGAGAGGCTGACCATGAACACGTGGAGAGAGAGAAGGGGGAGGGGAATGGGGAGAAGGTCAGAGAGGGAAGAAAGTAAGAGCTTGTCTTTATTTTTAATTGCGTGTGTGCATGCCACTTATGTGCAGGTGTCCAGAGATGATGAATGTGCCCTCCTGGAGCTGGAGTCACAGGCAGCTGTCTTCGGTAAGACCAGCTGCTGGGCCATCTCTCTAGCTACCCTCTGAGTTATTTTTATAGTTTAATAATTCTTTTCCTCTACTCCTGCCCAATAGAATAAATTCTGTGGCTTGTAACTGTTGTGGTTTGCCCTGAAGTTGCTGTATTTTGATGCTAATTCCACTGCCCCAAGGACAGCCACCTAGTCAAGGACTCAGAACTCAAGTGACTTCACCAGAACCACCTCTCCATTGAATTTGTAAAGTACTGGTGAGGGGCAGGTACAGGATAGAAGGAGGCCTGTCATTGGAGGAGAAGAAAGGATGGGCGAGAGAGAAGTTTGAAGGAAGAGGAGGAGACTAGGGGAGAGAGGAGAGACGAGTCGGAGGAGAGGGAGAGAAGCCGTGGCAGGTGATGTTAAGATTCTGCTCTGTGTATTTGCAGGTTGTTATCAATGTTCTTAAGGGATGGATGGTACTGAGCTTTGTATGTTTAAGTGGGCAATTATATCTTATCAATGGGGTCAAAGATTATTGTGTTGTGTGTTCTTTTATGTGAAGGTTTGAGTGTAGGAAAGCATGCGGCTGGGATGTGTTTCCGCCAAGATATCTAGCACATATCTTTGGGCTCCGCAGCGTGGACCTAGCAGGGCAAAAGACAATACTTTTATTATTTATATATTTTTACAACATGTAACATCTTTAAAGTAAAAAACATGCAAGTATGCATGGCCACAATAATAGGGACGTGTAGGAACATGTTCTTTTCTGAAGTCTATGCTCTATACAGGAAAGTCAAGGGTCTGGATCACACATTTATAACTAATTATCTTCAGGAAATAAAGATGTCTTTATGTGACTCTGAAATCTGCATGTTTCTCTTCTTAGAGTTTTCCCGTCAGGGAACCAGCTCTTTGACCCCACAGAACACATCACAGAGGTGGGGATGAGCAGGGAGTCTGTCTTCTTGAAGACCTTCTGCATTTTAGACATAAAAACCTTCAGATGCTTCCCACGCCTGAGGGAGAGCAGGCTGAAGAGGAAGGAACCTCTGGCTTCCACAATATCGAAAGAGTCTGCTCTCCCTGGAGTCAACTGCTGGAAGGTAGACTTTAGATGGAGACCGGAAGTCACTATGTGCGATGTCCACTGGGTGTGGGTACTACTGGACCTTAGAGGTGAGGCAGAGATGGACAGCCTAGGTTACAGAACGGGGCGCATCTTCCTTGTGCTTCCCCCTGCCATGTGCTCTGTTGTCTTAAGGCAAATTGCTAACTCTGGGTTTCCTGATCCACTAAATGTAATAAATACGTATATGTCAGGGAACGGCTTATGAAAAGTGTATTAAATGTGATGACATATTCAAGCACTCCTACAGTGCCTGCTCTGCTGGACAGCAATGACTGCCGTACCTCAGGGGGCTTGTTTTCCTTCCCTGCACTGATTTCTCATAGGATTATCTGCTCTTCTCTCTAAGAAGAGATAATATTGCCTTCCCTTATTTTTTTTCCCTTCACACATAACCCTGGAAATCCAAGGAAAATATACTTTGTTTTCTTCTCCCCTCATACAAGGCAGAAAAAAACTCTGCAAAGGACATAGGAAAAGCACCAGAGAAGCCCTGCAGTGGGCGTGGCAGCTACCTTAAGAGAGTCAAGTGTCAAAGCTATTCACAGTTCACTTGGCCCCAGAGCAGGCACTGGGCTGGCTGTGGGAGAAATCGCACTCTGCCACTGACCTTGGAGAGGGGGATGGGCTCCGGCTCTAGCAGCTGCCGACTGATGGAGGGCTCCGTGCTGGATGAAGCAGTTCTCTCCAGAACGTGGATGCTCTGCAAATGATCAGAAACCCAGCTAGGGTTAGAGCCCCATTTCTCACATCGGTGAACACAGAGAAAAGATCACACAGAGCCCAGCAGAAGAGCGAGCTGCCAGGAGATGGCGAGTGGCTTTGAGGCCAAGCCCAGCAGTAGCATGGAGGAAAAACAACACTGGCACAGGTCTTTCTTCTCACAGGTTCTATGCTGAACCTCTTCCTGAGTGCTGGATTCGACCTTACTGAAGGAATCATAGGGGTCTATCTGGAAAAAAAAGGAACCCTGTAGGACCCAGAAAAACACTGAATATGTCTGATGACAGACAACATTGTATCTACATCACCAACTTCCCCTCATTGGCCCCTAATGTGGTCAGAAGCCAAAGGCTACAGAGAAACATTGCCAACTATGTAGCATGTAAGCACATACACAGGGCATGAAGAATTAACTCAAGCCATTTGAGCAGGGAAGGGAAACCAGATTCTCCAATTTACACATCAAAACACACACACACACACACACACACACACACACACACACACACACACACAGAGAGAGAGAGAGAGAGAGAGAGAGAGAGAGAGAGAGAGAGAGATCATTTTGGCATAAAGTCCAATGCATGTGATTCCAGCATCTATAGGTAGCAGCAGACTGTTAAAATGTTGACTCCATTTTGTGGACTAGAAGGGAGAAACACCATGGGACTCAGTATCAGCATCTGGAAAACAGCCTCCTGTGTGCTTGGCTTGGAGAACTCGTATCCATTTCTTCTCTTCTCGACTTTTTTTTTCTATCATGAAAAGAAGAGAACCTTATCTGTTTTCAATATTCACTACATGCCAGTAGTGTCAGTACATACTAAAATGAGTAAAGAATCTAAACCTCACATTTTGTTGACTTTTTAAAAAAAAAACATTTGCTGATGCAGTAACAGATTTTCCACATGTACGTGTAGTACTAAAAAATAAAAGCATGCTTGATAAAACGGCCAACTGACACCAAGTACTGTAATTGGTAACTAAGTTCTAAAATAAGCTATTCTCTTTACCCTCCAGTATGCTAAGAAAACAACACTTCTCTTACAAACATCCATTCTGTGATTTGCACATTATCAGAACCCAAACAACACTGTTTATCCTAGAATAAAATTAACCCAACTCAATACCCAGAATTGGCTTCAAATTCGCATTTCTTTTTTTTTAAAACAAGAAGCAAATCCTTCAGGTTTGCACTTGTACACTGCTCATTTTTATAAGGGAAAAGTCCTGAATGGTATGTCCTTAGTGCGTGCAGCTATGAACGCTGAGAATTATGTGCCTAGTCTCAGGATCCTGCCAGACTGCTTCCTGGAGGGAGCAGTGCTTAGAATAACAATTTCACCTCAACCTCACACAGCTCTGTGGAAGTCGGTGGAAGAGTGTGTGTTTAACATGCATAAAGGCCTTGATTTGATTCCCAGCACCACAAAAGGGGGGTAAAAGGTTCTAAAAGATAATTTCTTCAGTGTTTTCTGTTTACATTTTAGAGCTCTGTCATGGGGCTGGGTGTTTAAATACCTTCTTTTGGAACTGTAAAAGTTAGATTTCTGTGACAACAGAACATCTGACAACATTTAATGAATTTAACTTTTAATTCCCATCTCTTGTTTACTGGAAGGAAGGCTCGGGTCAGTAGAGAAACATCAACTTTGTCCTTAAATCTGCAGATACAAAGTTAGATCTTTTCATATCATTTCTTTTACGATCATCATTTTTGCTGTCATTGTCCCCTCCTTCTTTTACCAGCTCAACACTCTCATTTCCTTTCACGATGGCTGGGAAACATACACTACACTGAAGGTGTTAAGCACGTTATATAAGCGACACAAATAGAGGGTTACATAAGCACATTCATTATTCTTAAAAAAAAAAAAAGCTTTCCCTCAAATCCTAAAATTACTACTTAATTTCCAGATCGTGTGTGTGTGTGGTATGTGTGGTATGTGTGTGGTATGTGTGGTGTGTAGGTGTGGTATGTGTGGTGTGTGGTGTGTAGGTGTGGTATGTGTGGTGTGTGTGTGTGTGGTGTGTGGTGTGTGGTGTGTGTGGTGTATATGTGTGGTTTGTGTACATGTGTGTGCACGCATGCGTACATGTGTATGTGTGTGTACATATGTGTGTGTACATGTGAGAGTGTGTGCATGCATGTACTCCTTTGTATCTGATGCGACCCATTCCTTATAAACATGAGGCAAGGACTTAACTCTTACTAAGCATCACCCCCAGCCACCTCAGGCACTCAGAACACACACTGGTGGGAGTATCTACCCATCCCTGCTCAAAGGGACCTGATGCATACAGAACTCAGGCCAAGATTCTTGAATGTAACCTTGCCTGTAGCTCTCCAGCCTGCTAAGTCTGCTCTTTTGGCTAGAGTTCACAGGTCTCAACACCTCCTGGGCAGCAAGAGGAAATCTGCCTCCATGACTGTGTCCTTTGGTTTCCTCCACATCCGTAAATAGACAATGAGACTCTGCATAATAGCTCAACAGCTCAGGACAACTCACCCAGGGAAAAGCTTGAGCCAAAGGGCTGCTGGTCAGGGCTTCTAGTTAATTTTATTTCAAAGACACAAAAGCGAGGTTTATCTTTATCTGGGAATATTTTAGGCCGTGGCTACCAATTCCTGTATAGATTCACTCTTCATCCAAGTCCAGGGCACAAATGAAGACAAGCAGACCACTGCTTTCTGAATGTCAACACCACTGAATTGTTCTAATTTGCTTCTCTTTTGCGGTGAAATCACTGCCTAAAATCAACGTAGGGAGGAAAGGATCTATTTGTCTTACGCGTCTGTGTCACAGTCTAGTCTTGAGGGAAATCAGCACAAGAACTGAAGCAGGAACCTGGAAGCGGAATCTGAGGTAGAGACCGTGGAACAATGATGCTTGCTGGTTTGCTTCCATTGGATTGCTTGGTTTGCTGTCCAATGTACCCCAGGACCAGCTGCCCTCGAGGTGGCATGCCCCACCAACTATTAATTACCAATTAACCAAATGCCCCCCACACATGCCCACAGGCTTGTCAGATACAGCCAATTCCTCAACAGAGGTTTCTTTGCAGATTCCCCAGTTTATGTCAAGTTGTCCAAAACTGTCACCATACTATTTTACTTATTCTGTGGTTTGTGTGTGTGTGTGTGTGTGTGTGTGTGTGTGTGTGTGTGTGTGTGTGTCTGTGTGTCTGTGTGCCTTTGCCCGTAGTATGTGTACCTGTGGAGGCCAGAGTTCATGCTCAGTATAATTCCTAAGACTAAAAATCCTATTTTTTTTGACACAAAGTCTCTCACTGTAACTGATACCACCAAGTGGGGCTAGGCTGGCGGTCCACCAGCCCCCGGAATCCACCTCGCCTCATACTCAAGGGCTGGGACCACAAGCCTGCAAAGCACCCCTGCCCAGCCTTTTGCATGCACACTGGGGCTGGGATTCAGGTCCTGGTGCTGGGATTGCGGTCTCCTCAGTCCCTCGAAGATAAATTTATATTTACAGTTTATACAAAGTAATTTCAAAGGAGAGTATCCAAATAAGTCAGAAATCTCCAAAGAGTTTCCATTACTCTTCTGGCTACCAATCCTGACTCTGTTATAAGTGTGGTGGTGTATTTTGGCCCAGCACAGTACGTCAGTCATATTAGTGACCTAATTAGGTAGTGCAGCCACCAACCAGAAGTGAATTCCCATGTGTGCCTACCAGGTCGCCATTCCCAATCTCTGCATAGATTGTTTACGTGTAGTCAAGCCTTTGTACACTGACAAAGTTATTTTATGGCTAATTGGATAGTGAGGACAGGGAGCCAGAGCGGTGTGGTCGGTAAGCACTGGGGTTGGAATGCTGATTGAGATTTGATCCAGGGGCCCATGCTTTTAAATATTACCTCTTATTGACGTCAACACGAATACTGGACGACATGAGTTATAGCAACTTCAAAGACATAACCCTGCCTCTCAGACAACACAAGGCAAGGCTCCCTCTACCACACAACCTCGCCTGGATTCCGACGTAGACATGAGTGACAAGGAAAGGGAAAGGCCCGGAACTCTGAAATATCACACAACCTCAAGGTTAATTTCTTGGACAACCCTGAAATTAACCTTGAGGTCCTGCAATATCCAGTTTCTAATTTTGAGAAGGCAGAGTCAGCTGACTTTAGCTGTGGGACCATGGATGATGACACGGAGCGAGTGCTAAAACATTTTTAGATCAGGATGCTCCTCTCATTCTATTTACCGAATGCCAGACAGAACCGCTAACCGGGCTCGGCTTCAAGTCTGCCACTGTAAGGTGGAGATAACAGCTCTCCTTGTAGGACCCAGCATTGGCGCTTAGTGTATACAATGCACTGCCCAGACACCGGTACACAGCTGACACTCAATGGTAGCCACTATCTCACTATAAACATTACACCATCAATCAGGTAGCCCACGCATTCCTCTGGAAATAGGAGGATGCCCACAACTGTGCTAACTTACTAGTGAGCCAAGTCTGTAACGCTAGTCAGGACCACGGCATGACAAATGCATCAGAGTTCACCGTGCAACCTATTAATATGAGTGGAGGCAAATGTCATACACACTCGCAAAGCGAAGCCAATCACAGCAGTGCCCTGCAGACTCTGCGACCTCCTGAATGCCTGAAATAGTAGGGGTTCAAGTACTTGCTTGATGTCATCTCAATCAATTTATTCCAAGGAACACTTTTCATTGCCATATCATAAAGCATGAGCCCAGTGGCTATCAATCTCTCTCCTGACCATAAAAGTATTTTCGCTGCCACTTCAAAACTGTAATTTTGATACTGTTACGAATCATAAAATAAATATCTGTGTTTCCCAATGGTCTTAAGTGACCCTTATGAAAAGGCCATTCAACCCCAAAGGGGGTCATAACCCAAAGGTTGAGAACCAGTGTATTGGGGTCACCAAAACCACAAGGCCATACTGACCGAGTTAGCAGCAACTGTCCTTCTTACACTGAGAAAGCAGCAGCCTGTTAAAAGTGACAGTTAAGTGGACATACTTTTCTGCTAAACAGTGTCCAGAAAAGGTCCCATAGGACAGTGGGAGAACCCATGGGGAGAAAAGCAATGTTAGCAGAGCCTGGGCTCCTGTGTGGAAAGGAGGGTGTCGCTGTGCATTCACACCTCCAGACTCCACTCACGTGGCCTGCGTTTGGAAGCCCTTCATCTTAAGAAACACAGCTTGCGGGCTGGAGAGGTGGCTTAGCAGTCCAGAGCACTTGTTCTTTCTGAGGACCTAGGACCCACACGGTGGTTCACAAGCATTTGTAATTCCAGTTTCAAGGGGTCCTATGCCCTCTTTTCTGGCCAGTCCAGGTCCCAGGCACACACACACACAGCACACATACTTACAGGCAGGCAAAGCACTCGCACACATAGAAATAAATAGAGCTTCATGGAAAAGCAATGCGGCTTGTCAACATCTCTGTATTGTATTGTGCACCGACAGCCGAGACCCAGCTGACTACAAAGGGACAAAGGCTTAAGAACACAGAACCAGAACACGCTGCTCACCTCAGGGCTCAACTCTGTATTCTAGACACTTAGCAACACGTTACATAGCAACATGGCGACGTAACAACATGGAGGCCAGCCTAGGTACTAGAGATTGTTCTGAAAGAGAACTAGACTAGCAGTCCCACGTGGCTTGAAAAGACAGCAGAGTTCATCTGTGATCTTAAATGGTCACAAGCTCACAAGGGTTTCCAGTATGATAGGATTTTGCTAGCTATATAAGAAAAACTGCCTTTCAAGGTTTATAAATGTATTCTACGGGCACAACTGGACTACTTCAGTCCTCCGTGTGAAGTCAGACTATACACCTATGATATGTCTGTCCGTATCATAATAATATTTGCTGAAGAAGGAACAAAGATTGCTAATACAGGCAGTGTCTTAGTTAACGCTCAAGCATGACTACATGACCGGGAGATAGAATAGCCATTATAAAGATGAGAGAGCTGGCCGAGCTCATGCCTTAGTGTGTTTAGAAAATTACCCACTTTTCACAAGGTGTGTCTTTCATTTTCATTTTTTTAACTGATTAAAGGTATCCTAATTTTATTTTTTTTTAAATTAATTCTACTTTTTACTTGTTCACTTTATATCCCACTCACTGCCCCCTCCCAGTGGGCCCCTCCCAGAATCCTTCCCCCATGCTCCTCCCCTTCTCCTCTGAGTGGGTGGGGGCTCCCCCTGGGAATTCCTCCCACACTAGCCCTTCAAGTCTCTGTGAGACTAGGTGCTTCCTCTTCCACCGAGGCCAGACAAGGCAGCCTCAAGGAACATATTCTATGTACAGGCAACAGCTTTTGAGATAGACCCTGTTCCAGATGTTCAGGACCCACATGAAGACCAGGCTGCACATCTGCTACACGTGTGTAGGGAGGCCTAGGTCCAGCCTGTATATGTTCTTTGGTTGGTAGGTCTGAGAGCCCCAAAGGTCCAGGTTAGTTGACACCATTGGTCTTCCTGTCCCCTTAGGAGTCTGCCCACAATCCTTCTTCCCATTGGTCTTCCTGTCCCCTTAGGAGTCTGCCCACAATCCTTCTTCCCATTGGTCTTTCTGTCCCCTTAGGAGTCTGCCACAATCCTCCTTCCTATTTTCCCATCTTCATTTAACTTTAGGTTTAAATTTATGGTGGTAAGGCTTATAATATGATTATAAAAAAGCTGGTGGTCTAATGATAATTATAATATTGCCAATATTATACTGCTTTAAAGTGTCTCTCTCTCTCTCTCACACACACACACACACACACGCGCGCGCGCGCACACACACACACACACACACACACACACACACACACATGAGAAACCCCCTTATATACCTGAAAGAAAGAAAGAAAGAAAGAACAAAATTGAAAAACAGCCATGTTAAGCAATGAATTCTTTCAACTACTTTTGCATATTTTATTTTTCAATGCACATTCAATTACTAAAACCAAAATTGGAACTGTACTGTATTTCAGTTCAATAACCTGCTTTTTTTAACTTTCCCCCAGGATTAGATATTCTTCCAAAAAAAATTTTAAATAGTCGTGCAAGATCTCACTGGATGACTGTGAAATGCTGTTTAACTGCTTCCATATTTCTGAATACTAAATAGTTTCTAATTTTTCATTGGTAGAAAATATTTTGTGCAGAAATATTCACATGTATATTAAATTAAAAAAGCAGTATATAATCTTTGATAATTCTCCTCTGTGATTACAGTGTAGATCACTACCCCTCCTAGGGAACTTTCATTATTTCTTTAGAATATATTGTTTGGAAGCTAAATTAATGGTTCTACGATATAATCTTATTAAAGGTTTTCTATAAACATTGCCAGGTCCAAACCCACAAAACCAATGCACAAGCTTGGCAGCGAGCAAAAGAATGCATGCTCACAAAATCTCACCACGACGAATGCCACAAAATCAGTTTGTAGTTAGGATTCGAGGTGAGTAAATCTGGTGCTTGGAATATAAACCAGATAATGTGCACAGGTGGTAGTGTGTGCACAGGATTTGTACCCTATAGTTAGGCAGGTACAGTGGAAGCCAGTGGAAGGAGGTAGAAGATTTACATTTGTTCCTTAAACAAAATAAAGCAGGTTTACACACCCAAGGCCCTTCCGTATGATGCTTGATAGTTCTAATGAAACAGCTCAAAGTATATTCTGACTCCCAGCCCCAGTGAATAACAGTCTCCGGGGAACAGCAGGCTGCTAGGCCTTTCTAACCTCCACGGAGGGGGCCCCTGGGACTCGCTAACACCATCTATTTGGTGCTCTGCCTAAGAAGCTAACAAGCCATGTTAACCTTGAATCTGACAGGTGGATTTGCTGCTGTAAAAAGGCTATTGGAAACCAGTGAGCTCAGGCTACTTGAAAACAGGGAAAGGCGGACCTAAAGGACCAGCAGGTCCCTGCAGGCATGCCAGGGACAGCAGCAGCCCCTTACCCAGTAATGATGATTTCTGAATCATTTGTGGGTAATGAGCGGCTGCGTGCCTGGTGTCAAATTTCTTCCCAGTGGTCTCTGTTTTAGCACGTGTCATATGTACTGAACGTGTGCTGTAAACAGCATGTGACAACGGTGGGGATCTCCAAGTGGTGGGGACGAGAAAGCTGGGGGGCTGCTCATTAGTTCTAGTGGGAAAAAAAGGCTAATTGCAGTTTTCAGCAAACAAGCAAATGATCAAAAGTTTGCATTCCGAATAAAAGCAATATACAGAAAGTTCAGGAAGTAGCACACCCTTTCTAGAACAGCTCTGCTCATGACACCTGAGTGTTAATCTAGTTTACTAGGCTAAAGAAGGTATGAACATCACCACTGATGCTTAGGGGAACACATGGGGGGGGGGTCACACTAACCCAGAGGTGATTGACACATGTTGCTTGCACAGTTCTTCTCTAATATTTGGATATCCATCCTGACTGGCTTTGCAACAAACAGACCAATCAAACCATGAAGTGCCCAGGGTAGGGCCTCCAGAGCAAGGCCAACAGAGACCAAACCCTGCCTTCACCACTCACTTGGTGCAAGATACCGTACTATCTGTGCCATGTTTTAGTTCTCTGGAAAAGGTCCTCAGGGCCAGCCTCCCCACAGTGAGCTTCCATGCAGCATCGGCTGGTGGAGGTGTGCTACCTACTCGGACACTGCCTCACTCCAGAACATCCAGACTTTCCAGAATTCCCAACTCACCAAAAGGCACCTGGACCAAAACCTGCCTACAGAATGAACTGCCACAAAGGAAATATTTTTTTTCTCATCCAAATACTAACCAGGCCCAAGCCATCTTAATATCCAAGATCAGGTAAGACTGGCATGTTCTGGGCATTGTGGCCATAGACAGAAATGCCACTTTCTTATGGATACGGGTCCTAAATCCTAGAAAGTGAACAATGACGCACAATACCTGAGATCACCAAAAGGCTAAATTTAAATAGGAAGAAAATCAAGAATTTTTTAACACTCGGTACTAAAGATTTAGTCCTTTATATCACTCTAGTGAGGACAGCATAGATTCTCAAATCAGGTTTGTGAACTTTCTGTCCAGACAGTGGGCTTCAGGGTCAACCTGCACAGCCGCAGGGCCACTGTATGCTACAGAGGTGCAAGAATTCATGTTAAACTGTTCCCCACGGATAAGACTTGAAATGGCTTAACCTGGAGGATAGGTGTCAAAGTGGGAATCCTTACCGTTTTCCCCCCGAAACAGAACATTTGTGGCTGGAGACGGCTCGGTAAAGCAATCACTGTGCAAACATGGTGGCCTGTGACTGATTCCCAGTACCCATGAGAAGAGCTTAGCAGCGTGGTGTGCACTTGTAATCTCAGTGCTGGGGAGGCAGAGACAGAAGGGTGTCCGGGGCCCACTGTCCAGTCAGCATAGCCTAATCAGGGAGCCCCAATTTCCAGGGAGAGATCCTGTCTCCTAAATCAAGATGCTTGGCTCCCAAGGAAAGCACCTGAGGCTGATCTCAGGCCTCCACACACGTGTATGCACAGTAACACAGGCATGTACCTACACACACACCTTCATACATGAGCCCACACAAACGTTAATTTTTTTGATTAGAACATTTGTAAGCTTAAAATAACATTATATTTTGCACAACTGCATGACGGAAACAAGATTCATATTTATGAAAGAGGCATCCTATGTTTGCCAGTAGAAAGTTGGCTTCCTCACTGAAGATGCTCCAGGGACATAGTCAGAAGAGACATTTTCCAACACATTCACATATAAAGAGGAAGATGTTTTTAATCACTCTGTCTGTCCAAGAGGAAAACCTATGCTATGAAAACCCAGTACATTTAGGTTCTAGGAGCCTTTCCACACAGGCAGAAGGTGCTGGTTCAGCTATTGGACAGAGTCTTACTGAGAACCCGGTTAGAACAGCGTGTAGTCCTGCTGGCTCACTGCTGGGGATGGCCTCAAACATCACCACTCGGCACCAACTGAAAGGGCTCTGTTGGTTTTGAAATATTCTGCTCTTGAAAATACATAGGAAAATTCTGGATGCTCATATATGACAGCTAGTCTTCGCCGCCAGTGTGACTGGAGTTAGAATCATTTACAGGCCTGTGAAAGGGTGTTCAGAGGATTAAGTGAAGAGGGAAGGACACTCTGCTGTGGGCAGCACCATCCCATCCATGGAGTCTTTGATAGAGAGAAGCTGAAGACCTTCCATTCCTCTCTGCACAACAAACTCTTCCCCTACAACAGTAAGTCAAGATAAACCCTTCTCCTCTTACCTTGCCTCTTGTCAGGGATTTTGTTTTAGCAACAAGAAAGGCAGCTAATCTAAGGACTTGGAAGATGACTCTGTTAATCAGGGGCTTGTTGTAGAAGCACGAAACTCTTGGTTCTCAGTTCGGATCTGCAGCAGAATAAGTTCCCCGCCCTGTGTCTGTTATCCCAATGCTGGGAGAGGCCAAAAGCACATCCCTGAAGCTCACTGGCCAGCCAGTCTAGCCAATCAGTGAGCTTCAGGTTCAGTGAGAGACCCTGTCTCAAAAACTGAGATGTAGGGCAGCAGAGGAAGACACTCAGCATTGACCCCTGACCTCCATCCACAAGCATGGAAACATACATGTGCGCCTGTACTGAAAGTCCACATGCATACTCACATGAAAACCTAGTCATACAAACATCTCTATACATACATACTTCCTTCAGGGCTGGGTGGAGAAGGGCTTTCCAAGGGAACATTTTGATTATCCTGTAAAGAATGCCCCGTGTGATGGGAGAAGGGTAGAAACCAGAAGACCAAGTTGCAGCAAACAATCCAGATGAGGAAACGTGGCGGCTCAGACCAGAATGGAGGGGAAAGCGGCTGCCAGACCCCAGAGAAAGGAAAATCTACAGTGGTCTCTGTTGGTGGGAATCAGAATGAGTGATAGACATTTCCTGGAGTCGGGATAGATCCATAGAAATGAGAATCATTATTTCCTGAGGAGGAAACTGGACAGAGGCAGCTTTGAGAGGAGAATGATAAATTTGGTTTGGGACCCCTTAAGATCCAATAGCATCATGGGGGATCTCCCTAAGTAAGGTACTTAACAGGCCTACTGACATCCGGGGTCAAAGTTCACAAATTTCAGATCTTTCAGGAACCAGGCAGTCCATAAAAATAAGTACTGAGATAACTGACAGATAAGGACTCTGGCTAGAAAATGCCCCCATCTAAACTAGAAGCCACTACTGAGACGATCAGGGCACAGGGGCTTTATGTCTTTCAGTTTATAAGAATCTGGATGCTTTTTCTAAGAAAAAGAAGTTTTGGAATCTACTAAATTCTAGAAGTGTTCGACTAACTAGAGGTTTTATTTCAGAACTTAACAGCAATCTTACTACAGCACCAAGGAAATTTTGTTTAGCATTTCTCTCATTACTTAATAAGAAAAACCTTTATTTCCATACACCTCCAGGGTCAAGTTTTATTTGCAGAAGGTTTGCTTATGAGAAAGCCTTAGATGTCTAATAAACTCCATTGTTAATCTTTTTGGAAAGTCTCATGGCATCCTTATCTGGTGACACTTGTGAGATATGGCTGAACACACACACACACACACACACACACACACACACACACACACACACACACACACAGGCAATTGCATTAGGTGTCCTACCATCTAGCAACAGAGTGGAGGAGAACTTCTAGCGGAGAAGGTACAGAAGGCTTCAAGCTTCTTAAGGACTAAATGGAGCCCTGATCCTTTCACTGGAGCAAGAAACGCTTAGCAAAAGCCCAGACACTGTGTCTCTTTACGTCCCCAGCACCTTTCATCGTTCATATGCTGCACTACAGCACTGAGAGGCAGGAAAGGAAGCCAAGTGCTACTATGCACAGATGTTCTCCGTTTTATTTATCCTGGAAGAAGAGAGAGGAAGGCAAATAAATCTGGCATAGAAAATTTGTAATTAAAAAAAGGACAAGACTAATATCAATGTGGGTCTTCAAAAACACCGCTTAGAAAAGTTTACGACACGATGAAAGTCAACAGGCAGATCAACAAAGCAAACAACCAAAATCTTCGTGACAAGGTCAGTGGAGGAGACGGGGAAGTCATTCTGAATGGCCAGTGAGAGTGTCCCATGAGCCAGTCTTTGATCCCAATGGAGTATTCGAGTGTGGGGGTGGACGGGGGTAGGACTCTGCTCAGGGGAAGATGGGGCAGAGATAGAAAGAGATACAAATGGGGCAGATTTCCGAATTACAGCAGGCGATGTAAGTGCTGTGCAATGGGGCTGCACCAGTCTACGGTCTCCTCTGGACATCCAACCTCTAAGGAAATCTGGCTTTACCTGTGTGGGGAACAGGAAGCCACTGGAGGGTTTCATGACTTTGCCATATTCAAGGAATTTGAAATGATGAGGTCCTGAAGGTGCTGGTGAGGCCAGTGACCTTAGCAGTGGCTGAGAGAGGTGGCCAGAGTCTGGGCTGGGGAGTGGACAGTAGGAAGGAAAAGAAATGATACTCTAGAGGAAGAATACAATCTACAGAGTTAATTCTATGGACTGCGCATGAAGCCAAGGAGAAAGGCATAGGGTAGATGCCACGTCACCGAGGATAGCAAACTGGTTTACACATGTTGGATTACGTCCAAGTCCGAGAGTGGGACGTCTAAGCAGAAATGTTTAAGCAGACCGTCAGCAGTTTGCACCTAGAACCTGTGAACTAAATAAGGTGCATTAAAGGACTACTACATTCTCTGCTGTGTGCTATATCGTTCACTCATGTGACTAGGAGAAAGACAGGTGGACTGTGCGACACAGCAGCATTTGCATAGATGCCTGTCAAATCAGGGGCTGGAGAGATGATGGCTCAGCCATTAAAGACGACGCTCACAACCAGCAGGAAGAGAAGATCGAGCGAAGACCAATTTATCACACTTCCTCTGGGTCCTTGTACTACATAGATGCATATAAGAAGTACCACACCACACCACTGCACATGTCAAACTTCCACGTTCTCGACATTTACAGTAAGTTTTAGGCAGTGACTGAGACAAGGGGGAGAGGGATCTGTCTTTATTCTTTATCATCCTCCTCTTTGAGGGAGATGTATAGATACAAAATAGCAGTCAGTAAGCAAGGAGAGAAGAATGTCTTTGGGAGTGTTTCCACCTGTTGAGATACACGGGGACAAAAGTAAACTGTCACCTTCACAATTAGTAGGCACCTGGAAAAATTAATACTAGCATGGAGCTCGGTACGTAGACCAGGCTGGTCTTGAACTCATAGAGATCTGCCTGCCTCTGCTTCCAGAATGCTGGGGTTAAAGGCATGTGGCATAGTGGTACCCTGTCCCAAAACAAACAAACCAAAGCAACCTTTTCTTGGTATTGTGTCTATTGTCTAAAATTCATGATCCGTTTACGCACCTTCTTTTCATCACTGGACTTTCCACTCACAAGCCCATCAGGCGTCATCCTTTCTACCTTTAGGTTCCAGGCCAGGGTCTCCTGTGTCCCTGGTCTTTGCATGCAAAGCCTGGAGCGCAGGTGCAGCGGGCAGATCAACAAGGCCTGCCAGCTGTTTCTGTAGCAGTCATCAGTCTTTCTTTTATTTACTACAGGTCTCCAGGGTGAGCTGGATCAATCCCTTCCTGCCCCTCAGCAACCACGAAGGCCATGCGGGCTTACAAATTCTCAGTTTAAATGCTCGGAGGAAGAGAAAAATGGAGAGTCCTTAACAGGAAAGAACAGAGAGGCAGAGGGTGGACTTGCCAACACAGAGGGCATCTGTGCACAAAGCGTTCTCATTCACAGTACTCCGAGTCTACGAGAATCGACAAATGCATAGCACTAAATAATAGAGCAGCCGGCAATCACAGGCTTAGTTAACGACAGAAGTACTTCTGACATAGTACATAAGGATACATAGTATCCTTAAAAACTTCCCAGGACCATGTACGAGAGATATCTGCATTAGGGTCTGTCAAAAATATACACATAAGAAATCACCGGTTTGTACAGGCTGCCCCAGAATTTCTCACTGTAACTGGCAGGGGTGTGCTCAGAGGGCTGTGAGGTTGGGGGTTCTCTCGGTGGCACCCACAGAAATGCATTCCCACTGCTGTGAATCCACATCTGAGCTCTCCATTTAAAATGCATGTACAATGAATTACTGGTGGCTGATGCACAGTCTGGCACCATGGCTAATACCTGTAGTTGCTAACACCCGGAGGCTGACAGTTCGAGACCAGACTGGTCTACAAAAAGTTCCAGACCAACCAGGCACGTGAGATACGATATCAAAAAAGGAAAAGCAAAAAAAAAAAAAAAAAAATCACAAAGGAAAATTCCCATAAAAGGTTGACAACGTACTTGTAAATTTCCACAAATTACTACTACACATTGTTATGGGAAACCATTAATCCTATCTGTGCTCGCCGAAATACCACTCACTGTTCTGCCAGTGGCCAGCATTTATATGACGGATCCCCACACAACCCTGACAGCAAGGTGGTCCCCAAAACATGAACGCAGCAATTGCCAACAAAAGGAACTTTACAGACAGGATCAGAGGAGACAGTAGGTGTTTTCTACCATAATTAAGTTCCGACACCTCGCTTCCACTGCTGCCTTTAAAAACTGTTCAATCCATGCTGCTCACAGTTCCCGGATACTACAATTTCATTTGCTTCCAAACTATTGAGTGTGACAGAGCCCAGGTTCCACAGAGCCTCTCAGGTGTTAGGGCTTGTAGAGCACTGTCAGTCTTACAGAAAGTCTCCTGATGGTCCTGGGGTCCTTTTGCACGTCCATGAAGAAGAGAGACCTGAACATCACAGTCTTGATGGTCTTGATGCTGGCTCCACAGCCAGGTGCCCACAGTGAGGAGGTCACCAGGCTTCCTGGAGAAACCCTGCTCCATGCTATGGTCTGCACTCCCAAAGTCCATCCCTTCTTCCTTCCCCCCAGAAAATCCAAAACAACAACAACAACAACGACAAAACCCAGAACAAAACAAGACAGAGAAGCCAGTGTAACAGCTTCTCACTATCAAGCATAGCTACACAAAATAAGGGAGTGACCTGTGGCACAAGCACTTCACAGCAAACCTTCAGGCTCAGCCATCCACGCCATCCAAATGGGGCTCTGTTGGCAGAAAACGATTTAAAAAAAAGCACTAAAACCTTCTCCTACCTGTCTGCTTTCCCTCTGAGAAGATGTTGACGACAAGGCACTTCTGTGGGTCGGAGTGGATGTTTTATGAGCAGGGGATATGCCCTTCTCGTCTGAACTCATGGTTGCAATTAGTCTAGGGATGTGCACGTGAGACCATCCCAATCCTCCTTCCAACTCCCAGACAAAGAACCAGACAGTCTGTGGCTTCAGTCCATCTCCCTCGGATCGGACGAGACTCGGAAAGCTCTGGCCACTGATGATGTGTCCAAACTTCCTATAAACAAAGCAAACAGAAAAAGCAATCGCCGTATTAGGGGGGATTAATCTGCATTAACGGAGGGAAGAAGGCACACTTAGGAGTGCAGGTCTGGGGCTCTGAGACCTCTGGGCTGGAGACGCAAGCTGTGATTGGTGGTGGTACAGATCCTTAGGATGATTCGCACATGGATTCTGAAATTTCTGTGTGTGTACGGAATTTGGTAGATGCCCACAGGCATTGAATTTCTAAGATTATGCCAACAAATCGCATGAACCTGAATGTGTTCACTAGAATTTTAGTGATCACCTATTTACAGACAATAATCAAAGAGCAATCCCTGGGGCGGGGCAGGTAGCTCAGTGGTAGAGCCCATGTCAAGGAGGAGCAAGGTTCTGGGTTCAATCTGAACCCAGATTAATTTAGTTGATTAATTATTAGCTCAAAGAGAACAATCTCAACAATTAAGAGAATTATTTCTTTTATGAACCTGCAAACCTGGGTATTCTGATGACTGAAATTTGTAATGCTTTCTTAGAATTTTAAATTTCTTGCTTAGCATCCAAATTGTAAGACTAAGTCTCAGAGCAAAATTAGCCTTTGTAAATCACGAATTCAAAGAGCCAAAAGCTCTTTTGTTCAACGTGAGGTTTCATCTTTGACTGGCAAAAGGCAGTTAAAGAAGCCAGCATCTGACAAGATGATCTTCTAATCTGTTCAAGGAAGGCAATCTAATAAGTGTGAATGAAGACCCTGAAGCCAATCCCTGGAGCCTGGAAGCAGGAAAGTGAGAAGGCTATTTAGATCCTTGATTCAAAGTACTTTGTTTTCCATTCCAAGATTTTTTACAAGTAGATGCTAACACTTGAGCCAAAAGTATGGCAGCTCTGTGATGTGTTCAAGGGCCCCAGGGGACGAGGCTGAAAGGCCCAACTTATTAAACCATTATCCACTCAGAAGTAAATTCAATCCAAGTTTCAGGCCCTCCGTTAGTCTCTGACATACCTCCTCCCTCCTTCCTTCCCCACCTCTCCTGTTCCCTCCTTTTCTTTCTTCTTCTGTTCCCATCCATCCATCTATCCATCCATCTATTATTTATCATCTACCTACCTACTTATCTACATATCTGTCTGTCTTCATTAATACTATTGCTAATATCTTATTTTAATTTAACATGGCATTTCCAGGATAACTTTTTGCAACGAAAGGGCCCATGCTCAGTCTGACTGTATTATGAATGCAAATATTCAAGAAAAAGAAAGCCAAGGGATGAATAATTAAATGCATCCCAAGATCAGATTATGAGGTTATTGTTGATATCTATAAGTCTGGAATCTCTTTTGTTTTTAAACAAAAGCTGTTGTGGGACTTTTCAAGGTTTATCTGAACAACTCACCTCAGATAAGGAACTGATGATAGATCAAAAGTAAACTGAGTTTACTGGGGTTACTGGCAGGAGTATGGGTGAGGAGTTACATAAAGGCAAATGACCAACCCAAAGCAACTGCACCCCCGAAAAGCCCATCCTAGCATGGATGACGTTCATGAAAACTAGATCCCTCCAGCACCCTGTACAGCTTGCAGGCATCTTGGCTGATGGGACTCTCCTCTCCTCACGAAGGTTACCGCTGACATAACCTTGAGGAAGGGCCTGGTGAATCTTGTAAGCTGCAGGAACTTCCTGAGACCTGTAAGTTTTATTTACTTCATGGATCTTAAGGAACCTCTATCAGGAAGGAATGTTTCACTTGGGCAGAAACTGGCCCCCAACAAAAGCATTTCAAGTATCCAGTATCAATTTCAAATGGTTTTTACATCTCATTCTAACCAGGCATCAGTCAAAGGTTTGAGTAGCTCCTCTATTTTTAATGCATTGCAAAAGGAATTTTAAATTCTGTTCTTTATTCCTGAAGTGTAGAATTTACTACGACCTAAGAATGATTTATTTCATTTCCAGTGAAGCACATTTTCAGAAACTGCCTAAACAGTGGTATAAACCCAAGATCTTACACTTTAAAGGCATCACCAACACAATTATTATATTCAGCAAAAAAAACCCACTATAACTGAAAATAACAGTAATATGAGAGCAGAAACCCTCATCTTTCTCCCATTTTCCCCCCATATACGTAGGAGGGAAAGCATTATAAAGTGCTGTGGCTTTTGCATGTATTTACACCGAGGGATAAACAATTCAGATTTATATAATTTATGACTCAAGGACCAAATCAGGGAAACCTGCAGAACTTGTTCATAGGCATCACAAATTATATGTGACCAAAAAAGCATTTGAAAGGAAAGGACTTAGCCTGAGCTCACTGCTGCTGTGTGAGTAAGCATTGGGCTCCTTGCCTGCTGATCCACACATCCTTCAGGCTGGGAATACAGTTACTCAGAATCCCTGCACTGTGCCCGACAGAGCAGCAGACCCCATGACAGAAGCCTAACAGAGTTGCAGATAAGAGAGATGACAGTCAGTGCCACTCAAATGCCTTGTTCAAAGGAAGTCAAATGGCCCTCCTCAGGTGCGTGCTATGTGAAATCAGCTCCCTGAGAGAGATGAAGAAACTCTGACCTGAATAATTTCATTATAAATATAAAGAAAAATATGAAACGCTTAGATGATATATTATTGATTTAAAGCAGCATACTACTGAGTGTTCCTATCATTGTTTGGTTAAAATAGAATAAAAAAAATATTAACAAGGGTTATCCTTAGTTGTTGAAGTGGAGTCAGTTCAAAACCAGCAGAGGATTGGACCAAACAAAATTCCAGCAGGATGAATTTGAAAAGGCAAATCTGAGTGTGAACCAAATATAATTGACACAAATAATCTATTGGCAAAGATCAGGACACATACAAAGAAAACAAAATCAAAGTCCCTCTCTCTCTCTCTCTCTCTCTCTCTCTCTTGTGTACGTCTCAAACATCTTTGAAAAATTAATCAATATACATAAAGAAAATAGAAAGTTTATTTAAAATAAAAGGAGGGAACTGCAGAAGAACACAAGTCTTTTCACAAAACTTAAGAAGAGCAGCATCTTTGACAGAGCTAAGGTTTGGGGACAACGGGATATAGTTTAAGACCTTGAAGCTATGGCATCAGGACTGGAATTTGGTAATTAAAAGGATGTAATGTATTAAATTAATTAAAAGGATGTAATGTAATGCAGCATGGTTCTTCAGCAAATACTCTTTATCCTGTTATATTCTACTGTTATCCCTTAGCAGTCCATTGTTGTCTAATGAGACAGAAAGGGGATGGACCCAGATGGGAGAAGAGATGGGGAGAAACTAGTAGAAACCATAGTCAGTTTATATATTATCTGAGGAAATAAATATTTCCAATAAAAGAAAAAAAGAAAAGATGTTAGAATTGGTTACCAAAAAAAGAAATATACAGGATGAAAAAAAAGTTAGGGGGATGCAGGAAGGAAGGAAGGAAGGAAAGAAGAAAGAAAGGAAGGAAGGGAGGAAGGAAGGAAGGAAGGAAAAAAGAAACAAAATTGAAGAAATCCTCCTGCAAACAAAAGGTCCAGGAGATAAAGGGGTGAGCAGGAGCGAATTCATCCAGATCTACAGATAACAACGACCTGAGCAGTGGCTGAATGATCTCCAAAATGTTTCCAGACATGAAAATTTGATCACACTTTAACAGGAAAACAAGGTAGAAAAATAACTCAAAAACAAGACCCCAATGAAATTACTGAATTTAGATAGCACCATGGGAAGCAATTCAATAAATTAAAAATTAATCACAGTGTAAGAGCGAGAACGGGCTCTGAAAGCACACTTTTCTAAGCACCTCTCATGTTGAAGAAAAAGAGAGATGATGCTAAAGATTACTGGAAACATAAAAGTCAGAACCCACAGCACTCACCCCTGCCCTCTACCCCCGGCCTCCTCCATCTGTCCATATGGTGGCGTGACTTCCCTGCGTACGGCCTTAGCCATTCACACAACTAAACGTGATCGGATAAAAGCAAATGCCCTGCACTTGTAAGCTTACAAAATTAGAAGAGATATCCAGAGAATGAATACATAACTGAGTATTCTTAAATAATTCAATTAACAAGTCAGGGGTCGTTTCTTTAAATTAACAAAAGGGTGCTGACTAACCGATAACAAGGAGAGAGAGCTACAGGCAGATAAAATAAACGAATAAATCGACAAACAGACCCGAGAAACCATGGTTACAGTTTATAACAAGCTTATTAATAAGACTAATAAGTCAGAATAAAATATTCTAGAACCCTCCTAGTAGACTCAAAGTCCATTCATCTAGAATCCATTACCAATATTGAAAGCTGCTAGGAAATGTAAGGCTATGTCCTTAGAAGTTGGTGGTATTTCTGTAAAAACACATAAACAAAACAAACCCCCACACGCCGACCAATCCAGCGCAGGCTTAACAGCAAATCGTGAAACTGTTCTCGTTGACATCAACACTGATGTTGGAGTTTGCCTGCTTAACGTGCTTGCCAGTGCGTGGCATAACTGTCCATCTGAAATGCTCAAACAGGGCCGGGGAGCATGCTCAGCGGTTCAGACATCTGCTGTGCAGGCAGCAGGATCTACCCACACAGAAGGCAGGTATGCTGTGCAATCCCAGTGCCAGAGGGCAGAGGCAGGAATTACTTGGGGTTTAGTGGTCCACTCTAGAGTGTGACTGTGAGCTTCCAGTTCAGTGAGAGACCTTGTTTCAAAATAAGACATAGAAGTCACAGAGGAAGACAGCTTAACACTGACCTCTGGCCACCATTGGTGCACACACACACACACACACACACACACACACACACACACACTGATGGCCTCAAGGGGCACACACATAGTAAGTACACATACACACACACACACACACACACACACACACACACACTGTTGGCTTCCATCAGCACACACACAGTACACACTCACCCATCTGCTGATGGCTTCCATGGACACACACATAGTACACACCCACTGACACACACAGAAAGAAACCCAAAGCATGCAATGCTGGAAATTAAGGAGCATTCTCTGTGTAAACACTGAATTCAAGGGCTGAGACTGCAATTCAGAGGTAGAGTGATTGTCAAGCAGGCATGGGGCCCAAGGTTCAGTCCTTAGTATTGCTGGGGTAGGGAGAAGCTGTGTGTGTGGTTAAAAGATGGAATTCAAAGCATGGAATGGTGGCATACACCTGTACTCCAAATACTCAAGAGGCAGGAGAATTGCCATGAGTTTGAGGTCATCTGAGCCATACAATGAGTTTCAGGTCATCCTAGGCTGAAATTAGATCCGGTCTCAAAACCAAAGTTTCCCCAAACAAGACAATTCAGAAGGCCATGAAAAGCCATACATTTATATAGGACCTCTCTCGAGTACACATACGGATTCCCAGAAGTGGCCATGACCACTATGCATTTTCCATGTCTCAGCTTTGTTCTGACTGCTGTACAAACACTCAGTTAATGACCTCAGCACCAGCACGAGGCAATGCTCGCACACTCCTCTTTTTTTTTTTTTTTTTTTTGGTTCTTTTTTTCAGAGCTGGGGACCGAACCCAGGGCCTTGCGCTTCCTAGGCAAGCGCTCTACCACTGAGCTAAATCCCCAACCCTTCGCACACTCCTCTTTGTATGAACAATTCAAGCGAGACCAGAAGGTACGAGACAGCCGGCTGTGGCTGCAGCCTGCAAAGAGTGCCGCACACGGACCACAGGTGTGTCCGCTGCCACACAGTCAACTCGAGTGTGTGCTCGGAAGGAAAGTGAGGGATGCGTTCCGGGACACCTCAGCCAGGTGCTGTGTGCAGCCTTCATATTTGTGTTTGCTATGGGGGTGCAGGAGCTGGGAACGGAATACGGGGCTTTGCACACACCAGGCAAGCGCTCTGTTCTGAGCTGCATTCTCAGCTCTGGGCTTTCAAATTTGGAAAGCTGGGAAAGAATAAAGCGGGCGGAAGCGAAGAAGATCAGAGCAAGAATCTGGATTTTTACATTTGGATTTCGCTATAAAACCCTTGGTTGGCCACACGTTGATACACCTTAATATAAACCTTCCAGAATCATAATGGGAATATTCTAAAGTCCAAGTGCAAAAGCTAACATGTAAGACAAAGGAAGAAAATTATTCTAAAGAATAAGAAAAACTGTAGTTAGCCACACATCCAAACTAGTAAGCAGCTCAGGGCATGCAGGCAGAGCAGTGGAATAAAGCTAAGATTCTTCTAACCCCCAACAAAAAAAATCAGCGAGAATACTATTTTCAACGAGCTATCAAGCTATCATAAAAAAAAAAAAAAAGCTGAATGTCTTGCTTCGAGCCAAATATACTGTGAGAGCCTTAAACTTTTAAAGGTAAAATAAATCCCATAAGAACGTTAGGAAAAAAGCTTTAGATAAACATGAATCACGCTGGAGTAGAAAACTAACTTATTAATAATGGTAGTTGAACCCCTCCCCCCATGTCGAGATTTGGTCTGTTTGCTATGTAATGTTCACTTCTGTATCCCAAGGTCTAGTTGACCCAGGATGAGTGAATTCTCACATATGCCAGCTTTTTAAATGCAAAGATTGTTCCATAATTTAAAAACATTGGTTCATAAAAATGGGCGATGAGAGGTAGGCAGAACTTTGGTGCCCAGGCTTGGGGGTCTGAGGCAGAGACTTCGAGGAGAGAGCAGGAAGAAGGAAGAAGTTGCCATGGAGAAGGTGGATCCTGACAGCAGGGTCATGGGAGCTGGCCAGCTGGAGTAGGAGCAGCCCAGGCTGAACGTGGCAAGTGATATCTCGGTATTACCGACAGGAAAGTGGACAGAACAGCCTACTGGGTTGGTATCTGCCTAGCACTAGTGCCTGTAAGAATTATTATAAGCCTAGTAAGGGCACCAGTGGAAGGGGAAGCCCTTGGTCCTGCCAAGACTGAACCCCCAGTGAACGTGATTGTTGGGGGGAGGGCGGAAATGGGGGGAGGATGGGGAGGGGAGCACTCATATAGAAGGGGTGGGGGAGGGGTTAGGGGGATGTTGGCCCAGAAACCGGGAAGGGGAATAACAATTGAAATGTAAATAAGAAATACTCAAGTTAATAAAGATGAAAAAAAACAAAAAAAGAATTATTATAAATATGAAGGTTCTGTGTCTTTTATTTGGGAACTAAATGATCTAAGGCAGGGTAAAGCCGATTAGAAAAAAATATTAATTTGACAAAGGTTTAGTGTATGTAATACCTAAAAAGTTCCTGCAAATCAATAAGGTAAAAATGATAACAAAGTAGACAGAGAATGGAAGATTTCCCAAAGGAAGTAACATAAATAACCAAACAGATCTGACCCAGTAAGGAAACAAATTCCTCGCTCCACTCTATGAATGGCTTCCCTGAAGTAAAAGGCTAAAGAACAAAGGCTTTCTCTTCCCTTATTTCCCTTATCTTACATTGCCTCTCCGTTTGGTTGTTATGGTTTGGTTTGGGGCTTTCAGATAGGGTCTCATTTTGTAGCCCAGGCTAGCCTGGAACTCCGGAGCCTCCTGCAGAAGTCTCTGTGTGCTGGGATTCATCGTGTGCCGGCACACCTACATAGCTTCTAGTCCTTCTAAGCACTGTCAGCCCCCAAAGATCTACATGGTCGTTGTCCTAATTATTCCTTTGTGATTGTTCGTGTGGATGTCTCTGAACACTATCTTAAATCTGTCGTTTTCTAATAACAAGTCTCTGGGAAGTTACAGTGTGTTGTATTTATCTGAAAACTGTAATTTGAACTAATGCATTATTAACTGGGCCAATGGCCCTAAATCTAATCATTGTATTTTCTTTTCAATCTAATTTAATTTTTCTACTTGAGGTGAAATTTGTGACAATTCAAATAATTGTCAGGAAGACGCAGAGGCATCTATGACCATGCCACCCTGGATGTACCCAGTCTCCCCTGATCTCAGAAGCTAAGCAGGATCTTAGTACTAGGATGGAGAGAATTCAGAAGGACTTCTTACTTTAAACCACCTCTGAGACCCTTCCCCCAGACAATCCTTCTCTAGATGGCTATACGTTTTATAATCAACAAAGCATACATTGCCTTTTAAACATTTCTCAGTGAGTTAAAAATAACACAAAGAAAGTTTTTCCTGGGGCTGAGCACAGTAGCAATTGAAACATTCAGAGATTTGCAGGTTTGAGGCTAGACTGGGCTACAAGGCAACTTATCTCAAGATAAAGCAGAGAACAGGCAGGTGTGATGATGCACACCTTTAAGCCCAGCACTTGGGAGGCAAAAGCAGGCAGATGTCCCTGAGCTTGAGGCCAGCATAGTTTACATAGTGAGTTCCTGGTCAGCCTTGTCTCCAAACAACAAAAGAGGCTGGGCATTGTTGGCCAATGCCCTGAATTCCAGCATTGGGAGTCAGTGAGTTCAAGGCCACCCTGGTGTACAAAGTGAGCATGTTCCAGGACAGTCTGGGGTATACAGAGAGACTCTGTTGTCTCAAAAACAAAACAACAAAAGAACAAAACCCAAGAAAACATACCCAGATCCCATGCTTGAAGCAACTGAATAATATTAAAGAAAAAAAAATTGAGGTCAGAAACTTTAAAAGAGAAGACCACCTCCTTCCATGAGTTTTCTCTGTCACATCAAGGGAAAGGCAGTGAAGGGAGTGGCAGGCTCTGACCACGCGTGAGGTGACTGCCCAACACCTTCTTCTCTCTGGGAGGAACACTGCACTTTTAATGTGTAAATGAGGAAACCCGGGCCTAGAAAGTCTGTGAATGCTCAGTTCTGGTGTCCATCTGCTTGCTATTAGAGCCTCTACAGGAACTCACCTTTTTGAAAGGACTGTTTGAGGGCTTTTCCTGGTTGTCGCCTTGCTTACATCTGTACTGCACTACAATTCAGAAATGGAGGGCACACTTATGATGATCCTGAGGCTCCAAGACACACGCTTCTGACCTGGGACATGCTGTTGATCTAGATCTTGAGGCATGTGACCATGAAAACCTCAGGTCTAGGCAAGGTAATAGATGCCTTTAGTCTCATGAGACTGAGGCAAGCAATCTCTGAATTCCAGGCCAGCCTGGGACAGAGCAAGTTCCAGATCCAGGCATGAGGCACACACCTTTAATCTCAGCCACACCTTCTACAGGAGGCCTAGGTAAGGACATCGGAAGAAGGAAGACTCACTCTTCTCCGCCTGCTTGCACTTACTTGCCAGTGCATCTGTTGGAACCTACCTCAGGATCCCAGCTACTGCAGAAGAGCAGCTGAAACAACCAGCCTCGTGCACTGAGCAACTGCTAGATTCTTGGACTTCCCATTCACAGCTGCCCGCTGTTGGGTTAGTTGCAGACTGCAGACTGTAAATCATTACAGTAAGTTCCTTTAATATAGAGAGGCATTCCAAAAGCTCTGTGACTTTAGAGAACCCTGACGAATACCGACTGCTATCTGTTTAAGCAGAGAAAACCTTGAGAACAGAAACCATGTTGTATTTAACATAATGGCATCACAGGATAATGACTCTGCTTGGCACATGGACCACAGGCCCTCTGACTTGGGCCACTTTGTTACCATCCCCTGGTCACTAATTTTCAAGGTTGGTCTGTCACTTTTCATTCATCACTGGCTTTTGACCTTTGCTAGCGCGTTAAGAGGGAAAACTGAACAATGCCACAGTATGCATTTCAACAGGAAAAAGAATTCTGAGAAACAGTTCCCGATGATGGGATCAGGCAAAAACAGGAAACAAAAACGTTCCCCTCTACTCTGAAACCTTAAAATTCATAAATTCTTGTCAAGTTTGTATGAATTCTTACTCAAGCAGCAGGTGGCCTTGAAGGTGTCCTATTTTCTGAAGGAATTTTCCGTCAAAACAACCGTTCTCCACTTGGAGCTGAGGGTTGCTGGTGGGACTAAAGTTATGAATCTCTCTTGAGTATCCCTTGCATCCTGCTGACAGAAATAAAAATGGCATAGCTGCTGTAGAAATCAAATGGTTCAGCTATTCCTTAAACGTTGTTAAGCACTGTTACCACATGAATAGTTTGATTTGTAGGTAAGGGACCCCCCCCACACACACACACAAGAACTGATGGCTGCAACACACTGCACACTCATATCCAGTGTCACAAATCTCAAAATGTAGAAACAACCTTAATATCCACTGACACAGGCATAGACAAAGAAAGTATGAGGTGTTCATAGAATGGAATATACTTAGCCTTAAAGAGAAAGGAAATTCTAACACATGAAATGTCTTAGTTAGGGTTTTACTGCTGTGAGCAGACACCATGACCAAGGCAACTCTTATAAAGACATTTAATTGGGGTTGGGTTACAGATTCAGAGGTTCAGTCCATTATCATCAAGGTGTGAGCATGGCAGCATCCAGGCAGGCATGGTGCAGGAGTTGCTGAGAGGTCTACATTTTCATCTGAAGGCTGCTAGTGGAAGATTTCTAGGTAGCTAGGACTATAGTATTAAAGCCCATACCCACAGTGACACACCTAGTCCAACAAGGCCACACCTCCTAATAGTGCCACTCCCTGGCCCAAGCATATACAAACCATCACACATGACAACATTGATGTATTAGTAAGTGCTCTCTATAGAGTCATAGAACTTTTGAAATGAATCTCTCTCTGTCTCTGTCTCTGTCTCTCTCTCTCTGTCTCTCTCTGTCTCTCTCTGTCTCTCTCTCTCTCTCTCTCTCTCTCTCTCTCACAAAGTCCAAGATTCTAATCATTGCTCAGGCCCATAGGCTAGGAGTCTCAGTTGGTCTTCTGTAAACACTGGAATTCCAAAGAAGTAGGCCTCAATGCCAGTGAAGGAATGGATGTGCTAGCAAGTGGAGTGCAAGCAGGCAAAGAGCAAAAGGACATCTTCTATGTCCTTAGAATTTCATCAGAGGGTGTGCCTGGAGATTTGGATTAAAGGCGTGTGTCTTCCCTCCTCAAGATCAGAATTAAAGGGCTGTGCCTCTCTCCCGAAACCCCGCTTCATCTCAAGATCCAGATCAATGATGTGTGTCTTCCTACCTCAAAAGTCTGAACTAGAAGCGGATTCACCCACTTCAAGTCAAGCAGAAAATCTCTCCCAGGTTTGCCCTCCATATCCAAGTTGTAGTTCCTTGCAGATATAGTCAAATTGACAACCAAGAACAGTTGTCACAATGGAGAATGAGCCCAGAAGTCATCATGCTACATGAAACATGCCATAGCCAACAGGGCAGATGCTGCATGATCCCATTGCTACCAGAGATTCAGAGTCATCCCAGTGAGAGAGAAACCAGGTGTGGCGGTTACTGGGCTTTTCAGAACACGGAAAACAGAGCTAATGCTTACTGGGCTGAGTCTCTAATTCTAATTTTGAAAATGAGAACAGTTTGGGGATGGATGGTGAGTGTGAATTCACTCAGTGCCACAACATGGCACACTTAGAATTTGTAAATTACATGTGATGTGATGTGTGTGTGGGATTATCACCCCCCTCACACACATGAAATATCAGCTACGCTCCCTTGTACCACACAGGTACTATTTTACACAGTTTTGTAGCCAGGTTTTGTCATCATGCAATCTTTCCTATTAGACTTGCCTGCGTCCTGTCCCCATTTCCACATGTCCCCACGAATGTTCTGCTCTCTGTTTATCTGGCCCCTGAGGGAAGAGGCAATATGACTTTTGTCACCGTGGCTGTACGTCATGAGCCACGAACACCACCCAGGATGTGCACTGAGCTTATCACGTACGTCAGTTGGATTCCAGCTCCTCCATTAAACCCATTAAGCACAGTTGACTGTGCACACAAGCTGTCTGCAGATAACCACTCTCACGTCAATTCCTCCATATTACTGCATCATCTTGAAGATGGCTTGAAACGGTTCAACTGAATTACAACTCCAGTTCCATATCTTTTCAGAAGTCATTGGAGAAAAAAGACTACAGAGTTCAACCTTCCCAAGAGAAAACTCCTAAAAAAAGAGCTGCCAGGCTACTAATGGAACCCAAGGGGCCTCAGGGCATTATTAGGTTTTATCCTTTCTCGTGCTGAGCTACCCACGAGGAACCAGGAACACATGACAGCATCAGGCTGATAGATTAGCCCGGCTGAATGGAACTCTGGCACCTGCCACCTGCTAATTTGCTGCCCGTCATCTTGCTTAATCACAGACATTTCATGGTCAGGATTTTGAGAAACTGCCACCCTTCTAGAATGACAAGATTTGTGCTGATTGTTATGCACATGTCATGGCGTCTCCAGTGCTAAGTTGGGGAGCCAGCATGAATGTTCGTTTTTGATTACCGTTCTCTACTGTTTGGTCAGGGATATAGGGCTGGCATATGAGGTCTACTACAAGGGCCCACATCTCTCAGCCTCATGAACTCATTTAACTGAGGGAATGGTAACCTTTGTGCCTACTTAGTGCTGAGTTACTACTGTGTGATCCCCTCAACTCAGGCTTTAGAGGTACTCCTGAAATTATTCATGGTGGGGTGCAGTCTGCATGGCACTACACTGTCCATATATCTTGCACTGCCGTTTTATTTCTACATTAAAAAAAACCCCATGGATTATGAAAGTAATCCCAACTTGCATTAGAAATATGATCCAAACATCAATAAAAGACAAGAAAACGATCAAATACCACATTAATTATGGTTATTTTAAGCTGAGTCTGATGGTACTCACCTGTAATCCTAGCACTTGGGAGGCTGAGGTAGAACTGTTGCTAGTTTGAAACTAGCCTAGGCTACAGTAGTGACTGAGTGAGCCTGAGACTATCTAATGAGACTGTCTCAGAAACATAAAAACCAAACCAGACAAACAAATGTCCCCCAAACAAAACAAAACGAAAACCTTAAAGGTTATTTTATGATCAAAACTTGAGATATCACCAAAGAGGAAAAGAATGAAGCTCTGGTAGTTTGGTTATGTGTGAATGAGGTTGGCACAATGCTGGCCCCATAGTAAGCTATCATTCAAACGAACTAAATCCTAAAGGCTCAATCTCCTGCCTGCCTCTTCCAGTGGGGCAGGATGTGATCCTGCATCTCCAGGACGATGCTGAGCAGTCCAGAGAACTCCGTGCCTGGCTGAACTGAAGAGATTTTGTGGGAAAGAGAAGCAGTGAAGTAGTTAAAAGGCATATTCTACACAGATGCCGCAGAGACGCTGGCAAGCTACATAGAGAATTGACTTCATTTTGAAACTAATTACAAATAATAGTGAGCTTTTAAAAGTTTTAAACTATTTTTATTGGTGTATAATCATCACAGTGTTGGGCATCCTACAGTATGGTATGTGCCCTGGGGATACTGATGCGCTTCCTGTTGCCCACTTTCAAAGTCCCAGCTCACTCTCTCCACTGCCAAGCCTCCCTTCTGCATTCGCTTTGTGAGGCCTGATGTATATACGTGCTCATGAATGGTACCTATGAAGAACTGTAGGGAATTACAAATGAGAGGAAACATGGAAGATTTGTCTTCTTATTCTTTGTTCTTCTTTTGTTGTTGCCCTTGTTATTTGAAATGGGATCTTAGTATACGTCCCTGGCTGTCGTGGGCTTGTGATCACTCTGCCTCTGCAATTGCTGGAATCCTAAGCCTACAAGTAATATATATATATATCCCCCCACACACATATCTGATTTATTTCAGTGAGAATGATGATCTCCAGTCAAAGCTAGCTCCTAGAAGAAAGCATGATTTCACTCTTCTTTACGGCTGACTATAACTGCACTGTGGACCTCACTTTCCTTACGTGCTCATCTACTGATAGACACCTGGGCTGATTCCATGACTTAGTTGTCATGATTGCTACAATAATCATGGTATGTAGGGGCCTGTGAGTTATGAGGTTTGAATAGGTGTGCCCCCATAGACTCATGTGTTTGAATGCTTGCCCCATAGGGAGTAGCCTTACTGGGAGTAGAGGTGTGCTTCTGTTGGAGAAGTGTGTCACTGCGGAGGCAGAGTTTGAGGTCTTATACATGCTCAAGCCCCACCCAGTGTGGAACACGGTCCCCTTCTGCTGCCCATGGATCAAGATGGAGAACTCTCACCTCCTTCTCCAGCACCATGTCTGCCTGGATGCTGCCATGTTTCCTGCATGGATGATCATGGGCTGAACCTCTAAAACAGGAAGCCAGACCCAATTAAATGTCTTCCTCTATACGTGCTTTCTTGGTCATGGTGTCTCTTCACAGCATGGCCTTAGATTCTTTTGGGTGTGTGCTGGTTATGTGTTAGTCCTACTTGTACTCTATGGAAGAACCTTCACACTGAGCTCTACAGTGGCTGCACAACTCACATTCCCACCAGTAGTTTATAAGGGAGCCTACATCTTGCCAGCATTTGTTGCTGTTTGTTTTGTGGCTGGCAGCCATTCTAACTGGGTTGAAATGGAATTTTAAAGGAGTTCTAATTTGCATCTCCCTGATGGCTAAGGCTGTTGAACATCCATGTATTTATTGGCCATCTGTACTTAACCTCTTAAGAGCTGTTGTTTCATTGGCCCGTTTATTGGTTGGGTTGTTTGGATTTTTTAGTGTTTGGTTTTTCAGTTCTTTCAGTCTATGTAATCATCCTCTGTCTAATGTATAGGTAGCATTTTCCATCCTGAAAGCTGTCTCTTCTGTTGATTGACCATTTCCTTTACTAGTGTAGCCCTGCTTTAATTCCATGCACATCCTGGCTTTATTTCCTGATCTTCTGTAATCCTTTCCAAGAAAACCTTCCCTGGGCCTTCATCTTCAAGTGTTTTTCCCCTCACAGAACTGTCAGCTCTGATTCATTCTGAATTGATATTTATATATTTGATGGAAGATATAGGTCCAGCTCATTTTTGCTCACACAGCTCTCAGCTACCTTTTTATTGCTGTGATTAAGTGCCATGATCAAGACAATTTAAAAAGGAAAGAGTTTATTTGGGGCTCACAGTTTCAGAGGGTGAGTCCCAAACCATCATGGTGTGGAGCAAGACAACAGGGATGCAGGATGGTGCTGGCATAGCAGCTGGGAGCTCACATCTGATCCAAAAGCACCAGGGGGCAGGAACGAGAAATGGTGTAGTATTTTAAAACCTCGAGGCCCTGCCCCCAGTGACACACCAACTCCAATGTGGGCATAAATCCCAATCCTTCCCAAATAGTTCCATCAATTGGAGACCAAGTATTCATGGGCCTACAGGGGCCATTAACACCACAGAGAGGCTATCTGTTTAAGGCATCATTGTAAAAGAAAAAAAATAGGTGGTTATTATTGTGTAGGCCCAACTCCGAGTCTTTTATCCTATTCTATTAATGTAAGTGTCTTGCTTTGTGCCAAGACTATGCTATTTCTGTTATTACGTCTCTGTAATCTGGCTTAAAATCAGTGAGTCTAACTCTTGCGTCCTTTCATTTCGGTTTGTTTTGTTTTAGCTAGGGATTATCTTTGCAATCCAAAGTCCTCTGTGCTTCTGCCTAAGTCTTAGGGTTTTCTTTTTCTATTTTTGAGACAATTGTCATTGGAGTTTTAAGGAAATTACAATAAATCTATAGGTTTCCTTTGACAGTGCAGAAGGGGAATGAATTTTTCTTCAAGTTAAAATCCCCTAGGAGCCAGAAGACTAGACAATAGCCACAGAATTTAGGAGCTGGAAGTATATTTTATTTATTTGATCAATTAAAAAATTGAAACGCATGTTTTAAAGTGGTAAGAGCACAATTTGGCCATGAGGATATTCTGTCACCAAGACAGTGACAGAAGCAGCTCAGGGACAGTTTGAAGTGTCATTTGATGCTGAATCGGGATGAAAGGGCTACTTTCCTTCAAACCCCAAAGTTCGGGAAACAGCACGTAGGCCTGCCACAAAGCGTCTGCAGCACAGGACAAATAGGATACCCGAGCACACCCCAGCGATGCAAGTTCCTCAGCTCATCCAGACTCATGAATAAGAAACTCTGAGGATGGGGCACAGCCAAGTGACGGCGAGTGATTCACTTATGGAACGGATTACGGTTTTAATTTTTCCTGCCAATATCAGATTTCTCTATCTCCTCCAACATAGTATTTAAAAATAAAACACACACACACACACACACACACACACACACACACACACACACACACACATACCACAACTGTGCTTAGAAAAATACATGAACTGGACACCAGAGAGAAGCCTCAGTGGGTAAGAGCACCTGTGCCCAAGCCTGACAATCTGAGTTCGAGCCCTCTGACATACATGGTGGAAGGAGAGAATGACTTCATATTCTCTCTCTCTCTCTCTCTCTCTCTCTCTCTTTCTCTCTCTCTCTTTCTCTCTTTCTCTCTCCCCCCCCCCACACACATATATACATACACACACACACACGAAAACCTATTTTTTCTAATCAACATTGAACTGATTTTAAAAAAAAAACTGCCAACCATACATTATTATTTGAATGGAACATAAACACTGCTCCCCTTGCTTTACCTCTTCCTTTGAAATAACATCTGAAAATATACCTGTTCAAAGATGCTTAGTTCCAAAACCTGTTTGTTTTTTGATTAGTTTAAAAATTTGTGAGGTAAGAATATTCCTGGAATAAACCAATACATTTATTCTAACCCAGTGTAGACAACAGGAAAAAAAATTAAGGAAAATACAAATTAAAACAGGAAATCTTGGCCATGATGTCTAGGTGAAAGCTGGTAATTCTTTTTTTTTTCCTTGAAGACTTCATTATTATTTCCTGCAGACAGAAGAGCTGTCCTTGAGGTCATGAAAGCAGGAGAGCTGGCCCAGTCCCTCCAAAGGCTGCAGCTCTCTGGAGAACAGCCCTGCACCTTGCCTGGGCTGCACACCAGAGCTGGCCCTGATGGGGTTGGCGTCTTTACACTTTATATCTAGGGGTGCAGCAAGTTCTTACAACCACAAGAATCATATTCATGGGAAAGATTTGAAAATGTACTTGTTAAATTATGTGAATAAAATAAAATGAAATTGGAAAAAAGGGGGGGCTAGTTTTTAGATTGCTGAGAAAAGGATGCTCTAGCTGGGTATGGTGGCACACGCCTTAAATCCCAGCACTCAGGAAGCAGAGGCAGGTAAGTCTTTGGAGTCCATCTTGATCTATATAGAGTTCCAGGGCAGCCAGAAAGAGAAACTCTGTCTCAAAAAACAAAACAAAACAAATGTCTCTGCAAAAGGGAGCAAAACCCCCAACTTCCTGATGGAATTCAATTCCCAGCAGCCAGATCACCTCAGACACTGCATACATATAGTAGACATACATAAGTACACACATATACACATGTACACATATATATATTGACGCACATACTTAAAATAACAGTAAATAGATCATATTTTTTTTAAAAAAAGGAAAGAGACTCTGTCTAGCGAACAATGGGACCCAAATCTAGAAATCAATAATAACAGGTTCCCAACATCCACCACCATCCTCTCCTCAACCTTCCGGTGTACATGTGGCTTCTTCATGTATGTAAACCTGAGGTACACTCGACTTGATTTGATATAAAAATTTGGCATTTCTTCGCTTGAATTTTTCTTTTTAAGTGTTTTATTTTGGAGCAACTTTGGATTTGCAGGAAAGCTTCAAGAGCATTCCAGAACATTCCACATACCTGTTTCCCAGGATACGCTCCAACTTTCACCAGGTCTTCAGAAATTGAAATAAACTCAAACGCCAAGCCTGCAGGTTACTGTCGAAGTAAAAACTCTACCACGCTTCCCAATTTCAGAAGTATGAATATTTAGTCAGCAAAGTGCCGTCTAGTTCTCAGTTCTAACACGAGCTCTGAATGGGCACAGCACCTGCCATGTTCTAGCTCAGTACTGTTTTCACCTCCCCCACAGCACCTGACTCAGTGGTTACGCCCCTGGGCGCCAGCTTACTATCTACCCTCAGTAGCTTCAATTTTTGTCCTCTCGATGCTTCTGTCACAGCTTCCGGATCCAGAACAGTGCTTGGTTGACATTGAACAAATACTCAGGAATCTTGGGTAAAAATGAAAGAAAGAATGGATGCTTACAAGGATGAGTTAATCGTGGTGTGTGTGTGTGTGTGTGTGTGTGTGTGTGTGTATGTGTGTGTGTGTGTACTAGGGGATGCATAATAAAAGATGCATCCATTGAGATGACTCGCAGTTCTGACAGTCTAACCTTCTGTTACCAGTCGTACACAGCGGAACCGCAGGAAATCTGTGTGTTATTCACAGCGTCATCGCTCACAGGAGCGCCACTTAGAATGGCTGCACTGAACGCCCTCTCTTTCAGTCAGTCTGTGCTTCTGTGTTGGTTCACTGGAACAGTATTTCCTGGTTACTCATTCGATACGCCAAGAAATGATATAAAGTTTAAATAACGCTCCAAATTAGAATAATTAAAACATGAATCATTCTCTGTAAAAAAGTGTATTAAAAAAGATCCGCAAATATCAGACACTGCTGTGATTCAGAACAAGGGAACATGACAAGGCCAATTAAACGATGACAAGGCGGTGGGTGAATGAGGCATCGACCCCTCTCCTCACTCCCACTGCCGGCCTCTGAGACGAAAGGTCAAGGAATGAACTGCCAGGTTGGAGAAAGAATGAAAAGAGCATGAAACAAGAACTACTTTCCCTGTGTTTTCTGTGAATCCTTGTATTTTCCCACCGTCGAATGGGATAAAATGTGTCTAGGAATCAAAACACTTGATCACCTGACTGATCCGAAGGAGAGATAATCATTCCAGAAAAACCAACTAAATTATTGATTTATCAGTTGAAAACAAACAAGGGGGTGAACGTGGGACAGTTTATGATTCTCCGCTACACTTGGAGCTGACCCATGAGGGCGAGTGGACACTAACAAATGCATCCAATATGGCACAAGCTGATCCCAAGAGTCCAAGGAGCCCGCTGTCCCTCCTGGAACATCCCCAGGTTAGGATGCAATGAGTTTAAACACCTAAAATTCTCTGTCAAACTAAAGATTTAATAGAATAACTCTCAGTGCCAAAAACAGGTTCAATATTAACACCAAAAGGGGATTGAAGGGAAAATTCATCTCCTGACTCCATATATAAATTTGAAAGCACTCATAATGCTAACAAATGTTAAAAAAAAAACTAACCTTACAATAAACTTTTTCCTCTACAAAAAAGGAGAGCAATGATTAGTCACTTAAGGCTAAGATTATTAATTTGTAACTGTTTTATATAACAAAAATAAGCTGAATTATTTCATATTATTTTGAACCAAATACTATGTAAAGAAATATATAATTAAAATGTATTAAAACTCCACAATACTCACTCAAGAAAATCCATACAAATTCTTAATTTTAATGTATGCATTTGCTATTGGCCAAAGTGATGAATCAGAGAAAAATTTGACAGAATGAGTCAGAGATCAGACATGTCCAACTCACACAAGAACAGTACAGGAAAAAGAGGTTATGAGAGGGGGGGGACAGGGGAAGGGAGATGTGTGGAGTGGTTTGTGTTTGTATGTGGCAGTTTTACCGTGACAGTTTTACAGAGACAGACTGCAGAAGAACAAGCTAGACACATACAAAGACAGAATGAACCAGAGAATGAGAAGAAGCCAGGTTAGAAATGATTACCAAAGCTAGCATGAGGCTAAGCAGAGAAATTCAGTCAGAAGCTGAGAGAAGTCAGATTGAATTCGTCGGCTTGGAAGATTCGTTGTACAGAGACGAGAAACTTTCAGTCCTTGGCCTAGGGATGGTTAGAATAGGGAAAGAAACACTCTGGGCTCAGCCTAAGTATTAGCACAGATTAGGTAAGGCTCTCCTCTGATCCCTCTATTGGAGAGGGAGGGGGAAGCAACAATTACATCTGGCAAATAAGTTACTTTTACAACTGGGTTCTATAAAAAGGACTGCAAACACTGGTGACTCTCACTGCTCAGCTATTGTGTTTAAAATGTATCTAAAATCCTTTCTGTACCTACAGAACCAAGGTTCCTAGGAACGGTGAGTGCACACACTCAAAGAGAAGTTGAGGCAGCCTGTGAGTGCAACAAAAAATAAAGCCAAGGAAGCTAAGCTATCAAGTGTGTTTCCGGGATGCTCTGGACTCGCTGTGGGCTGGGACGGGTTTGTGCTGAGCGTGCTGTGCATGAGAGAGTTCAGTGTGGCTTGGTGTAACAGGCTCCTGGTTGCGTCCATACACGTGGGAGCCAACCTGAAGGGCGCCAAAGAGCAAAGCATCATCAATGGAGCATCATGACTAGCAGCAAGCACTGCAACAGATCAAATATGTATTGATATATATCGATATAACAATACCAAAAATCCGTTAATTTGCTATTACGCTTTTGAAAAGAAAGAACTCTCCCTAAAAATGCAAAAACAAAACAAAACAAAAAAATCCAAAAACCATTTTTTAGTTAAAAAAGAATCATCCATTTCTTACCTTGGAAGAAACTGATGCAATTTTGAAATTGTCAGTTATAAGGGAAAAAATCGAAGTCCCTATCCTGTTGTTTCTTAATACACTACTTCAGGGTCAGCAACCATTAGCCAGGGAGAGAAGGGTTTTGTTAATGAATCCCAAAAGTAGGTATGGAAGAAATGCTAAGTGGGAAGGAAGACTCACCACTTTTACCAGTGCTAATGGAATGATGTATTCAGGCAAAAAAATCTCGGTAAGTAAAATCTGTAGGTTGATAAAACCTGATCACACTGGCAGACTGGGATATTCTCCCTGAAGCTGCAGCGTCAGCCCAGCACTGTGCACCTCCCAGGAGGCGTGACCCGAGGAATATGCTATGGGAGAAGCAGAGCTCCAGTCTCTGAATCCAACCAAGATCTGACGTCCGAGTTGTAATAAATTTAGATTACAGAGTAAAAAGTTAACACCAACAGCTGAACTCGGTACCTGGAACATTCTATTGTCCAGGTAGTTCAGTTTCTTTAATAAGAGAAGGGCTTGAAAAAGGGGGGAGGGGATACCCTAAAGAAAAGTCAAGAGACTAATTAATCAAATGAATTAAGTTTGGTTTCTCTGTTTAAAAAACGTGAACCTTTTGAGACAGGCCTCTCACTGAGCCAGAGATCACTGCTTGCCCAGGCGCTGCCTCTCCAGCGCTAGGATCCAGACGTGAAGAGCCAGTTTCTACATGCACTGCTGGGTATCTGAAGCCAGGTCCCTCTACTTATACAGCACCTACCTTACCAACTGAATCATCTCCCCAGGCCTGAGTCTCCCCTTACAGAGTCTGTTCCTTGTATAGTTAAGTCGTTGTTCAGCCAACATGTGGAAACAAACACCCAAGTACTTTATTTCCATAAATCTAAACCTGATAGTTAAGAGGACCCGCAGGCATTTCGCTTATGCATGCAGTCGAGTTCTAGTAGACACACTGACTTAAGAAATGGGCTCCAAGCAAGTAAAAGATCTGTACAATAAGAACTTGAAGCCTCTGAAGAAGGAAATTGAAGAAGACCTCAGAAGATGGAAAGATCTCCCATGCTCATGGATTGGCAGGATTAATATAGCAAAAATGGCCATTTTACCAAAAGCGATCTACAGATTCAATGCAATCCCCATCAAAATACCAATCCAATTCTTCAAAGAGTTAGACAGAACAATTTGCAAATTCATCTGGAATAACAAAAAACCCAGGATAGCTAAAACTATCCTCAACAATAAAAGGACTTCAGGGGGAGTCATTATCCCTGAACTCAAGCAGTATTACAGAGCAATAGTGATAAAAACTGCATGGTATTGGTACAGAGACAGACAGATAGACCAATGGAATAGAACTGAAGACTCAGAAATGAACCCACACACCTATGGTCACTTGATTTTTGACAAAGGAGCCAAAACCATCCAGTGGAAAAAAGATAGCATTTTCAGCAAATGGTGCTGGTTCAACTGGAGGTCAGCATGTAGAAGAATGCAGATTGATTCATGCTTATCACCCTGTACAAAGCTTAAGTCCAAGTGGATCAAGGACCTCCACATCAAACCAGATACACTCAAACTAATAGAAGAAAAAGTGGGGAAGCATCTCGAACACATGGGCACTGGAGAAAATCTCCTGAACAAAACACCAATGGCTTATGCTCTAAGATCAAGAATCGACAAATGGGATCTCATAAAACTGCAAAGCTTCTGTAAGGCAAAGGACACTGTGGTTAGGACAAAACGGCAACCAACAGATTGGGAAAAGATCTTTACCAATCCTACAACAGATAGAGGCCTTATATCCAAAATATACAAAGAACTCAAGAAGTTAGACCGCAGGGAGACAAATAACCCTATTAAAAATGGGGTTCAGAGCTAAACAAAGAATTCACAGCTGAGGAATGACGAATGGCTGAGAAACACCTAAAGAAATGTTCAACATCTTTAGTCATAAGGGAAATGCAAATCAAAACAACCCTGAGATTTCACCTCACACCAGTGAGAATGGCTAAGATCAAAAACTCAGGTGACAGCAGATGCTGGCGAGGATGTGAAGAAAGAGGAACACTCCTCCATTGTTGGTGGGATTGCAGACTGGTACAACCATTCTGGAAATCAGTCTGGATGTTCCTCAGAAAATTGGACATTGAACTACCTGAGGACCCAGCTATACCTCTCTTGGGCATATACCCAAAAGATGCCCCAACATATAACAAAGACAGGTGCTCCATTATGTTCATAGCAGCCTTATTTATAATAGCCAGAAGCTGGAAAGAACCCAGATGCCCTTCAACAGAGGAATGGGTACAGAAAATGTGGTACATCTACACAGTGGAATATCAGCTATTAAAAACAATGACTTTATGAAATTCATAGGCAAATGGAGGGAACTGGAAAATATCATCCTGTGTGAGGTAACCCAATCACGGAAAAATACACATGGTATGCATTCATTGATAAGTGGCTATTAACCCAAATGCTTGAATTACCCTAGATGCACAGAACACATGAAACTCAAGATGGATGATCAAAATGCGAATGCTTCACTCCTTCTTTAAAAGGGGAACAAGAATACCCTTGGCAGGGAATAGGGAGGCAAAGTTTAGAACAGAGGCAGAAGGAACACCCATTCAGAGTCTGCCCCTCAGGTAGCCCATACATATACAGCCACCAATTTAGACAAAATGGATGAAGCAAAGAAGTGCAGGCCGACAGGAACTGGATGTAGATCTCTCCTGAGAGACACAGCCAGAATACAGCAAATACATAGGCGAATGCCATCATTAAACCACTGAACTGAGAACAGGACCCCCGTTGAAGGAATCAGAGAAAGAACTGGAAGAGCTTGAAGGGGCTTGAGACCCCATATGAACAACAATGCCAAGCAACCAGAGCTTCCAGGGACTAAGCCACTACCCAAAGACTATACATGGACTGACCCTGTTCTCTGACCTCATAGGTAGCAATGAATATCCTAGTAAGAGCACCAGTGGAAGGGGAAGCCCTTGGTCCTGCTAAGACTGAACCCCCAGTGAATGTGATTGTTGGGGGGAGGGCGGTAATGAGGGGAGGTTGGGGAGGGGAACACCCATTTAAAAGGGGAGGGGGAGGGGCTAGGGGGATGTTTGCCCGGAAACCGGGAAAGGGAATAACAATCGAAATGTAAATAAGAAATACTCAAGTTAATAAAGAAAAAAAGAAAAAAGAAAAAAAAAAAGAAATGGGCTAGCACCCTGACCCCAAGCTACATTTAAAAATATAGTCCTATTCTTCACTTATTGTGTCAATATTTGAAAATGAACAGCCTAGTTCTAAAATCCGTTTAAGAGACAGAATCAAAATGAGTCATGGCGAAACTTCTGTAAATTGTTCCAGTAAAATATTATCTATCTATCTATCTATCTATCTATCTATCTATCTATCTATCTATCTATCCATCCTCCCTTCCTTCCTTCTCTCCTTCCTTCCTCCTTCCCTTCCTTCCTTCCTTCTCTCCTTCCTTCTTCTTTCTCTCTCTCTCTCTCTCTCTCTCTCTCTCTCTCTCTCTCTCTCTCTCTCTCTCTCTTTCCAGAAAGCCTTGCATTGAGAGCACCTCAGTCTTCCACCTCTGAGTTTAGCTAATGTGGGCAGGGAAGTGCTTCACCCACAATGACTCATAGTGAAAGGATTCCACAGCAAAGACCCACAGTTGAGCCCAATTCGAATTAACAGCAGTATTGCTGAATGAATTTCAATTTTCAACAGGATATTGATCAAGTTGGGGGGAAAGTCTTGACTAAATGCATCACACTGTGCACTCTGGTGGCAATATCTCTCACTGTTACATTGTTGTACAGATAAAGGGCACAGCAAATTGCTCACTGAATCACCCCTAAGCCCAGATGTGCCAGCTAGAAAATGGACTCTCACTCCCTACAGAAGTCATACAAAGAAGAATTAGATCAATGAGTTGCTTCTACATCCTGGTAGCGTGACAATTAAATCCAATAATGGAGCTCTTACGTCATAAAATACCCAACTTTAAGATGACAACACTGAGCTGGCGGTAGGGTCATACACCTTTAATCTCAGCAAGTGGTAGGCAGAGGCAGGCACATCTCTGAATTCAAGGACAGCCTGGTCCACAGAGTAAATTCCAGGTCAGCCAGGGCTACACAGAGAAACCCCATCTCAAAAAAAAAAACAAAAACAAAAACAAAGGCAAACAAAAAGATGCCAACACCGTGTGTAAATAAAACAACTCAGGCTGCATCCCTGGGCTAATCATATCTCTCCAGATCAGTGGGCCATCCTACCTTGGCTTTCTTTTTTTCCAGGTAAATTTAGTAAGTCCCTAAGGGTATTCTTCTCAAAGCTCATGTTTGATATAAAATAGCAAACATTAGAATAATGGCAGAGAAAAAAGACAGCTGTGTTGAAGTTCACAGACATGAGCTCACGCGAAGAAAGAGAAAAAATGCAGAGCTCTTAAACGGCCTGGCTTTCAAGTAGATGCCTGGCAGGTACCATCGATCTGTAGAACTAGTTGATTAAATATTGATGGAAGGCTAAAGACTATCCGATAGTAATCATTAGGGTGGTAACGAGATCACATTGCGCATTTTTCTAATAGAGGATTTCTGACTTTTTACGGGAAGTGGTTATTATATGTAGTAAACTGATTTTTTTTTTTAAAAAAGATATATATGAAATCATGGTCTAAAAATTCACCTGCGTCCTATTAGTTTGCAAGCTGTCATTTGAACTGATGTGCCTATGAGCAGAAAGCTCCTCACATTATATGATTACACTATTCCTAACTTTGGATCCTAAGCGCCCAAGAAGGAACTAGGAGAGTGGTATAATCCATGTTAATGCTCCGCAGATCACAAATGTCTACATCATCATCATCATTGCTATCATAGCTGCTGCCTGCACCCAGAATAAGAAAGTGTGAGTGGAGGGTATGCAGCATGCAAACCTCCCCCAAGGGCAAGCACTAGCACCACAGCCTTCCACACGGGGAAGGCAGTGTGCTGTTGATAGCCATGGTGCGGGGAGTGGGGGTGGGGGGACGTCCAAAGGTTGAAGGTCAAACTCACATGGCCTAATATATCAAATGGCGGCTGGCTCTGGACTCGTTGTTTTAGTCTCACGGGCAAAAGCAGAACCAAGTCTCTTTACAAAACAAAACAAAACAAAACAAAAACCAGAAATGTACGCGTGCTCATACAGTGCTATTTGCATGCAACCATATAAGGAAACCATAGGTAACACTGCAGCCATGTTTATGCTGAGGTCTGCAAGCTGACACTCAAGAAGTGAAGGGTAGTGTCTTGCTTCCCCCATGATATTGTAGATAGAAATATAAAAGTTAACCAACACTTTTGAACATGTATGTCCTTTCCTTTAGAAGAAAGCCAAAGGGAACTTTTTCCTGAGATGACTACACGTTGGATTTTGATGCACTATTTTAAGATCGGATACACAAGAGGTTATAAAGAAGCCCCTCGCTATGGCGTGGTGACGTGCCATTACTGTTGGTGTTATTCAGACTGCCTGACCCACCCTGCATTTGCTGGAGGTGTGTGTTCTTCACACTCACCTTTGCCTCGTGTCAGAGTCTTCTAGCTTGGCTGTACCATTACAACTGCTTCTCAGTGGCCTGGCCTCTGTCCTTTTGCTGCAGTCTGTCAGCCCCGCTGGCACTGCTGGTGCCTTAACTGTCTTCTTTTATTGGCTTCCCAGTAAGAACCTGGAAAAGAACAAGGACAATCACACAGGGCGTTTCCACAGAATGTCCAAGTGACCCTCAGAAAGATGCCTCCCCACAGCTCTCTGGATGAGGAGGCTTGGACGGACAGCCATTTCGGCTTTTACTGCCTCAGCTCCGTCTTAGCCGACTGCGAAGACGTGACCACTGACCTCCCCAGTGTTCACATTGCTGATTCACACCTGCTCGCTGCCCAGAGTCTTGAGTAGAACCCTTCAGGTGACACAGCGAATACTCTCAGTGAGGACAAAGTCTAGTAGTCCATTGTCTAGAAGCAAGCTCAGCTTCCTGACGAAACCTGAATAAATACTAGGCAGTGCTGTAGAGATAACAGATGTGAACCGAGATCGTCACGTGAGCTCGTGAATCTCCTGATAAGACCCAGGGGTCGTCCAATTTGCCTTTCAAGAGTAGACCCATCGCTCCGGACGGTACTATCACAGAATCCAGTTTTCAACTTGGCATTGTCTCTCGGGAAGCCAAGATACACAGACTGAGAAAACAAATGTTTACTTTAAGAATAAAGAAAGAAGCCAGTTCCAAAGCAGACGCCTCACCAATGACACCAGGTACCCTCTGACACTGAAACACAAAGGCAGCCCTTCACCTCAAGCCAACGACCCCTCTCTGGCAAGTTCATTTCTTCACAACACAGCACTAAAAGTATTCATCAAGCCAGATGCTGTGATCCACATCCGTCCTCCTAGTTCCTGGGAGGCTGAGACAGGAGAATTTTGATTTAGAGGTCAGCCTGGGTTGCAGAGTAAAACCTTGTCTTGGGGGAAAGGAAAGGAAATAAAAAAACTATTTTGGGGGTTTAATTATTGGAAAGTGAGTCCCTATCCCCTTTCTAACAGACCATGGCCTACTCTAACTTCAAAAGAGCCCTGCCCACCCTCAATGCTATGAGTAGACTGGTTATTCTTTTTTTAAGGGCGAGTGGGGGTAAGACAGGGTCTTATTCTGCAGTCCACATTGGCCTGGAACTTCTGCAGATCCTCCTGCCTCAGCTTCCTAAGTGTTGGCATCACAGGGAGCAACCATGTCCCTCTTGATTGTTTAATATCTTTCTGCCCCAAAGCATTTCTTGCAAAGTTCTCTCCATCCCCTGCATCAAAAATAAATCTATTATATGTGTTACACTTTGTAGATCTAAGCAAACTTAGCAGTAGATGACGCTGACGGCAAGAATGGAGTATGGTTGATAGCCACCAAGATTGTTCCTGTGAGAGGCATGGCAATTTATTTATTTATTTATTTATTTATTTATTTATTTATTTATTTATTTATTTTTGGCACACAGGATTCCACTCATGCCCTTTCATCTCACATAATTAATTGTAGGCAGATGGTGAGATCTAAATTTTCAGAGTAGAAACTCTACTAGCCGCCTTCTCCTGGCCTTTGTCAGTGACAGATTCTGTCAAGTATATAGAGTCCTGGGCTATGAGGAAGTTCCGTTTCCTCTCCCCTACCTCATCTTCTTCCTAGACATTCTTTCCAACTTCTTATTGTCCCAAAGTGGAATGATCAAGAAGTAGAGAGGATCATGTGATACAGACAGGGTTTCCGACACTTCCCTCCATCCCACCACTAAAATTCAGCAGAGAAGAGGGTGATGCAGAGTGAGTCTCGGGGCCCCCAACTAAGAACATTCCTTCTTCCCCACATCCTCTATGAATCCTCACAGTCTGGGCCCAAGGAACACTTTCCCATTTCTCCATTTCCTTCTCCTATCCTCTTGGCCAATGCGCCCTTCAAAATCTCACTCTAAGTCTCAGTCCCTGGATAATTCATTGATTTTCCTCCCCTCCCCTCCCCTGGGGCTTTTGATCTATTCTCCTCCTGTGAGGTCACCCTGGTCTCAGAGTGACTTCTGTTCTGAGAGTACACTCTCAGAAGCAGGGAGCAGCTCTTAAATACTCCACCCACACCCCAACACATACACAGCATGGTCCAGAGTTCAGAATGGAAAGTTAGCAGGTTTTAATCTGCATGTGCCTTATACAGGCATGAAATCTATCATTGTCCATTGTGATAAGGGCAGGCTTTTGTACTGTTGGGCAATGCCAAGATGGAGACGCTTTGGCTTGTTTTGAGACTGTTACTAGCGTTCATGTAGACATCTGCTGTAACCTTCCAGGAGACTGAGTCCTCTGGGTTAAAACTGTTGCACACTTCAGACATAAACAAACAGCTCTGAGAGCCACAAATGAATGGCTATTGTGGTCATACATATTAATTAATGAGAACAGCCAGAGCTATACGGTAACATCTGCATTCTAAATTCCCAAGATTCTAATACTTTGTTTTATTTTATTTTTTAAATTATTCACTAAGTGACATGTCGACTTTATTTTAAGGCCCTGCCCACAGTCTCAATGTGCACAGGAACTGCACACAGGGCAGAAGTCCAAAGGTGAGAAGTCTAGAGCGTTTGAGTCTGGTTGCTCCTTGTGAGAGCACCTGTGGGAGATTAATTCTTAAAGTTCAGGTAAGAAATATGCCAAAGGCAGAGACAGGACTGGTTCTTTACACGAGCAGAATCCAATGGATGCTTTAACAAGAACAGCCTATTTGCTTTTTATCTACCGACACTGACAGGAGAAATCATTTTCTAATTTAATAACAACTTCTGTAGTACCAAAGGGCTCCCAACACCTCCCTCCTGAGACTGTCATTAACTGTAAGTTTTAAAGGTTGAAAGGTTGATTTGATCAAAATCTCCCACACCAACCAATACTTAAGTAGGAGTCTCTGGGAGATCCCATCAAGGAGTTTGGTGACTTGGCAATGATTCTGAGCAGCTCATTCAGGAAGCCAAGGATCAGCATTGTCCCTTTAGCCCGGTGACTAATCCTCCCACAGCCTGCATTCTGCCCACCAGACATCGTGTCCTTGTCCGGTATATTCTCCACTCTTCTTATCTCTCATTTGCTCTGGTCAGAGACAGAGATGAACTCCATCAAAGACTAGACGGTACCATGAAACTACTAGGCAAGCGAACACAACACAAGGAGACTAGGGAAAGGAGGATCCATCACTCTGAGAAATAACAAAGGGAAGTTTCATAAAAACAGTTAGAACGATCAACCATCACCGTCAGCAGGAAAGGGCTTCATACAGTAATCTACAGGCCAAGTTCATTTCACTACAAAATGAGGACACTTGCGACTCTGACTGCTTTCTCTAAACATGTGGTCATGGGTTTTAGCTCAATGTCCGCTTTATTTCCACAAGGACACATTGGTCTCAATTTAAACATCCTATCTTGCTTCCCCCTAGACAATCTACAAGACCTAGCTTGGCTATGTAGCTTTGTCTGTTGCACCACCAACTGAAAACGGGGAGGGGATAAGATCAACATGTTGCTTTTTCTACCACAGCAGGGTCTTGATAAGAAACTTAAATCCCTGACTGGAGAGGTGGCTCAGGGGTTAAGAGCACGGACTGCTCTTCCAGAGGTCCTGAGTTCAACTAGGACCACATGGTGGCTCACAACCATCTGTAATGAGAACTGATGCCCTCTTCTGGTGTGTCTGAGGACAGTGTACTCATATACATTAAATAAATTATTTTATTTACAAAAAAGAAACTTAAATCCCTTCTCCACCTACCAAAGGGTTTCCACACTAGTAAACAATCCAGTAACTTTAATGGAAATAAATGGTGATGGAGTAACTTCCCAGAGATGAAAAACACAAATCCTGTAACTTTTACCTAACAGGTAGGCTTTGCTGAGATGTAGCTAGGAAATTAATGCCACTATGTATCCCAGGAGTTAAAATTCACCAACTGAAGGAACACACCAGAGCTTTCCCATCTGCCATTAAATACTATTCACTAACCCACTGGGTAGTAAGTCCCCGTGTGTAGTTATTTATAGACAAAGCCACAGAAGGAAGAGGAGTTAGAAGTGAAAAAGAACTTAACTTCGGATCACAGGACAAGGCGGGCGGATAATCTTTTTAAGTTACAAAGCAGAAAATGTGTTGTGATATTCATGGCACTGAAATGCAAATTCTAGCTGGGAATTTGTATGCGGGGCTGAACGAGAAGACAGAGAAAGTTACAAAAATAATAATAGTAAAAAAGAGGCATTCAAAGATTGGTACACTTTAGCAGGAACAGACAGGCAGGGATGAATGGACAACACTTCAAGCAGCGTGACCTGTGTGAACAGCACAGAAAAATTAAGGGCTGATAAGAGAAGCTGTCCAGGACTTGCTGCTTCTCAGAAGTGGAAGGCAGGAGAGTGGGGAGGGGCGGCACAGGAGGCTGGGGACCACACAGGTTGTAAGTAACCGTGAAAGATGCATTTTACTGGGCAAGCTAAAAAGTACAGGAGTGGAATTCAGAGCAGAGGATCCCACGACCCTGCTTCAGGAAGGCAGACCCAACAGCTATGTGGATGAAGAGATAGCAGATGGTCTCAGAAGGCCAAAGGAGCAAGCCAGATGGGAAATGGAAGCTCCGAGGTGTAGGACAGAAGGACAGGAGAACTTAACAGCTGACAGGGGAGTCACAGGCTGTATCCTCACTGATTTCATCCCCCTCCCCCACTGCTTCATTTCTGTGGTGCTGGGATGCAACCCAGCTCATGGACTGCAGATGCAGAACCCAAGGGTTTGATGGTTCGATACATAAGGCACACACAGTTCACTCAACATGAAAGCACCTCTCCTCAATCCTTTTTTATGTCCACAAGCTAGCCAATTCTTCCAACTTTTTTTCTCGTTTCATCCAGAATTATGTTTCTCTATTAGAGGGGAAGGGGCTTCATGTTTTCCAGATCCTAAAGACCAAGTAGAAAAATAATCTTGCCCTATTAAATATCAAATGACCCCCCCCAATTTTGTTACTCTTGTCACAAATTCAGATCGGAATTCTGGCTATAGATTACTTAAGGGAGTCAAAAACGTTATTATTTCCTCCTTAACTTCTACCTTACATCTCAAAATAAACATTACAGAAAGTGCTCAGCAGTTCAGTTGAATGAAATGTTAGAAAGCCACTGATAATCTCATTAGCTATAAAGCACAGTGCACATGCTCCAGACATCCTCCGGTCTTGTGACGGTGCATCCTCTAGAGCTAGTCAGCAGATTTTCTCTATAAACAACCTTCGGATCCGTGAGACTTTTAAGTTGTGCGAGCCATACAGACTACTACGTCATTCAGCTCTTCAAGCCCGTGCCTTTGAGGACGCAGACAAACGGAAACTGCAAAGGCATGGCCATGGCTAGTTTCCAATAACAATGCAGCCACAGTGACCAAACAAGCTGGGTGTGGTGGCAGACACCTGTAATCTCAGCTCTCAGAAAGCGAAGGCAGGGGGATCATGAGTTCAGGGCTAGCCCAAGCCAAAACAAACAAACAAGCAAATGCCCTGTGGAAGAACTGTGGTTAATCCTCCGCTAACAGACACTCAGTTTGGCAAGCTGGGGGTGGTTTTTATTTGTTTGTTTGTTTTTTATCTCCACTCCATAATGTGCATAGTTTTGATAAAGTGAGAAGGACAATTCTTCCAAAGGAAATGTTCACTGCTAGCGATGGATAAAAGGGCTGGAGGGATGGCTCAGTGGGAGGACTGGCTGCTCTTCCAGAGGACCCAGGTTCAGTTCCCAGCCCCCACATGGTGGTGCATAACCATCTGTAACTTAGCTCCAAGGGAACTGATGTCTTTCCTGGTGTCCCTTGGCACGTTGCATGCACATGGGGTACAGAAACAGGCAAAACATTCAATATACATGAGATAAAATAAAATTTTTAAGCAAGGGACAGACAGATTCAAGGAGACAGGAAGTCTGGGGTAACTTTAAAAGAGAATAGCTGAACCACAAAGGAAATGCTAAGTAGATTTCCTCTGACTATACAGTTCAACAGTCTAAAATTTCTAAAATTCTACTGCCAAACTGTCGTTAGTTTAAATCCTAGTTCTGCCAATTACCAGTAACATGGCTCAGTAATTTACAAGGCTTCTCAGTACCTCACAATCTAGAAAGGAACGCCAAGGCACCCTTAACCTGTTAAGATGGTCTGAGGACTGAATTGATTCATATGTGAAACACTTAAAACTCAGTAAGTGCCACGTTCTTACAGCTTATTAAAAGCAGAAACTACAGGTTGCAGGGGATCTTTGCAGATCAAAATAAACTGGCTTTACCCACATGTATCTTAAGCGTTCGTTGGTCAACAGAATCATTTAGGTACAATCCTAACAATGGCCCTCTCCACTAAAATCTTTACCGACTGAAAGTATTTCTCTAACCTTCCACAGCTAAAAATATCAACGGGAGAATTATCCCAACGCACACCAGGGGTTCAGTAACACAACTCCTTTAAACGGGAAAGGCCTGCTCTTTCTCAGACAGAAGAAAATCAATAGCTTTTCCCCTTGCCTACAACCAGACCAATTCAAAAGGAGGAGGTAAACAGGAAGCTGAGGAGAAACACAAGGGCCCTTAATGACTCAGCCTACAAACAAATCCTCATCTGTTTGCCAGGGAAAGGGAGAATTAGTCCTGAGTACACACACCTGACCGAAGAGGGGAGCGGGGGAGCGGAATCAATTCTAAAATCACCCAAGCAAAGAGAAATCAAGATACGCTAAAGAGTGTGCAATGGCTGAGTTCTGTCTGAACTGTTCGAGCAAGGCAGATGCAGCAGCTTCTGTCAAAATGTTTGGTCTGAAAGACCACTGTGACCCACACCTTGACTACTTCTGTTGTATGAACAGTATTTTGTTCCCTGAGGAACTGCCAAAAGGAACACTGTGTTCTCACTTAGTGCAATTATGCTCTGACCATCAATATCAGGGTTAAAACTGCACCTAGGAAAGGAGAAACGGCTCTGTTCTCAGTCTCCTACCGGAGTCCCCCAGCCCATGCCCCAAACCCGGCTCTGTTCCAGCCTTATCTGAGACACATCATGAAAGCTTCAAGCACATCAAGCTTCTTACAATTACCCTGATCATATCTGCGTTTCCTCTGCCTAGATGGCTTCCTCTCACAGCTCCAAAGTGTGCATCTTAGACGTTATTTCACACCATAGGGTGTGAAATCATTCCCCAGCAGATTCCCTTTTCCAGGCTCTTGAGTTTTATAATCCCTGCTCCATCCCCTTGGACTCAGAGTGCCTCTTGATCAAGACTGGCATACCCAGCTTCCTCTTTAGAGCTGTGTCCACATCGGCTCCTTCTCTGGAAGTCCATCTGCACCACGGGCACGCAGACTTTTCGTTGAATATGCAAGAAAGGCGCCAACATTGTTCTGAGTTCATCGTAACTGATCATTTACGTCACAGGCACAACCACATGCCTTCAGACCTTTGCTGAAGAAAGGCTTCATTCAAAAGTATATGTGAGGTGGCTGTGCGGCTCAGTGGGTAGGTGCACTGATTGCTCTTCTGGACAACCCAGGTCTGATTGCCAGCATCCGCACGGTGGCATACAACCGTCTCTCTATCTCCAGTTCTAAAGACTCTGATGCCCTCTTCAGGCCTCCAGGCACTGCGTTCACATAGTGCAGAGACATACCAAAACAGCCACGCACATACAACAGAATGAAATTCAAATAAACCCTCGATTTTCAAAATTTGTCTTTTCACAAACCAGGGAAAGGTTTACATTAGTCACAGAACAAACAAGCCAGGGTATTCATCAAACATTTGCCCACAACTCGGTGGTCTATTAAAAAGCTTCTTCCTCATTAACATAGCAGACACACCCCCCAAGTTAGAGAAGTCACAGGAAACAGTTTTGTCTTTTCACCAACATAGACTCAAAATGCCACTTGCCTCTGGGCTTCCAATAAAGCGATCTCAAGACTTGGGTGTACAAATGATCATTCCAATCGTCATCTTTAACGTGCCTCAATTATTCCAGATGTGAAAAGTCCGTGACTTGGCATGCCACGAGGCCCAGCAGTGCCGAAACAAAGACTAACAAGAAAGCTTTTGCACCTTGGCTGCCTGACACTCCCTGGGCAGCGCCTGGTGGTCCTAATATGCCCCTGGGCACTTATTGATGTGACTACTGGGTGGAGACCAGCTTCACTCTTCTGTGAGGCTCCAGGGTTGTGTACTTGCCAGATCCCAGGCCCGCTTCCCACTGTATCGGTCCTCCGCCCATATCTCACTGCCCTCTCCCTCCACAAACTATGACATAAATGAGTTTAACACGCACTCTTGGGTCTGAGAGAATTTCCCAAGTCCAAACCAAGCCACGGCAGACGACTCAGGCCCCGAATTCACATGGAAACGTGGATGGTTTCAGTACTTCCTGACTGAGAGTTGCAGTGACAGGAAATATTCCGCTGGGTGATCCAGTTGGCGCAGCTTTTGTGTCAATGACATTTGGGATGTTTAGTCTCTGAGATCACACCCCTCGTGCCACTTGAATTCCTGCAGTGACAACAGAATCCTCGGACGAGTCAGGAGACCCTTATGTCTTCTGAGTGAGCCTTTAGAGCATAAACATGTCTGCCCCATGCCAGCTGAGGTAACGATAATGTTAAAACTTATATATTTGGTAAACACCATCTAGTGGCAAGACTATGAGTTATGCTAGGTTTGAAATTGTACGATCGATACAAAGGGAGCATAAAGTGGCCCAATCGGTGATATTTTTCATATATGTCTTAATTGAATAATCTTAGCCAAATCTCTACGTCCATCTCTTTATTATTCAGCTACTTAGATGTCATTATTTCAAACTGTCCCATTTCCCTGGTCAGCTGCACCTCTCTTTGTCTAGGTTTCCTATCTGGTTTCCACAGTTACTTTTTTTTTTCCTCACTCTACTACATCAAAATTTAATGACTAAATCTGGCATGCTGGGATTCTTATGACTAAGCTTCCTGTATTAAGACACATTGTGGGAGCAATAGAATCGAATCAACGTGAAAGAACCTCGGGCAGTGAACAATGCCGTCCATTACAATGCAAAGCTGTTCAGGAAATTTAATTTGATGTTATAAACTGATAAGGAACAAGTCTGTGGGGGAGTCTATGTAGCCTGCGTTATCATACAACAGTAATCTCCTAGAAAGGAGAGCCAGTCCGGGGTGTAAGCAGAAGCCCAGAGTATGACGAGAGGAGCACGTGGGCCTGGGAGTTAAACAATAACGACGGCGACGATGACAACGACGATGACACAGAAATTCCAGTGTGGACGCTTTCAGCTATGAAACCCAGGGGAGGTTCTTCTTCTCTTCTGCTCCTCAGTTTCTTTATCAACAGAATGGGGGTTTAGTGACTTTAGAGATTACAGATAGGATCCTGTTGAGAGGCCGAACCTACTCCATCATGGGACCAGCCTCCATCTTAAAAGAAAAAAAAAGCCCCAAAACCCAAGCTACACCCACATACCAGGGTGGCCCCCCCATGGCTTGTCTCTGGCCAGAGTTAGTCCTTAGCTGCTTCCTAGCAACAGTTAATCAAAGATCAGTCTGATTGTTTCAGATGTTCTTTCAGACATTTTATGATTGTTGGTGATTGTACGTGGTCTTGCTTCAGAGCACCCACCCATCAGCGTACAATAGTTATTCAAGTAGATAGTTGCTGGGCTAAACTCCCCTCGCTTGCTCACCACTCCTATAAAGCCTTGTCCCCTTAAGAGCTCTGGGCTGTACCCTCCCATTCCGAGGTCTGAGAAGGCAGTGTGGCCCAAGCTTATAAATAAAGACCCTAAGTCGACTGCATCAGAATCAGCTCCGTGGTGGTTTTCTGGGGGTCACGAATGCTTCCTGGCACAACACTGTCATGTAAGGATAATCTGGTCGGTGTTGAGCCATGGGAAAGTAGGGTACAACGTGTCACTCACGCGCTTACGGGATGCTGGTCTACGCAGGCTCGAGGGTGCTGACACTCAAAAGTGCAGCTTGTGATTAAGCCCAGTGCATGCATGTGATATAAATGAATCAACCGCTAGCTCATGTGTTTACTATACTATACTCTTTAGTGTTCAGGTGTACCCCTACTTACAAGGTTCACCTCAGGGCAGGCTGTTGAAGGGGCAGCAGCCTCAAACCGCTCCTGTTAACTATATGTCTTAACTGTCTCAGTTTATGCTTGACTTAAGCTCTCCTGTTTTCTTCATAATGGGCATAGGAACAATAATAGGCTATACACACACACACACACACACACACACACACACACACACACACACACTATACTGTTTGCATGCTCTATAGTGCTATAGCGATGGAATTGCGGAAGGACCGTTCTCTCGGAGCACATGCTCAAGGGGAGTTAACAGGCTACCCATAACTCATGGTCCAAAGCCAGCAACTCAGACTTTCTATACAGGTCAACAGAGATGAGGTTAAAACCTTTGATTTTCAAAAGTAAGTCCTAGCACGTCTACAAAAACCATGCAATTTTGGCTGATGAGTTTGACAACTCAGAAAAATTACATGTAAAAAAAAGATCACTGAAAAATTCCGTGTCAAACAGCCAACTTTTATGAGACTCAGATACAAAGTGAAACCTAATTTCACTTTTGATCACTCTACTTGTGCGGCCTTGGGAAAGGTGTGTCTACTAGTGAGATTTTATGACCGTAGCATGCACTGGGCACGCCACCATCACAGCCACCTCTTGCATCATATCCATCTATTGATTCCTCATTTATACCCTTTATGATATACAGGAACACAGCTCTGCAGAGTTAAATGACAGAGCTATAACATAGTCTCTCAATACGCATATGTAAAGCAGCAGGAGCTGCAGAGTGATACGGATTCATCTCAAAAGGGCAATGTCTCCCGCCCACAAGCTAAAACTGAGGTTCCGTGAGGTTCATGTGCAAGCACTGGGGGCCACTGTAGGACAACGTTGACAAGTCCCAAGGTGGAAGGCACACTGGGGATGACAGTGGAGAGAGAGAGAGAGAGAGAGAGAGAGAGAGAGAGAGAGAGAGAGAGAGATCCTTTGAGGCCACCTCTGAGCCACTGTACTTATCCAGCATGACTCTGCTTTAAGTGTTCTGGTTATGAGACTGAATACATACCTATATTTAAAAAATATGAATGAGCAGAATGTTGTGGACATTGTTGAATATTTAAACAAAGCAGCAATCCACAGAAATTATGAGTGCCTTCCCGATATGTATATTAGTGAAGGCAATTGCCACAGTTAGGGTTTTACTGCTGTGAACAGACACCATGACCAAGGCAACTCTTATAAGGACAACATTTAATTGGGGCTGGTTTACAGGTTCAGAGGGTCAGCCCAGTATCATCATAGGCAGGAATATGGCAGCGTCCAGGCAAGCATGGTGCAGGAGGAGCTGAGAGTTCTACATCTTCATCTGAAGGCTGCTAGCAGAATACTCACTTCCAGCCAGCTAGGACTAGGGTCTTGAAGCCCACACCCACAGTGACACACCTACTCCAACAAGGCCACACCTCCTAATCGTGCCACTCCCTGGCCCAAGCACATGCAAACCATCCCAGCAATATAGACAAGTAACATCATAGCTTCATCTCAGCCTAAAAAGACCATGGTGGGGCTGGAGAGAGGGTTCTGTGGTTAGGAGCACTGGCTGATCTTCCAGAGGGGCCCAGGCTCTATTCCCAGCCCCCCTCCCATGGTGACTCACAATCAGCTGGAATTTCAGAGCCAGGGGATCTGATGCCCCCTTCTGTCCTCTGTGGGTACCAGGTACGTATGTGGTATACAGACACTCATGCGGGTAAAATACCCATTATGTACGAAAATAAGTAAATAAAGTTTTCTGTTTTTATTGGATGTTTCCATTTAAATGAACCTCAAAGACAGACTAAATGAATGTGTTATTACAGCAGTAAAAATGGCAATTACTTGGGAGAGGGGGATCAGATGGTGAGAAGCATTGATAAAACCCTCCATTGTACCAGAAATACTTTAGATCAGTAGTTCTCAACCTGTCGGTTGTAATACCTTTGGTTGGGTCAAACGACCCTTTCATAGGGATCATGTATCAGATATTTGCATTATTAGTGGCAAAATTAGGCTCTTTGTCCTTGAGATTCAAGACGTGAGTTCTCAGCTTGCATCTCCGGCTGCCATGCCTGCCTCTGGTTGCCGTGTCTCCTTCATTGCCCCACCACAGATTCTTATCTCTCTGGAACCGTAAGCCCAAATAAACACTTTCCTCCTTAAGTTGTACTGACTGTGGTGTTTTATCACAGTGACAGAAAAGTAACTAATTCAGTGAGCAAGGCCCACGTGGTTTGTATTATTCCATGAAAATCAGAAATACACACACAGGACCATGACAGCTCACTAGTCTCAATGTGGTGCTCAGGGCTGACAATCGATGTCCCCAACAGACCCTTCAAACTTTGGAGTGATCTGCCTTTGCTTCTCTTGGCCCGATCCCATACCATATAATCTAATCTATACTTTTAAGCATTTTCTATTTTATCTGACTGAAAAATCCCTCTTTTATTTGTCTTATGGTTAATTTCTATGTCTATTGTTGTTGTTGTTGCTGCTGCTGTTTATCAAGACAGGTTTTCTCTTTCTGTACAGCTCGGGAGGTCCTGGAACTCACTCTATTGGAATTTTATTTTGTTTGTTTTGTTTTGCTTTGCTATTTTTGTTTTCTCCAATCTGGTTACCTTCAATTCTCTCACTGGCAGTTCTCAAGGGAAACGCTCCGATTCTGCAGGCTGGGCCAGATCCTTCTGTTAGCCAGTCTCATGGCATCTACATTCCAACTACAGCACTTATCAGTTGGCGATTAGAGATCGGGGAACTCTCTTTGGCATACGGCTCATCCATTAGTCTAAGCCTCTCGAGGCTACACGGTGTTCACGGAGTATGCCGGCAAGGGCATTCCAGCAGAACAAAGCAAGGAAGCGGGGAGGAAGGAAAGGAGAAAGTGGGGAGCAAGAACGAGAAAGAGGTGGGAGGCTTCAGAATGGAGTCCGTGCCTCCGCCTTGTCAGACTTGAGCCAACAGACAGCAAAGCGTCTCATGCCAGAGTCCTTTCAATACCAAAAGGCTGCCATGCACCCAAGGGCTGGCCAGGGCTTTCCAATGCAAAACCACCATCAGAGAGTCAGTGACCTCTACCATAGCCGAGGGACAATTATCCAGGCCTAGAAATGGAACCTAAAATAAAAGTAAAATTAAGGATCTTGGACACACTTTAACCTTGTGTTTAGTCATTTTACAAAAACATAGACACATTTAAATGGAAGCAAAGGTTAGTATAAAACTCTAAGAGAAATTGGTGAAAAACCCCTGTTATCCTGATGGTCTCCTTTGAGCTATCTCTGAAGTCTGTATCGGCAATTCCTAATGCAAACGCCAAGGAGCCCTTGGAAGGTGCACAGTTATTACGAGGGACCTGAGAGTGCAGCATAGAGGGCAAGCACTCCCTATGCACTGAATCCATCACCTCCATTATTACCATGTTGAAGGTGATGCTAATTTTCATGTAGAATGGGGCCCCCATACTCCAAATAGTTTGAAAGCCGCCTGGAGTCTGGTTATAGTTTGGTCCTCTTTCCTACTATGCTGATGAGAGGCCCACTTGCTAAATGCAACCTCATTATTCTCATCTGAGCCAATATTGTTTCCAACCTTACTAGGAAACACGTGGTGCACGCAAAGGGCTATGCTGCCTAACCCAGTGTACCTGGAGGAATGCATGGAGACTCATGCACCAACACTAGGAGATGCTGAAGAGACAGGGCTGCGTGAATTATACCGATCAGCTCTGACATTTGCATAAGAAGATGAGGCTTCAAGTCCAGCAATCGCAATTTACTTCTCATGCCTCTGGGCGTTACTTCCCCCTGGTTAGATGACTTACAGAACTGGAAGATCTTCCTGAGCAAAGAAGCGGGAACTCACCAAGACAGTGAGGCCGGAATCCCAGTCCAACTGTGATCCGAACGAGGGGACCTGTTGCAGACAGCTCCCCGAGTTCGTGTCAGACAGATAAGTCCTTTCCTGACACTGCAGCAGAGTACACAAAGCTCAAGCTCGAGAATCATGCAATCGAGTTATGAAAAGATTGGGGGGAATCAAATGTTTTTTATAAGTTTACAATTTTCTGTTGACTCACACTAATAGCTACCCTTGACTGCCATTTGAAACTGTGTCATGAGGTTTGGTCTTCATCTGTAAACCAAGGATGCCAGGCTGCTAGAGGGCTGCAACGGTCTCTTCTGCATGCTCTTCTCGTCTCACATCACGTTAGCACCCTGTCTTAGGAGGGAGTCCATGCTAGAGGTATGGACAAGGATTAATGACGTTCAGGGCATGGGGGTTGGGCACTACATGGAACCAGATACACTTTCTTCACCTGTGAACTTTAAACCCTTACTGGGTTCCTTAGCCACCTCCCGCATTTTCAAAACCAGCAATCCAGCTTAGACATATCTTGATATTTGATATGTTAGACATACAGTTGCAAGCGACGGACATCCATGTGAACTTCTGTCCTCTGACACTGACATTAAACGAAGAGCTCAGGGACTGCGAATGTAGCTGCCGCTGCCCAGACACTACCTGTAAGCAGGCACTTTTAGAAACTCAAATGCTCTCAGCTTCCCCTTACAGATCTCCAAGGGACCCCAGGGTCCTAAAGAGGGAAGCCATTAAGCTGTTTGCTGTTAGAATATTTAAAGGAATTCAGCTCTTCGCTGCAAAGCATTTCAGCGTTGTCTATTACAAAACGTTAGCAGCCCTTCCTTCTCTTTAAAAATAAATTTTAGGTTAAGTAAGCAGAGTGGATCCTCAGGTTTCACTTGTTTTCACTCATGAAACGGCTTCCCTCGGAGACAGATTCTGAACACTAAGGACAACGTGACGCTTACTAGCATTTTTATACAATACTAACGTGCTGGTAAGTTTCCATCTCCTAATAAAAATTCATTTCTTTGAAATATGTTTGATGGTGATTTTAATATTCAAAACAGTTCAAAACATGTTTAACATACTCATTTAAAAAAAAAAGCCAACATCCCTCGAGACTGGCTTCTTAAAAGTAGAACGAGAAAGGCTGTAACAAGCAATCCTCCAAATTAATTCGCCTCTGCATTTCATTTTGAATTTTACTATCAAGTCAGCAAAATGATTCTGATCCGCATCTCCAACTATCCACATCACACCCATGTAAGGTTCACTTCGGTTATTAATTACGTATGGAATACATGTGTTCCCACTTGGCTTGATTTTAAAAACTAAGTCAAAATGTCTCACATATTCCATTTCCTTAAAGAACAACAATGTTTTGGTCAGGCCGAGACAATGGCCCAGAGCTTGCTTACCCATAAAGGAAGAGGACTATCATGAGCAGGAGGGCGCTTATAGTCAGTTACTGTTGTCTTGTATTCCCAGTCTGATGATCTCATTTCTAGACATGCAATACTTTCTCTAAAGTAATAAAAAACAAACAAACCCTGCTCAAACTGAGAAAGCAACTGCAGAATAGTCAAACAAAGCTGATACTCGCTCAACACTGAATTCCCTATGAGAATCTGCCATCTGCTTTCTGATCTCTTCACTTCATACAAAATACTCTGCATCAAGGCCTGCAGCCAGCCCTGCACTCAGCAGCCAGTGACTAGTTCTTGAATTTCACCTTGCTGAACCGCTCTCAATTCGTACTTGTTCAAATGTAACTTTTGTAAAAGGACAAAGGTATACACAGAAAAATAGAATATGCACTATTGCAAGATCCCTTGGCAGCTACATCTCTTACAATTTTATAATTATAATTATGTCCTTATGACCTCCTGGTCCTTGACTGTTTCCTCTACTCACTTTAAACTAATTGTTCTTTGGTTAGTTCTCACGAATCTCTTCTTCAATTATTCTACTGAATTATAACACTTTTGAAGAATAGTATTCTAAGCCATTCTTAGGTAGATATGGGGATGTTTTACAAACACATATGGCTATGTGACCATAACCTACATCAACATAGAAAGCTTTAGCCTTCCTATCAAGTATTCTCAAAAAAGCAGCATTCTGATTGATTTACTTTGCCTCATTTTTGAGGCAGGACCTCATGACATAGCTCAGCCTGACCTCAAACTGCCATTTCCTTGCCTCAGTCTCCCTAGCGCTGAGATTATGAGCATGTGTGACCACAGCTGGCTTCCCATTCTACCATCAGCAAGATTTGTTCTACCCCAGATAAGGTAAGCATCAGTCTTTAGTGTGAATGCTGCTCATACCCACCCCCAAAAAATACAAATAAAGGTGTCGTTAAGAGCCAGCATTTAGGACATGAAAGGAAAAGAATAAAGATGGTTGGAGCTAAAGGAAAAAGATTTTATTTAAATTAAAAAAAGTTATATTCTTCTGTTTGAATCAGGGGCATCAGTATGAACTGGTAAACAGTTTGCTTCAAGGTAACATTTGCTAACTTTGTCCTCCAAAAACAGCTAGAAAAAAAGTTGTGACCACCACACCTCATTCCTGGCATTTCAGACTCCTGTCTGAAAAGCTACTGCCATCAAAAGAATCAGCACGTCTTAAATAAATGGCCAATTCCAGGTCTGGGGACAAAAGATACAGGAAGAGAAGAGCACCTGCCTATCACACACTAGCAGTGAGTGCTGGGAATCATGAAATAATAAAAAGACACTGGATAGAAAGATAAATGGAAAGATACACAGATGTGTATTTACCACAAACAACAATGCACACACACACACACACACACACACACACACACACACACACATATATATACATACATATCAGTTAGAAGTCAGATAGAGATACTCCTATAGAAATGAAACAATTAGTCATTAAAAAGACTAAGAAGGATCAACACACTTCAAGCATATGCAAACCTGTAAGTTTATGATCTAAAAAAAATATGACTGCTCAACTTTAGAGGAGGCCAGCCAGACGACTCATTCTGAAAAGTATTTCTCTTGCTGTCTTGATTACACACCATCTCCCCCAGGTAACTGAGGCCGTGATGCAAAAATGGTTATTGCTTACAGAAATATTCTTAGCGCCAAAAGAGTAGAAGGACATTTCAATTAAAAGTTTACCAGTTTGCAACCACTAATCAACAAAGGGGATCAGGGCACAGACCGTCACTTGCTGGCAGGAGGCAACTGATGCTACCAGAATGCTCACAATCTCAACAAACTCATACGGGGAAACAAACTGGACAGCATTGACTCGAACGTTCTGCAAGCAGAAAAGGGTATAGAGTAAGAGTTAATTTTGCTCTTTAGGCTCTCCTGTACACATAGTTAAAGAAACTCATCAGTATTAATATGTGAACTTCCTTGGAAAGAAAACTGCTCCCTGCCAAAGGAGCCCGTGGCATGTATAAACATGTTCATCCCTGGGTACACTGCCCTGCCCGTGAGTATTTCTTGTACATGCTCTTATATATTTCTGCTCTAAACGCTAAATGTAAGAGTAATTCTACTTTCTCCAGCTAAAACAGAGATAATTGACTTAAAGAATTCCAATCAAAATTCCCTACAAAGAGAAACATATCAGATCTAATTCTACTGCTGAGTCCTCGCCCATTTCTTTTAAATTAAACAAAATTAAATTAAACTCAAGCTCAGGATACAGTAATGCAGCCACTATTTTGATTATTTTTCCTCCACATAATTAGCAAACTAAGCCATTGTGTAATCCCACTAAGAAGGAGGAGACAGGTAAATGGCTTTCTGGATGCTGTAATTTATGGTGCTTGACCTTAAAGTATCTGTACCCTCTCCAAGGGAATTTGAGCAAGACACTTCTGAAGCATACAGGCAGCAACCTTAAGGGCAATCAATAAGGACAAAGGTGGTGATCCTCTCTTTGAAGCCATGACTCACCGAGCTACAGGCAAATTATTTTGTGGCATGACATCTCCTCCATGAGCCTTTCAAACAGAATCAACGGTCACTGCACAGACTGACTGAGTCTCCATCAAGAAAATGGCCAATCTCTCTAAGGGGACCCTGGCAAGGACGGGCTGAGTGCACTCTCTCACCACCCATGAAATCATCTTTCTGCATCTATGAGATGAGGACAGATGGAGCGCTACATTCAACAAATAACACTGTTGGGTCCAAAGACTGACTGACACTCCAGGGATGCTGCACTGAACAAAAGAAGCTGCAAGCCAAACGCTCACAACATTCGTGGGACGGGCACGACCAAGCAGTTTGTCTCAAGTGGAAAAAAAATCAAGACAGCACTTGCAGAGGCAGAAATGAGTTTGAAAGACCATGAGGGACTCTCTGGGGACGGCAGAACTCACAGGACGTGGAGCAATCTCCACAGGCGTGGCCATGTGCAAAACTTACCCAGCCAAGGTTAATGTGCTTCATAATAAAACTACTTTTAATAAACCATCTTGAGAACTGCCATCATGGAGTGGAGTGAGAGAAGGTAAACACATACAGGTAATTCATAGCAGCATAGACTCAGAAATGCTGCAGCTAAGGGACAGGTTGACTGTATTGTTACACTTTTATATCTGAAGTTTTTCATCATCAAAGGGTTTCTTGAAACTTTAAAGGGTTGGCGATACCACTGAGTGACAGAGCATTCGCCTATCACATGTGCGTGAGATCCCGAGCTTGATCCCAGCACCAAACAAAAACTCCACAGCTTACTCCTCTCTCTACCCCTTAACAGTCATCGGTTCCCTAGGCCACATGTTACCTTTCTGAACTCATTTCATTTACATACAAATCCGAGATAATGAATTCTGGTGCATCTCCCTCGGAACAGTCCTAGGTTCATATTAGGAATCGAATGGGTCAATGAGGATATAAAAAAAATATAAAGCATTATATAAATACAGCAAATTCATACCAGTGAAGATTTGTATTGGACCAGGGTCCATGTCTGAAGATATCACAGATGTTGTTTTCCAGTATTCACAGTGTCCATCTACTTTTCAGTTACCCCTGCTTAGAACACAGCAATAGAACATATGTCAGAAATATGGATGGTGGCGATGGTACCTATGTTTTCTTATGAAGTGTACCGTGTGATTCATCTTCTGGTCATGGGGAGCATGTTTCTTGTACCATAACTTCCTAATAATGCAAACATGTATGCTTTCAGCAGAGTTCATAATCTTCGCTCATACAACACACTTGACAGGCAGGAGGCGGTGCCTAAAAGCACACTCTGGAAGAAAGCCGGCGCTCAGGATTTTAAGTCAGACGAATAAACTGCAGCTCATAATTAAGAATCGGCCCTCGTAAAACCCACCAAAGCTTGGCTAGTCAAAATAATGGTCATGATCCGTATTTTCAAATCACATTAGGGATAAGAGACATTAAATTCTTAACAGGGCTGGATTAACAACTGGAAATGGGAGTGCTGGATATTTGGCCCCAAGACTAAGGCACACATGATTTCAATTCAAAGAAACTCAGCTAAAAGTAAACACGTGGCCCATCCTCTATATTTTAAAAACTTGTTTGGTTGGTTAATCTTAATCAGGTGCCAAAACCACAAAATACAGTGGGGTTCTGGCAGGGCTGCCTGGTGTGCTACTGTTGGCCTTAGTTTTAAACTGCATAAGAATTCAAGTTCAAGGTCAATATTTCAAACATGAACCTTTTAGTTCAAAATCTTATACACACACACACACACACACACACACACACACGCACGCACGCACGCACGCACGCACGCACGCACGCACGCACGCACACACACACACTTGCATCAATTCTTCTGCCTTGTCTTCTTCCAACAACAGCTGCACTAAGTGCCCGCTTGCAGTATTCAGCTCTCCGGGTCCAGTCTGGGGGAGCATGGTCTTTGTACCATGACTCTGACCTGGCCCTTCAGCTCTGTTATGAAACGATCCTATGAACTGTTCCTTATCACAATGCTCCAAATGTCCCATTCATTCTTTTCCACATGACTTCTCTAAGATGCTCAGGCTCAACACCCCCAGCACCAGGATTTGCCCAAGACCATCTGAGCTGCTCTTCGGAAAGTTACTAAACAAAAAGTGTTTGAAGTTGTCCACTTCTTGCTCCTTTGGTGTTATAAAAGAGATTACAGAGTACCGCACAAAGGCCTGGGAACAATAAGACATTTCGAGGCTGCCAGCCAAAGCCCCCACTCCAGCTATCACCCTCCTAACAGTCTTGGCCTTCCAGGTCCACAAAATCATAAAGTTACATTCTAAGTCCTACTTCCTCTACAGTCTCACATGCCCCAGCCATGGAAGGGCTTTTCCCTCTAAGACGTCATGTGTGGTGTTTTCTAGGAGCATCATCTCTTACTCTGTTCTTCTAATTCATCACAGGGCTTTGCAACCTCCATGCCTTCAAAGAGGAGCGGGTATCTGTCAGCCCACGGAATACACTATTGTCTGTGTTCTCACCCGAGTCAGGAGACGGGAGCAGGAGCAAAGCTTCTTGACTGTCTATCCCAGATGTACATCTGTCCCCTCCTGTAGCACGAACCTCACAAATATCAAGGGCAAACCTTGAATAGCAAGAGCACTAAGACGCGAATGAATTCCAAGGTCACTTCAAACCCTAATACACTACCATTCAGAAACAATGAAAGCCAGCACTGTTGAAATGAATGGCCAGAGTTGGAAGGAAATACAGTAAGATTTGGAATCGCCATTTCTCTATTATTCCCCTCCCCAAGTCGCTTCTCTTCACAAAGTTTGTTCCTGGCATTCCTTAAAACCTATAACCTAATGACACACTATGCTATGAAGACAAACCATGGTGAGGGGCAAGAAATGAAGATAACCCTGAAGTAGACAGCTGTACCAAATCTCAAGCAAACCCCTTGGGGTGAGGACGATGGTGTTGATGACACAGGACTAGCTCCTTGAGAAGTTTTGCTCCAGAAAACTGAACAATGATTGAACATATTGAACAACACCATGCCTTTCCATAGTCACTTGGGAGTGCAGTGTAAAGACACCAGTACCCCCCTAGTATTTTTTTAATATGTTACTTCAGAGGGTGCTGGGATCAGTGTGTTCTAGCCACTAGTAACTCGTTCTCCTCGATTTTTAATCTTGTGTGCCTCTAATAGGATTAGCAAGTTAAGTCGGGCATGGTGGTGCTCCCAGCATTCAGGAAGTTCAGGCAAGGAAATCTTGAGTTCAAGGCCAACCTATGCTATATGGGACGACTCTGTTCCTCCTCAAAAGAAAGGTATTCTAAAGCAAAAGCAAAACCTATCTAGACGATGTTCACAGGAGATAATCTTAAAAGATTAAGGCACTGTGTGGAAGACAATTTTGAAAAGCTGGTGCCACCCAAGATAGACTTCAATGCGGGAAATATGAACAGATAATTTCACAAGGAAGAACCTACAGCCATCCATCCGTTTACACAGCTAGGTGTAGACGTTCCAGCTACAGGAAACACTTTGGGGTGATAACTGGGGACTCTAGGAATCAGACCCATGGCTTCAGAAATGCTGGGTGAGCACTCTGCCATGGACAGACGTGTGACATTATTATATCAAGACTATACAGACCTTTAGTCAATACTGTTCAAATACAGAGCTTGCATTCATTCAGGGACCTGCTCTTGATAGTCCAAAAAAAAAAAGGCAAAAGTCAGTGTTCAGGAGATAGAGGCGGTCTCTGAGTCCATGGCCAGCCTCTTCTACACTCAAGGTTCAAGACAGTCAGGGTTACAAAGTGAGAGGGGGTTAAAAAAAAAAGAAAGCAAAGTAGGAGCTATCTGGATATTCTGACAGTCTGGCATTCATTTATGTGTTGTTTACTATAGCTTAAATGTCTTAATACTCAGCATGTATTGCAAAAATGATTGTCTAAAATTAAAATTTAATTTAATACATCGTATTTTTTATTTGATAAAACCGACTAAATTAAGCTCTAGCCCCACTAAGTGATGGCTAAGACCCTGGATCATGTAAAGAACACAGTGTGTTTTTCATTTTTTTTTTTTTTTGGTTCTTTTTTTTCGGAGCTGGGGACCGAACCCAGGGCCTTGCGCTTCCTAGGTAAGCGCTCTACCACTGAGCTAAATCCCCAGCCCCTCATTTGTGATTCACTACCTGTGAGTGCCTCCCTTCAGAATCTACAGCATGTGAGTGGTGTGCAAAGTATACAGATACACCTGATGGTGTTACTGGGGTCACTTCCATTTCGCCTGACGCATAATGAAAACCGCTGGGCCCCATCTCTGTTAACAAGCATTTACTCATAACAGACTTCACAATCCTAATACAGGAATCCTTGCCAAAGAAAATGATCACCAACTCAATTTGTCACCCATTTCTCCTTCCAAAGTAATTCCTGAAGCCACCCTGTCACAACTCATCAGTGGTGACAACTTCTACTTAAATAAAGTCATTTGATATCTTTCATTTTGTATATCTGTCTAATCCCGTCTATGAAAATTATCTGGGATCTGCAAAGAAATCAGGGACCCTCACCCTGACCACATCACAGCCAGGATCCTAGAAGGTCTCATCAGGTAAGCAGACGTCATAGTTCTAAGGCTGGGTTGTGCCAGAGAGAGGAACAGCAGACATTCCGGCCAAAGGCAGCAGGGAGGGGACGCATCAAAGTCAACCAGTAAGACAGGATTTGCATCAGATTCTCTGAATTCGATTCTATTCGAGTGCTCTCAAATAATCCCATCTTGTTACTTCTTACATAGACAGTATCTCATGTTTACCCAGGCTACCTAGATCCTCTTGGAAACCAGACTGCAGGCCTGACCACAAGAGAAGAAAAGACTCTCTGGTGTTTTTTACCCTCATTGCCTCTACATCATGTGCTGTACTTGGAGCCACTATGCTGATTATGTCAGCACACCACAGTCCACAGGCCAAATATGCCTTATGCTTTTTTCATAGCTCAAGTTTTTTTTTTAAGATTTATTTACTCTATATAAGTACACTGTCACTCTCTTCAAACACACCAGAAGAGGGCATCAGATCTCATTACAGATGGTTGTGAGCCACCATGTGGTTGCTGGGAATTGAACTCAGGACCTCTGGAAGGGCAGTCAGTGCTCTTAACCACTGAGCCATCTCTCCAGCCCCCATAGCTCAAGTTTTATAGGAGTGCAGAATGCTTGTCCTTACAATATATTAACTGTGGCTGCTTTTGTAACATAATAGAGCCCAGTAGGAGACAACAGAAGGCCTGGCCCAAGAGCCCACAGGTCTTTACAACCCAGCCCTCCACAGTTTATTAATCCCTGCTGCAAAGTACTAACAACAGATTATTTTCAAAAATTAGAAATGGAGCAATAACATTCAAGGTTTTGCATATTTTTGGCAACAATTTATAAAAGTGGACAGAGGTGTGTACCACCGCACTTGAACTTAAGCTTTTCTTCAACTAGAACTTGCTCTGTCCCAGACTAGCCGTGAACTCAGAGATGTTTGGCTTTATCCCCAGGGATTAAAGGTGTGTACCACCAAGCCTGGATTTAAATTTAGCTGGGTAGGATCTTGCCCCAAGGTCCCACGCCCTTAATTTGTTATCTCCTTGAACACAGGATTCAGCTCCATTTCACTTCCTGCTACCCCTTTAATACTCGAACCATATAGTCTATTTTTTTCCTTTCTCAGCTTGCTACACCTTGTTTAAAATCCCCTTCATGAGACTTAACCAGAGAGCAAAGTCTATGATGGGCATTACTGAGACTTTGTCATGCAATTAATCTAAGTCTCTTCACCTTAGCCTCAGGCAGACTCTTCAGACAAGGGCAAAAGTGCCTCATTCTTCACCAAAATACCATAAAAACAGTCTCTAAGCCACATTCTAAAATTCCTCTCCATTGAAACCTCTTGGGACCAATCCACACAGTTCAAATCATACTTAGCAACAATGTCTTCCATATTCCTACTCAAGCAAGTCAGTAAGTAACATCCCTCCATGGCCTCAGCATCAGCTCCTGCTTCCTGACCTGCTTGAGTTCCAGTCCTGACTTCCTTTGGTGATGAACAGAAATGTGGAACTGTAAGCTGAATAAACCCGTTCCTCCCAGCTTGCTTTTTGGTTGTGATGTTTTGTACAGGAATAGAAACCCTGACTAAGACAGAATACTTATAGTTAATGATACTTCATACCACAGAAAATTAAATAGATAACCCATTGAGAAAAACAGAGAAGAAGAAAGGATATAGTAATGGCTGCCAAGTTTGGCTTTATAGTACTGAGGAGTGGTGGGCTCACCGCATGGAAACTTGAGGAGCTCTATCTGATTCAACTATTCTGCTCAGTTAGGGATCACAGTGGCTCTCCAACCGGCACAGAGCAGAGGCCTGGCTCCTTTTACTGTCCTTTGACTCACTCCTCTTTCCCACATCATCTGCTCCCTGAATCCACTCCTCCTCCACTGGGCTAAAGGATGCTTAAGCCTTAAGTCCTTGACACACTGTCAGCTAGGACCAACCAGCTCTCAATACATTCCTATGCCATTATATTTCTCTTCAAGTGTTTGAGTAATGGCTACCATGAGCTCCGGGTTAAAGGTCAATGCAATGGTGAACATGACACACATGGCCCCGAACTTGTCAAAGCACAGACAGGCTGCAAGGCCAGGGAAGGGAGCAGACATTAGATGGTGACTGTTAGACAGCTAACTATGCCCAGTGCTGAGAAGGTGAACAGCAGTCATCTGTGGGAATATAAAATTAATGTGGATTCATATGCTAAGATCTGAGGAAGCTAGCAAACTGGATTACTCTACTAACAACTGTTCTGTAGTTTCCTACATCCTGCAACAGCTCCCTTCATGTTTCCTGCCTTGTTCTGTGGAAATGGCATTTAGAATGAAAGCAGCAGGAGAAACAACAGGTCTTCCTCAGGTAAAGACAAGAGCTGAGAGGCATTTCAGACAAGGAGAAGGAGAAGGAGAAGGCCTGGGGAAGGGATGTACAGCCTAGTTAATCAACGGACTGAGAGGAGGACTGGGAGACAGAAACCTCCCCGTGGCAGGGCAAGGATTTCTGTTCTTCTCTCAGGATAGTAGGAAGTCACTGGAAGGTGGTTAATGGGGTTGGAAGGTGAGATCTGAATCTTTAAAGATGTCTATGGCAGGATACCATAGAGGTGCAGCTGGAATGTTAGCAGTCACTGTGGCATCATCTATGGGCAACATTTTGGAGGTAGAGTTATCAAAAGATATGAACAGATGATAAGGAAAGAGGTGTGCTAAAGGTGATTCCCAGTATTTTGCGACTCCACGGAGATGTCATGAGGATCAAATGCCAGTGTGCAGATGTACACTGAAGACAGAGCATCCCCAAGCATAAATTAAGAGATTAGTATCTAATCCATACAGGTAGGGAAAACTCATTTCCTGCAAAGGTAGCATTGGTTCATGGCGAACAGGTGCACAGCATGCAGGGGCTAGAGCAGTGCTTTGCACCATGATGTGTAAATGCTTGGTAACTTAAACAAAGCACAGCTTCTCTCCATGTCGCTTTTTATGCCTTACACAAGGACACAACAAAAACAGCACACGTTCCTGGGCATAGGCCCCCGGCCTGAGGAGTGCTAACAAAAAGCAGAGTTCACAGGCACACAGGATGTAACAGCATATTCAAACTAGAGTGGGATTATAAGCACACGCCCTGTGTGTCCATTCCCTTCACAATTCTGTGACAAGTACTTGAGAGAACCAACGTATATAGATGAAAACTTTATTTTGTGTAGGTTGATGTCTATACGGACGTGAGGGCAGGCACAAGGTAAGGCAAGAGCCTCTGATTGGGCAGTGGAAAAGGGAGGTGGGCTGAGAATTTTAGAGCCAGGACAGAGATGGAGAGAAGGAGGAAGGAAGGAAGACGAAGGAAGAGAAAGATGATCCAGAGTCAGCATGGCTTTAAATAGCCACAGGTAGCCATGAATCTCTTATAAGGGATGGATAACTACAGGACAATTTGTCTCATCTAGGCGGGCAGTTTATTTCAATATCAACTGGCTACGAGTTCACTGTGTGGACGGTTTGTGTGGTGAGAATTTACCGATATAAATCTGATTGATAAATCACAAGCCTCTAGAGTTTTGATTTTACCGGGTTATGGGGATTTATGACTATAACCACAGGGGGCGGATGGCTGGGAATGTGAGCAGAATTCTCAGCAAGAGAGCAGTGAGGTGGGCGATCGATAGATGGGTGTTTGGAGGCCACGGAATTGGCGAGACTGCCGGAGCCAGAGAGCAGCCAGAGCAGCCAGTGCTAGTGTGGGATGCTGCCCATTTTAAAAAAATATTTCTCCCAACGATTTTGGCTCATGGTTTCAAAGGTGTGGGGCTGAGGTTATTTCATACTATTGCTTTGGTACTGTGCTAGTCGGATGCATCACAGAGGGAGTACGGAGTAGAAAAGATGTGTTCTGCTCACGGAAGCTGGGACGCAGGGAGAGAGACCGAGGAGCTTAAGATTCCAACACGCCCTCAAAGGCGTACTCCCGAAGCTACTGTCACAGGATTCTTCTCTTAAAGGATCCACCACCTCATTCATGTGTCAAGTTGAGAACATGTCATTAACTCTGCCAGATCCAAACTATAGCATTGAACTTTACTGTTTTCCCCCCTTTGAATTGAGAAGGAAAAGAACAGACGAGATTGGAAATCATCTTCCAGGAATCTTCATCATTAGGTGTAGAAAAGGCATCTAGAGAAAACCGAGCAGCCACCCATGCTGAATGGTGCCAGTGCTGTGCTCCCCTAACTGCTCTGGACCCTTAGAGCACACTAATGGTGGGATTCATGTAAGGGGTCTCTGCTGTCAAACCCACGGTCCCTTCACACCAGCAGTCCTGTTACCACTGGAGTACCGGAAACCCTAAAATCCCAGCACATCTTAATGTACCTGTTCCAGCCCCGCTCCCCCTTCAGTCGAAGTCGTTCTGTTACAGTGATGATACAGCGCCTCTAACTTAGCACACTGTTGGGGGAGGTAATGCATATGGAGAAGTTCTTATTACCAAAGCAGCCAAATTATTTTTGCTATTCTGCGCAGTGCTGTAAGACTCATACATTTTAAACAACCTACGTAAGTTCTTTCTTTCGGTAGTGATTTAAAATTAAACTGTTAACCAAGTGTCAGGAATCATGAAATAAGAGCAAGAGGGAGAGGTTCCTTCTGAAAGGCAAACACGGGGCTATTTGGAATCACTCAAAACTGGGAAAGCCTCTGGGGGCAGTGCCTTCTACGCCAGCTTTCCTGTCAAGAAAGCCACCTACTGCTACCTTTAGGAGTCAAGGAGGAATGTCAGAAGGTGGTATTTTTAGTCCCTTTACAAAGAGACACTTAGTCATTCACGAAAACACAGTAGGCTCCTAATGTGTACCATTCACAATCTTAGGAACCGGGCATAGGACGTTAAATAAAACAGATTTGACCTTGAACATGTGGACTTACTGACTGATGAACAAGACAGAACTAACACCTAAGCATATCTGCATGTGATAAAATGTCAGAAGGAGAACAGTCTTATGAGGAAGAAATGAAAGGGATTTAACCTCAGTGAGTGGAAGTGTAAGGCTTCCCCAGAAGCAGCACTTACGTAAGGGGAGTGGGTCTGGGCGGCATGAGGGGTGGGCACGAAGGTGATCATTTGGGGAACTGAGGTTGTTTTTTTGTCTAAGCACCGTGGAAGGCAGTGACAGACTATAATCAAGGCAGAGATGGGATGAAGTTTGTGTTCTGAAGGGTATGAACAGAGAGCAAGACGAGAGGAAGCTGTGGTTGTGGAAGCTGGAGAAGGATGAGTCTGGGATGTATTCTGAGTTCAACAGACAGAGCTGTCACACGCACGCACGCACGCACGCACGCACGCACACATGTGGGAAGTGCAGTGAGGAAGTGAGCATCAAAGCGGCCCTGGGCTCCTCTGGAGCAATGGATTAAATGGAGGTGCTACAAAGGCAAGAACAGCAGGACACACTGGTGTAGCTGACAAGTACGGGATCAAAAGAGTGGCTTTGGGTAGAGTTAAAAAGTTAAAGATGCCTTTGAGACTTCCAGATGGAAATGCCCAGTAAGTGTTGGGGGAGAGGGAGAGGGAGAGGGAGAGGGAGAGGGAGAGGGAGAGGGAGAGGGAGAGGGAGAGGGAGAGGGAGAGGGAGAGGGAGAGGGAGAGGGAGAGGGAGAGGGAGAGGGAGAGAGATTGATTTTCATGTTATTCTGCGCTACAGATCCTAGAGGAACTGAAGGCTGGCCCACCTCCTTTGGAGGTGAATCTTCCCTATTCTGTCTACTCCCAAGCTAGGTGGTAGCAAAAAAATAAAAAGGGAGCACAGAGACCCTCTAAGAGCATTAAAGAAGGCTCAGCCTCAACGGCAGAAAACTACACTCTGAGGAAACAGAGAGGTCAGCTATAACCAACTACAGTTACTGTACACCTCATCCATCTTGAAATGATCGAATGATATAAATGCATCCGTTCTCTAGAGGTCAGGCATTCACAGCACTCCTCCCCACCCTCTGACTCTTACCCCCTTTCTGCACCCTCCTACAATGCTCTTTGAGTCTTGGTGGGGAGAGGTAATACAGATGTCCCACTTAGGACTGAGCACTCAACGGTCACGTGGTCTCAGCACTTCAACCAGTTATCTTGCATCTGCAGTAACCGCTGTGTGGTTGGGAGCAGCACTAATCTGTGGCCATGGCTCTAAGGCTTTATTTGCACATACTGCGTCTGTTCTGTCATGGACTCATGGTAAAGCAGATTTTTTTTTAATTTTTTTTATTTATTATATCTAAGTACACTGTGGCTGTCTTCAGACACACCAGAAGAGGGCATCAGATCCCGTTACAGATGGTTGTGAGCCACCATGTGGTTGCTGGGATTTGAACTCAGGACCTCAGGAAGAGCAGTCGGGGCTCTTAACCACTGAGCCATCTCTCCAGCCCGGTAAAGCAGATCTTAACTGCAGATTTTATATGTATGTGTGTGTACATATATACATAAATACACATACACACACATATATATACATAGATCATGTGTATATATACCTATATAATATATACATATACATACATGCATGCACACACATACATAAACATGTTAGAATGGTCCCAAGATGGTTAAGTGAGCCCACCCACTCTGTCACTGACAGAAACTTAAAGCAACAGCATTCTAACCACACTTTAGTCACATAGGACTTTGAAACTCACTAAACCGATGGTACAAGTCTTGATCTGGTTGCTGGTTATACAGGACTCCAAATGATGATGTGTGTGTGAGTCTATGTGTGTACACGTGGGTACATTTGCGTGTCTGTGTTTGGCAGGTGCATGTGTATACATCGCACAGAAAGCATGTGCTGGTCAGAGGACGACCTAGGGTGTTGACTGTTGCCTTCTGTCTTGTTTGAAGCGTGACCCCTTGCTGTTCACCGCTGTGCACGGCAGGCATGCTGGCCTATAAGCTTCGAGCACTTCTCCAGCCTACCGCATAGCCCCGGGACTGCAGACTCACTGGACCGCATCATTGGCATTACGTGGATGCCAGACATCCAGACAAGTCTCCATGCTTGCGTGGCTAACATGTTACCCCCTGCGCCCTCTCCCCGGACGTTTCTGTTTTGATTAAACCAAAATGTCATGATTCAAATAAAATCCTTTACTCACTGAAAACTTTTACAATTTAATAAGCAAAAACTACAGAAGCAGGATCTCCACGCTTGGCTTCTGGCAGGGCCGTACTTGGCTGCCAAACACAAGGATGACATCATGCACATCTGCTGATTCACAAGGAAAGGGGAGAAATAGGAGGCAGCGACCTGGAGCCAAGTCAGATGTGGGAACTGTGATCACATTTTGCTGGCAGGGAGGCTGCTGAGCTAAGACCTGGACAGTAACTGTCGCTGGCGACTGCTGAGGGGTTTGGTTGGTTGGTTTTGTTGTTGTCGTTGTTGTTTAAAGGAGGAAGTTTAGCTGGGGGGGAACTGAGCCCAAGCAGCCTCTTTTCCATTGCTGGGTACGTATTTTCATATTGTATCTTTTCCATGTCCATGTTATTGTGTTTTCCTGTGCGCTCCTACTTTACATCCCGCTCACTGCCTCCCTCCCAGCCACGCCTCCCTCCCAGCCACGCCTCCCACAACCCTTCCCTCATCCCCTTACCATTCTCCTCTGCTGGTTCGGAGGCCCCTGAGCTTCTCCCCCCTCCTGGCACTTCAAACAAACTTTCTCATTCACACTTACCCAACATAAACATATTTCCCTTTTATTAATAATAGGATTTCTTCCTCACGTACCTATCCGGACTATGGTTTCTCCTCCATCTATTCCTCCCACTTCTTCCCCACCTAGAAGGGGGTCCCTCCATCTGGATCCTCCCTTTCTGTCTCTCACCAGCAAACAAATAGACTTCTGAGGGACAGACACAGAATATAATATAGTAAGACAAAACCAAAACACACCAGAATTGGGACAAAGCAAATAAACAGAAGGGAAAGAGCCCCCAGAGAAGCATAAGAAACAGAGACCCGCTCACTCCACACTCTGGAATTCCAGAAAAACATTGAACTGGAAGTCAGAATCTACAGAAAGTACCCGGAGGGTAAAAAGGGAGATGAAAAAAAAAATTCAGAGGGAATAAAAATGAAAGACCGGTAAGATGATATTTTTTTTCTTTTTCTTTTCTTCGGAGCTGGGGACCGAACCCAGGGCCTTGCGCTTGCTAGGCAAGCGCTCTACCACTGAGCTAAATCCGCAACCCCTGTAAGATGATATTTTTAAAGAGGAAAAGCCCCGTCATGACTCGTGAGACAACAAACGTCCGAAGATGCCACTGACTTCTCTTTCTCAGTAGTTGGCGTCTGCTGCTGGGGGCGTGTGGCCAACCCTGAAGGGCAGTTTGCATTTCCAGTGAGACTCCCTTGAAGGAAACTAAATGTTCATTGGCTAGTGGTTATCACTTGGAGATTGCTTCCGGGTTAGGAATGGGGGCATGTGTCCACTTCTCCTTCCAGCTCTAGGACTCCACTGGAGCTGACCCACGTAGGCCCTGCGCATGCGGCCACAGTCTTTGTGGGTTCATATGAGTATCAACTGTTTCCTTGCCGTTCTCTATCCCGTTCTTTCTGCCTCCCCTTCTGCAGGGATTCCTGAGCCCTGATGGGAGGGATTTGATGGAGATGCCTCATTTAGAGGTAAGGGTTCCAAGGTATCTTAGTCTCTGCATAACGTCTGGCTCTGGGCCTCTCTGTATTTGTTCCCATCTGGTACAGGCGGAAGCTTCTCTAATGACGGCTGAGTCAGGCACTGATGTATGAGTATAGCAAAATGTCATTAGGAGTCATTTTGTTGCTGTGATTTTATTATTATTTTTTTTCTCTTTTTTCTTTTTTTCGGAGCTGGGGACCTTGTGCTTGCTAGGCAAGCACTCTACCACTGAGCTAAATCCCCAACCCCTATTATTATTATTTTTAAGAACAGTAGAGTTCAGTTTTACCATAAGCCCCTGGGCTTACATTGCTGGAACTTGGTCACCCAACCAGAGTCACCTTGGGTTCCATCTCGTGGAGTAGGCCTTAAGTCAAATCAGATATTGGTTACTTAGTCCCACAAACTTTCAGCCACCACTGCCCTAGCCTACCTTGCAGATGGGACAACACTGTAGATCAAAGGGTTTGTGGCTGGTTGGGTTTATGATTCTCCTCTGGTAGTGTGCAGAGATCCTTCCCGAACCAAAGATACTAGAACAGAGGAGTTGTCTTAGTTAGGGTTATTACTGCTTTAATGAAACACCATGGCCAAGAGCCACGTGGGAAGGAAAGGGCTCATTTTGCTCACAGTTGTATATAACAGTTCATCATCAAAAGTAGTGAGAGCAGGAACTCCCACAGGGCAGGATCCTGGAGGCAGAAGCTGATGCTGAGGCCATGGAGGGGTGCTGCTTACTGGCTTGCTCCACAAGACTTGCTCAGCCTGCTTTCTCATCAAACCCACGACCACCAGCCCTGGGATGGCTCCACCCACAGTGGGCTGGACCCTCCCCCCATCAATCACTAATTAAGAAAACGCCTTCCATACATCTTATAGAGGGTATTTCCTCAACTCAGGTTCGCTCTTTCGGATAACTCGGGCTTGTGTTAGTCAACTATCCAACACACCTGACCCCTTGATAGCCTGGCACGCAAACACCTCACTGTTAAACCGCAACATCTCCTCTCGTGTTCGTCCCCCCAAATCATGCATTAGTAACACTACTGTATAAAATATTTTACAAACTCAAAAATTTCCCACACTCTTTACAAAGTCAAACACTTGAAAAATCTCTTTAGAAATTCACCCTCCTTAAAACCCAAAAATCTCTTTTAAAGTTCAGTCTCTCAACTGCGGGCTTCTGTAAAATAAATGAAAGACTTCCTTACTTCAAGAGGAAAGGCACAGTCACACTCAGAAGGAAGCAACGTCCAACTGTCTGGGAGTCACTCGTGCTCTTCTGGAATCCTCCACAGGGCCTGGGTCACTTCTCCAGCTCCACCCGCTGCGGCACACACAGCTTGTCTTCTAACCTGAGGCAGGATCCACTCCAGAGCGGCTGTTCTTGGTGGTCGTCCCATGGTCCCGGAATCTCCATCTTGCTGGGGATTGTACTGCAGCTGGGCTGCACATCATCAATGGTTTCTCCTACACTCAAGCTTCAACGTCTCTGCGTGAGCCCTTCAGTTCTGGGCCTTTCCATAGCTACTGAGGCTGCACCTTCACCAGTGGCCAAGACCCAGCTGCTCTCCATGTCTCCGTCATGCCTTCAAAACCAGTCCTACCTGAGTGACTCTTAAGACTTCCAAGTTTGGCTGCCAGTTCAAGGTACAACCTTGGCCAAGCATGGAACATAGCATGTATGCTAATTCTTTGGAAACACTTCTCGGAAGCTTTCAATGATGCTGCTCTCTTCTTAATCACCATGAATTTCCTACCCCCAGCTAACCAGAATCAATTGTCTCGGTAACACAAGGTTTCCACTTCAGTGGTACTGGCCTTCTTAATCAGGGCTGATTCTTTAGCTGCAGCTGACCAGACAGCACAGATTAGTCACACAGAACGTTAGGTAGACTTTGCTTCCTTTTGAAACCTCACAAGACTGACCTCCATCTTCTGCACTGCTCTCTTGAGATCATCTTCCAAGGTCCTACAGAATAGCTCACTGAGCTCTCAACACTTAGCGACTTTTCTAGCCCGAAGTTCCAAAGTCCTTTCGTAATCCTCCCCAAAACAACATGGTCAGGTTTGTCACAATATCCCACTATCCGGGTACCAACTTGTCTTGGTAAGCATTTCTATTGCTACGATGAAACAACATGACCAAAATAACATGGGGAGGAAAGGGTTTATTTGGATTATGTTTCCACATGGTAGCCCAACCCTGAAGGAAGTTGGGACAGGAACTCAAACTAGGCCAGAACCTGAAGATGGGAGGTGATGCAGAGGCCATGGAGGGGTGTTGCTTACTGGTTTATGCCCCATGGGTTGTTCAGCCTGCTTTTTTATAGAACCCAGGATCACCAACTCAGAGTGGCACTGCCCACAATGGGCTGGGCCCTTGTCTATCAATCATTAATTAAGAATATGCCCTACAGAGAGGTCTTATGGAGGCATTATCATTGAAGTTCTCGCCTTTCAGATAACTCTAGCTATGTCAAGCTGACATAAAACTCTGGAGCACAAGGCTGAAAGCTTTATGTAGGCACCAGCTGTGCTTCTGCTCAGTGAGGGGTGTAGGTGCTGTCTGCAGCAATGGGGTCTTGCTGTCAGTTTGTACAGAGCAAACTACAGCCTTGGCAAAAGCCTGGGTCATGTGGGGATTCCCATGGGACCCCTTCAGTCAACAATTCAATTAAATGTAACCCAATCCTGGTATTGGAAGCTTCATTTGGTGACAAGAGATGCCCAGTTGGGGGTCTGCCTCCCACATTATTTGTCCATATCATTTAGGTCACCTTTATATATGTTCCTATATATTCATATATGTTCATATATATTTTAGGAGGCTTCTACTGTATTAGATTTCCATATTATCCCTCGAATGGCCCATAAATTTAACTCTCCCCATTTTACCCCTTTTTGTCTCCTCTCCCTTTCATCTCTGATTTGACCCTCCCATTCCAGTTCCTGCCTCACCCCCACCCCGCCCCACATCCACCTATAATTACCTATTCCACTTCCCTTTCCTAGGGCAATCCCTCTGTTGCCCCTACTCCCTTACACGATACTTAACCTCTATGGCTCTATGGAATATAGCTTGATGACCATTGACTTTACAGCTAATATAAACACATAGTAAGTGAATACATACCATATTTGTCTTTTTGGGCCTGGGATACCTCACTCAGGATGATTTCTTTTGAGTTCCATCCATTTGCCCGTGAACATCATGATTTCATTTTTTGAGTAACTCTCTATTGTGTATCGGTTCTTCTGTTGAGGGACATCTAGGCTGTTTCCAATATCTGGCTATTAAAAATAGAACACGGGGTTGGGAATTTAGCTCAGTGGTAGAGTGCTTGCCTAGCAAGGCCCTGGGTTGTTCAGTCCTCAGCCAAAAAAAAAAAAAAAAAAAAAAAGATGGAGCAACAATGAATGTGGTTGAGCAACCGTCTCTGTGGTAGAACGTTGTCCTTTAGGTATATATACCCAAGAGTGGTAGAGCTGAACCTTGAGGTAGATGGATTCCCATCCTCCTGAGGAACTACCACACTGATTTCCACAGTGTCTGTACAAGCTGACACTCCCACCAGCCATGGAGAAGTGTTCCCCTTACTCCACATCCTCACCAGCATGAACTCTCACTTGTGTTATTGATCTTGGCCATTCTGACCACGGTTAAGATGAAATCTCAAGGTAGTTTTGATTTCCATTTCTGTGATTTCTAAGGATGCTGAGCATTTCTTTAAGTGTTTCTCAGCCATATGACTTTCATCTTTTGAGAATTCTCTGTTTAGATCTGTAACCCATTTTTAAGTGGATTGGGGTTTTTTGTTTTGTTTTGTTTTGTTTTGTTTTTGAGTTCTTTATATATTTTGCATTTTGTCTATCAGATGTGGAGTAGGTGAAACTCTTCTTCCACTCTGAAGGTTGTCCCTTTGGCAAACGATGGTGTCCTTTGCTGTGCAGAAGCTTTTCATTTTCATGGGGTCTCACTGTCAATCTGTGAGCTTTGTGCCTGTGCTAACAATGTTCTGTCCAGAAAGTCCTTTCCTGTGCCAAAGAGGTCAAACCTACTTCCGCTGTTCTCTTTTAACAAATTCAAGGCATCTAGCCTTATGCTGAGGTCCTCCATCCATTTGGAGTTGAGTTTGGGACAGGGTGATAAGTATGAATCTATTTGCATTCTTCTACATGCAGCCATCCAAGATGGCCAGCACCATTTGTTGAAGATAATTTTTCCCCAGTGTGTATTTCTGGCTTCTTTATAAGACATTAGGTGTTTATAGGTGTGTGGATTTATGTCTGGGTCTTCAGTTCTATTCCATTGATTGACATGCCTGTTTTGGGGCTGATACCATGCTGTTCTTATTACTGTAGCTCGGTAGTATAGTTTGAAGTCTGGGTTATCAATACCCCCTGCAGTTCTTTTTATTATTTGTGAACTTTTAAAACCTATCTTTGGTTTTGCCTATACACATGAATCTAAAAACTTGTCCTTTCAAAAAACTTTTATCATACAAGTCTGAAACTTTCTTGGTTAGAGTTACCACAAGACATTTTATATTATTGTGAAGCTATTGATTTCTTCCTCATTTGTCATTTGTATACAGGAGGGCTTCTATTTTTTGTATCCAGTTACTTTACTGGAGGTGTTTGTCAGCTATAGAAATCCCCTCCTGCCATCCATAGTCACTTATGTACACTGTCATATCATCTGCAAATAAAGAGACCTTGACTTCTTCCTATCCAATTTGTACACCTCAATCTCCTTTAGTTGTCTTATTTTTCTAAGACTTCAAGTACTATATTGAATAGGTATGGAGAGAGGGGACAACCTTGTCTTGCTCCCGACTTTAGTGGAGTTGTTTTGAGTCTCTTTCATTTAAGTTGAGGTTGGCTATGGGCTTGCTGTAAACTGCCTTTATTGTGCTGTGTCTTTCATCTCTCCAGGACTCTTATCATGAAGGGGTGTTAGATTTTCTCAAAGGCCTTTTGTGAGATGAATGTGTGTGTGTGTGTGTGTGTGTGTGTGTGTGTGTGTGTGTGTGTGTGTGTTTTCCTTTCAATTTGTTTCTATACATTTATTGATTTATCTATGTTGAACCAGCCCTTCATCTCTAGGATGAGCCTACTTGATCTTGTGCTCTTGGATTTGGCTTGTAAGCTTTTTTTGTTTTGTTTTGAAGAAATTGTTGCATCTTATGTTCATGCAAGAAATTGGCCTGTAATTCTCTTTGTTAGGTCTTGATTTGGGTATCAGGGTTCCTGTAGCCTCATAAAACTGGGCAGTGTTCTTTCTGTTTCTATTTTATAAAATAATGAGGAATATTGGCATGAACTCTTCTTTGAAAGCCTGGTACATTTTTGTGATAAGACCATGTGGTCCTGGAATTTTTTGAGGGAGTGAGAGGAGAATTTTAATCACTGCTTTTATTTCATTGGGTGTTACAGGTCTGTTTAAATGGCTTATATGATATGATCTCAACTTAACTTTAATACGTGGTATGTATGTATTGAGAAATGTATCCATAGCTTTTAGATTTTCCAATTTGGTGGCATACAGGTTTTTAAAGCATATCCTTATAAATCCTTATATGTCCTTTTTATTTTTATATTATATTTTAATACTTATATTTCCTTTTATTTATTTAAATTATAACTTAAATATAATTTATATTTATTATATATTAAAATTGTTTTATTTTTATTAAATATTTAGTTATATTTATGTTTAACATATTGCAGTTTAAAATATATCTTAATATATTTCCTTAGTGTCTGTTGTTATGTCCCCCTTTTCATTTCTAGTTTTATTAACTTGGAACTTATCTCTCCCTTTAATTAATTTGGATAAGAGTTTGTCAATCTTATTGATTTTCGCAAAGAATCAGCTCTTTGTTTTATAGATAATTTGTGTTTTGTTGTTGTTGTTGTTGTTGTTGTTGTTGTTTGTATGTTTCTGTTTTACTCATTTCAGCCCTGAATTTGATTATTTCTTGCTGTCTATTTCTTCTGGGTATGATTTCTTTTTTTGTTTTCAGGTGTACAGTTAAGTTACTAGTATTTGATATCTCCATTTTTTTGTAGGCATTTAGTGCTATGATCTTGCCTCTTAGAACCCCCTTCATGTGCTCCATAAGATTGGGTGTATTGTGTACTCATTTTCTTTCAATTTCAGAACGTCTTCAATTTGTTTATTAGTTTCCATCTTGACCCATAAATTGAATTTTCACTTTCTATGAGCTTGTAAGCTTTCCACTGTTGTCAATATCCAGCTTTAATCCCTGGTGGTCAGATAGGATGCAGGGTGTTATTACAATTTTCTTACATCTCTTGAGACTTGCTTTGTTCCAAGTATGTGCTCAATTTCAGAGAAAGTTCCATGGGGTGCTGAGAAATTCACAAATTCTCTTTGGTGGTTGGGTATATCTGGTTTATAAGGCCACTTAGCTGCAGCATATCTCTGCTTGGTTTTTGTCAGGATGTCCTGTCTATTAGTGAGAGTGAGGTACTTGAAGTCATTCACTATCACTGTGTGAGATCAATATGGGATTTTAGCTGTACTAGTGTTTCTGTCATGAACTTGGGTGCCCTTGTACTTGCGGCATGAATATTAATAATTGCAATGTCTTCTTAGTGACTTTTTCCTTTGATAAACAGGTAATGTCCTTCCCTCTCTTGTCTGATTAGTCTTGGTTTGAAGTCCACTTGTGTATGATATTAAATGATTACATTTAATAGCTACATCTGCTTGCTACTTAGGTCTTTGTCCTTGAAATAATATTTTTCCATCTCTTATCTTTAGGTGGTGTCTGTCCTTGAATGTTACAGTATGTTTCTTGGATCCAGCAGAAGTAGGGATCCTGTTTTTACATCCATACTGTTAGTCTGTGTCTTTTTATTGAGAAATTGAGACCACTGATGTTGAGGTATCAATGAGCTTTGTTGTTGTAGTGCTATGCATGTGCATGCTTCTCCTTTTTTGCTTTGCTGGTTTATTTATTTCCTGTGTTTTCTTGGGTGTGGTTAACCTCCTTAGGTTGAAGTTTTTCTTCTGTCACTTTCTATATTTGTAGATAGATAATGCTTAAATTTGATTTTATCTTGAAATGTTTTATTTCAATCATCTATGGCGATTGAAAGTTTTGCTGGGTATAATAGTCTGTGTCAGCATCTCTGATCTCTAAGGGTCTGAAGAACATCTATCCAGGCCTTTCTAGCTTGTAGAGTCTCCATTGAGAAGCCAAATAGGTGTGCCTTTATATGTTACTTAGTCTTTTTTCCTTGCAGTTTTTAAAAATATTCTTTGTTTTGTATGATTTTTGTTTTGATTATTATGTGCCAAGGGGAGTTTCTTTTCTGGTTCAGTCTATTTGGTGGTTCTGAATGTTTTTTTTATTGGATATTTTTTATTTACATTTCCAATGTTATCCCCTTTCCTGGTTTCCCATTCATAAACCCCCTATCCTATCCCCCTCCCTCCCCCGCTTCTATGAGAGTGTTCCCCCACCCAACCAACTCCCCCTTCCCGCCTCGTCCCTGACATTCCCCTACACTGGAGGGTCCAGCCCTAGCAGGACCAAGGGCTTCTTCTCCCATTGGTGCCCAAGAAGGCCATCCTCTGCTACATATGCAGCTGGAGCCATGGGTCTGTCTATGCATACTCTTTGGATGGTGGTTTAGTCCCTGGGAGCTCTGGTTAGTTGGTAGTTGTCCTTATGGGGTTGCAAGCCTCTTCAGCTCCTTCAATCCTTTCTCTAACTCCTCCAATGGGGACCCCATTCTCAGTTCAGTAATTGGCTACTAGCATTTACCTCTGTATTTGTCATGCTCTGGCTTCTTATACCACGATTATCATCTACTTTAGGTTGGGGAAATTTTCTTCTAGCATTTTGTTGAAAATGTCTTCTGTGCCTTTGAGCTGAATTTCTTTTTCTTCATCTGTTCCTATTATTTTTAGACTTGGTCTTATCATAGTATTGGAGATTGCATGGTTGCTTTTTTTTTTATTTAACATTTCCTTAACCAAGGTATCTATTTTTTCTATTGTGTCTCCAATGCCTGAGATTCTCTCTTCCGCCTCTTGTATAGTGTTGGTGAGGTTTGCCTTTGAGGTTCCTGCTCAAGTTCCTAAATTTTACATTTCCGGATTGCCCTTATTTTAAGATTTCTTTCTTGCTTCTATTTCTACTTTCAGTATTGAACTGTTTTATTCATTTCCTTCCATGTTTATATTTACATATATTTCTTTAAGGGATTTATTTATGTCCTCTTTAGGAACCTCTATCATATTCACAAAGGCTATTTATGGTCTTTTTCTCATGCTTCAGTTATGCTGCAATACTCAGGGCCTTGTGTGGTAGTGTCATTGGGCTCTAATGGAGACATATTGTCGTGGTTGTTATTGTGTTTTTACACTGGTATTAGGCATCTGTTTGGGAAGACTGTTCTTCTGGATGCTATTATCTTATCTTGTCTTTAATGGGGCGTCATTTTGTTCCCTGGTTTATGTTGCCTTCTCTGGTTCTTTGGAGAGTGTAGTGGCTATGTGTTGCCTGGTAATAAATTCTTCTGGGATCCTGTTAAGTGTGACCATTGAGGTCTCCAAGTAAAATGTTTTTCTAGGTATTGGGAGCTGACATTTAGGAATGGAGGTGTGGTGGGGTCTAATGAATGGGGAGGAATCCATAGGAAGGAAGAATGCAAGGTGTTTCAGCAGCACCATGGCAGAGAATAGAAGAGGCCGCAAGGAGTCTACTACAGAGCTGAGGATGAGACTGGGCTGGTGGGGGGTGTATATGGAGAAACTGAGGGAGAGGGAAATTCTACAGTTAGCCCAATTGCTTCACTGGCCAGAGAGGCCTGCTGGAATTGAGGGCTGGGATAAAGCAATGAGTTGTGGGAAGTAAGTTTGGAGGGGAAGGTCTATGTGGTCCACTGTAGAAGTATGTGGTGGGGGTAGGCTTCATCAGGTGTTCTGCTAAAGACCTGAGGATAAGACTGGGGGATTGAATTTGAGGATCCTGGAAAGGGATGAAAATCTACAGTTAGCTTACCTGCTTCTCTGGCTGGAGTGGCCTGGAGGTTCCACTAACACACACCTTTTAATTACTCTTATGCCCACTTTGTCCAAGGCAATCAATTTAAACTTAATACAGCTACAAGCATTTTTAAGACACAAAGTACAATGTTTTAATTAGCCAGTACATATGTTTGTCATGAGAATACCTTTTCACCATAAACATGAGTACATAAGGAATATCAGTATACCCTAAATATCAGTGAAAATGAATTAAATATTTATTCCTGTCACACATGAGTTTTTGGTTATTTTGTTTGTTTTGTTTTGTTTTGTTTTTGGATAAGGTTTCTCTGGGCAGCCCTGACTGTCCTGGAACTCACTTTGTAGACCAGGCTGGTCTTGAACTCAGAGATCTGCCTGCATCTGCCTCCCAAATACTGAGATTAAGTCATGCATGTTTTCACGCAGTTGACTCCCCAAATGTGTTTTTTAAGGGCTCAAAAATCTACTCTCATTAGAACATTTATTTAAATAAACAATTTTCTGATCACTTATTGAGTATAAGAAACATAGCACACAATGTGTAAAATGACCAATTACTGAGCCAGATTTGCAAGCACAGAGAGATCCATGGGAAAAAATGAGTAATGATATTGATAGACAAATAATAATAATAGCAATATTTACTACTTTTATTAAGTAATTAGGTGGGTGCTTCCTTTTTAAATTATTTCTTTCTTTTAAAATTATTTTTAATTTAAATTTAATTTTAATTTCAATTATTTTAAAATATTCTTTTTAAATTATTTTAGAATTATGTTTCTTTTTAAATTACTTGTTTGTTTGTTTTTAGAGACAGGTTTTTTTTTTCTGCATAGCCCTGGATGTCCTGGAACTTACTTTGTAGACCAGGCTGTTCTCAAACTCAGAGACCCAGCTGCCTCTGCCTCTCAAAGGGCTAGAATTAAAGGTGTGCGCCCTCATGTTCGGAAGGTCGAGGAAGCATTTCTACTTGGTGTCCTTTAACCATAGTAAACTATAACTGTAGTAATACACCAAAGCATCACGGCATATGGTCCAAACTGCGTAAGTGAGGGGTATTAATTAGCACATTTACTCCTACAACCATCACTATTGTCGATCATCTTTGCAGACTGAAACCCTCCCCTTCTTAGGTTATAATAATGTATCCTCTCAGCCCCACAACCCCTAACCACCATCATTCTGTCTGAACATCATGATTTTATGAGAATAGCCCAAAATATGCTTATTTCATTTAACTCTAAGGTTAACTGCTTTAACCTAGACAATCCAGTCAAGAACCAAAGTAAATGTCCTAACTAAGTATTACGTCTGGCTTTTAAGAATTGATGGGCATAAAGTGGCTGCCGATAGGAAATGGGATGGCGGCTCATGGGGAGAAGGCCTGCCTACAAAACACAAGGCCTGGCTTGCTCCTGTGCATCACACGGAAAGAAGGTTCGCGCGCACGCATGCGTTTAAGCAACTGGCGCCGCCCCCCCCTTCTCTCTCTCAATGGTGAATGGAAGCCAAGACCTTGAATATGGCAAGCAAGTACTTTACGACTGGGATATATCCAAGACCGCTTTTGTGTTTCGAGACAGACTCTCCCTTAGTTGCCTAAGTTGAACTTGAAATTAAACCATTGCCTGTGTTGGCCGTAAACTTGTGATCCGTGTGCCTCATCCTCCAAAGCAGCCAAGAATATAGGTGTGCACCGATGGGCAGGGCCTAAATGTTTAAACATTAAATTAATATTCTTTCATTTTCTACTATATGTTTTATGATGTTCTTGTTCATTAACAAATCTCGCATGTTAGACGTATGCCCTTCTTACTGATGGGTAACCAGCCAAACATGCTTAAAGAATCACTGAGTTTATAAAATACTGTGGGGTCCCATTATTGGGAGTTAGTGACAGCGGAGAGGCAAGCCCTTCTACAAAGCATTGTCCAAGCGACCTGTAAGCGACCGACTGGACATATCCAACGGCAAAAAGGTGTGAGCCTGACGTTCAGTTCAGGGGCAGAATCTGCCCAGAGCTTATGACATATGCGAGCAGAAGGAGACAGAGGAAGAGAGCTGAGGGCCTGAGCAGGGTGGGGCTGCATGGGGGACGGGAGCTACACAGGAGGAGGGCATGCAGGGCGGTGGAGGGCTGCACAGAATAGGTTGCATGTAGGAGGGAGACTGCATGGGGTGGGGAGTGGCTGCGTGGGGGTGGAGGGGGCTGCACAGGGCGTGCACAGGGTAGAGCAAATGAAATCTATTGGTGAGAACAGTCCTAAGGAATATAGCCAAGGAAATGGAAGATGACTCAGGAGACTACATATGATGGGCACCATAAAATGAGGTCACCGTATCAGATATTACCCCAAATGAAGGAACTGAGAACAGCCACTCAGTACATTTGGCTACCCAGTCACTTCTGTCCTCTGCCAGCATGTTTTAATAAGAAGCTTTGTCAAGACACAGCTAAGTCACAACTGGGTGACTGGAGCAGTAAACAGATGAAGAGTGTGAGGGGATCTCTCGGGACAGGGTGACAGTGGGATTGCACGGAAGGTGGCAATGAAGGGACAGGGGCAAACGTGGTTTGCACTGGGTCTTAACAGGCTGACTTGGGCCCTCAGTGGGCATTGGCAATGCCATTTGGTGGCATTCAGGTTACCCCAACTCCAGGTGCTATTAGCTGACCATCCTGCTGTGGGCACCACGGTCCTTCAACACTGAGCTGTCCACTCACAGCATCAGCGGCAACAACGAAAAGCTCTTCCTCAGAGGGTCAGAAAGATGGGACCATTTTCTTGTGGTGAGAGGGCACAGAGTGGCAGTTTCAAGAAACAAAGAGGAGTAAGTTGTAAATCAGCATCTCCCAGAGGGAGGGGCTATGCATGATTGACAGCACAAACAGGGGATGGACACTGAGACAAAGAGAAATCCTTGTCAAGTTGCTCGAAACCAGAGGAACTGAAGCAGGAACAGTAAGAATGTTGAGAAGTGGGGATTTTAACAAAGAAGATGGCAAGAATTCTTACCTAATGACCTTGATCATATCAGTGAATTACACAGAGGGAAAATTAAAAAGATGTGCATTTGTGGATGGGTAGGACGGGTTAGGGTCCTAGAAGAGGAAGCCCCTTGGAACAGCCCCTGTGGAAGTGCAATCATTAAAGGGGCATACAAAGATTGACTGCGGAGAGGTCTCAGCTGGGGCAGTCAACTCAGTGTCGGGACTACCTTCGGGAAAAGGGGTCATTTAGTCCTGCAGTAGAAAACAAGGGTAACTCTGGATTCTCTCAAGGTCAGCACGGACCTGATGACTCAGCAAAGAACAAGAGAGATGACGGATACCTTCCACCGAATTAATTAACTTGGAGTCCAACGTAGTGCACTAGCCCGAGACCAGAAGAAATCAGTCAGGGCAGGGCCAGGCTGGGTCAAAGGAAAGTGAAGGTGAGCTCAGGTCCTACATGCTCACTCTTGGATGTGGAACCTTAAACGATAAGTTGTTCCGAATCATCATTTACTACAAAGTCAGGCCTCTGATTGGCCATAGAAGCATCATACAGGGAAGACTCAGCCATGCTGGATGGCACCATAATGCTCTGCACAAGCATGGGTCTTGGGAGACTCTATTCATCAAGTCTCTTTTCAGGCAAGCCAGTCAGTCACACTACGCTTATAAAGGATCCTGGTGTGTCGTCACACAGCACACACCAGTGTTAGTGAAGACAGTACCCACCTAAGCATTATCTGTGTCAACAGGGCCAAATACACGCACAGAACCCAAGGCCTCCTCACTAAAGGAGCAACAAGCGCCAAACTGTGTCACAACAGACTGGCACGGAGCATCTGTCATCATGATACCCGCAGCCATTGTTCTTCGAACCCGCTTAACTTGCTAGCCATCTCAGCCCTACTGACCAATCCAATCTAGACACACACGCCTTTAAGTAACACTCACTCTGCTCAATCATTCACGATCAACACGGAAGTCAGACATTTACTTTATTGGCACAAGACCTGCTGTAGTGCGCCCTACCACTGGGAAAGAAGTTGTGATTTTGTAAAGGACTTCAGCGATTAGAAACATGGACCGGATAGAACCCGATCCTGTTGTTCAGAACACAGAAGATCCCACACACCTATGGGCACTTGATTTTTGACAAAGGAGCCAAAACCATCCAATGGAAAAAAGATAGCATTTTCAGCAAATGGTGCTGGTTCAACTGGAGGGCAACATGTAGAAGAATGCAGATCGATCCATGCTTATCACCTTGTACAAAGCTTAAGTCCAAGTGGATAAAGGACCTCCACATCAAACCTGATACACTCAAACTAATAGAAGAAAAAGTGGGGAAGCATCTCGAACACATGGGCACTGGAGAAAATTTCCTGAACAAAACACCAATGGCTTATGCTCTAAGATCAAGAATCGACAAATGGGATCTCATAAAACTGCAAAGCTTCTGTAAGGCAAAGGACACTGTGGTTAGGACAAAACGGCAACCAACAGATTGGGAAAAGATCTTTACCAATCCTACAACAGATAGAGGCCTTATATCCAAAATATACAAAGAACTCAAGAAGTTAGACCGCAGGGAGACAAATAACCCTATTAAAATGGGGTTCAGAGCTAAACAAAGAATTCACAGCTGAGGAATGACGAAGGGCTGAGAAACACCTAAAGAAATGTTCAACATCTTTAGTCATAAGGGAAATGCAAATCAAAACAACCCTGAGATTTCACCTCACACCAGTGAGAATGGCTAAGATCAAAAACTCAGGTGACAGCAGATGCTGGCGAGGATGTGGAGAAAGAGGAACACTCCTCCATTGTTGGTGGGATTGCAGACTGGTACAACCATTCCGGAAATCAGTCTGGAGGTTCCTCAGAAAATTGGACAATGAACTGCCTGAGGATCCAGCCATACCTCTCTTGGGCATATACCCAAAAGATGCCCCAACATATAAAAAAGACACGTGCTCCACTATGTTCATAGCAGCCTTATTTATAATAGCCAGAAGCTGGAAAGAACCCAGATGCCCTTCAACAGAGGAATGGATACAGAAAATGTGGTACATCTACACAATGGAATTATTACTCAGCTATCAAAAACAATGACTTTATGAAATTCGTAGGCAAATGGTTGGAACTGGAAAATATCATCCTGAGTGAGGTAACCCAATCACAGAAAAACACACATGGTATGTACTCATTGATAAGTGGCTATTAGCCCAAATGCTTGAATTACTCTAGATGCCTAGAACAAATGAAACTCAAGACGGATGATCAAAATGTGAATGCTTCACTCCTTCCTTAGAAGGGGAACAAGAATACCCTTGGCAGGGAATAGAGAGGCAAAGATTAAAACAGAGACTGAAGGAACTCCCATTCAGAGCCTGCCCCACATGTGGCCCATACATATACAGCCACCCAATTAGACAAGATGAAGCAAAGAAGTGCAGACCGACAGGAGCCGGATGTAGATCTCTCCTGAGAGACACAGCCAGAATACAGCAAATACAGAGGCGAATGCCAGCAGCAAACCACTGAACTGAGAATAGGTCCCCTGTTGAAGGAATCAGAGAAAGAACTTGAAGAGCTTGAAGGGGCTCGAGACCCCTTATGAACAACAATGCCAAGCAACCAGAGCTTCCAGGGACTAAGCCCCTACCCAAAGACTATACATGGACTGACCCTGGACTCTGACCTCATAGGTAGCAATGAATATCCTAGTAAGAGCACCAGTGGAAGGGGAAGCCCTGGGTCCTGCTAAGACTGAACCCCCAGTGAACTAGATTGTTGGGGGGAGGACGGCAATGGGGGGAGGATGGGGAGGGGAACACCAATAAGAAAGGGGAGGGAGGAGGGGGAGAGGGATGTTTGCCCAGAAACCGGGAAAGGGAATAACACTCGAAATGTATATAAGAAATACTCAAGTTAATAATAATAAAAAAAAAAGAACACAGAAGATGAAAACCAAACCTGACGAAAAGTGGGGAGGGGAGGGAGTTCAGCTGGTCAACGGCTTTCAGCCCAGGCATGAAGACCTGTGTTCAAGCACAACACACACATAAAAAAGCCCACTGTGGCAGTATGCGCTTGAAACCCCAGAACCTGGGAGGTGCAAACAGGTGGGTCCCTGGCTAGTGGCCAGCCTAACCTGACTGACAAGCCCCAGTCCCAGTGAGAGAACCAGTCTCAAAAGTCTAGGTAGTAGATGCACAGAACACATGAAACTCAAAAGGGATGACCAAAATGCGAATGCTTCACTCCTTCTTTAAAGGGGGAACAAGAATACCCTTGGCAAGGAATAGGGAGGCTAAGTTTAGAACAGAGGCTGAAGGAACACCCATTCAGAGCCTGCCCTACATGTGGCCCATACATATACAGCCACCCAATTAGACAAGATGGATGAAACAAAGAAGTGCAGGCTGACAGGAACTGGATGTAGATCTCTCCTGAGAGACGCAGCCAGAATACAGCAAATACATAGGTGAATGTCAGCAGCAAACCACTGAACTGAGAACGGGACCCCCGTTGAAGGAATCAGAGAAAGGACTGGAAGAGCTTGAAGGGGCTTGAGACCCCTTATGAACAACAATGCCAAGCAACCAGAGCTTCCAGGGACTAAGTCACTACCCAAAGACTATACATGGACTGACCCTGGACTCTAACCTCAGAGGTAGAAATGAATATCCTAGTAAGAGCACCAGTGGAAGGGGAAGCCCTTGGTCCTGCCAAGACTGAACCCCCAGTGAATGTGATTGTTGGGGGGAGGGCAGTAATGGGGGGAGGATAGGGAGGGGAACACCCGTAGAGAAGGGGAAGGAAAGGGGTTAGGGGGATGTTGGCCCGGAAACCAGGAAAGGGAATAACATTCAAAATGTAAATAAGAAATACTTAAGTTAATAAAGAAAAAAAGGAAAAAAAAGTCTAGGTAGATGGCTCCTAAGAGAGGACACTTAATACACACATGCGCAAACACATGCACACACATCACACACAGACACTCACACACACATATTCTAATGTATTAATAGTAATAATAATGATGATGACATTTTAAAATGTCTCTTAAAGAAAATAAAAATGATTTACTGACCAGGAGAAATATTTCCTCATGCGAATAGTTTAGCAGATAATGTCAGCATCAATTTCCTGATATTTATCTTATTTTATTTTTATTATGCTACTGTTATTCTATTACCTTTGGAAGAAGGTAAGTGAAGGATAGGCATGACCTTGTGTGCACTTTTGGGTAACTTCTTACAAACCTGTAATTATCTGAAAACAAATGTTCTTAGCCATACACACTGGTAATAAACACACTGGCAGATGGCGCCAGTCTGACCTAACCAAGGCTAGCAGTTCGCAGGCTATGGAACCGTTAGGAAGGGTAACCCAAATTGGGATTCTCTGCAGCTTCCTCTTCAGGTGCAAGAGCAAAAGCTGTCATCATTGCTGTATGGCTTCCGTTCCCAAAGTACTATTACCACACATACAATAGAACATTCAAATAAATGATATGACTTCAGGCATATACAATAATGAACTTCAAGAAATATTATGAATATACTTCTATTTTTCCTACTAATATACCGAGAGAACATTCAGTCTTTGGAGCTGTATGATCAGCACTATTAAAAAATGAATAAAGTAAATTGCCCTGCTGTTTTAAGAACAGAAGAAAAGCCACTATACGAGAACTATGGCTATGTCAGTACATGAAATGTGCCTGCAAGAGTGTTTTCAGTCTCTAGAATTGTGCTGCTGTGAATAAAAAGACTAATGATGATTGTCGGTATGCTAAAAAAGAGAGAGAAAGAAAGAACCTCCATGCTCCAGTTAGCATGCTACGCTCATTGCCTAAGTGGCCCAGCTTAACACTCCTAGCAACCCACCAGTTAAGTACAGTTATTAGCAATGCAAACAAGAGAGAGATTAGATTGCTTGCTCGTGGCCAGGTTTCTTATAATACCAAAGTCCACCATTCCTGGACAATAAGGGTCCTCCAGAATGCCCTGAAGATAAAAGAGAGGCCAAGGGCACTGGCTTCTGATGAGGTATTTAATCTGACTAAAGATTGCCGCAGCTAACTAAAGTAATAAGGTCCACATGATTCCAGTAATTATAAATGAATCAACACTGAAGACATACGGCCAGAGATAAAGGAGCCCACGCTCAGCAGAAAGGGAGGCCCCAGCTAATCCAGAGGAGGCAGCTCTGATGCAAAAAGGCTCGGGAAACCCGGTGCACAGCCCTTGAAGTTTCAAGAGAGCCAGGTCATCCCACAGGAACTGGAAATCATCACCAGAAGCCAGAAGTCACCACACTTCTACCGTGCATCTCATGTCTGAAGCCACTTCAAGGATGTAGTTGGTTTTCTTTTTTCACTTCTCCCCATTTCTGTGCTTGGAATATCAAACACGTTGCTGAAATCAGCTGTTTTGAAAACATAATTATAAAAGGGGGGAAATAATACCTTAGGTTCGTCAGTACTGTGAAAATTAATACATTCCTGGCAGTGCACGACGGGACTGTCCATGTGGAAAACCTTTTCCATGAGTAACTAAAGCAATGCCGTTTACACGTGTAGGTTATCTGACAGGGAAGGTACTCTGAGTCCTTCTGGAGAAGTTTATGAGACCTGGATGAGAACCTCTGCGTCCAGGAACAGCTCTGCCCTCACCCTCTATCCCTGCAATGCAGAATCGAAAGAGGTACCGTTAAGCATTGCCTCTCGAAGACAAACTGAGAGCTGTTAATTCAGAATTCGGCTCTGGGCTGAGGGGCAACTTTGATGTTCTGGTTATACAGAACAACATGCAGGATGGGGAGATGGCTCAGTGGATAAAGTACTTGCCAGGCAAGCATTAGGACCTAAGTTCAATCCCTAGTACCAATGTAATAAACTGGCTCTAGCAGCATATGTCTAAAATGCTAGCATTGGGCGGGGGATGGGGTGCGTGTGCAGACACAGAAAGATCCTGGGACCTTACTGGCCAATGAGTCTGGGTAAATCACTGAGCTCCCTGTCTCAAGATATATGGCAGAGAGCAACTGAGGAAGACACTCTGTGCTGACCTCTGACCTTATGTTCACATGTACAAATAAGGATCTACACACCCACACACACACACACACACACACACACACACACACACACACACACACACATATTGTATGCAAACACACATAAAGACAGCACATAATGTGATCTAAAGGCAGTGGAGAAAAAAGATGCATGTGATGTTGAAACCCTGATGGAAAGGAACACAGTGACTCAGTTTCCTCCTCTAAAAGTAAATAACAATTCTAACTAATAATTATTTGTTACCTAGAATAAAACTGCTACTGGCTTAACGACGGTAATTACCTTATAAGTACCATCATTCAACTTTATAGATGAGGAAACAAAGGCTCTACAGTAATGTGTCTGGTGTCACATAGCAAGTAAGGCCAATGCTAAAACTCAAATAGAAGCGCTTGGAAAATCACAAGCTTTCTCCTCTGCTTAGTCATGGAGCTCTCTGCTCTCCGATAAGTTATTTCCCAACATATTTCTCTCAAGTCAAGGAACTCATCTGGAAGCATGATAAATTACTGATGCATTGATTTTAAAGTCATTTATCTCTATATGACATTGAGATATCTTAGACTAGATTCCAGATTAAGCCAACAGTAAAAGACGTGAACTGTATAAGAGAATGCCTGGGGATTCTTCTAGCAGAAGAAACATGCACTATTATTTTGTCTGTGACATGAAAAAAAGATGTTGCTTTACCTCATTTAATTTTTTAAGTGAAAACAGACAAGCAAACATGGGCGTGGTTTAAGAGCACCAAGAGCAAAGATGAATGTCAATGATATGAAGATTTAAATAAATGCAAGAAGACAGCTCTGAGGATAAAAGCCAGCCCCCAGCTCCAGCATGACTCTGTCACAAACAAATAAAATTGCTTATTAGATTCAGAGAGATTAAGAAAGGATGCTGGAGGCAGTGAAAATGTTGGGAAAGAACTGTTTATGTTCCACTGTGGGTAGACGCGTACCCAGATATGCACTAAGGCTCTAACTGCAAAGCAGACGGTGGAGACTACTGAAATGGACCTTGGCAGGTACTAGTCAATTACAGTAGTCTGTTAAAAGGCTGGCCCAGAGGCTGAGGAGAAAGTTCAGTCAGTAAAGGACTTTCCACGTAAGCTTGAGAACTTGAGTTGGCTTTCTGGTGATCAAGTTAAAGAGCTGGGCGTGGTTGTCTACTGTCATGGTTTGAATAAGCTTGGTCCATGGGAAACGGCACTGTTAGGAAGTGTGCCCTTGTTGGAATAGGTGTGGCCTTGTTGGGGGAAGTGTGTCACTGTGTAGGCAGGCTGTTAGGTCCTATGCTTAGGCTTCACCCAGTGTAGAAAGGACCCTCCTCCCACTGCCTGGAAGACAGTCCCTCCTTGCTGTAGTCAGATCAAGATGCAGAACTCCCCAGCACTATGTCTGCCTGGACACTGCCATGCTTCCTGCTATGATGATAATGGACTGAACTTCTGAAACTGTCAGCCAGCCCCAGTTAAATGTTATCCCTTACAAGACTTGCCTTGGTCATGGTGTCTCTCCACGGCAATACAACCCTAAGACAACTCTGCTTGTCATCCCAGTGCTGGGGAGGCGCATACGGGGGGAATCTTTGGGGTTTGTAGACCCTCAGAAAGATAAAGTAGTTAGTGTGTAAGGAATGAAACCAAACGCATGCCTAGTGCACATGTACACACACACACACACACACACACACACACACATAGAGAGAGAGAGAGAGAGAGAGAGATTGATTCATACATAAGATTGTTTCTGTAAGTTGCTGAGAAAGACCAAACTATATAACCATATAAAAGTGTAATATCAATGTCTTAGTATTTATTACACTAAAACATTAACTTTTACTAGCTCTACAGACTAGGTCTGGGAGACTTACACGTGTCTTTAAAATATTTATTGTTTTTATTATCTTATTATCTTATATAGCTGAGCATTTATCTGCATTTAAGTTTGTGCTCCACGTTCAGAGGCAAAGAACAGGCATCCGCTAGGACAGATGATCGTGAGCCGCCATATGTGTGCTGGCAACCAAACCTAGGTCCCTGGCAACAGCAGACAGCTTCTCCCAGCTGAGTCATCTCTGAGCCCTAGTTACACTGGTCCTTGAGTAATTTACACCCAGGGCTAAATTCTAACCCCTATACAATGCCACACACGCGGCCTTCTGTGCTTTAAAGACAGTAACCAGGGGCTGATCTTGGTGACTCTGGTTTGCTCTGATCCATTCTGAGGGATAGGTTATATGTCCTCGCCACCTTGGGTAATGTATGCATCCCTATTTCATGAATTTGAATTCTCTGAATCCTCTACTGCATATGATCAGTCCTACTGACCTCAGTCCTGACCCAGTTTCAGTCGACTCTCCATCGCTGTAAGAGCGCTAGCCCCATCCTTATTACAGGAGCCAGTTACACACCTTAGCTCAGAGGAGATGCAAAACACGGGTTAGTCTATTGCTACCAATGGACCCAACATGTCTCTACTGTCACCATGATGGAGCCAGAGCTTGAGCCATAAAGAAACAGAACCCTGCTCCTTCCCTGCCTTTCACTGAGGTGTCACAATGCAATAGGCCCAGAGTTGGAAAGACAGCTGCCTCTTTCTTTATGAAGATGCACTGACAGCACCGAATTGGTCATGGAAGAGGTGAGCACACAGTTCTTCCAACATCTATTCAAGCCATTAGTATTTATTGTTGCTGGGTACCTGGCTAGGTGCTGGTGAGATAGTTCAAACAGACGGCGATTCCTAATGTTAAAAAGTCTTAAAGCATGAATTCCCACTCTCCCCACATTAACTGTGGAATGCATACTAGACTCAGTGGAACACCCCACAAAAAGAGAGTAATCAACTAGGAAAGTCGGAAGACCAGACCGCCCAGTGTTGACATTCTGCTGCCAGGGGTTACAAAAACATCTCTACATAAACAACTTCTCTTCCAAATGCTTATGCCCCCAAAGTGCAAGGAGATCCTTCGAGAATGCAAGGATACTAAGCACATGTTCCTATTATTCCTCCTTTTCACTTCCGTTACCCCACACACTCATTCCCATCGTCTGTTCTCCTTTGGGGTTCAGGAAGCTGTCCTCTGCATGGGAGCACCTCTTACCCCTTAGGGTCCAGAAGACCTTGGCTCGCTGAAGGAACCAAGAGGAAAACGAAGAGCAGAGATGTTGACCTACTAACCTACTGACCTACTAACTCTACCCCAACCCCTGGACTCTGCCACAGGTCTGGCTGCATTTACCGTTCTATGGCCAGAGTCTTCGCTGAGCCCCAGAGACACAGCTTCCTTTTTTGCTTCTTCTGGTCCAGGGGAAGGTAATGGTCCTTCCACTCCTGCTGGCTGCTCCAGAGTGCAAAGCCATCCTAAAGCAATCCCTCATCCTCTTTAAAGCATCTGTTCAACGTCTCTCCTATAACCCTTTAGGAATGCTATCCCATACCCAACAGACCACAGAACTACAAATCTGATCCCTAGAAAATATGTAAATGATTGTGAGGTCCTGAAGTCTGGCAATGTCACCGCTGTCTGACATTTACTAAGTACCTATACTTGAGCAAGGGCTCAGAGTTCAAATATCAATTACAACAACATCTGCATTCCTCCTATAATCAGCTTAGGATGCTCAAAAAGCGGGTTTCAGGGCAGTTCTGGGTATTCAAGGGTGAATTATATTTAAAATCCAAATTAGCCTTCATCCAAAGCCACACAATGGTCCTCTCCCCTCAGAGCTCAGAGGAACCAAAGCCTGCTGCCTGCCACCATCATCCTCCCGGTACAATTCTGTACACGTGCGCACACAGCTGACTCCATGCCAGTTTCAAGTCTGAAATCATTTTAATTTTTGAAAATAACAAGGAAACTATGTCCTTTGATTCTGTATAATACCATTCTGATTCCAGAAAAAAGAATACAATGTCGGTTCCTCAAAACAGTTTAACTACACACACACACACACACACACACATACACACACATACACACACACACGTCTGTTTATTTGGGGGTGTGTAGTGTGTTTTATTGGCTTGTTTTCAGAAAGTTTCACCCCATTTCCTCCTGCTCCACACACTGCTGTTTGGTTATTGTTGTTTTGAGACAGGGTGTCTCTATGTATTTCAGACTGGCCTTGATCTGTCTTTGTACAGGCAGCCCTAGAATCCACAGTCCACCTGTCTCAGCTCCCACATGCTAGGAGCACAGGCACGTACCACCATACCCAACCCTGAGTATTTATCACCTAGAATCTTTCTAAGCATGACTCTGGCCTCTACTCCGATTGCACCACGACGTTTTCTTGGGTACGAACATTCTTTTATTTATTATCTTGAGTTTGCCCATTGCTTCAACGCAATCTCCCTGCCTCTTTTTCTTTCCTGTTCTATTAACTCCCTTCCTCTCACTCTCCTTCCTCCTTCCTTGATTCATCTTAAGATTCTGGCACACTCTCCCACCCCCAAACATTAGCAGAGTACCCTAAAATGCACGGAAATGCTCCTGCTGCAGTGCTGCGGACAGAGTTGTCTCCTCAGATGTGGTGTTCCCTCTGGGACCCAGGTTATCCTTGGGGCACCTGATTAGAGGCAATGGAGGTTGCCCAGGCAACCACTCCAAAGTGTCCTGGGATGCATGGCAAGTGTGTTTTCCAACAGCCTGAGATGAAGGTCACACCAGCCAGCCCTGTGACAGCTGAAGGTGACGTGCCTATACTGGCAGCCACCAGCCGGAAGAACATCCATCACCATCCCGAGAAGCTTAATAACATTTGCATAACCATAAAACTGTCAGATTGCCAAGGCCCCAAGAACCAAAGATATTACATTTGAGGATGAATAACAATAGGTGAGTTGATGAAATAGTTTTAAAAAAACACTTTAAAAAACCAACCAGCTGCAGTTCAGGGGCTGTGCTGGTGAAAGCCGGCTACTGCTCTTTTCTTGGGTGATTTAAGAACAGGTCTACCGGGGGCAAGGCAGTGAACTGAAGGATCTGGGAGGATCTGCTATGCAGCCCTTTACCTCCTATAATTTCTTTAGATTAGAAGTATTTAAATTGTTAGTACCAAGTACCAAGACCCACTAATGCAGACTGCTCACACACCCACTAAATTAACCTCACACCTGACTGAACTGCAATCAAAAGTCAAACCCAGAAGGGGGCAAAGCAAGGAGACAAAGGAAAACCATACTCTAATGTGTCGAGTGCACTCACAGAACTGCAAGCTGAATTAAGGATGTCTCTACAGAAAAAAAAATGAAAAGAACACTTAGTGGCTGATTTACTGCAAAACACAAATGATCAACGCTATACAGAAAGATGTGTTTTAATAAAGACGGGAACTGCTGTGAGTTCAAGACTAGCCTGGGCTACAAAATGAGTCTCAGGCTGATCTGGATTACAGAATGACAGACTCTATCTCAAACAAACAAACAACACATACACAAGCACTCATATACTCTCCTCTCTCTCTCTCTCTCTCTCTCTCTCTCTCTCTCTCTCACACACACACACACACACACACACACGCACATACACACACACTAACACACACTCGCACACACTCGCACACACTTGCACACACTCACACACACACACACCACATATATGCACACATGCACATACACACACACACACACACACACACACACACACACACACACCAGATTGACAAGAATACACTTTGGGGAGACTAGCCAGGTAACAAATCTCACAAGCTTTCAATGTATGTAATGCTATAGAAGGTTATCTTGGACACAGAGTCAAACAAGCACACAACCATATGTCCAGATGTTCTTTACAGCAAGGAGCTATGGGTGAAAATAGCAGGATATCATCGATGTGTCCAGCAAGCCATTTTAAGTGATGATGAATACTTAATGCCCACACAGGAACTGTTGTAATAAAGGGAGCCATTTATGAAATGTAGCATGTGGGACATAGCATGATTCCATTTCTATGGTTTTAATGGATATAAAATCCTGAGGGGGGATCTATATATTTAATGCAAAATTTCATCTTATTTCTGGACAGTGGCACAGTGATTTTTTTAAAGAAATTTTTATTTCTTGTACTGAGATCTAATCTTATTTTTTTCTGCCACGAATAAAAATTACTTGTGATAATAACGTTTACATCTCAAAAAAAATCATAATTTATTTTTGTGCATACCATGACACTCATTTCTAACTCAACTTTTGCTTTAGGCCAAAATCATAAAATCATTCTGTAACAGCTATGTCTCTACGAACTAGGACACAGGAGGTTGCAGGACATCTTTGCATTTTAAGTAGAGAGATGAACCAGGGATTAAAAAACGACATCATCGGGGTTGGGGATTTAGCTCAGTGGTAGAGCGCTTACCTAGGAAGCGCAAGGCCCTGGGTTCGGTCCCCAGCTCCGAAAAAAAAAGAACCAAAAAAAAAAAAAAAAAAAAAAAAAAAAAAACGACATCATCAGCATCAGTTCCTGGAAGCCAGGTCCCTGGCTGAGAAAGCTACAGCCTGGGATATGGGGGATGGTGACCCCCAACATCACACTGCCTGGGGTTGGATGAGAATGAGTTCTGGACCATCAGTGGCTATAGCCTCCACAAAGCTGACTGGAGCAGATGGCTTCCCTCCTCCTTCATTTTCAATGTACAATGTAGCAACAGAGAACGAGGAGCTGGTGACGTGGCAAAGAACACCGGCTCTGAGAGTGCTCGGCTTTGGAAAGCAGTGTTATGAGATCACTACTTGGGGAAGACATGGACAGCCTGGGACAGTTTAAACACAGGCCTAACGGTACAGACTTGACCTCAGAAAAGCAGGGCCATTTATTTTTTACCCGTTTTGACATGTAAAATAGGGAAGGCTTGCTGTGACCCAGCAAGGATGACAGCGTCGTCTGAATCAGCCGTGATTATCACTCTCTAATCATAGCTACCTATCCTTGCAAATTCAACTTGTCACTTCTTAAGATCAGACCGTATCTGGCTGCTGAACACTGATGACTTTTTGGCGGAAGTTCCTGCTAGGGACTAACTTGCAGGAAAAATCAGTGGAAAATGTTTTACACACACACACAAAGCAAACAAAGATTTATGACCAAATAATTACTCCTGGACTTTAATTTCCACTTCTAATAAGCCATTCATATGGCCTCCTCTACCCTTGCCGGATGTTGCTATTTGGTTTCAGTTAATAAGGACACAGCGCCTTATTAAAGGGCTAGATTTAAATCCATGATGAATTCCTTCAGATCCTGGTACATGCTTATTACACTCCTAGGGAAGTTTCTGCCCTGCACTAAATGATTGATGGTAACCTACCCTACCCCAACATCAATTCTTCAATCTCTTTATATTTTATTAGCATATGTTAATACATATGACACCGGGTTTCTTTGAAATTTTCATGCTTGAGTATGTTATTTAGATCACATTCGCCTCCATTTTCTCGCCCCCTCCCACTCCGTCCTATCCTTTTACACTTCCCAAATATCCCCCCTCTCAACTTTCGTAGCTTTTGTTTTTTTTCCTCATCATCTAATAATTTTCATTATGGTTTCTTACAGGAGGATAAGGACAGGTTACCCATAGGAGTGTGGACACCTCACCGTCAGTTACACCACTGGAGAAAATGTCTCTTTCTCCCCGCAGCAGCCATTAACTTCCTATAGCTCCTCAGGGAGAAACGGTTTCCTCCGAGTCCCTCCCCTGAGTTCTGGTGTGTACCTGCCCACCTCCCTCTCTCTGTAGTTTGCTAAGTGATCACCACTTCAAACTGTACACAACAGGGATTTCCAGAAACCATTTCGTGGTGGTAATGATTTGCATTCTCTGTGAATAGTCTGGCTTCAGTAGCTAATCCCAGGGTGGAGAGAAAACAAAGAGATTCTTCACCAAAGAGGGTCCTTGAGAGCTTGGTGAGCGGAAGAGTCAATTACCTCTGGGCTGAGCCACTGATAAAGCCGGTTCCAAGGCAGACTCTGGCTCAATGGACTCCACCGTCTAGTGCTCCCGTGAGAGCAACTTCTCTCAGATGCTTCTGATGCTCAGTCACACCCCAGGCATATCCAGTGGCTTCAATTTCCCATGTATCCTGTCGCCAACATCCTAAAAACCCAAAACCGACAGGGGAATTTCCCTTAAGGACAATCCTAATGTCTACCACATAAGCCACATAAGCCGGCTGTGTTTTCCCCTCAGTAAGGATACCTTTACAACATCACAGACGCGGTCAAAAGAGAACCTCGTTTTGCTCTCCCAAACCGAACAAAAACAAGCCAAGGAGAGGTACTTGCCGGGCGATTCTAATTCCTGCATTTTTTCTCTAAGAACTAAGAGTACAAACTAAGAGTCCATAGATAAGCAATATATGAGCAGTGATTTCAAATTCCAACTAGAGCTTTGGCTGCTGCTGCTGCTGCTGCTGCTGCTGCTGCTGCTGCTGCTGCTGCTGCTGCTATTTTAAGGAGGTCTACACATCCAATAATCCAATTTGGCCAACTAGACCACAGAACTTAGCTGCTGTTACTATATTGGGCTCACGTAAGAACAGAGGCACCATCTTTAAGAAGATCCACAGACCGATGCAGGGCCTCATCCTCAGTAACTCTCTCTTCCCTTCCTCCTAGGCACTCAAGGCTCATCCGGCCTTTCAGCATATCATTACAATTCCACCACTCAGAGGGCTGAGGCAGGAAGGCTGCAGTTTGAGACCAACCCGGACAATAGCATAAGACCCCATCTCGAAAGCAAAACTAAAGTCAGACTTCCAGAATGAACTGCATTCGCAAACCTCTGCAGTCTCCAGACTGTGACTTGGAGGGATGGCCTGAACTAGTCACCTTGAAGTACCACTCGGGTGGCAGTGGGTAACAGCAGGCGTGGCTATTTAAATGTCTCTAGCCTGAGAGGACTTAATGCCCACAGTTCAGCATGAACTGACGGCAATATGCCACAGTGTCACTAACTGCTCCTGACATGTGAGATTTACCACCGGAATATAAAATGGGTCTTGGATTTAACAGCACATAATTAGTTCCTGTGACACCCAGAAAAGAGACTCTTGCCAGCAAGGGGGGATGGGATGACTCTCCGTAGCAACATGCACTGGTGATATATAACCACTTGCCAAGGCCCTGCCATTTAGAGCATGACACATAACTCAGCTTCCCTCCCCCACACGCTGGCCCAAGAAACAGGACTTCAGGACTGCTGACTTCTTAATGAGCCTCATGCAGATGACTTAGCCCATAAGGTACTCTCTGCAGAGCCCAGTTGTGGAATTAATACCTGTAACTATGTAACAGAAATGCAGCTTGAGTTTTGTCGCTGATCTCTGATCTGAGCTTTGGACTTAAGTCTTTCTTTTTTGTTCGGTGCCTCTACTTTCTAGTCTGCAAAATGGGAGTCGAACACATTCTCCAAGCTGTTGCTGTCAGGAGTGAATGCAAAGATGCAGAATGCAGCCTGCACATCCTTGGCCCATAGCAATGAGCCAGTAAATGGTAGTTATTAATAAAACCGCATTTATTATAGAGTGTCTGCTCTGGAACTACCTCAGATTGGCCTTCTCCTCCATGAAGATACAGTGGAAAGAATACTCTGATAGTTGTGGCTACAGGAGGATGGGAAGAACAAAACTCTGAGGGGGAGGGGCAAGTCAGAGGCTGAGAGAATAAAAGGATTCGAGCAAGGAAATACTTGGCCAAAGGAAAAGAATGAAGGTGAGGGTTTAGATATGAGGGAGGGGCAAAGAGGGGCAAGAAAAGTCAGTGAAAGCGGAAACAGAACGAGAAGCCAGGACCTTGGAAAGAGATACCAGGTGGCAAGGAGAAGGCTGAGGGACAATGAAACAAACACAGGGTCATTCCAGTTTCCATTAGCAACCACAGGCTTGGAGGAATTCTCCCATTAAAAGTATTAAAGTATCTAAAACAAGATACACTGTCCCAACTATCACTGTGCACTGGCTGATAGCATACAAGTCTACATTGTTTTTCTCTTTTTAAAAGGCAACAATAGCATATTTGCCTAAAGAACTCACCCAAGTAGACAGGTCAGACACTGTTACCCCAAAATCATACATCATGTTCCTTTACCCCCAAACTCACCTGAGTCTTGAGTAAGAGTGTTTGCTTTGCAAGTACTTATACCTAAGAACAAATCCCAAGAACTCACGTAAAAAGCCAGGCATATCTGTGTGTCTGTAGCCCTAGGCACTGGAGCTGTGTTAGGGTTTCTATTGCTATGATAAAACATCAGGACCAAAAGAAACTGGAGGAGAGGGTTTATTTCAGCTTACACTTTCAGGTCAGACTCCTCCCAACAAAGGAAGTCAGGACAGGCACTCAAGGCAGGGACCTGGAAGCAGAAACTGAAGCAGAAGCCATGGAGGAGTGCTGCTTGCTGGCTTTCTCCCCGTAATTTGCTCAGCCTGCGTTCTTACACTGTCCACGATTACCTGTCCAAGGTTTACACTGCCCACATGATTGCATTAATCAAGACCATGACCTACAGATCTGACAGGCCAATCTTATGGAGTTATTTTCTCAGTTAAGTTTCCCTTTTTAGATATGCCCAGGTTCATGACAAGTTGATAAAATTCAACCAGCACAGGGAGGTGGGGTACAAAGAGGGGAAGGTACTGGGAGCTCACAAGCTACACACTCTAGTAGAATCTGCAAGCTCCTGCCCAGTTCAGTAAGAGGCCCTTATTTCAAGGTAATAAAGCAGAGAGTCATAAAGGAAGATACTCCATGTTCTGCTCTAGCCTCTGTGTGCACCCGCCACACACAGCACACACACAACCAAGATGATTCCATCCACCATCATTCTCCATATTCAACGTCACTGTCATACATCGCTTTCAATTCCAAACAGTACTGTGGTCCTTCCCTAAGCTTTCCAACTTTAAAAAGTTAATTTTGAAATCATTCTAATCTCATTTAAACTTGCAGAAGCAGCACAAAGCAGATAGGAGTTCCTGCCTCCTTCATCGTGGTAATCAATTCTTCAGTCTTTAGCATTCTCCTGAAGCACTAGATAGTGAGCTGCAGACAGGCTCCCTGTATATGCCAGCATATATTTCACAAAACAAGGACTCCCTCATAGGACAATTTCCTGAGCATCTCAGTTAGTAAGCCAACATGCCATTATCCAATCCATAGATGCCAGTCAACTGGGACCCAACAATAGCATTAATCCAAGATGTCTTAGAGCAAGATCACATGCTCCAAGGATGGTATCTATCTCCTTGCTCTAGAACAATTCCTTAGACTCTCCCCACTGCCCCTCTCATGCTTGACAGGTTTCAAGAGCCACAACCTGTACTCTCAGGGAACCTGGGCCAGTCTCACCTGGGTCCATCTCATGCTCCCGTGACTCACGCCACAGACTTCTGGTGAGACCCCAGCAGGAAAAACTGTGAGGCTACACTATTACTCCTGGTTTGTTTTTTGTTTCACAGTGCTGGGAAGGGAATTTAGGGTCTTCACACATGCTAGGCAAACTCTCCACCACTGAACTAGGCCTATGACTCAGACTATCAAGCTTGGCTTCCTCTGACCATTGCTGCCTAGTAAACTCTCACTACAGAAGCCTTCCAAATAATGAGTTGTCTATTTCCTAAACTCTTTCTGCACCTGTTGTTTGACATCCATCCCCGACTAACACAGGAAAGAATTGGAAAGTTCTTTCCATTCACTTATCTATCAATAGAGACCCAAAGGATCCTATTTCATTTAATGACCTATGACTCATTACCATTATTGATTTATTTACTCATTGAGAGGGAGGGAAACACACACACACACACACACACACACACACACAGAGAGAGAGAGAGAGAGAGAGAGAGAGAGAGAGAGAGAGGTGGGGGAGGGAGAGGGAGAGGGAGACGGAGAGGGAGACAGAGACGGAGACAGAGAATATTAGAGAACATTCCACAGCACACATAGGAGGTCAAAGGCAACTTCAAGAGTCAGCTGTCATCTTCCAGTCTGCTGGGTCTGCCCTGCCACTTCTGCCTTTCAGCACACTCCAGGCTGGCTGCCCTGCAAGCTTCTGAGTGATGTTTCCCGTCTCTGCCTTCCATCTGGCCCCAGCAGTGCTGAGATTCGGGATGGGCTCAGCCTCATCCAGCTTTTCACATTCGTTCCAAGGATCAGATTGGGGCGCCTTTACCCACTGGGCCATGCTATTTATTTTGATGTTTCAATTTCCCAAGAAAACTGGTCAGTAAGTGTCTCTTGCTTTTCCAAAGGCAGACTTAGTCAATATAAATTCATCCATCAGGTAGAATGTTCAAGACCAAAAAAAAAAAAAAAAAAAAATCTCAGCTTTATCAATTTTCTTTAGGAATCATAAGACTCTGTGAGAAATCACTCATGAATGGAAGACACATTTCCCTTTATGAATGGAAGACATTTTCTCCTACCACCACCACTAGTTGACATCCATCTTTGGTGAGAGATAAGCATTCTCTCAGAATCATTTGTCAGGTAATGTTTAAAGGAGCAAGCCTACACTATCCTTCTTAAAATGACAAGAGAACCAGAAAGATGGCTCATTGGGTAAAGGCATTTGTCACAAAATTAACAACCTGAGTTGAATCTCCACAACAAACACACAGATGGAAATGGAGGACAGACTCCTCTAACCTACACACCACACACACACACATACACACACACACACTCTCTCTCTCTCACACACACACACACACACACACACACACACGCACGCACGCACGCACACACGCACACACGCACAGGCACACACTGTCTGTGCCCTCCACCCATATTTCATACATATACACAATAATAAAATAATATTTTTAAAGGTAAAGAAGATTTGAAAAGGAATCTTCAGCAACAGGCACCTTCCCAACTTCCCGTTTGCCAGATCCCATCTGGTCTACTGTGTGCTGCTGTTGCTGTAATAAACACCATGAACAAGAGCAACTTAGGGACCAAAGAGCTTCCTTCACTCACACTTACAGGGAACAGGCAATCACTGAGGGAAGTCAAGGCAAGAACAAAATCTGAGACTACGGAGAAATGATGCTTACCATAGACTTGTGTGTTTGAATACTAGGCCCATAGAGAATGACACTATTAGGTGGTATGGCCTTAGTTAGGTCTGGCCTTGCTGGAGGAAGTGTGTCACCGTGTAGGAAGGCCGGTTTTGGGTTTTTTCTTTTTTTCATCTTTATTAACTTGAGTATTTCTTATTTACATTTCGATTTTTATTCCCCTTCCCGGGTTCCGGGCCAACATCCCCCTAGCCCCTCCCCCTCACCTTCTCTATGGGTGTTCCACTCTCAATCCTCCCCCCATTACCGCCCTCCCCCCAACAATCACGTTCACTGGGAGTTCAGTCTTGGCAGGACCAAGGGCTTCCCCTTTTGGGGTCTTGTATACACTCAGTCTACAGCCAGTATGGCCTTCTCCTGCTACCTACGGATCAAGATATAGAGCTCTCGGCTCCTCTAGCACGATGACTGCCTGGACACTGCCATGTTTCCCACCATGATGATAATGAACTGAACCTCTGAAACTGTAAGCCAGCCCCAAACTAACGTTTTCTTTTATAAGAGTTGCCTTAGTCATGGTGTCTTCTCACAGCAATAAAACTCTGAGATGGTAGTAATAACAAGTAATAATATATTCTTCTAAAGTAAGAGCTCTGACTTGTCTTCCACTGAGACTCAGAGTAAATCCATAATGGCCTAGCTAAACAAAACACCTACTTCTCCAGACTGCTTATTTGAAAATAAGATGTTAGAATTAAATGACCTAATATTGGGGTTTTCTTCTGGGGGACAGAATTAGATTCAGTTTTCTCTACAGATGTGTCTCTTGATCAATCACGTTCCAAATAGCCTTACTCTATTTAAAAAAAAAGTATATTGACAGAAATTTGGAGTCAATGGGCTGTTATATTTAAGACAATTTACCAAAAGAGGGCATGAAGTTAGGAAAGGTAGAGCTGGTAAGAGTTAAAAGGAGGAACTGGGGTGAGTATGATCAAAATTCAGTTTACAAGACTCTGATTTAGTAAAAATAGTTTTAATACCCACAAATACAGCCACAGGCCAATCTGCTGGAAGCAAGTCATCAAGAGAGTTTTCTTCTTAACAGGACTCAAGTTCTTTGTCAGGCTGACATAAAGTAGCCAGCTTGCCACCATTAGGTGACCTCACCCAAACGGCAGCACCATTGGCCTCTATGATGAAAAGATACAGCAGAGCCAGCCCAGGAAACAGGAGCTGCTCCCTCTATCACTTCACCTGCTTCAGAAGGAAACGCCCATGTTTCCCGGTGCTTCTCCCACATCCATTTCCTGTCTGTCTTGAGAAATAAACCTCAAGCCAGACCTCGGTGATGCACACCATTGATCCCAGCACTCGGGAGGCAGAGGCAGGTGGGTCTTTTACCGAGTCACACCTGAAGTAGGCATATGTTTGTTATAAGAATACAATTATGGGTTATTTAGAATCTAGGTAAACTCTTTGTTTCATAGGTAAACGCTTTGTTCTATAAATATTTCCATACCAAATACTGAGCTCTCTGAACAGAGCATTTACTTACCTCCCCAATCTTTTAAAGACTGAGGCTTAGAGGATGTTTTATTTGAGATTCCATTGGTTGTGTTTGTGGGTGGCCAAGTTTTTGTGCCAACCTGACTATAAGCTACAGTCTCCGATTATTCAACTAAGCATTCATGGAGGGGTTGCTATGAAGGTATTCTATGCTGTGACAGGTCTATCCAATTGAGTTTAAGGAGGTCTTCATTCGGAAACTGCCGAGCTGGTGGGATCTGCTGATGGGCTTTGAACCTGGCTGGAATGTTGTGTCTCTGAAGAAGAAACTCCCCTGGGAGCAGCAGCCCAGCCTCTGCTCTTCCTGCCTGAGACCCAATGGATTGCTCTACACCTGCTAGATTGTCTCCTCGACCTCTGGTTAGTTTATCGTTGTGGTGATGAAATCAGTAAGAAAAACAAATTGAGAAGAGCAAAGATTTGCTTTGGCACACGGTTTTGGAGACTTCAGTCACTGGCTAGCTGGCTCCATTCTTTTTAGGCAACTGGCAAGTCAGAAGCACTGTAGAGGAAGAGTGTGGCAAAAACTGCTCATAGCCTCCAGGAAACAGAGGGTCAGAAGGGGCCCAAATAAGATATGTTTTCCACAACTCCAGTGATCTATTTCTTCCAAATAGGCTCAACCTCCCAATAATGCCATGTTATTAATCCATCCAGTGGTTAATGCATTGATCATATCAAACCCCCCATGATCCAATCACATCTCAGGAAGTGGATTTAATGACTGCAGACCTTGCCTTCAATCTATGAGGCTACCAATAGGACATTTTGTATCCAAATCATAACCATCAAGTAAGCTAGTATCTGCTACATATTTGCCATTCACTGGTTCTTTTTTTTCTCTAGTACAAGCCTAGGCAATACAGTCCACTTCTAGAATGAAGTAGAGAATGGGATAAAACAGCTGAACAATTAACAAAATCTAAATAAGGCCTTCGCAGTACTGCTTCATTACGGAGTGGGAAGCATTCAAGTTCCTAGAACATCAGATACCCTATCTTCAAACATAAGTACAAATACACAAAACATATGCCACAGCTTCTGTCCAACCCATTCATTATACATTCAGTTGGCAAATACTTGTTATGAGAGGCACTGGGGAGAGAGTGGTGAGCCAGGCAGGCATGATCCCTGCTCTCAGGGAGTTTACAAGCTAGTGAGAAAATCAGGCATCAAACCAGTAATTATACAAATACTCAATTATAATTATAATGAGTGCTAGGAAATACAGGATGCTGTTGGCATATTTAGTAGGGGAATCTTACCAACTGGAGAGGCCTTTTGGAAGTATTCCTCAGAGCTGAAATGGATGCTACTACTGGAAGGGTAAATAAGAAGTAGCCAGGCAGAATAGAAGAAGAGCACACAGACATCCGGGTAATCACTGAACACATAGGCAGACAGTGGCAAGATCAGAGTGATGCTTGAGTAATCTTCTAGGGTTGTGGGACAGCTTAGAAGGCAGCAAACTGCATTTGCAGAGAGCACATACACAGCTTTCATTGGCAGAGGCATGGGTGCCAGCTACGGCATGGAGAGAAGTGGTTACAGGTATGCACAGGATCTATAGTTGTGTTCCATGATCTGGAAAATACGTAAAGGACGGAGGAGGCAGGGGAGGCAAAGGATGGCATAGCTGAGAGGGAAGACTGTGGTACTATTTGGAACATGCAGGAATTCACAAGTTTAGATAACCAAAGGTTATATTATTCTGGTAGAAGAGGGCTGGTCTATTTGAGATTTGTTGGCATAGGCAGAACTTGATGAGGTCAAGCCACAAGGAAGCCAAGCCTGACAGCCCCGCCTGGAAACACTGGGATCGTAAGTGTCTAGAAAAGCATCCAAAGTAGCTAGAAGTGGAGCAATTTAGGCCGTCCATGCTTTATGCAGCCAAGCATTTATACAAAACAACTTCCATGAGCAACTCCAGTGCCTTCTAGTGCAGCCTCCAGTTCAAAGGGGTGCACATTTTTACTGGAAAGGAAATGGTCAAGCCTAAGGGTAATGACTTGGGGGAAACCCCAACTTGAAGCAGCATGAATGCGTTCCAGCTAAGGTCGTTTTTCACAATGCACACCACCTCTCTGCTTACTGATTGCCATAGTTACTGAGTCTTCAAGCCCAACTGTAACTTGCTGAAGTCACTTCCTATTAACACTAACGGCTTGGTCCTTAATGTGTAATGAGCTCAGGCCATTAGTTGCAAGTCTAAGATTAGAACACATCGTTTTTAATCTTTTGAAAATCTCTGGGTGTCACATTATACTCTGAGTATTTCACTTGAAAGAAAACACTGAGCCAACAGGAAGTACTGATTTAAGAGGACCCCCCTTGGGCCCCAAAAGAATCATGCAAATTAGTGCAGGCTGGGTGACTGAAAGAACTCAGGCCTCAGGAACAGACACATTTAAGTTAAAATGATTCCTTCTTTCAGACTAGGAACGTCTTGCCTTAATCTTGCCTGTTAGTAGGGCACTCGGTGTGTCAGGGAAAGCTCCAATGTGCTAAGGTTCAGAGGGCAATCAGTAGGGGAGCCTTATTATAGCTGATAAAAACAGGCCCAGCAGAGGCCCTGTAGATCCAGCCATCACAATAGAACGATGCACAACTGGGAGCCTAATGAATATTGGATGATGACATTTTTCCTCTTTTGCATGCTGTTGCAAGGCAGCCTCCAACTTACTGATGGGACATGTGCACAAAACTTGGTTTTTAAGTCTAATACCTAGAACTTCAAACACAAATTACACTTCAAAATATGTACTGTAGTCAGACATGGTGGTACATACCTTTAATCCCAGCACCAGGAGCCAGAGGTAGATAGATCTCTTTGAGATTGAAGCCAAATTGATCTACATAGTGAATTCCAGGCTACCCGGGGGTACATTATAAAACCCTGATCTCATGATTAGTTGGTTGGATGGATGGATGGATGGACGGACAGACGGACGGACAGGCAGATGATAGATGCATTAGTGGAGTCTTGACCATGTATTAAGCCGAAATGGATTTAACTAAAGTCCCCAACAACCATTTATAACAACGTTTTTATGAAAGAATATAATGAGGTGTAGTTTATTGTTCCAAGGACTTCCCTATCTGGGCAGGAGTCCCACAGTGGAGAATATGCCAGTCTTCATAGCGGCAGCCAAAGGAGATTTCTGGCGTTGAGCTAAATCTAGGCAGCAGGGCAGCAGTCGGGAACTGGGGATAGTAGCTGTCCTTTGAGAGTTCCAAATCCAAAGAAGGGGATACAAAAGATACTTCAGAATAGGTAGGGCGAAAATTCAAATACCTGGAAGGGCTGGCTGGGAACTGTCCCCAGAAGATAATAGGCCATGGACACAGCTATCACCAAAGTCCTGAAAATCACAGTAAAAGTCAAGCATTTGCTCTCTGTTTTGTACATGACCAGCCTCTCTGCTTGACCTGCTTAGGGCTAACTCGGAGGCTCAGTACACTCTGTGTTCTGCTCTAGCCATGCAGATACACTCAGTTTGAACTTAGCAGCTTGGCTCTAGCCAATCTTCAGCCCTGTCCTTGACTCAGTCTGTTCCAACTCAGGACAGAGTATATGTCCCTCCACGTACGTCCCAATATGTGCTAACACTTGTCTGCACACTGGGCACTTATCAAGCCATGCTACTCAACAGATGGCCGTCAGATAGTAGCATCTCTAGGTCAAATCTGGACTAGTGTAGTGGTTAGTCTTTATTGTCAATTTAATTGGGTTAATTATGTAAAAAAAGTTTAGTAAAGTACACACTTGAGCATGTCTAGAAGGGTCGTTTTGTCCACAGATGAGTAAATCATGAGGGCTCTTGCCTAAGCAATGGTTTGACCCATTGACGGTTTCAAATTTTATATAGACTACTGTGTAGTAGAAACTGTACCAAGTGGCCCCTATAGATCACTGAACATTTTATTGTCCAGGTCCCTTCCTGTTATGGTCGCCTCTGTATCCTGGCTACCACATCTTAACAGCTATGTTCTACATCCTACGGCCATCATAAGGTTCAGCAGCACAAGGGGCCCAGAATCAACATCCTATAGTGTGAAACCTCTGAAGCCATCAGCCAAAATAAATCTTTCTCCCTTCAGTTGCTTCTCTCAGGAATTTGATCATAACATCAAGAAAGGCTCTCTGTCACACCCAGCCAGTGTCCTCGGTATGCCAATTCCTGTCATTGGAGCCTTTCTACTCTGCGTTCTCTTTCTCTAGTAAAACCTTCAGAGTCATCAAACAGAAACACACAGACCTGTCTTAACTGCAGGAGAAGATATTTTTGAAAGTCTTTGCTGACTTTCAGTTTTGTTTACAGTCTTTATTTTTTGTGCAATTTTATTTCTCAGTTAGCACAGAAATCATATGGAGAGAGAAAATTTAAAAAAAAAAGCAGAGTTGATGTGTCTTCCAAAGCCTTTTAAGTCACTTAGAGAATGAAAAAGTTATAGGCTTTGGGTAGAAGCCTGGGAGACTCTGTTGCAGGCCAATAGGAAAAACCCTGAGCTATTATGGCTGCTATAGAGGACACAGGCTTCCTCATCAGACTGGTTCTACAAAGCCCTGCTAGCAAACTCCATGCGCATGCTTTAAACTATCAGATTAAAACTTTTAAACAAGTGTCTCCAGATATCTGATAGAAAACTCTGCAGGAAAAAGGAGAACAAAGGAGAAATGAATGATAAGAAAGTCAAACAAAGGGGGCCTGGCAAGGAAGCAGCAGATCTAATGAAGGAGAGAGGTGGAAGTGGCCCTGGCTGTAAGGAACAGGAGTGTTCTACCAATGGGGTTCATGTAGAACAGATAGCACCCCAGAGAAGCCCTGTAGATGAAATATCATTAGAGGACACCTACTCCAGGCCACTTACGCTCATAAATGATGGGGGTCTGGGTAAAATGTCACTAATAGGAAAGGGTCCAAGTTTCTCCATTTCTCACCTGCTCCCAAATGATACCAGAGCTGATGGGACCAAGGACCACAATTTGAGTAGAGTGACTATAACAGCAGATATATATGAAATTAATATTGTCATGATTAAATTCATGATAAGCACATGGAAAGCCAAGTGACCTGATGCATATGCACACCCTCTCTGTCTGTCTCTCTCTCTCTCTTTCCCTCTCTTACACACACACACACACACACACACACACACAGAGAGAGAGAGAGAGAGAGAGAGAGAGAGAGAGAGAGAGAGAGAGAGAAAACCTTATTAAAGAAAACACAATCTTTCATGGCAGGAGGAAAATAACCAAGCTCTGCTCCATGGTTCCATTGTGTCTATGTGGCCTGCATAACACAAATGCTGAATCTATGTTCTAATGACCCCACAAAGGTGCTCAACAATCTAGTCCCCTCTGTGAGCTGGTAGGTGGGACGAGGTGAGCGGGACCTCTAAAATGTCTAGATCATGAGGGTCTTGTCCTGACGGATTGACGAATCCATTCTTGGATCAATTGACTAATGCTTATCTCAAGATTGAGTCCATTATAAAGACTATTTTAGCTTCAAGCCTATCTCTTTGACAAGGCCTTCTCCAGGTGCAGTCCCTGACCCCTGGGGATCTCAATCTCCAGAAAAGTAAGCTGATGAAACTTTTATTCTTTATGAATTTCCCAGCCTATGGTGTACAGTTACTGAAACCAAATACATTGATGTAAGCAAAACATAATTGTGCCGAAAAGGCAGAAGAGAAAGAGTAAATTAGAGATCATTGGTGGGCAATTATTTTGGCACTTTAGAATATTTTTAAAGTATGCAATTCCTCCACCTAAAAATAATAATAATAAATTACAGAAACAAATGTATGATTTAGAGACAAAAGTATTAAACAACTAACTGAAAGCAATGACAGTGGATGACAGTGGATATGTCTAAGGAGGGGACAATAGTGAGCCGCCTACTGGAGACCCGGAAGGCTGTTTCATTTGGTGAAACTGGAAGGAATCTTATAACAGACAGCACTGAAACAATCTTCAGCAACAAAACCATTAAAGTATAACTCATACAGTGAAATAAATAGCCACTGGTCCAACCTTAAACACATGCACACGCACATATACTGAGGACCACTCTCCCACAGAGGAATTCTAGCCAATACAGAAGGTAGAAACACATGCTGTCTAGGCCAGGATTGTTACAGTCGGAATCCACTGGCAGATACTGAAATTGGTTGGTAAAAGGTTAGAATACATATATCTGTTCAATGTACCTCCCCCAACTATTTACTAAATAAAAACAGAAAAACAATCATTCCCCTATGAGAAAATGGACGTCAGGAAACGCCTCAGAGATAAACACAACACCACCGAGAATTACCAACCTCATCAACGTCAGTCATTAGACAAACAGGAATGATGGTACCTGCTGATGATTCCGGCACTCAGGAAGCTGAGGCAGGAGGATCTCGAACTTCAGCCCCAAGCTACAGAGCAATACCCTGTCAAAATTGGGGGTGGAGAAATGCAAACATCATCTGAGAAATCTAAATTGAAGAGCACACTATAAACCATGTTAACAAAACCGCTTCCACTGTGTCAAGAACAGGCCAACCAGCGCTCATATCTGTACACTCGCAAAGCCACTTTCAGATGCCAGCACCCAACAGTCACATGACCTCCTCACTGGAAATTAAAAAAAAGAAAGAAAAGGTTGTTTTACATGGTACTATAACTGAAAGTAATTCCTGTAGGAAAGCAAGTGACATCCATCGACGTGTTTTGGTAAATAAATTAAACTGTTTGGTAAGTGATTGGACAGGAGTCAAATTTTCTATCCTTTCTTCTTAGAAACCAGAAAGCCAAATGTTGGCTGACAATATCAAAGTTGCCACAGGTGTTTTCACGGCCTCCGCGTCTTGTGCTCTGACTTTTTATCTTGTTGGTTCAGTAGAAAACAAAGACTATCGAGTAATAAAATCAAACTGACTTTCACACACACGAGTTCATGATTCCCAGCCACATAATATTGAGGGCTGTGTTCTTTTTTCCCTTTGGGTTGACACAAGATCAAAAGGGTATTAGCCATACAAGAACTCAAGAAGGTTCTTTTTGTTTCCTCCTATCTATTATAAAAATTCCTCACACAAGACAAATATTAGATATTTAGTCAAGACAAATCCTATGACACAGCCTTCAAATAATGGAAAAATTACCAAAAAGTATTGGAAAAATTAGACGTATAGCCTGATTGGCCAATATCCTTCCTGCATCTGCAGAGCTAAAGGTTATGAACACAACTGGAAATATATTTTAACAACCTGAACTGTGACTTTAAAGATGGCCAGAAAATGCTTCTTTGCCTTTGGTCCTTCCATAACCAAGAGCCAAACGCTTCTGAAGTACAACAAATGATCATTCTAATTAAACTGATCAAACACGTAGCGGGGCTGCTTAGTGGGGTAATGCCCATAAGAGGATTAGACAAACAATTGTGGAAATCCACAAATCCACCGTGACTGTTAATAAATTAGTGCTTCAATAAGCCATCCCATGCAACTCTCACTTGTCAAGTTAGAGACCTGAAAGGGATCCGGACATACATACTGGGAACACTGTCTACTGGTTTGGTTCTGTTTCTAACTCTCTGTATGGTGTGCTTTGACGGAAAGAGGATTAAATAGGCCCACTCTACCCGTTTGTCCCCGTTATCATCAACACTATCGATTCTTTGTAGGGTAAGTTTGCTAGCTTGCTTTTGTAGAGCTGTGGTGTTTCATGGTCCTGGATTTATAGTTTATCCAGAATGGTTACAAGAAGCCCAAAACTTACTAGAAAATGAAGATATAAAGTTCAAACTTGTAATCGTCAAACTTTTACACCAAGCCTGTGGGTGGAATTAATACCTTAAACAATGCCCAAGAAAAGAGTGTCAAGCTTGAAGAGATAGCAACAGAAACTACAGAAGAGTGAAAAACAAAGAAAAAAGCATCAGTGGGCCTTCAGGGGGACTCCCGCAGCCTAAGAGGGAGGCAAATGGCCACCCTAACAAGACAAAGTAAAGAAAGGAAGAGAAACAATGTGAATAGACAAGACAATAGAATGACTGAAAAATATCCCAACCCCTATACCCACCCACACTGCATGTATGTGCATTTAAGTCCTTTACACAGCAAAGAAACGATTCCACACTGGAGCAACGACCAGCAAAAAGGAAATCGTGGCTGCTGTAAATGGTAAATATATAAATGAGTCTTTTCAATTACTATCTAAATCACCTTAAAAGATAACAGATGGCTCAAAGGGAAAGTTGCAACAATATTGTTGTTATGTTAAATGTGTAACAACAATAGCACAAAGGTCAGGAGTCGAGATGCAGACACACACGGGTGCTTCAATGCCACACTGTAGCAGCTGGATTAATAGCTATAATCCACACTCTGCTCAGGTTATGCCATTCTCAAAGGGATCTGCCTGTACTTGCCTATCCTGTGACCTGATTTTAAAGCTAATGTCACATCTGGGAAAGCACTAGTAGTGCAGCAACCATGAGGGAGAGTAACACAAGATACGGCGAGTTGGAGATGGCGTGTGTGCAGAGCAAGCCAAGTGGACTTGTGGGGTGAGCTCCTAGTGCTGCAGATGAGTAGGAGGTGCCAGAGACCGAGGAGGAGTCTGTCAGAGCAAGCACCAAGGGAGGAGAATCTTGAGCTGGGGCCCTGCCGGATGATGAGGAATGGGTTACGGGACCAGCCATGAGCTCCACCCATCAGACACACATCTCTGAATAGAAAGAATATCATCTGTCTTTGTCAGCATTCCCCAGTACACATAACTGCAAAACAAACCTACTTTGCACCCAAACCAGGCCAGACTCTTTTAGAAGCCAGGTGTGCTGTGGTCAGCAACTGGTGTCTGGCACCAGCTTGGACACCTACCCCATTCCACACTTCCGTTTCCCTAGTTTCAATGTGATGAAGGTGAACCAGACAGTATGGAGGTCCTCACACAATCTGGGTAATGCTGGAAAAGCAAATACTAAGTCTCACATTCTGAGATTTGTAGAGAGAAAATCTTGTGTGTCCTACGCATGTGCCACCTGTCAATTAAAAAGCCTATGGCCTATGGCTCCGGCAGAAAATAGAAGTGGAACGTCTGGGAGGAGAAAGAATTCTTGCATGGGGCTGGGGGGGGGGGAGGATGTTCACCGGGAAGATGTGACAAGATGGACAGATGGATGGATGGACGGATGCCTGGTAGCTTCACTGGGAAGATGTCCATACCGGATGGGCAGGTTGATGGTACTGAGCACAGGTAACTAGCCACATGGCAGATCGTAGGCTAGAATAAGTGGAATACTTCTTAGTTATATCTAGTCAGACAGGGGCCTAAGCCAAGGTATTTGTAAATATATTTTGAGTCTAAGTCTTATTTCTGGGAACATGGAGCTGGAAGGAAGAACTAGAGCTTAACTTCAACAGAGATCCTAAGAAAATGTGGTGACAGATACTTGGGTCATATGCTTGTCACAAAATAGTCTCAGCGTTGTCCCTGAGGAAGCCTTATTTTGAAGGCTGGCTCTTCATTTCCTTTTAAGTTGTCATTCAGAGCTCATTTTGTGAGAATCAGCTGTCTAGCAATTCCCAACACTGTTCTCCAATATTTTCTTTAGGATACTAACCAGGATTCTAAACTATCTTTAAGTTGGAAAAGCGAGTTAAGCTATACTTCTCAAAAGACTGTTCAGTGACATTTGTAAGATTAGACATTTTAGCTGCACTTCACTGGAATCCTGAATAAACCCAGTTATTACGGAAAGTTCACAGAACTTAAACCAGTAAACAATTTTCAAAGAACACCCCCTAGGCAGCACTCCACCAGCTCCCTCAAAATGAGATTGATAACTTCCTGTTGGTAAGATGGTGACCATATCAATGCCAGCAAACGAGAGATGAGAAAAGGTTATAAAATGACTTCTGGGCAGCTTTTAAAATCATCTAAGGGGACTGAGGAGAAGGCTCAGCGGTTAAGAGCATTCACTGCTCTTACAGAGGACCTGGGTTCAGTTCCCTGCAACCACACTGTTCACATCCATTTGTAACTTCAGCTCTAGGGGATCTGGCGCCTCCTGTGACCTCTGTATGCCTGCAATGCTCACACACTCAGGCACGCAAACACATAAAATAACTTTTAAAAATTATATGTGCCTGAGGGAAAAGATTTCTACTTGAATTTAACTGAAGCCTTTGATTTGCAGAGAGGCATCAAATAGCCTATTTTTGACCAAGAAGAAGCTGTTATAGTTTTAGTACCCGCGGATTCAAGAAATGTATTTAACCTTTGTCAGCCACTCTGCTGTCTTTAAAAGTGGAGTTTCTAAACTTTGTCATTTCCCACCGACTGGCCAGCTCACAAAGAATAATTAGACATTTTCCTCCAAGAACTTTTTCTCAACCCTGTAAGAGACATTTCTCACAGGAAGAAGCAGAAATCATTGTCCAGGGATGGAAATTTTGAGGCTAGACACATGATGCTGCTTCACTGAACTATGTGTTCTTATTAAAGTTTAAGGGAAAAGCCTCGGAGATTTTTGGTTTAATTCAGTGTTTCCAAACACTAGAGTGTAAACACAAATAAAACAAAGCAATAATTAGCATTTCTAACAGCAGACAATGCACAGAGTAACGTATCCAATTAACAATAATTATATAGTGAGCAACGCTTACTGAATGCCCAGCGTGTGAAAGGCGACTTGAACGTGGGAGAGAAGAATACGAACAGAGTTTCTAGTTCTAGGAAAAGCCTTTAAATAGCACCAGTTTGAGGGTTTTTTAAATTGGGGAATCCAAATACACTCTTTACTTTTATGAGTCCCCCACCGCCTTTGAGGTGCTCCACATCTTCTGAGCAGTTATTCGCACGGAGCTCAAAGATGAAGCCTCAGTATTTTTGAAAACCTCAGAACTGCAGGGTATGGCCCAAACCTATACAAAAAAAAAAAAAAAGTCTGCTTTCTTCAGGGGGAGGGGAAAGACTCAGAAAACATTTAGTAGTAAAATGACTTCAAAAGAAATATTAATGGAGCAATGGCATTTGCACCCTCTCACAAGTTGACCCCTGAACTATGCACCACACACACTGTGGTTCGAGTGCATGCATGCATGCGCGCGCGCACGCACGCGCACACACACACACACACACACACACACACACACTAAATAACAAACGATTAAATTTTTAAAAAGAAATATCAAATGCCTGGAAATGTAATGGCCGGAACGTGGGAGGAAGACAGAAGACAGGAGGAAAAAAGAAAGGGAACTTTTACTTGCTTAAAATAGAATTTTAATGGTGAGATAAAACAATAAATGCTTCTAGATATGACATGCGGAAGCGCCGGTGTGGGTTAAGGAAACGGAGTCTTATGCTCTTCAGTTTACTCATCACAGGGATTACTAATTTGGTTCACATTTCACTGTTGACCAGAGAGTGTCTGTAAACGGAGCACAGCAAGGCCCAAGCTCAGCACTTAGGGCATATGATGGATACATGCTGTCCCCACTTTCCTTTCACTATAAAAAGGACCATAAAACTGTCACCATGTGATTGTCAATAAATACCAACAATGACCTAAATGGGAACTGACTTAGGCTTAGTTTACCTTGAAGAAAATCTGTTCCTTGAACATTTACCCTTTAAAAAGAAGACTGAATTAAATTATCTTTGGTCATGTTACTTGTTACAACTTTGGAATGCCATTTTTACAGCAATGGCAACACTGCTGGTAACACTGCTGAGGCTTCCAGCGAGGCAGAGGAGCCTAGAACTCTTATCCCAACTCCAGAGAGAAGCCTGGTAGTGTACCCATATCATAGACAGGTCTGTACAGACACTTTGGCCAACTTCTTTAACCTCTTTGCCCCTCCCTCAGTGTTCTTATCCTTACAATGGGGCTAAAAACCCCTGACCAATTACTGACTTCCCACCGAGCACAGGAAGCAATGTCTAGCACACAAGGTGTGTGTAAGCCCATGATGCCTGTGTTCTGACAGTTCGCATGACAGTTCTTTATATCAGGAAATCATGAACACTATTAGAGAGGCTAGAAAAATATTTTAGAATCATCTGATGGGTCACACTGTTAGTGGATACGTAACAAAGATCTTAACACATTGATACCCCTTAACCTAGCAAGTCTAGGGAATAGCAGAGTTCTATACAAACATCTACATAACAAGGCCAGTCTTCAAGTAGCCATAATACCGAGAAAGAAGAAGCCTATGTGTTCAGCTAAAAGTCAGTTAAACATGATGTGCCCAAAAGAACATGTTCTGTATCTTTTAAAAACCATGAGTAAGCTGGAAATGGTGGCCTTTACTTCCAGCACCGAGGGAAGCAGAGACAGCCAGATTTCTATGAGTTCAAGGCTAACCCCGTCTATGGTGATTTCCAGGCCAGTCAAGGATATATAATGACAACCTGTCTCAAGAAGAAAAAAAAAAAAAAACCTGTGAATAGCAGCACTGAGGAGATAGAGTTGTCTGTAACATGTCTGTCATGCAAGCCCAAGAATCTGAGTTCAAATCCCGGCACACTCATAAAAGCTGGGAGAAGTGATGCTGGTCTGTTACCCCAGCAATGTGGGAAGTTTGAAAGAGGCAAACACCTAGAGTTCAGTGGGTCAGTGTGTGAGTTTCAGGTTCAGTGAGAAACCCTGTTTCAAAACCAATAAATAAGATGGCATCAGGGAAAGCCCTTGGCGTCCACTGACCTCCACATGTATGCGTGCATACGCACGCACATGCACGCGTGTGCGCACGCGCACACACACACACATACACACACACACCATCCCACAACACACAACTGTACACACCTATATACTACATAGACAATTTTTAAAAATATATTATGGTTAGCATATGGTTCTTCAAAACAACCAAACATAGAACTACCATATGACGTCACTCCTGGCTAACACGCTTATGGAACTAAGGGAGCATGGCACAGAGACACCCGCACGTCTACGTTTTATGCAGCAACTCCAACAACTCTGAAATCAGCCTAGGTGATCGCTGCCAGATGCATGGATTGGGAAATGCGCATACACAATGGAAGTCTACCCAGCCTAAAGGAGACGGAAACAACCTCACCTGCAAAAAGACAGATGCTCCTGGAGATCATAATAGTAAGCAAGGTAAGCTAGACCCAGAAACAGAAATACACAAATGTTGAATGCGTTCTCTCACGCGCAAATCCTAACTCTGTATATAAATCATTGTATGTATGTGTGTGTTCATATACACGTCTGCACCCGTGCGTGCATGCGTGCATGCATGGGTACGAGAGAGAGAGAGAGAGAGAGAGAGAGAGAGAGAGAGAGAGAGAGAGTTAGAAAAGGAAGTGTGGAAGTGTTTGGGGGAAAGGAGGGAGTGGTGTTTATAAGGGAAGGGGGGAAGTGAACGCAAGAGAGTGAATATGGTCAAAGTACATGATGTGCATGAACAAAAAAGTCTCTATTAGGCCTATCGCTGTGTGCAATCAATGCACACTAATAAAAGTTTAAGTAAATAAAACAGCAAGGAAGAAATTCCAAAAACAATAATGTTTGGTTACAGAGACAGTAGGAGGAAAAGGAGTTGGTGCAGGTTGACCTGGGGACAGGGAGGGACAGCACAGTTCTTTAGGGTAACACAACCATCCTGTCCCCTCCCACAGTGGTAAGCTCCTGTCACTGCAGAGCTGCACAGGACAACTGGTGCTAGGAAGACTGACCCCGAATGCCAACTGTGGACTTTGGATAATGACGTGTCCATATAGAGTCCACCGACTGGAACCAACACCCAGCAGTGGAACAGGTGCTGATGGTAGCTGTGAGAGTGTGTATCTATGTGCGTGTGCGTGTGCGTGCATGTGCATGAGTGTATGAGCATGTGTGTGTGTGTTTCAACTCTGCACTCTCTACTTGACTTTGCTGTGAAGTTAACACTGCTCCAGAGGAAAGAGTCTATGATGTTTTTAAGCTCTTAAAATTAAAAACTCTGGCAGGACAGTGGGTGATGCATGTCTTTAATCCCAGTGCTCGAGAGGCAGAAGCAGGTTGATCTCTGAGTTAGAGGCCAGCCTGGTCTACAGAGTGCATTCAGAACAGCCAGGGCTACACAAGGAAACCCTGTCTCAAACAAACAAACAGGGACAAAACAAAAAATTAAAAACACTACTGAGTAACAAATACAATTTGGAAAAAGTCTGCAGATTAGACTCAATTTTTAACTACGCTTTTAGCATACAAGCAATACAAGAGATTTGAAAATATACTTTTCCGTGTTTTTATATTTTTGTTCTATGTATGGTCTTATATCACTCTGAAGTTCAAAAGAGGCTTAGGTTATAACTTGCTGGTAGACCGTGTGCTTAACATACCTGATGCCCTGGTTCAATCACCAATGCTAATTAATTAATTAATTACATGGGGAAAAAGTATTTAAAAGCAAATAGAGCAGTTCCAAGCAGGAGTTAGTGACAAACCCTATAATTTCAGCCTTAGGATAGGACCTGAGGCCAGAGAATGTACAGTCTAAAGCCAGCCTGAGCTACAGAGCAGGACTCTGTCTCCGAAAACAAACAAATATACCAAGCCCACGAGGCTGAGAGACATAGCTCAGTAGTCCAGTAGCTGCCTAGAGCATTCACGGCCCCATGTTCAACCCCTAGCATGCCAGCAATTAAAATAGCAACACAAATAAAGCCAAGAGAAGCTTCTGGACTTCCAAAACAGTATCCAATTTTCAAAACAAATTTTGGGCCAGAGGAACACAGAGCACAGGAGGCAAGAAGGTATGGGGGACAACAGTGACACCCTGGGGACTTGTGAAGGATGGGGGAGGTGTCCTTAGAGGTAGACAGAGGCTAAGGCAGGTCGGGTATGGAATGGGCAATGACCTATGGCTGAGAAGACAAAAACAGACAGCCTTAGCCATCATTCCCAGAAGCAGCCTGGAGTGGGCTTGTCACCCCCTCAGAGGTTCAACAAGTGAGCCCAAACACACCAGGATTTCCAGCTTCGATCTTTCTCTTATGACAAACTAACTTGCAAAGAATCCTAAGACAGAAAAAATTTAAGAAAGATCACTGAATATAATGAAATTTTAATTTATACTTGACTTCCACGTCTCTTCTAAGGTCTACAGTACTAGTAAAAGAAGGTTAAACCTCATATCTGCAATCAATGAACAACCATAGGGGAGGAGAATGTAGGATCCCAGCATGGTGGCCCACCTCTGTAATCCTCAGGAGGCAGAGGCAGGAGGGTTGGAAGTTTAAGGCCATCTTTGGCTACAGAGTGAACTGGAGGCCAGCCTAGACTACGTAAGCATAAAATATCAATAACACAAGTTAGTTCACCTAATGTAAACATGAGCCTTACGTGGTGCTTAACATTTCGACTTCCCGTCTACAGAGGCACTCTACTGTCTGATCATTCCTAATACAAGGAAACGGGATCTGAGAGATCGCTGACCCAGGCTCGGTTGCTTTGCAAATGTAAGACGGGAATAGAACCTGGGTATCCACGATGCTCATTCCAGGGCCCTTCCTGTCAAATATGAACCACTTTGCTGAAAAGGGTCTACACTGACAAAACTTCCTAGGAGACAGCCTATTTCCACAGAGGAATACCCTGAAAGAAACCGATGGAATAGCAAAGAGAACGCAGTTTAGCATGACACCACGCTCACCTGGATCCAACACACTAGAGAATCTCCTAACAAAATGTAGTTACATGAAACCTGCTCTCAAAATTCCACTAGGAAATAGAAATTCCAGATACAGTAGCTAAAGATCACGTACATCCTGAAATCTCTCCAGGCTGGGAAGGTAAACAGAAGTCCTTCAGCTTCTTTCATGTGTCTTTCAAAAAAAAAAAATCAGCCTTCTGAGGTCACTACAATGCCCTCTCTTCTGTGACAGGCACTTCTCCAACCTTTCCCACTCACTTCTATCTGCTTTTGTTCTTCAAGTTTCCCAGCTTCAACACCAAAGACTCCCCACCACCCAACATGCTGTACCAAGCCTGCTGGATCCCCTGCCTCTCACCATCCACTTCTAAATAAACCTGTATGAAAGGAACAGAAAGACACATACACACAGAGACCGTCCTTGGAGCAGAAATGGTCATATTATTTTACTCAATAGATTTGGATGCATGGTTAATTCATGACTAGTGTATTTTATTTCTCTTTGGAAAACTTACTTTTCAGCATGGCAGCCAGCTCATAACTATTTGTGTTATTGCCAATGAGAGTCCTGCCAGCACATGGCTATTCTTCTAAGTTGAACGATCTACCGACTGTCCTTGCATTACCTCTCCTGCGTCTCACTATGCTGGGCTGTACATAGCTGGCATTCTTCAGAGGTGTGAGGACAAGGGCATGATGATGCAATCGCTCTTAAGAGAGTAGAACCCAGCAAAGACTTAGCAAGTAATAAAAACAAATTCCAGGGAATGTTTACAGGAATGAAGAGAGCTAAGAGAGGACCAGTGATGGCCAGAAATGAATCCCAGAACCAAAGACAATTAAACACTACAGATTCCTGGACCAGAGATAACTCACCCCCCTGGGGGGAGGGGTTACAGGTGATAAAGACGGTGACCTACAGCATCATGGTCTCCTCAGTTCTACTATGGCTGCACACAATCAGGCAGAGCAACTGCTGTCAGTCTCTGCGCCCTCCCAGTCCCAGGCTTCTACCATTACTGCCTTCCACATTTTTCCTCATTCCCATCCACCTGGGTCCTACTCCGTGTTCTGTGAGTCTCACCCGTGAGAACAGCTAGCTGGGAGAGCAATGACGGAAGCAGGGGAACTATAGAAAACCAAGATGTGTTAATACGTTCCAAAGGACAAAGGCTCCCCGTGTCCTTCTGCATGGACCTCTAACCTGCCAGGTTGTTAGTATCAGTGACTGTTTGTGGAAATAAGCATGTGCTTCCAGCAAGAGACTGACCCCACCCCGCCCCCACCCCACCCCCGATGTGATAACCCCAACGTTACAAGAAGTTCCACTGCTGACAAAACTCAACAAAACTGATCAGTGTGAAAGATCCCCAGGAGACTTTTTAATTGAATAGACAATGAATTCTTGCACTTAACAATCTAAAAGAAAGAATAGGGCACCGCAAGAAAACAAGTGTCTCTCCATATCCATCCGGACCCCATACTTTTCTTTCCAAGAGGCAATTGTCGTTTTGAGGTATTTTGGGGTTTTTTTGTTTTTGTTTTTGTTTTTGTTTTTTTGTTTTGTTTTGTTTTATGGAACAGCATTTACGGTTACAAGCGAAAGTGCGCTCGAGTTCATACTTGACAAGAAGAGTCATTTTCTAATATTTAACATGAACGGTCATTTTCTAACCTGTGCCCTGATCTGTTCTTCCAGCCTAGAGGTCTTCGAGTGCCAACAGTGTTCTGGGTAGTCTTGCACTTTCGATAGCAATCTGATTTTGTTTCTGCATCCAAATTATTTAGTCAGTTCAGGATAACTTTTAATGCTTCTTCCTTAATCAATACTATAATAAATTTCTACACAAATTCATCCTGCAAAGTATATTAATAGAGAAACCCCTCGAGGTCCCTAGAATAAATTTTTAACTTGGGGAGTTAATGCCGAATGATGCTATCCCTAGGTGTCACATCTGCCATCTTGTTCACCTAACTATAAACCATGACGCTCACTGATTTCTGAAAGCCATGTCACCATAATGCATGAAAAGGGTTATGATGCTTGCCAGTACAAGGAATTCAGTACTGTAAGCTCGCATTTCTCTCCTCAGGAAGCAAGCATGATTTTGCATTTATGTGCCACTTCTAATTAACTTTCTGTGAAATGAATGGTTTGTTTATTTCCTTTACCCTTTTCTACTGGGTTATCAGTCGTTTTTCTCTTCTTGATACATAGGAGCAATTTGGACATTAAGAATGCTGTGAACAGTCTCTAACAATAAATTTTATCTTCTGTCCGTTACATGTGTGATCTTTCATCACATGGGGCTAGAGCTCTTTTGTTTTTGTTTACATTTTATTGCTTTTATGGTTTCCAGGATATTTAAAGACTTTATTTTAATGGAGAGTCAAGTGGTTTTCAAAATACCTGCTCTTCATAGCTTCTGGGGTCCGTGTTTTGATTTCCTCTGTTGGTGAAAGACAGGTGAGGTCACGGTCTCCTCCGTCCCTTCTGCTGAGCCTTTACTTCACCATCTGCTTCTGTTGGGGTCAACTCTGTCCTCCTCCCCTGTGTTTCTAGGCGGCTTTTTTTTTACATGAGCCCTACATTGCAGATCTCTCTCTCCTCTCTCTCTCTCTCTCTCCTCTCTCTCTCTCTCTTTCTCTCTCTCTCTCCTCTCTCTCTCTTCTCTCTCTCTCTCTCTCTCTCTCTCTCTCTCTCTCTCTCTCTCTCTCTCTCTCTCGTGTAGCTCTTGCCTCAATTTGAAACTTACTGGGATCAAAAAGAATATATTAATGTCTTTTCACAATCCACGTGCCATTCAAACTGCGCCACTCTTTCTATTCCTGGGAAATTATACAATAAACACTGTTCAGATGCTCTGCCTGATGGAGTGAGAATATGCAAAAGCTTGTCTAGCTGCTATAGATAAACAGAAAGCAAAAATATGAACATAATTTAAAATAAATCCAGACTTTCAACTTTGTCTCCAGAAATAACACATGACAAAATATATTTACTTTAATGTTCCTTTAGTTACTTAGGTATCTAGTGTATTTATTCCGTGTGATACTGATTTACAACAACGAGATGAGGATGTAGCTCAGTGGTGGACCACTCACCTAGATCCCAAAGATCCCAGGTTCTATCCCCAACGCTACAATATAAATAAGTAAATAAAACTTAGCTCTAGTTTAGGGCATGTGAGGTAGCACCTACAGCTGAAAATTGAGGCCAAGTTTATTTTTAGTTTGACTTCTGAAAAAAAAGATTCTAAAAATAAATGGGTGTTACTTTTCCTTCTGCCTTTACAGGTTTGAAGGGGTGTCTCTATAAGAGGGAAGGCAAAACCGACATGTCAAGGTCCTATTCCTGGCCAAAGTGCCGCTGACTTTGTTAACATAAGCAGGCTGGCTGTCAAGGAAATGAAAGAGTAGCCAGTTCAGGAGGACTTAACTTTCCCCTTTGCCTTCCCACTACTGAACAAACTACGGTGCTATAGTTGGCCAAAAAGCAAACTCTCAGAGCTGGAGAGGCGGCTCAGTAGTTAAGCACACCTGCTGCTCTTGCAGAGGACCCTGGCTCAGTTCTCAACGTTCACAGGACGACCATCCATATCTCCAGCTTCAGGGAATCCCATGCATTTTTCTGTGGCGCACATACATGCATGCAGGTACTCATACACATAGAATAAAATAAATCCTTAAAAAGAACAAACACTAAAAACTACATACACACATTTTCATTTTCTAGTCAGACAAGAGAAAAGGCAAGGGGGAAATATGTAAATGCATGGATGTATGTCACAAGAAGAGATTAAAATCTCAGTCCCAGCTCACTTTCTCATTCATCTACCCTTAATTAGGGTAGGCTTTACTTCCTGTCCTCACTATCAGAATTCAGTTACTTGTCAAAGCTCAGCGTTATCTGCAGGGCCCTTGGGGTTAAGTGTGGGGCCTCCTTTCCTTAACTTGGAAAATACGAGGCACCGATAGTATGGGTTTTTCTATTGCGTTTTTCTTTCGGTGTGGTTTTGTCTTTCCTGCACCACTAAAGACAAACTCATGCCTAAGCATGACAGGCAAGAACTCTATCCACCCAGCCCCAGTACAGACAATGTTTAATCCCTTCTGGCTTGAAAAATCTACGAGCCAACTTAGCATGAGTCATTCGAGCATCAACAAAAATGTGACCATTTCTGCTGCCTGAATATTTTCTTCACATATTAGAAAGACAAAAAAAAAGACAAAACAAAACATCAAAAGGTGTGTGTCCTAGTTAGCTTTAACTGTCAATTTGTATAAGCCTCATCTGAGGAACTACCTAGATCAGACTGTAGGAAAGTGTCTTGATTATTAATGGATATAAGAGGAGCTAGCCCACTGCAGGCAGCACCATCCACAGACAGATGGTCTAGGCTGTATAAGAAAGCGAGCTAGGCAGAGCCTTGTAAGTGAGCCAGCATGCAGGACTTCTCCATGTTCTCTGCTTCAGGCTCCTGCCCGAGTTCCTGGTCTGACTTTCCTCTATGATGGACAGGGTGACTTGGAAGTGGAACCCAAATAAATCCTTTTCCTCCTGTAAGTTGTTTTTCATTCACAGTGCTTGTCATACCGATACGCAGCCAAAAATGACAATCTATCTCATTCCTTATAAATAAAAACCCAAGCAAGGAATGGCTGTAACCCCAATCTTCATGCAGCGGAAGCAGAGGATCTTGAGTCTGAGGTCAGCTTGGGCCACATAATTAGTTCAAGGCCAACCTGAACTACATAGGGAGAATCTGTCAAAACAGAAATAGAGCAAGGGAATAAATAAAAAGCTGGCACCCTTGTCTCCAAAGGGGAGCGCAGAAACTCTCTTATGACAGAGCTTTAGAGGGCTTACATTTATCAAGGAGGTATAACGAGACAATGTGACTGCATGTGTGTATGCTTGACAACTTTCAATCAGGGACATTAGGAGAGCCAGTCTAAAGGTCAGGCCTAATACATTATCTGTGTCCTTGGAAAGTGGCTATTAGCATCTTCACTCCGGGTATGCAGTGACTTAGAATCGGAAGTCCCCCACCCTCACGTTGCAAACCATGAATGTGAGGTTTGTCCTTCCTATCGAACCCTTCTCCTGTAACCCCAGGATTCCCTCAACTCTGTAGATCAATGACACCTTCCACGCCGACACACCACAGTATCCTATCAAGATATTTGTTTATGTTATATCCGTAGATGGACAATACAAATGAGTCTTCTGTTCTACACGTTCAATGACTTTCCTGCACCCACTCAGGTACATTAGAGGGTTCCTTCAGTGCAGGAACCTCACCACTCCTGAGGCTCCAAAGCCTCTGTGTTCAAACAGAAGTTGACAGGAACCAACTCATTAATTAACATCTGAATCCACTGGAGCTTCTCTAGCTCCCATGGTCAAACATCTCTGACTCTTTCCTCTCTTCCTTACCTAGGATCACATCACAAGCTCTAGATTATCTTCTCGGTGATTTAAAATTAACTCTTTCTCGGGGCTGGGGATTTAGCTCAGTGGTAGAGCGCTTACCTAGGAAGCGCAAGGCCCTGGGTTCGGTCCCCAGCTCCGGGGGGGGGGGGGGGGACCAAAAAAAAAAAAAATTAACTCTTTCTCATCTTCTCCAAACTTGAGAACTCTCGGATAACCAGGGTTCCTGCCTTGAATCCCTCTTCCTACCTTCTTTCTACCCATCATCCCCTGGACATCTGGAGCAATTTATCTGTTGGAAAATTGCCAATGTCTGCCTCCTCCATGGTCATACATTTCCTTAGTTCCAAGTAGCCCTCCTCCTCTCAGTGTGACCACTTCCTGCTCATCCTTCCTGCCAACATTCTTCACCAACACTTGGCAGTTCATGCTTATACACAAGGGCAGCTTCTTGTCCTTCAAATGACACCTTCTGGGTCTGGTGCCACAGAAGTTTGTTGTTGTGTGACAGCTCCAATGACCTTGTTTTCTTTTTCCTGAGAATTTTAAAATACCATCACTGGTTCATTGCAAGATGCACTGGTTTTCTTCTTAATAATATAACGATTATCTATGAACTGACCGCCCAGTCCTAAGTAAGATCACTGTGTGGAACTTTTAGCCACCTGTGGTCATCTCCCTGATCCCCCTAAACAACAACTGCACGTTTTTTAAACATTTATTTGGGGACATACGTGCCACAGCTTGAGTAGAGAGGTCAATAGACACCCTGTGGGAGCCAGTTCTTTCCTACCACCATATGGATTCTAGGGATCAAATTCAGGTCATCGGGTTTGCAACTGGCCTTTACCTGCTGAGCCACCTCGCTGGCCCCATCCCAAGTGTATTTTAGAACATGTATGTTAAAAAAAAAGTTTACTTGCTTATCTGTGTTAGCTGGTTTCCTTGGCTTCCCTGAGTAAGTAAGTATCTTGGAATAGAATGTGGCAATCTTTAGTAATTCAAACACTCACAGAACTCTTCAGCCCAGCAATTCTATCCCTTGGTATCTGCTCTGGAGAAATGTTTACACCTGTACCTAAGGAAACATAGTGCAATAATTTTTTTCCAGTGCAAAAGGAAGTGGCCACTGGCTGGAGAACAGAGAAACACTGTTTTAGGACAGAGATGGAATATTGTACAGCCATGGAAGTCAATTAGCTACTGCTACATACAACATGGCAACGATACAGTGTTGAGTAAGGGAGTTAAAAAAAAAAAACAGAAACAAAGGGATAATGATAAACTTTTTACTCCAAGATTTTTAAAGTCTAAATATGACTTAACTTTGACAGTAAACAAAAGCAAATTTTTCTTCTCTCAACAACTTGTAACTTGTCTTTCTTAAAGCGGATGAGGGCTGAAACATCTCCCACAGAACCTAGACTAATGTCTTCAATGAAGTAGGGACTTAATGAGTTATTACCAACTGAATGATCACACACGGCTAGTTAGCCAAGTATTGTAATAAAAATGAAACCTTCGGGCTGGAGAGATGGCTCAGTGGTTAAGAGCAACGACTGCTCTTCCAGAGGTCCTGAGTTCAATTCCCAGCAACCACATGGTGGTTCTCAACCATCTGTAATGGGATCCAATGCTCTCTTCTAGTGTGTCTGAAGAGAGCTACAGTGTACTCATATACATAAAATAAATGAATCTTTAAAAAAAAAAGTGAAACCTTCTTAGTCTTCTTAACTTCATGAGTGATCACATAAAGTTTTTGTTTACTTATAATTTACATAATCCATTTATAGTACCACTACAGACCTCTCACACACACACAAAAAAATTAATCTTGGACAGACTGCGTTTCTTACTGAAGCAATGTTAACTTAAGTATGAGTGAAATTCACTTGAGGTCAAATCAAAGGAGAGAAACGACAACTTCTATTACATGATTCTCTGAAATCAGAACTACAGTTCTGTCAAACAGAACTACAACATACTAAAACCAAGAGACATCTGATAAATCACCACAATTTGAAACAGAAGTCTCTCCCAAAGAATGCATCCACTGAATATATCACTGTCATTGACATAACTGAAATTTTTGGACAAAACCAAGAGGTTTTAAGGATGGTAAGAACAAAGGTTTTTAATTTCAAAATACCCTGTTAGCCTAAAAAGTATTTTGGGTAAAATATATTAAATGAGGAAGCCAATAACAGTTGTAATATTCCACCAATCAGGGCCTCCTTGTAACCCAATGAGGCATGCACATTTTCTGTAGGTGATTATAGCCGAGTTACACAGCATCTTCCCTTCGACCTTGGGAACCTGCTCGCTCCCAGAGTTACTGCTAGGTCTTCTGATTCATTTATTATGAGTCTTTGTACCTGCAATGCTGTACCAAGCACTAGATAGGAATATCAACATCATGAACTCACAGTACTCAAAACTGTAGAAATGCTTCCAAAAGCCAAGGGGGTGGGGGTGGAGAGGGAATATATAGAAACGTATGCAAAAACTTAAAAAGAGGAAAGTAAAGTGTAATAGTTTTAAGATGGGAAATTTAATTTTCCTTTGAAATACACATTTCTTTACGTCTGTGACATAACTATCGATTAATATGTATTTTTTAATTTAAGAAACATGTTCAAAATATTATTGTTAGGAGAAATTGCAATTGAATATAATATATGATTTATTAAATCTTGCCCAGTGATTCCAAAATGGAAATTCTTATTTTAAAAAAGCCTTATAGGACTTTCTGTCCAGAAGCGAGAAACAATTTGGCAACCCGGGGTTCCGTTTAGTTTCTGTCTTCATGTCCATTATGTAATGCTTTTCCCAGCTTTAGGTCTCTAGTTTCACCAACCTTTCAGGTAGATCACAGAATCGTCACAGAATCAGCATCTGGTCATAACTTTTAAAAGCAGCTTAAGATGTGCTTTACGGTGCGTCTGCATACGGTAGAGGCTTTTAGAAATCTGCGGGTGCCATTAGTTCTCCGCAGCTTCCTCCCCAGGTTTCCCATCCCTCCTCCCCCAGCGTCCCCGTCGACTCGATCTGCGGGCAGCTCCAAGCTCGACGCAGGGGAAGCACGTCCTGACTGCAATGCAAACCCTGTCCCGGTCTGAACCAGAGAAGGTAGCTCAGGCAGCGAGCGTGGACGCAGGCTGCAGGGAGGGCTGCAGGGACACCAGCCGGGGTTAGCCAGGAGTGCTCGCGAGGACAGTCCGCAGTGCACGCGCACAACCAAATCCGATGCACAACTTGCCCGGCCACTGCCCGCGGCTCCCGGATTCCCTGAAAGGTGCAGCGTAGGCGTCAGCTCTCGCAGGCGCGGGCGCTTTCACCCGCACCGGTTCGGTTCTCCGCCGACAATTACATCAGTCCTCCCGGCCCCGACTTCCATTCCCAGCCAGCCGGCCCGGGGGTGAGGGCAACGGGGATGAAGAACTGCCGCGGGGGGCGGAGAAGGAGGGCAGAGAGTAATGCGTGTATCAGGAAGCCGGATTCCCCGGCAGCCACGGGAAGGGCGGGCGGGCGGTGAGCGGGGACCGTGACACCGGTACCCCCTCCCACTCTGACCACATTGGGGACCGATTCGTCCACCCTCGCTTCCGCGCTACCCAGCCGAGGAGCCTCCGGAGACGGCGATGCCTTGGGGGCCTGGGGCTGCGGCTGCCCACCAGCGTATCGCCAGGGTCCTCGGCCCTCTGGACGCGCACAATGCCCCCGGGCCGCGCAGCAAGCACCGGGTATCCACCCCGCGGCCGAGAGACACTTACCTGCAGGGCGAGCCGTAGGTCGCCGTGGGAGATGGCCCGTGCGATCCGCCCGGCGCGCAGGCTGGAGGAGGCTCCGGAGGCGCGGAGGACAGGCGCTGCCTGTGCGGTGCTGTGGTCTCCAGCGCGGACAGCGGCGGCCGCGCGGCGCCTCCAGTGGTCCTCCGCGCCGCAGCCCCTCCTCTCCCACGGGCGGGGCGCGCTGGCGGGGCGGCGCTCCGGGCTCCCCGCCCCCGGCTCCGGAACACCCGCCAGTCCAGATCGTTCCCGCGGGCTCCATGGTGTCCTGCTCTGCTCCCACCGCGCCCGCTTCGTGCGGGCTCTAGCGCCGGTCTCGTCCCTGCCGGGCGCCCGCGGGAATCCGTGGGGTACCGAGATCAGTCACCCGCCAGACCCTGCCCGAGAGAGATAGGCCCCCCGCGTGTCCAGTCCAGCCGCGGCGGGAGCGCTGGGCTGGAAAGAAGAGGCCGAGAATGACTGCAGCGCTCCGGCCATGGAATGGTGGGAGACGGCTTCACCGGGAACTGCAGTCTGACGGCCTCCGCTCTGCGAGACCAAGCCCCTGGCCCTCGGCGCCCTTCGGAGGCCTCATTCAATAAACAAACAATAAGTGCAGGCTCTCTGCCCTGCGAACTCCCAGTCCAGGAGAGACACTTGGAATGTGGAAGGAAGGGCCAATGGCCTTAAGTCCCTGGCAAAGCCCCGCAGTGTCGGTGCAGCCTCCTTACACCCTTCCCACCTAGCAACTTCCACACTTAAGCTATTCCTGGCACGCGTCCAAGACCAGATTGATCTAAAGGCAAATTTGCACGGAGGGAGGGGGTAGTTTAAATATTTGCACAGACGTTTCTTCTGTAAAGGGATAATTGAAGAATGTCCCTGTATCAAGACGTTTCTGTCATCAACAACTTCAAGGGAACAAATCCAGACAACTGGGCCAAACAGGAACTCTTAGAGCGCTCTAGCTCGTTTGAATTGGAAGGGGGTCGAGTTCCTTTAAACACTGATGATCCTGTCCCCTACTGAGATAGTCCCGATGACGTTTCACAGTTGTCAGTGCTGATAGGATTCTGGTGTGCTCTGACATACCTCTGAGCACTCTTGCCGACTTATCATTTCTCTTGAGTCTCCTTATATGTGGGATTAACTTCTTCTATCCCGAGTAATGACCATCTTAAAATAACAAATGCTGGACCTCATGACACATGGCAGTCTCACCCCAGTTTCCTCCCTGTGGAAACAGTCTCCACACGGGAGCCATAAGGTTGGTGAACTTCACTCGGTTATAGCTCCTTTTCCATCTGGGTCCCAGTGTGGCGGTAACTACTGAAAAACAGCTTTCACACTCAGACATAGGCAGCCGTGAAAGATATCAGACGGTGAAAGGAGACCAGAGAACTCTCAGTCTTTATCTAAAAAACGTCCTCTCAAAATTTTTCACATCACCCCTATTAGCGGAATCATAAACTACCCAAGGATCTGGGGGAGCTACCAAAACCCACACCTCACAATTTATTGCATGTATCTCTTTGCTATTCTCTTCCATGGCATTGTTTGGAAGACAAATTTAATACCTCAGAGGGAAACATCTCCTGCCTGTCTTGTTGACTAATGGCCAAATGAGCTGCAATGGCGCTACTCCATCCATCTAGGACAGCGGGTGGATTAAAGGAAGCCAGGTGTGTGTATAGAGCTGCATATCAAAGCCAGTTTCACCACTCTGGCTGTGTATCACAATATTTAGAAAACTCAGCCTGGCAGAGAGGTGTAAATATGAGGAATGGACTCTACCCCGTTCTCCAGCTACAGAAGTACCGTTGCTCCAAAAAGTGCCATCACAAGTCAGATGTTAGCTAAAAGGATCTCTGCTCCTGCAACCCATCCCTTTTATTTGTCTCAGAGAGGGACTTTTTCTGTGAAAAAAGATAAGGATGTTCTTAAATGCCCAGTGCTATTCCATTGCATGCAAATGAACTGAGCCGCACTTGAATCACCACAGTCCCACCATCAATTCATCCCCTCACACATCTGCTTTCATTGCAGGTTTCTATCGGGTGCTATTTTGGCTGGGTTTACTTAAAAGGCTGAAAAGCTTGCTAGTACTTCATTGAAAGATGCAACCCCAGGGCATTGTGTATGGAGAAGTGGTGAAGTGAAACTCAAGCTGAGAGACTGGCCAGGTGTTTGCCGAGGGAGTTATCTGGCCCTTTTGAATACACCAGAGAAAGAAGTCCTATACCTTGTCATCAGAATGTTTGGACTGGATTGTTGTTCGGGCTACTTGGTAATGCTGAGAACTGTGCTTCCTCAAGTCTCCATTCCTGTCTGTTTACAAGTCTATGTCTGAGAAGCAAAATTAACACAGCAGATACTACATTTCAAAAGTCATGGGGTCGGGGATTTAGCTCAGTTGTAGAGCGCTTGCCTAGGAAGCGCAAGGCCCTGGGTTCGGTCCCCAGCTCCGGAAAAAAAAAGAACCAAAAAAAAAAAAAAAAGTCATCATTGGTTCATAGTGGCAAAAGATAAAACACCATTTGGAAAGGATGAAAACGAGGTTCGAGGTACATGTCCTCACTCTTCCCTGATAGCTCTGGAATGACTAGAGGCCAGCTAACTGACTTAACAGAGACTCACAGGGTGTGGGGTCACAGCAGCCCTGTCCGCAGTCCCTCTCTAACAGCAGGATGTGCGTGTTTTCCCGGCTAGTTTGGACTCTCTTACCTGTGTCAAGGCTGATCTTCAGTCCTTCACCCCCCTCTTTGAGACTTTTCCATCTCCTCTCAGAAATGTGAAGATGACTCCTTATGACAAATTTCCTATTACAAACACTCCCATTGGCGCTGGATTCCCCAAGATCCCCTGTTTGAAGAACCTTTAGCCTGAGCTGAACTGCTTCCTTCTTGCAGTAAGGCAGGTAGGTGGGAGCGGGTGTGGCAAATGGGAGTTGAGCTGCTGAGAAGCAAAGAGAAAGGGGGAGGTGCTCTAAATGTGCTTGATACGAGAGGCAGAATTACCCATCATTTGACATTGTGTTGCTTTATAGAAGAGATTTAGCTTTGACACTGTGTAACTATTCGGGAATTATTAGTAAATATCCTGTATTAGTAAATAACTCATATAACCAAAATGAACAATTACTTGATCTTTCGTAGGGTATCATTTTGGCTTCTAGAATAGAATATAAATCAAACATCAGTCAGAAAATTCTGACCGTACTTTCTCCCAGCTGTGGAAGAATCCTGAGTTTCTCATTAGGATACAAATTTAAGCATACAAATGAGCATTCCACTTTTAAGTTACTTTTTAGAGAATAGAGGTACACTTTGAAACAGATTTATCAGGGCTAGCAAGGGGTGGGTGAGGAGACTTGCTACCACGCCTGATGACCTGAGCTATTTTCTGAGACTCACATGGTAAGAAGAAAACCAATACCTACGAGTTGTTCTCTGACATCCATACCCACACATGGTGGGCATACATGCACACAACCCTCCGGAGGAAACCCCATGCGGAAAAAAACAAATATATGTAATTTTTAAAAGATGTATGTGTATCTGTGTGTGTGTATCTCTGTCTCTCTATGTCTCTCTGTCTCTCTGCCTCTCTCTCTCTGTGTATCTCTGTCTCTCTCTGTCTCTCTGTCTCTCTGCCTCTCTCTCTCTCTGTGTGTGTCTCTCTGTCTCTCTGTCTCTCTGTCTCTGTCTCTCTGTCTCTGTCTCTCTCTCTCTGTGTGTCTCTCTGTCTCTCTGTCTCTCTGTCTCTGTCTCTCTGTCTCTGTCTCTGTCTCTCTCTCTCTCTGTGTATCTCTGTCTCTCTCTGTCTCTCTGTCTCTCTGCCTCTCTCTCTCTGTGTGTCTCTCTGTCTCTCTGTCTCTCTGTCTCTGTCTCTCTGTCTCTGTCTCTCTCTCTCTCTCTCTCTCTCTGTGTGTGTGTGTGTGTGTGTGTGTGTGTGTGTGTGTGAGTGAAGCCAGAGGCATCAGATCCTCACGAAGCTGTAGTGACAAGCAATTTTAAGACATCATAATGCGGGTGCTGGGACAGAATTCAGATCCTCTGTAAGAGCAGTAACTGCTGATCCATATCTCCAACCGCTCACGTATTTTGGAGTATCAAGGAGCATAGTAGGAAAAGCAAAGAGCCCACTCTTGACACACTGAGTTCTTAGGGGATGGCCGCCCTGGTTTCTGGGGCTTCCAGGTGAGAAGAGTCTTCCTCTAGCCTTCCTTACAGCCTGCTTGGCAGATTTGGTGGTGGCTTTGCATGTATACATGTCCCACCCATCCTGAAGCTGACGAAAAGCTTCCCCTAAATCTCATATACTGTTGAGTCCACTCTTCCCAAGAAGACTGTCATCAGGAAGCTGAGTTCTTGAGAAGTCTAACCTGGCAATACGGCCCCACATCCTTCACGCCCTCATTGTCATCATCTCCTGGAGTGGTTTGCTGATCCAGACCAGATAATACCACTGTCTTTATTTCAGAATGAACCTTCTGTTCAAACAACCTTCACTCAACTTCAAAAAGGATGAAGAATTGAGTATTGTTGAGCTTACACGAACAGATCAGCTCATCCTGCTGAAGGCAGGAGAGAGTGATAACTATTTGTTCCTTTATTTAATTCAATAAATATATTCAAATGGCCAGTATGGATTAGTCACTGTTCTTGGGATTAAGCTATTATAAGTAATTTGCCCTGAAGAAGTTCACCTTCAGAGATAGCAATTTACTCGATAGATAAATAAATTCTAAACCAGAAACTCATAGATAATACAGGATGTAGAGCATAAGTAACAGGGATGGGAAAGGATTGTCGAATAGCCAATTAATACAATAATGAGGCAGGTCACCGGAGGTCCCCACTCCCACTCCACTCTACATTGTAATGTACGTGCCTGTGTTCCAGCAAGGGGAAGACCAACCAGAGTGCCTGGCACAGTGGATGAAGGAGTATATAATGGGCCAGATCACAAAGGGCCTGAAAGCCACTACTCTAGCTGCTGTGTTGAAACAGACACTACAGGAGCATGGGTGGGATCAGAGAGGGGCCTCGTTCATTTAGTTCAGGGATTAAGGCGCTGTAGGGCCAGCTAAGGCTATGATAAGGAGAAATAGAATTAACAATGCATTATACAGGGGTAGCCACTTTGTTGTTTTTTCTGGTGGGCTGGATTCCTGGTGGATTAGGTGATGATGGTATTTAAATGACTTCGGAATGAGACTTGTTTTCATCACATTAGAGTAGAAACACTCCCCTGGTCAAGAGTATAGAATCTCTGGCTTGGGTGGAGGACCAGCATCCCTGCTGAGTCTGAGTCGGGTCAATCCCGTTGGCTAAGGGACTACTCCTGCAAAGGAGGACTGGTCCCAAGCCCCACCACAGAGATAGGTGGAATAACTAGTGTTTTAATGACACTTACTTTTCCTCCCCAGAGTCAATAGCTAATTGGTTGGCTGCAGCTTTGTAAGTCTTCTGGCTTTTTTGACTTATTTAGGAAAGCAAAACTTGTTTCTTCTTTCCATCCCTCCTCTAGGCGTGCTTTCCTTAATGTTTTGGGTTTGCCCAATATTTTAGGGCTCCTAACTCTCTAAAGTCTCCTCTGTCATTTGGCTGCCTGTTGGGCATGTGACTGACTTCCTCCATGTCAGCTGACGTGGCTTGCCCCACTCTCTACTTCTCTCCTCCATTCTCCAGAGAGCTGTTGAGTTCACATCTGTCCTGTCTGGGGCTTCCTTTTAAATTAATAAAATTCTTATTGAGCTTCTAGTTGAGCCCACTCTTAAATTATTTTATTAATGAGACCAAGAACCCCAAGAAGGGAATACAAGTTTCCCCCATATCACCTGATGATCCAGATAGGAACACCAAAATTCCAATAACAATTAAATTATTCACTAAGTGAGGTTGAGAAAGAATGAAAGGGTCTTTGGCTTCCTGTGCAGGTAGCACTCGTTACTGATGAAGATGCTAATATCTGAGAGTGGTCATTACACACACACACACACACACACACACACACACACACACACACATTACTGATGAAGATGCTAATATCTGAGAGTGGTCATTACACACACACACACACACACACACACACAGGGATGTGCAGGAGGGAGGGAAGGACAGAGGGAGAGAGGGAAGGAGGGAGGGAGAGAGAGATTGTTGAAGGAAATCAACCACATGTATCTCACCACTTGCTTCTCTGAAGTCTTAGTGAAAACTTCTAACATATTCCTTCTGCCTATAGGCCAGATTCTTCCTTTCCTTGTTATTGAATCAGTCCTTCTTGGACAAGCCCCCTTTCCTCCAGATAAGCTAAAAGAACAAGAACTCAGCCTGCTTTTTTTGTTTTGTTTTGTTTTGTTTTTTGAGAAGGATCCTTGCTGTGAAGCCCCCAGGATAGGCAAAAATTCTCACAGTTCCTTCTTCTCCCTGCCAAGTGCTGCTTGGTTTGGGGCTGGGACTGAACCCAGGGACTTGCTCTTGGCTCGATCACTGAGTCCATTCTGAGTCTCAAGAACTCACCAGTTCTTGGTCCTCAGTGGTGCTGTGGATTTGAAATTTCTCTATGAACATAACAATAAATGCTGTAAACGGGAGGCAAGTCATTGCCTCTCTCTGGATGACTTTGAAGGATTATCTCCCTGTCTTTGTCTGCAGTCATTATTACTACTGGAAGGAGTGGGTCAGGCCTTGTTGGGTGTGGTGAGATCCCTTAGCTGATTCCAAGAGTTCACGTTTTAAAGATACTGAATCCAGAGTGAGAAAGTATCTTTTCTAATCTCTTTTCATTTAGGGTAGCTCACCTCGGGAACGAGTCTCCATTTAGCATCCCTACCAATCTCCCATCTTAACAATCAGTAAGCATTACAGACTCAAGCTGTTGGCATCTGGAATTTAACAAAACGTTGTGTTGGTTGGTCTCATAGCAATCGTTTCAGGGGTCTATTCCTGTGGTAGAGCTTATTTTCAAAATGAATTTATTGAGAGGTGGGTATGATGGCACACACCGCACGTCCCAACTACACAGCAAGCTTGAAGCCAGCCTGGTCTACATGCTAAGTTAGACCTTGTCTTAAAAAAAAAGAGAGAAAAAACATAAATAAAGGAGGAGAGTAATCCATACGAGGGGCTGTTTGTTTGTGGTGCTGGGGGGCAGTGTCAAATCAAGGTGCCACCTATGCAGAATCACGTGTTCTCCCAAGATTTTTTTCTTCCCCCACCCCTGTCCCCCACGTTTGTTTTTGTTGTTCTTTTGAGTTAGGTTCTCATCTGGACAGCCCAGGCTGGCCTGCACCTTGTACAACTGTCTTGTACAACTCAGTCTCCTGAATGATGGGGTGACAATATTGTGCTACCCATTCCTGGCTGTTAAGGATATTCTTCGAATCTATTTTAAAATGACCCTAAGAATCTATATGAGAAACACATTGTCATGGTCCATGTTTATTGTGAGGTGCTTAGAGTTCATCGGTCACTGAGACGCAGCGGGCAGAGGGCCCCTCTCTGTCCCAGCTGGGGGCTGCAGCTGATTGCCTCAGAACACCGAACTCTGGAAAGTTAGTCTGCTGTATGATTGAGCCTGGGATCAGAAAAGGAGGGAAATCTCATCGTTATCATTATCTTATCATTAGATAAGGCTCTTGTCTTAGTTACTTTCCTATTGCTGTGACAAACTACTATGACTGGGGCAACTTATAAAATACAGCATTTAATATGGGGTTGTGGTGTCAGAGACCTAGACTCCATGATGGCAGAGCACAGTCATAGTGCCAGGGTTAGCAGAGAGTTTGCATCATGACGTGCAAGTAGGCGGCAGAGAAAGAAAGACACTGGGAAACCTCAAAGCCAGCCCCCAGCAACACACCCACTCTAGTAAAAGCCACGCCTCCTAATCCTTTTCAAACAATGCCAACTAGGGACCAAACAGATGAGCCAACGGGAAGCATTCAAACCAGCACAGCTTTGAATCTGAGTGGAGCGGGATGGCAATGTGAGAATTGGGCAAGTCCTGGCTTATGGTTTCTAGAGATTGGGGAACATTAAACAACTGTCATGTGCCAAATCAGCAGGCTAGACATCTTTGCACTGCCTTTATGTTGGCATCCTTTTCTGCAAAACGGCGTGTTAAAAACTGCTTCGTTTTCAGTAGCCTCTTGAATTGGTTATTCTGCTGTCCCACAGTCAGGAGAGGTGGCACACAACTATAGTCCCCACACTCCCAAGACTGAGGAGGGAAGATCAAGAACTCACACCTGGTCTGGTGTGATGGCGCACACCTTTAGTCTCAGCACATGGAAAATAGAGGCAAATGGATCCCTATGAGTTCAAGGCCAGCTGGGTCTACAACGTAAAACCCAGCCTAAAACAACAACCACCACCACAACAACAGCAACAGACAAAAAAAAAAAAAACCAACCCAAACCAAAACAACAACAACAACACACAAAAACCAAACCAAACCAAAGCAAAAAAAAAAATAATAATAAAAATAAAAAATAAAAAAAAATACCAGAACCTAAAAGAAAAGGTTCAAGACCAGCATTGACTATATGGTAAATCCTTGCTCTAAAAACCTAAATCCACTGGTGATACCTTGAATCTGAGCTCTCACTCAAGGGAAGAATCTTGATTCTAATCACCACTTACATTTTTAATTTTTTATGGGATGAGGTTAATATAGGGTCTTACTTTCAGCCCAGGTTGTCCTGGAATTCATTCTGTAGCCCAAGCTAGCCTTGAATGCTTGGTGAGCTCCCTGAGCACTGGATTACATCCAGGTTTAATTTTTTTTTTAAGATTTACTTATTTAATGTATCTGAGTACACTGTAGCTGTCTTCAGACACACCAGAAGAGGGCATCGGATCCCATTACAGATGGTTGTGAGCCACCATGTGTTTGCTGGGAATTGAACTCAGGACCTCTGGAAGAGCAGTCAGTGCTCTTAACCACTGAGCCATCTCTCCAGCCCCCAGGTTTAATTTTTATTCTAGGACCAAGTAACACTTCATTCCATAAAATAGAGTAAGTGTCCATTTTTAAAGTAGAAATACAAATGCCATATTTAGAACAACTAAGGCTATCTCATGTTTTAAGCTATAACTTTAGGGTAGCTTCTGAGGTTGGTGATTGGATAAAACTTGTCCTAGTGGCACAAATGCACAGCACACTATGATGCTTAACATGGGGGAACCTTTCCCTTGTGCAGCACACCATGACACTGACGCTGGTGGAATCATTCCTTATCACCTTGACATGGTATCAAATGATGCATGATGGACCAGGGTATAGTTTATCTCAGTAGGGAAAAATTAAAAATAGTAAGGCTGACATTTTACATTTATGCGATTGAAACAGCGTACCGCTAAGAAATATCAAACTTACGTAACCTGAAAGTGGTTGTTAAAGTCTTTAATCCTTTCCAGAACTGTGTAGTTTAGGCAGGATTTTAAATCCCACATTGTTGTGATTTCCGTAATCAAAAGCATTGATTTGCATTGCCCATGATCTGCTGAAAATAGATGTTAGCAAGTACAACAGAGCTAACATATGTCATTAAGAATTAGACCTCATTGTTTCTGCAAAAATGATTGAATCTGCTAGTGCAGGATTTATAGCAATTTTTCAAATAGGAACAGTTTCAAAGACTAGCTTTTCCCAAGATATTTCCCCAAGGACATATCCTAAGAGAACTCCCATTTGGTGTGTAGATAAAATGATTGTTCACATGGATAATTCAGTGGGGGGTAGCAAAAGCTACCCCATCTTACTGATGCCAACACACTCATTAATTTTCTTCCACCAACCTTTGGAAGTGTTGTGCGCAGAGGAAACCTCATAAAACCTAGTTTCCCCTATTTTAAGCTTTTTAAAGGACAGTGGGGTATTAAATCCTATTAAAATGCATTAAATTGAAATATTTTTATTGCCCTTTAAGAAAGTTTTTCCATAGCACATTAAGCTTAGGCACACTTTAATCAATTATCAAGGGATATTTTCAAAACTATTTTAAAAATGACAGGAGATGGCCAGAGAAACCTCATCTCATTAAAACAACGACAAAAAACAAAACAAAGCAAAGCAAAACAAAACAACAATCAAACAAACAAAAAGACAGGAAATAAAAGGCATTTTCCATATTTGATTTTGAGTCACAGTGTAAATTCCTGACTCAAAGATACCTTTGACTAGTGACTGTTCCAAACTAATGACTGTAATATGTAATAAATTAAAGTAAAAATACAAACTAAAAGTCACAAGGGGTATGACTGTATTCAGTAAGATGAACTTTTCTGAGAGTCAGAAACAGAAAATGCGTCTCACATAGCCCTTGTCCTTGTTTTTCATTGTTGGGAGAAACACTGACCACAGAGTAGCTAAGGGAGGAGTGAGTTTATTTGGCCCACACATCCTTAAGTCATGGCAGGAACTCAAGCAGGAGCTGAGGCAGGAACAGCAGAAGAAGGCTGCTTACTGGCTTGCTCCTAATGGCTTGCTCATCCTGCTAAATCATACAACCCAGGACCACCTGCCCTATGATGGCACCATACACAGTGAACTGGGTCCTTTAACGTCAATCATTAGTCAAGAAAATGTCCCCATAGGCTCACTTAAAGTCCAGTCTGATAGTGGCATTTGAGATTCTCTTTTCCCAGATAACTCTAGGTTGCATCATGTTCACAAAATCCCACCAGGACAGGTCTGCTGGACTCTTTGTAGAGCATGGAAGCCCCAGATTGCTGCTGCTGCTGCTGCTGCTGCTCACTTAGCACTAGAGCATCACTGGAAGCTGCGAGCTTCAGGAGAGAGGAAGACAGAATCGCCTGGCAGCCAATATCACACATACTCTGGCAGAGGATGTAGTAAGTGACTGACCCACATTCTTCTCACACCCCTGTATTCATATCTGTTACCACTGTGACTCTAGCATTCTTCCCCTGTCTTTGGTCCAACTGTGGGACATGCTTTTACCAATAGCACGTGCAGACATGGTGTACTTGTGTAACGGGCTTTACCCTCTAGTGTTGGTCGTCATGCGAGACTTTCCCTCTGACAGCTCTGTTTTTGCTCTGGGCCCCATAGTGACCAAGTAGAAAATCACCCTTAGATACTTTTCCTATTGATGCGACAAAAGCAATTTAAGGAGGAAAGGGTTTATTTTAGCTCACAATTTGAGGTAGAGTTCATCATGGAGAAGTGGAGAAGTTACCAAGATCTTGTGGCGATTGGTCACATTGTGTCCAGTAAGAAGAGAGTAATGGATGCTGTGCCTAGCTCCCTTTTTCTCTTTAAAGAAACTTTTTATTGATTCCTTGTGAATTTCACACAGTGCTCTCCAATCCCATTCATTTCCCCCATCCCTTTATATCCCCTGTATGCCCTTGTAATCCCCCAAAATAACAATAAAAAAATAACAAACCCATCTTCTTATAGGTGTGTTACACTATAAACTTTTATCCATACACCTTTATTTGCAAATGTTCATTGCAATGAGTCATTGGGCCCTCTGGCTTCTACTATACTGTCAATATTGGATCCTCACCAGGACTCCTCTCAGAGATCCTATTGTTGCCCTGTGTCAAGGAGATCCTGCAGCTTTGGATTTGCAGGACCAGCCCCTTTGCATGCTCCAGCAGTTCATAGATGGGGTAGATGTTAGTGTGGGCCAACTCCTGGATCTGGGCCTGGGTGGTAGGTGAGTTGGTCAGCCTGTCAGCTCTCCTGCACTCACCACCAGGGTGCATCTTCAGCACTGCCTCAGTTAGCTCATCCAATGCCACAGGTACCAAGGGGCAAGGGCAGCTCTCCTGGTCTCCTGTCCTCAGGGAAGCTCACCCACACCCCTGCCACCAGGGCTGGCTCTACTGTGCTATCCAGGCAAGGTGCAGGGCCTGGTCCCTGAGTGCTGCAGCCAGTGAGGGGCAGGGCCAGTTCTCCTGCTCTCATGACTCCAGGTCCAGGTTTCTCTCTTGTCACACACAGGTGGTGAGGGGTAGTGTGAGTTTGTAAACATGTGGGACAGATCTCTTCCTCACCCACACCACTGTATTAAAGAGTGGCAGGGCCAGTTCCACCATGCTCACACCCTCAGGACCAGCTCACCTGCCTTGACCACCAGGACAGCTCTAATAAACCAGGAACACAACCGAGGGAGTGGCACCACCATAGTGGATGGCTCTTCCTATAACAATTAACCTAATTAAGATAATCTCTTACAAGCATGTCCAAAGGCCCATTTCTCAGATCATATTAGATCTCTTCGTTGACAATTACGATTAAATATTGCTCCTTCCCTGACCTCATCCTCCCTCATGGCTGGTGCTGTCACAGATTGTGTGGTCTGGGAGTTTCTTGGTCTTGTCTCTTCACTTGCCCTGACACTGCTTCAGGCACATGGCTTCTCCCTCTTTAAACTCTCAGTCTTGGCCTTCATACTAGCATACCTTCCTCTAGTTCTCTGCCAAGCTGGGTCCTTCTCATAGCTGACATGAACCTCGCCTCCTTAGAGCTGCAGGTCACCCCAAGCCTCAGAATGAACATGTGGGACAGACCTTCTGACTGTAGGCTCATGATGTATAGCAGAATGGCTCAAGGAATTGTGGCCTGATCCGACCTTAGCTGCTCTTCATATCTGAGAGAACTAAAAGGCTCATTAATAAAAGTGAAAATTCATCAACCATAGAAATGTTGTGATTGTTGGGAATCTAAAATGGGGTTCTGATGTTTGTATGTCAGACACTTTATTAACTGAGCCACCTTCCCAGACCCAAGAACAATGAACTCCCCTTTTATAATCATCCTTACTCTGTCCATGCCAATTCTCCTTTTGAGTATGTAAAGACTTGTGTGATCTACCACTGGAACCTAATGGGTCTCCATTTCTGCTTGCCTTATCAAGGATAATTCTTTTCAAACACTTTACTGTTATAAAGGTTTCCAGCCCCTAAGCCCATTTGTTTTCCCTCAGTTCTGACACAAATTAGCAGTGTGCATGGCCTGTACCTGGGCCCCTTTGCATCATCCTAGAGACGATCCAGTGCAAAAACATGGAGTTGTGCTAATGGCACTGGAGGTGATTAAAATCCTTTGTCTCTGATACGGGAGTCATAAGTCTTCTTGTGCACTAGACTAACTTGTCACTTTGCAAACAGGATAAACTCTGAAGGTATTTTTTACAGTTCTTTTTAAAATAAAAAACACCCCATTACTACTGTGTGTGAGAGCGTGCAGTGCCCCTCTCACACTGTGTACAGAGATCAGAGTACTTTCTCAAAGCTCTTTCATGCACTGTGAAATCAAACTCAGGTCACTTTAACCTGTGAATCCATCTCACCTGCCCATTTCTCATTCTTGTCAACTACACTCTTTCAGTCATTCTAATAGGGCAGTAAGTTCCCTCTTCTCATGTTGCCTGTTCTAGAATTGATATATGTGGAGTATGCATGTGTAGGAGGTTTTGCTATATAGTCCTGGCTGGGCTGGCTCAGTACTATGTAGACGCCATAATGGTCTGTGAGTACTTCTGCCACTGTCAGGAGTGCTGTGATTACAGGTATGCACCACAAGGCCCAGCTTTGGTCTTTGTAGATCAATAGGTTTCTTCTCCTAAACCTGATTAGTAGGCATATTATCACTCCAACACTTGGGAGACTGCAGGAGTATACATTTTATTTGTTTTTTTAAAAATTTTTTGAGACATGGTTGCTCTATGTAGTCTTGGTTGTCCTGGAACTTACTCTGTAGACCAGGCTGGCCTTGAACTCAGACATTCACTTGCTTCTGCCTCCCTAGTGCTGGAATTAACAGCACGAGCCATTACCATTCTTCTGGAGGACTATAAGTTTAAGTGCAGCTCGGTGTATATAGTGAGACTCTGTCTCAGACATCTGGTGATTTGTTTTCTTTGAGGGAATACCTTTTAATGAAAGAACTGATCTCTAATCAGTTTTCCAGCCACACCTTTCCTTACCACAATCAGTGAAGGGCATTTTGCTTGTTCTTTTTTTCTGATGTAGCTCAGGGTGGCCATTCAACTTGCTGGGGCTACAAACTTGCTATCCTCCTCTGGTGGTTGGATACATGGAAACACTTAAGACAACTGGTCCTGAGAGGACTTTAAAGTTCGTTCTTCCTCAGGTGATTTATGTCTAGAATCCCTTCAATGGACGGCTATTAGCACAGCCGACTGATAAAGGAAACTCTTGACTGACGCCAGCTTCCATCTTCCCTTGGGGCTCACCAAAATGCCGTATGATGTCGAAAAGCAGTTTTATTATTTTTAGTTATTTTTGAAGTCCTGGGGACTGACTTAGGGCCTCATCCATCAGAGAAATGTTTTACTACAGACCCCCGGTCCCACAAAAGGACTTCAGAAGGCCTTACCGCCCACAGTGGGGGCCAAGCAGATAATTTCTACTTTTTGCTACACACGTGTTACAGAAATAATGTTGGGGATGAAGAGATGGCTCAGGGGCTAAGAGTGCTTCCTGCTTTTACTGCTCTTCTGAGGACCAGAGCTCAGTTCCCACTGACTAACAGAAGCTTACAACTACCTTCAACCCCAGCTCCGGTGACTCTGACATCCGTTGCAGACCTTGGCAGGCACCTGCCCACACATGGCGTATACAGGCGGTGCATGTGCACACAGTCCACATAAAGAAAGCCCAGTCTTCCAAGAGCCTCAGGGCATGTCTCACACCCCAGAGCTGTTCGCTCCCTCAGTACTGTGCTGAGTTAACTCCAGCCAGGCAAGGTGATGAACAGCTTTTAGCTCAGTACTTGGGAACCAGAGGCAGGTAGATCTCTGTGAGTTGAAGATGAGGCCCTGGTTTATATTGTGTGTTTCAGGTCAGCCAAGGATACATGGGATACATAGTGAGACCCTGCCTCAAAACAAACAGGAAACTTCAGTTGACGTGTACAATTAACATAAACATGCATAAACTATGAATAATAGTCAAAAGCCATCACCATCCTGGTCCGAAAGACAAGGATACTAGCACATCCTGAGCTTCCTTTTAACCATTCCCACTCCATTTGGCCAGTCTTTGAGCTCTTCCCGTGGGAATTATTTAGCACATTCTCATTGGTTGGTTGGTTTCTTTTGCTCGAGATGTCTGTGAGGTTCACAAAAAATTGTAACATGGAAAACAAACCAGCTTCTTTCCTTGCTCTTGCAATCCTAGTCACCCTATGCCTTCTGATAGACACTGGAGTCATCTCCAACTCGAAACTAGTATAATTAATGCTAAGGGCATTTTACATGGTAACACACACACACACACACGCATGTGTTGATATGGTGAGCATTGGAGCTGCTGAAGCCAGGGTGCTGCACGGTGGTTGTAGATGCTGGTAACTATTTGATAGCGTGGTTGAGCAGTTTGCAATCTCCCCAGTGGTTCTTGTAGCTCTTCACTCTCGTGAACACTTCACTACACTCAGCGTGACGTACTAGTTCGGATTTCTTGCCTATTCCATTCTCTCACTGGGTTTAGATTTACCTAGGCTAATTTCGAACGGAACAGCTGACTCCAGATTGCTCGCTGCTGGCTTAAGTGCTGGTATAAATGCTGGTGGTAAGAAATGAGTTCTGGGGAAAACTTAAGTGGTCTATTATGTAAAAAAGGGACTTTTTTTTTTAAAGACCATCTTTTAACTTTATTTATTTATTATATATAGATACACTGTAGCTGTCTTCAGACACACCAGAAGAGGGCATCAGATCTCATTACAGATGGTTGTGAGCCACCATGTGGTTGCTGGGAATTGAACTCAGGACCTCTGGAAGAGCAGTCAGTGCTCTTAACCACTGAGCCATCTCTCCAGCCCTTTTTTCTTTCTTTTTTTTTTTTTTTGTAATTTTTTTTAATTTCTTTTTTTCGGAGCTGGGGACCGAACCCAGGGCCTTGCACTTCCTAGGCAAGCGCTCTACCACTGAGCCAAATCCCCAACCCCAAAAAGGGACTTTCTTGAAGTAAAATCAAAATCCTCGGGGGAAACAGAGTAATGTAGGGGTGGTTCTGATGCTAAGGTCCTGTTCCCCAATTGGTTCTTGATCTATCAGTAAAGAAGCCATGGGCCAATTGCTGGGCAGAAGGAATAGGCAGGACTTCTGAGTCCCTGCAGGCAAGAGCAGACGCAGGAGAGAGAGGAGAGTTCACCGTGCTTCAGAGAGAGAGAAGTGAGATCTTGGGCGGAGTGGCCACAGGCCACTTCTTCAGGCCGGCAGTTGGGAATGTTGAGCTGGGACTAAAGGTAACTAAGCAACTGAAGTTGAGGACAGATTTAGGGTGCTAAGCTAAGAGTATTGGAGAAGGCACACTAGCTGTGGGAGTTTAATGATGCCCAGCAATTGAGCCAATAAGGCAAGTTAAAGTTCAACAACTGTGTGTGTCTGTTTTTCATCTGCAGATCCAATATTCTCTGGGTGGGGACGGGTAGCACGGCCCATTCCCAGAGTTAAGGCAGGGTAGCAAAGCTAAACGCAAAAGAGTAATGACCCCTTTACACTAAAGCTGTATTATAAAGCAGCGGATGCCTAGAACCAAGAGGTCTTTCTTTGGTAATAACTGCTTTCTTCACTCTTCTGATAGGGATGGGATCATCTATGACCACTCCACTCAACAGATAAGGTGAATACCAACTCTGGTTCTTTTTTTCTTGGCTAAGGCAAGTCTCCAAAATAGCATAACTTCAGGTCAACCAGTTCTGAAATATAGAGCGGAGGCTATTTTGATGGAACTCTCAACAGTTATCCCAGAACTAGCATGGCCTTCTCATACACAGTGCTGATGAGCTTTATCGATGAACTGTTCATTCTTTACTGCCCTGTATAGCAGAGAGGTCTTCTGGCCCCCACTGTCACCCAGCTTTCTCTGCTCGGTAGGAATGTGCTGGTTTTTGTTTTCACTGAGTGTCTCGTGGCCCACTGGGAATATAGGATTGTGGGTGTTTGTATCTACATTGCTAATTATTAAAAGGTGAGAAAACAGGACCAAGGTGTTGTGGTACCATCTATGACACTTGCTCTTGGGGGAGCCGGAAGCTGACTGAAGCTATTGGGTAGAGGCTGGCACTCCAGGCATACCACATACCTCTCAGGAAGGCAGAAGGAGGGCAAGGTTTACCCTTCTCGTGAGATACTTCTTTTGAGTTACTACAGGGAAGCCCAGGTTGGGTGAAAAAAGTCAGGTTACATCAAGACATCTCATATAGAAGCAACTCCCAGAACTACAGTAAAGGTGGCAAGATGAGTACTGCTGGGGATATCCAATGGAGAGTTAAGCCAAAATGTTCCCTAATGGTGGATGACTCCTCAGTTTATACAATTGCAAACTCTGGTTCTTTTTTTCTCTTAGTTAAGGCAAGTCTCCAAGAAGTATTTGTAATGATGGAGCTGAGGTAGCTTTTAGCTCTCTGAGCACTCTCTTTCCTTTGGTTGGCTGAACTTCGTTATCTGACACAGCAGGTCACCTGCCCAGTGCATTCACCCACTGCCTTAGACTCTTCCTAAAGTCAATCCTATAAGCAAAAAATTCTGATTTATTTGTCTTCTACTTTCCCCCAAGTGTCAGACTGGCACCTTTACTCTTCAGTGACCAGTGCACTAATATGGAAAAGAAAGAAGTCTTTTGTGATCAATAGTAAGAATGTAAACACTATTTCTAGGGTCAAAACCAAACCCAACAGAATTTATTGATTAAAAAAAAGTTAAAAAAAAAATCAAAGGATATATTTTGATATATCACATCTTTAAAGAAATTAGTTAGCGACACTGGAGTAAACAATTTTAATTCTTTTTAACAGAATTTACAAAAAGCAAATAAAACAATAGAACAAATACCCCTAACAATCTGACCAGCAGCTGGATGTGATCATCTATGCATCACTGGTTGGAACATAACATTCCTATCTACATAAGAAACTCAGCTGTACACTGCTTACAAACGGCAGAGAGTTCACAAAACAGACTCTGAAGGGCAGTGTAATAGTCACTTCCACTATCTGATTGTGCTTAATATTTCTCCAGTTTTTGTTTGAAACAGTACTTACCTTGTCACAGAGTTTCACATCTCAAATGCAATCATTTTCTTAAAATAGCCCCTGAGGTCTTTTTTCTCCTGAGTCTGTAGTGTTATGGTCAGGCAGGTGGTTTTTATGAGTCTACCGTGGTTTTGACCTCTGTCAGCCTGCATCTTTGCTAGGTCATGTGGACCTTGACATGGACGCTTCAATTCCTAAAGAGTAGCCTCAGAATTCCCCTTTCCAGGGGCAGTCTCTCAGATGGATTTTGCAGGGACTGGTGTGTTTTTCAAACTATGTGTGCATTTTCTCCGAGCATGGTCTTTACCAACCTCGGGAGCAAATGCAGCCATTGATCACATTCGCTCAGCTCTAAGTGCAATCTGCAATGAGCAAGCTGCAGTGCTGTGTTTTCCTAAGCATGCTGTCTGACCTTCTAGCCATACCGTACCTTTAGTTCCCAAGGTCCATGTGTTCTTGAGTTACTGTCTCTAGAAAAGGAAATGATACAATCCACTTATTAGGTTTCCAGACACTACAATGGAATCTGTTAACACATGATGAATTTATCTTTCTCCCTCTTTACTAAAATCATGCAAAAGTAAGTCTAAGTTTCTTTTGTTGATGCTAAAACTTGGGGAGAACCTGCTAAGATTTTTAATAGAGCTTAATATCCACATATGTAAGAAATTCTGCCTGAGTGAGGATGTGCCACTCTATTAACTGTATTCACTACATATCAGTTTCCTGTTTCAATGCATATCTGCTAACACTAAGCTGAGGAAAAGGAAATACTTAATTTTAAAAAGTTTTCAACGTAGAAAAACATATAGACAACTTCTCAGTGTTCCTCAGCAGTCCAAACCACAGTACAACATATAGAAACTGTAGAACAGAATATTGCAAGTTGACAAACCAAAGGCTACCTATTGGAATCACTTAGGGGACTTGTTGAAACATCACTACATTGCAAATTGGTTTAGTCACTCTAGCCATGAGTGTGGAAAATTCTCAAAGAGTTAAAAAAAAAAATACCACATATGACCCAGCCACATCTTTCTTTGGTATATGCCCAAAGAACTTAGCATCCTATTCTATTCCACGGATACTTGGTCAGCCATGTTCACTGCTGCTCTATTTATAATAGCTTAGAAAGGGGAACACCATGCTGAGCACCTGGCAAGCGGACTGAAAACGTGGTACATATAACCTATGGAGTACCATTCGGCTGCAAAGAAAGGTGAAATCACGAAACTTTCAGTAAATGGGTGGAACCAGAAAATGCTATATTAAATGAGGTATCTTGGACCCAGAAAGACAAATGCCCTCTGTTCTCTCTCATCTGCGGCTCTTAGCTCCAGTCTTCAGATGTGAGTATGTAACCTGGAGTAATCGCAACGTCCAACACCCAATACCTTGTCTCAGTGGCTGAAAATGCAGAGGAAGAACCCATGACCACCGTAATTTTACATTTTTCTTGTCTTCCAAACCCTGCCAAGTCTGGCTGCAAACTTGGAGGGGGTGTGAACCTAGACCTCCTTGGGTCACAGATGCAGCAGCTTTTGTAGGGGGTGAAAACCTTCCCTAGTAGCTTTTATGAGCAGCAAAAACCATTAGTATTGTGTCCACATACAGTCTGTCTGTCTGTCTGTCTGTCTGTCTGTCTCTCTCTCTCTCTCTCTCTCTCTCTCTCAGAGCTTTGGCTGGGTAGTTGGGTCTTGAGCAGCAAAACCATTAGCATTGTGTCCTCCTACACACAGACTCACTCCTCTCTCTCTCTCTCTCTCTCTCTCTCTCTCTCTCTCTCTCTCTCTCAGCTTTAGCTGCATACCTGAGTCTTGCCCTCACAGCATCTTTCCTGTTGTTATATTATCGAGTCAAGAGGCTCCTCTTTAATGGTGCCAACTCGTTAACAGTTACAACCCCTACAAGAGCTGGCTGCAACCTTAGGCTTTTCAGAAGAGTAATTGGTAATAACCATTTCACAGAATAAGGCGTTATGATGGCTTGAAATTTCCATTACCTAAATTAGCCCACCACTTTTAAATTCAGCTTCATGCAAATTCTCAAGAACAGGTGGAAGTAGTCAGATTCTTTGCCAAAATACCACATGACAAGCCTCTAACCCTGCTGCTAACCTCACGGGCTAGGCCCCTGCTGCTTGTATTCACTGTGCATTCTTATATCCACTCCACTGTTTCAGACAGGGTTTCACTATGACACCTTGGCTGGTCTGGAACTCAGAGACCAATCTGCCTGTTTCTGCCTCCCTAAGTGTGCTGGGATTAAAGGAGTGCTTTAATTCTCTCTGCTTCTATCTTTTAGATAAACCTGTTTATCTTCTAGAACAACCTGTTAAGCTCTGCTTCTAACATTTAATGACTTTTCTGGGCGAAAGTTCCAAAATTTTCCAAACAACACCATTGCGTGTTCAACTTCTTGAGCCCATGGGGGCACTGCTGTTCAGAGCACATCATGTCTGCAGGACTGAGAGAAGAGGCTCAGTGAGTGCGCCCAGAGGGCAGGAAGACATGTGACAGTCATGGAAAAGGATTAACTTCTAAATGGGCTTCTGAGGAGCATAAAAACAGCAGAGAGCTGTAGGACAGTGGATTTTATCTCTAACTGTGAGGAGTAACCAAAGGTATTAGGTATTTTGGGAAGATGTAGAGAGCTCCCTTTGCTATCACTTGTGCTATTTTTATACAGTATGAGCCCCCAGGCAGGAGTATTTTCTGAGGGAATTCAAATATAACTGGAGTGTTAGAGCCAGAGAACTTCTAAACAATTTAATTCCAACCCATGAAAAGTTAACTGTGCCCAGGAAGTAGGTTTGGAGGAAGGAATCTGCTGGTGATGAATCTTCAGTTGTTTTTACTTAAGGCATTCCCCTAGAGAGCATTTGCCTCTTTTTTTTAAATGTGGCTCTGGCTCACAGAAAAATATTGGCTCAGTTTCTGCCAGGACAGATCAACTGAGATTTTATTTTCTAAGTATATGAATAATAGTGATTCAAAGAAAAGATTTTATATTTTCAATGGAGAGATGTCCACGTTTTGAATACTCCACGGTGCTGCCTATATTTGAGCTTCCCTGATCTGTAGTTTAACTCAGGGTGTGGCGGGCATAATGAGGAGATAATTAAGTAATATTTTACCAATCATAACTCACTCTATCTTCTTTTAAGTTGCCGAGTTCTTAATTCTTTAAGAACTGATAAAATTTGAAATTTCAGATTATAAAGTATTTTTAGTAATTTTTTTGTTTTATTCTGATTCACAGGTTCTCAACCCGAGGCTGGCTTCAAATGTATGATATACCATGCCTGATAAGTACCTACATTTTCATTTCAAAATTATTCCATCTCCTATCATAATCTGTATCCATAATTAATTGCTCATATACAATACTTTTTGAGTGGCCATTATGTTTCTACATTTATAAATGAAAAAAAAAAGTCTATTCTCTCAAAGCCACTGATACTATTTAAATTTAAGTGGGTGTGGGAACCTATGCCTATAATCCTAACACTTAGAAAAGCCGAGACTGGAGGATCAGGGTTGCAGATCGTCTCATATTCCATGACAGGTCACACACACACACACACACACACACACACACACACACACACACAGGCAAAACATCCTTCACACACACACACACACACACACACACCACACACACACACACAGGCAAAACATCCTTCACACACACACACACACACACATACACACCACACACAGGCAAAACATCCTTCACACACACACACACACACACACACACACACACACACACACACACAGGCAAAACATCCTTCACACACACACACCACACACACACACCACACACACACACACAGGCAAAACATCCTTCTCACACACACACACACTCACACACACACGCACACACACACAGGCAAAACATCCTTCTCACACACACACACACACACACAGGCAAAACATCCTTCTCACACACACACCATACACACACACCACACACACACACACACACACACAGGCAAAACATCCTTCACACACACACACACACACACCACACACACACACAGGCAAAACATCCTTCTCACACACACACACACTCACACACACACACACAGGCAAAACATCCTTCTCACACACACCACACACACACACACCACACACACACACACAGGCAAAACATCCTTCTCACACACACACACACACACAGGCAAAACATCCTTCACACACACACACCACACACACACACCACACACACACACACACAGGCAAAACATCCTTCTCACACACACACACACACACACACACACACACACACACACACACACCACACACACACACACAGGCAAAACATCCTTCTCACACACACACACACACCACACACACACACAGGCAAAACATCCTTCTCACACACACACACACTCACACACACACACGCACACACACACAGGCAAAACATCCTTCACACACACACCACACACACACACACACCACACACACACACACAGGCAAAACATCCTTCTCACACACACACACACACTCACACACACACACACAGGCAAAACATCCTTCTCACACACACACACACACACACACACACACACACACACACACAGGCAAAACATCCTTCTAGATTTTTTTTTAAATTTTGGTCTAAAAATAGATACACAGCACTACACTCTCGCTAGCAAACATCTTTGCTTTTGTCCTAGTGGAACTGGTGGTACAGCTGTGTGGAACGAGCGTGCGGCTTCACTGACTCTGATACACAAGTGGCTGGATGGAAGAAACACCTGTATTTCATGTCTTACCAGAAAGAGACTGTCAATCACACTGTGTCACACAACTGACATGTTTCAGCTTTCACAGGTATTAAAAAGTGAAAATATGCATCTCAAAATCAAAGGAAGTTGCCACTTATTTAAAGTCTAAACACCTACTTTTTCACTCTTGTCTTTCATATAAATAAGTCGTGAGTTAGTTATACAAAGCAAACTTTATTTCTGCTATACATGACAACATATTTCTCTAAGGAAGCTTTATTTCTGCTATACACAGCAACATTTTGTTCTAGGAAACAACTACTATATTAATTTTACCATTAAGGTCAGATAAAAATACATGTCAGCGATCCCAGATAGGCAATGGTGTGTAGACTATCAGATATGTGAGGAAAAGAAAAAAAAAGCTGTCAACTGTCCACAGGGGTTCGTCCAGTCAGGTTTTCAGTCAGTCAGCTGAGGATTATGTCATTAGTTAGTCTTTGTTCTGTAGAAAGAACACAATACAAGGATGAGAGTCATCACCTGCAAGGGAATGGCTGATGTACTTAGTATCCCACTCTGTTGGGATTTCCTTAGCCTCTCTATGGCCAGTCTGACCTGGTTCATCATAAATGCCTCCGAGTACACAAGACCAGACTTACTTTGAGCGGATGCTGGCAGGTACTGCAGTTCTACAGGGAAAATCCTGTAAACTAACTTAAAAGCAGATGCTCTGAAATATGAAAATATTCCACTAATAGAAAGGGAGATACATTATAGACACAAGACTCATCTCAGAAGGGAACTCAACTACTTTCAGCTTCGACTTTTAGACCAGTTTTCTATCTCTTAGGTGTGGCTCATTTAGTCCCAGGCTCATTCCTCAGAGACAAAGGGCAACCAGCATCCAGGAGCTGTGTCCTATTAGAGATAAATGAACAGTGCACCAACCACAAAAACCCCTGCTGTCATGATTATGCTAACTGTGGGCGTCTATCATACTCTTCTGCTGAACTTTTAAAAAAGGTAATTCACTTATTGATACGGGGGTCTCACTACGGGGGTCTCACTATGTCTTCCAGGCTGGCCTTGAGCTCTGGAGTTTATATGACTCTCTTGCCTCAGTCTCTGAAGAACTGTAACTACAGGCTCAGGCCACCACACTTGGCCAACATAATTTTTTTTTTTTGATTCTTTTTTTCGGAGCTGGGGACCGAACCCAGGGCCTTGCGCTTCCTAGGCAAGTGCTCTACCACTGAGCTAAATCCCCAACCCCAGCCAACATAATTATTTAATGCATGCCTAAAGGTAGAAAATCTCTCTATGCTATCCACAGTAAACAGAGGATGTGCAACAAAAACAAAAGCCATGGTGCGATTAGAAGACATCCACATTATAGTTATGTCTACCCTAATGATCTCTCACCATCGTCAAATAATTTGACTCCTTTTGATCTCTGCTCTGAATATGTATCAAAATTGAGTAATGATAAACGTTTGGTGGCTCGCCATGCTGAAAACTGTGTAGTCCTTTAACTGGGAAACCATGCATCACTATGAAGGTGAAGCTGCCCTACTTTAAAGTGTGGCTCTCAGGACCAGCTGGTAGGAGGGACTTCTGCACCATCTTTTTTCTGTCACCATTAAGCTGTTGCTTTCTCATCATTTGTATGAGGTGACATCTGAAAGGCTCCACTAAAGCCATAAATATAATGGTTTTAGTTCACATTTACAAAGCTTTTCTTTCATTTTATCAGGAATTCTGCTATCTCGATGACTCTCAAGGAACCCAGAAGAAACCCGGTCTCTGAAATCTGAAGAGAACTACACAGGTTATTTACGTGTTTGTGGTGGGCGTAGTCCACGTCTGCTCCTCTCTCATTCACACCCTCTCTTTATAGCTCTCCTTTCACATCCACATTAACCTCCCACCCGGTATTTCTGCTCCAGTCTCCCGGGTGCTGAGATTACAGGCCAATAATTCCCTTTAAAATGTAAATTATCATTAGAAAGGCTCAACCACAAGAGTACTTTGTATATCTTCCCATACTAGAAAGTCAGTATCATTGCCCTTTTAAAGGGCAAAGATTCCCTGAACAAAAGCAATAATTGTCTCCTACATACTAAAATATTTAAACACAAGGATAATGATTTTCACATTATACTTTCAAGGGCTATTTATTTAAACAGAATTAAATTATTAACATCTTATTAGTAAACAAGAAAGCTAATTCTCTTTCACTGGTAACGGAATATTTTTAGAGCTAAACTGCCAAACTGTTTAGTGTAAGGAGTATGAATTTCATCATTAAATAAGATATTTAAAAGCACTTTTAAAGCAGGATAATTTCTAGTGGGCCTAGTGGGCATTTCTCACCGCAAAATCCTTTTTATGAAGTAGGAATTAATGACTTGCTTTGCTCTACAAAAGAAGGGTCTTCAACAGTGAGGCCTACGGTGATTAATTCTGACAGTAACTTGTTCACAGCATGGGTCAGAGCTGGACGCATCTGACATGGAGCAGGGCTGGGAGGATGATGAGTGTAGGACCAGGAAACAAACTGTCTCTGAGACTCAGAATTCCTTAGAGGAAAGTGAGCTAAAGATGACGTCTCCTTGAAGTCATAGATATAACCCACCACAGAAAAAGAAGATTGAGCTTTGAAAACTAACCCATAAATAATAGAATTCATATGTTCTACCAGTATTCCTAAAGAAGGGGCTTAGCAAATGGTCAGAGTTCTTTAAAATACACCAATGCACATGAAAATATTTTCTAAACATATACTTTTAAAGTGCAAACTCAAAAGTTTGAATTTGGAAAGACACTAATATTTAGGTTTAAAAGGTTCAAATGTATATTTATATATAATTTCATACTGTTTTTCAGTATAAAATAGTAAGACATCAAAAGATTTTGTTAAAGACATATTTTACTATGGTGTGTGTGTGTGTGTGTGTGTGTGTGTGTGTGTGTGTGCGTGTGTGTGTCTGTGGGTGGGTATACATGACTGAATATGTTCACAGCGTTCAGAAGAAAACACTGGATACCCCCAAAATTAGTTTCATTGCTACTTCATAACGATAATTTTGCTACTGTCATGAATCGTAATGTAGAGATGTGTCTTCTGATGGTCCTAGCCGACCCCAAAGGGTTGACCCAGAGGTTGAGAAACACTGCCCTACACTGTGCCGAAAGCAGCATGACGTGGGTCCTCTGGAAGAGCAGCAAGCACCCTTAACTGCTAATCCATCTTTCCAGCCCTGAATTTAAACAATTTAAATAAATTAACAAAATATACTGCTTTTTAAATAGAGTTTTAAGCCAACATGGTTTTAGATAGCTTCTGAAGTCCCCAGAAGAAAAATCTCACAAGTGAAATACTTACAGATGTTCCTTTTGCTAGACTCCTTCGCTAGTGGGTAAGGAACACTTACCTTAAGACTCAGTAAGTTCTCTGCCTCTTTTTGGATTCTTCTCTTGGGGAATCTGCCAGCATAACCTTAAGTCTGACCCCATTTAGAATCTTCCCGTGCAGAGTTGTGATGGCGTCATTGGCGCTCATTCTATCAGCATACTTGACATAGCCCACATTTTTCCCCGACACAAGGTAGACCTCAATCAGGTTCCCAAAACGGCTGAAATGAAGTTAAAGAACATCTGCCTGTAAGTTCTGAACACGAGTCTTGACTCTTTCCCGATGCCTGCCTACGTCCAGCATTCAAATGCTGCTAGCGCTGGGCTGCAGCAAACAGCGCCTACTTCAGCAAACTTCTCTTGGCTCTCCCGGAGGCGGCCTTCCTCACCAACAGCATCTTTGTCCTTCCCTCACTCTAACGTTTTCTTCATGACTCTCCTTCCCAATGGCTGTCTCTTTCCAGTTCATCCCCAACTCCGTCTTTTTTCCTGAATAATCTCAACGGTTTCACCTTGCCTCCAAGGTAAAAATGAACTTGGCTTTCAGGACAGTCACTGGCTTCTCCAGCTTTGAATCCCCTACAATCTCACTGTCTACGTCCAAAAGATCTCTTTTCATATCCTTCCTGCCAGAAAAACAAAAACCCCTCAAACCTCCCAAACCCAAGCCACGCCCCCAACCTCCTCCCAAACCCAAGCCACGCCCCCAACCTCCTCCCAAACCCAAGCCACGCCCCCAACCTCCTCCTCTGGGAAAACTAGGTTTACCCTGCAGGTCTCAGGACCCTTTTAGCTTAAGAGAAACCTTGGCATTTCTGTGAGGCCTACTACTGCTGCTCTGTATAATGAATGTCTTGTCAATGTGGTATTTAGGATGCTTTGTTTACAACACACTTGGCAGGCCAGCCCAGGGTCTGCCCAGCACAGAGGGGTGGTTCAAGAACAAAACCAAACCAAACCCAAACCTAAATGAATCAGTTACATAAAGGTCAACATATCTGTACCCCATGCCTGACATCGTGTGCGTTTCTTTTACATGCTTCCTATATGCTTAACTCATAGACAATCTTAGAAGGTAAAAGGCAAATATCTAGAAAAAAAAGCTAGGTAGATATAAAGTCATATTAAGATACAAAAATAGGTAAGACCGTTCTCTTGCCTTTACACTTATTATCCCCTGTAATTAAGTGATTTGCCCTCCATGACATAACCTTCAGGTTATGCGGGCAAAATGTAAGAAATTTAGTAAACTTGAATTATAACATGGAGGAAACGGAAATGAAAGAGCAGGTCTATGTAAATGAATCTTCTCCCAAGAGACAAGTGATTTTTACATTCTCTACTTCCCTGTATATCTTAAGTCTTTAAAAAAAAAAAAAAAAAATCAGGGGGCTGGAGAGATGGCTCAGCAGTTAAGAGCACCCGACTGCTCTTTCAGAGGTCATGAGTTCAATTCCCAGCAACCACATGGTGGCTCACAACCATCTGTAAAGAGATCCGATGCCCTCTTCTGGTGTATCTGAAGACAGCTACAGTGTACTTATATATATAATAAATAAATAAATCTTTAAAAAAAAAATAAAAAAAAAATAAAAAAAAATCAGGAAATTCTGTGTGTCGGTCAGGATATGTACCTGACAGAGAAGTCTTAGAACTCAGAACAGATCATCTCTCGGCAGCGAGGGCGTGAGAATGGTGCTTACTGGTTTAAACACACTGAGTGTACTTGCTCTGAGAACTTACCAGAATATATCCTCCAACACGTCTAACGGCAAAGGATGGGGATTAAACACAATAAACAGCCTTTCTTTCACAGGAGTTTCCGGTGGGGCTTTCTTTCTGCATGACGGAAGTACTACGTCTGTCTGGATTTGAGGCACTTGTGACCCAGCACTTCCTCCGAATTGCTGCCGAAGAGTCGGGTGCAACGGAAGAGAAAAGAAAGACGGTTCTGCAGGGCTCCGGGGCCAAGAGCCAAAGGTGTGCTACGGCACCCAGGGGGTCTTTTAGAATAGCGTCCTTCGGTGCAAACACCTCACAGTCTTACCCACTTACCAGAAACTGCTGGTGACTCGGGTTACTCCACACCGTTGACGCGAGCTGTGCCGCCACCATCTGTGTGGCCATTTTCCTGATGAGACTGGAAACGACAACCAACGATTTACAGGAAACTAGAAACGTTCAGCATCTTAACAGAAATCTGTTTGGGTGGCTGTCTGACCTGAGGTGAACTGATCCTCCGAGCCACAGTCACATGCACCCGCGGCTTGGCCTGGACCACCCTGGAATGGTACTTACTCAGCTGAATTACTTCCGTCATCCAGAAAGGAAACAGCTATCCGATTCCCGGGAGGGTACTGGAATCCATGCAGTTTGTATTGTGCATAAACAGCCGATGCCACGTTAAAATACTGAACCACGCCATGACCTAAAATAGAGAACACACATGTGAAAAAGGCAGCAGATGGCATCCCTAAGGCCTAAGCTGTCTGTCTATCTGTCTGTCTGTCTTCCCTTCTGCCCTTTTCTTTCCCTCCTTCCTTCTTTTTAAGTTTTTAAAGTTTATATTCATTGGCATTTTGCTTTCGTGCTATGTCAGTATGAAGGTGTCAGAAGCCCTGGAACCGGAGTTACAGACAGATGTCAGCTGCCACGTGGGTTCTGGGAATTGAACCTGGGTCCTCTGGAAGAGCAGCCAGTGCTCTTAACCAATGAGTCTTTTCCCCAGCCCCACTTCCAATGTATTTCAAAGGTGAAAAATACAGAACTTCCATTGTTCTCACACATTATTCTCAGTAAGTACAAATCAAAGAGAAGAGAGAACAAAGTTCTGTAACATGCAAGTAACATTATTTGTAGGCAGTGAAATGGAAGTCATATCTTTTTCTTAGCAAAAACTTACTAGACTAGGGCACTGGCCTTTAGACTATCTCTGTCTCCCAATGAGTCCTGGGATTATAGGCACTCACCACTAGGTCCAGCTTAAATTTCCTTATAAAATATCGATATACATAAAACCCACTTCTTAATCCTTTGAAGTTAAGAGTTTTTCTTATTATACTGAACAGAAAGCAATGAGAACTTGTCCATGGAACAGACGCTATACTGAGGTAGTTGAAACCATGGAGGAAAAAGGTATGTAGCAAAAACAGAAATGTTGCCCGGTTCACATTCCTTTGAAGAGATTTCAGCTCTGGGGCTAGGTTTCAATTAATTAGGCAGTGCTGGAGGAAGGGAGAGATTATCCTGGAGCCCAGGAGCTGGTGACACAACCAAGAGGTTTTTATGACTTCTCTGTGACACAGCCCACGTCAGGAGAAACACAGTATCACCCTCTGTAAATCAAATGGACTGATGAGCTTTCACTGTCGGTCTGACAAAACCTAGAGCTGCCAGGAAGGGGGAGCCTCAGCTGAAGCTCGGCCTGGACCAGACTGCCTGCTGGCATTGCCAGTGAGGGAATGCCCTACTTGTAACTAACTCTCCCTGGTCCTGCCGCAAGTCGGAGGATGTAGAGAGACATGCAGAACACTTAGGATGCCAGAGAGGTAAAGAGACCTGGAAATGCAGTTCAAAAAGCAAAAACAGACCTAGCCTGAGGCATTTGTTTTACAATAGAAAAGAGAGAATTCTTTATTTTGTGAGAGTTAAAATATTTCTATGATGAATGACTTTTATAAAAAAGATACATTCTTGGGAGTTTGTTTACTAAGGTATTGTTGGATTTTAAACTATAAAATAGGGAAAAAGGAGGGGCCAGGAGAGGGTGATGGGCAGTAATGAGATTAAAATAAATGATATACCTAAATAAAAATGTCACTGTGAAAATAATCACCGTATAATAAACATATGTATGTTAACAAAGAGACTAAAAACAAACTAGAAAAAGTAAAATATAAACCTCCTGCAACACAAACAGCATAAAAATGTGTCCTGGATGAAAAGTGACTTAACAGAACACTATAAACGTAACAACAGCACACGTCAGTTTACCATAATTTGAGTAAGGGTCTCGGTGAACCTCACAGTACTCCAGCCCTGGGACGATGTCAAAAATGCTGAAGAGCTGCTCCTCTGTGAAGGGGACCCTCGATGCCACCGACAGGCGTTTGGAGATAGCTTCCTGGCCTCTGCTATCGTTCTTGTCAAAAGTTGAAAATTCAGATTGTTGTTCTCCAACTATATGTATATAATACACACATACACGCATAGTACACACATATAAGTAGATAATTACATTTCCACACACTAAAAATTATGTAGCCATTGTTGCACAAGGATATTTGAAAAGTCTAGACAGGGGATACCATATTTTGTGTTATTCTTTTAAAGATATATTTATCCTCCGAGAATTTCATGTACGCATAGGCTGCGTTCTGATCAAATCTACTCCCCTCCTTTGTAGTACTGCACTCTTCTACAACCACAGAGACTCGGTGATGGGGTGGCAGACAGCTTCACCCACTTCCTTCCTTGACTTCAGTGAAGAATTACCTCAGGAGTGTCTAGTCCAGCACCACGGGAGAGAGTTTAGTATTTAAATTGTAAAATATGGCAAGAGTCTTATCTGAAAAGTTCTGCCAGTGCCCCCGGGGACTCTAACCTGTCCCCCTTCCCAGCTTTTGCTTTTGCTCTCTCTCTGCAAACCAAGCTTTTCCAGTAGCACGGTGAAGGGATTCCCATATAAAATTTTCATATTTTTGGTTGACTGTGCAAAAAAGCAGAATTCACGCGCAAAATGTATAGTAATCGCATGTTAGTATTTAGATAATGTGCAGCTAGCCAGGGGGATCTACGCTGCAAATAATCAAACAAACAAGGGTTAGGAACTAAGGATCTTAGAACTGAGCTACTTCTCAGGAAAAAGCAACATATCGTATTTTCACTTGCTAGGTAACACTTTCAGGTTGCTGACAGAAGAATGGCTTGAAGTGAGCTCACATACAGCCATATGCTACATATGAACATAAAGGGGTAAAGGCAGTCCACTCACCGAAGGGAAACAGATTTCCTCTAGGCTCGTGCCCCAAAGTCTCCTGCCTCACGCTACTGTAATAATCTTGTTCTGGGGACTCCAACACTTTATTTTTAGGTTCAGCCAAGAGTGCTCTGAAACCTGAAAATGAGAATCCATGAATTTTTAAGCTTCACGGCAAGCTTCACATATTTGATTTTGTGGATCTGACCTAGTTTTAAAAATGTAACTGTACAACGCAGGATTTACGCGGTGGCTGTCCCCATCAGACTGACTTGTTTCGTGGTTAAAGGACAAAAAGTATATGAGAAAACAAACAAACAAAACAAAGCAAAAAACAACAACAAAAAAATCAAGAGCCCCAAGTAGAGATTGACATGGACAAGAAAGGTCAGCAGTGCGGTGCCAGCCTTCCAAAAGGTGGTGTCACCCATTTGCCTTGTTGGCTTAGCATCAAAACCCATTGGCCATCCTCATTTTTTTTTTTTTTTTGGTTCTTTTTTTTGGGAGCTGGGGACCGAACCCAGGGCCTTGCACTTCCTAGGCAAGCACTCTATCACTGAGCTAAATCCCCAACCCCGGCCATCCTCATTTTTAACCTACTACAATGCTTCCTTTATATGTGCTTAGCATGCTACCCTGCATGCTAACTTCTCTGACTGTTTTTAAATTACATCTCCAGTTCAATACAACTCTGTAACCATTTTCCTTGTTCTAGATCAAGGGCTCTTACTTAGGGGTCTAAAGATCCATTTCAAAAAGTGGGAAGAGGATTATGGAGAGACAGTTAAGCTAGGCAAATGCTAGCCGTGCAAGCATGGAGATCTGTGCAGATCCCCACACCCACATAGAAAGCCAGGTGAGGCCATAAATGCCAGCAATTACAGTGTTGTCGAGATAGACAGGAGGCCAGGCTAGCCAACTGGTGAGCTCCAGGTTCATGAAGAAACCTTCCAAAACAAAGTGTGTAAACTAGGCTTCCACGTGCACTCTCTCCAAACCCCTACACAAGGTGGGAAGGTCCCACGAACCCTCTAAAACAAATGCTTACCCATCTTATGAGTACAGCGGTCTACTTCAAGGGTTCACAGTGTTCCTATTATTACAGTTGCAGATATAGTAAGCCAGTAGGTTTGAGTTCACTCCTCTGTGTGGAGGAGCTATGACTTTATGGGATTTGGAGGTGAGGGAAAACAAGATGTACTTTTTGTTTTCAGTCTAAAAATACTCTTCTACTGCTTATCTTCTAGCTCTTTGATACTCAATACAGATATAGAAATTTAGGTGCCAGTGCTACCAGGTACTGCATTTATATTTCCCCCTTAGTATACTGAGGGTCACACTGTAGGAAGCCAATTAGGACTGACGGAGAAGTTTGAAGAAAATCATGGTGTGGACAGTGGGAAATTCTGATCAACAGCAACTCTTTCCTGTATAGATAGATTTTTATAACAGTCTAAAGCCCAATAATTTAGTACACCTCTTTATTTCCTGAAGTCAGCTTTATATACAGCATCAAAATGTCCAATAATTAGTGACTATGCCTTCAAATCATTTACCCGTGACAGCAAATCTCACCCACTCCATCCGATTTGCATGTTTGTTAGTATATTAAATCCTTGTTAGGGCTTAGGTCAGGCAGGAACAAAGAGAAAGGGTAAGACTTGTTGGGCATGGTGGCGTCCACCTATAAAGACACCTAGGAGGCCAAGCCAGGAGAATGACAAGTTAAAGTCCAGTCTGGCCTACACAGCAAGACTCTGTGTACAAAACATTTTTTAAAGCCCCAACCCTATGCAAACAGTAAACCAGGAGTGCCGTGTGCTTACCATCGAGTACTCAGTTGGTCATATTTCTCAAGATGGCATCAGTGCGTGACTGATTCATCAGTGCAAAATGTTTTATACCCGCTACACTAGTTAATATAGCGTGGCAAGAATCTACTAGAAGGCTGTTATTTATAATAATGAGAATTTCTTTTCAAAGGTCTTCTAGCAAGGTTGAAAACAAAACAAAACAAAATACATTTTGGGGCTGGAAGGATGGTCCAGTGGTTACCAACACTCGTGGCTCTTACAGAGGACCTGGGTTCTATTCCCAATATCCACACCCATCTGCAACTCCAGTTCCCGTGGCTCTGACGTCCTCCTCTGGCACAGCGCCCAGATGGCACACAGACGTACAGGTAGGCACAACCACCGTACACACAAAATAAAGCTTTAGAAGCCCATTCTTACTTCTATCACAGTTTTCTATTGCCTGGGCAGCTTGTGATGGTTTTAAGTACCGCACGTAGCCCAAGCCTTTACTTTCTCCAGTGACTTTATTCTTAATAACGCTGCAGTACTCGATGTCTCCATACACCTGCGAGAGCCAAAAGAGACGCTTAGGAGACTCACATTGATAATGGGAAAGATAGCTCAAAACTTACATTTATACTTATTGGTGTCTCGTGCTTGCAAACAGCGGAATCCTTCAAGGCGACACACACACTCTGTACAGCCGAATTGGTGGACACTGAAGCTGAGCCTACAGCAGTCAAATGCCTCACCTAAGCCACAGAGAAACTAAGCTGAGGGAGAAAAACTCGTCTGCACCAGCTCATCCAATGGACGGGTGTGAGGGCTCTGGGACTGGGATTCTGAGATTCAGCCCCTAGCTCAGCCACTCAGTAACCAGGTGGTTTATTCTCTCCTCTGTGCCAGCATCTTCAGCACCACTGACCTCATTGGACGGCTAAAGGTTAAACGGACTAACCTGGGGTTAAAAGCTTACAAGCCCGGGATATACCAGATACTCGGCAGTGTCAACTGATGATGTTTAAGTGTCTCTAACAGTATCGGGAATGACTGGGTGCTCTTCTGAGGATCCGCTCAAGCCATGACATAATGGTACTCAGAAGATTAGTATTTGTGAGAAACATGCAGTGATGCTTAGTGTTGGAAGACACGTGGGCTTATGAACTCACGGTAAGCCACTCAGTATGTATTTTATAAAATTCTCTTGCAAAAAGTTAATTATCTAGATTAAGATGTTTTATTGTTCTTGGAAAAAGATAGGTAAACACTTTCTTACTGCTGGAGGCAGTGTGCAGTATAAATGTTTGGACTCTGTTATTTCTGAAGGTCAACTGGAGAAGGACAAAAGACACATGAACATGTTTTCCTGCTAGCTTTTTCCCTTGCTTGGCACCCACGTCCAACTCACTGTGTTAAAAGGTTAAACAGAAGAGAATACCACTAAGAAAATAACTAAAAAAAAAAAAACAGTTAAAACCTTGTTGGGTGACTGCTGAGAAAGCCCACAGATAGTCGCTGCCTATGAAGGCCCAAAGATTTAAAGTTATTTTCAAAAGTTGTTTCCTCCGATTAGCAGCTCAGGGCTGTAAAGTTTTCCCTTAACTGTGACCCACGTAGAAGCCCAATCTTAGGACAAAACCACTTCAAGGAATAACCTGGAGGTGAGCGAGTGTGATGCCACGATCAGTGTCAGCCAACACGGCTAACGCGCTCAGGCCTGTGGCTCTCTCTGTGGAGCTGTGGAGAGGCAAGACAAGTGAGAGCCAACCACTTTGGAATTTTGAGAGCAGGCTCTGGCGGAAGAGAGGGTTTACGTTTTGGTGCCATCACCTACTAGTTGTGTAATCTTAATGAGAACACTCTGGGTTTGCACTTCGTTTGCTCAATCTGTATCTTCTGAGGAGAACTCTCACTACAGCTGTCCAGTTGTTCGTGGCTGTACAAGGCTGAGGGCGGAGCGATGATGACACACATGTACCTTGAACTTCTCCCGCAGGTCTTCCTCCGTGTAGGACTTTGGTATCATGACAAAGATCCTCGTGAGCTCTTCGTCTTCGACATCCCTGTGACTCCCTGATGATCGGGACTGGGCAATGAAAACCTAAGAAACAGAGAAAGCCTTCAGAATAACATGAAGTGCTTTCCTATGCCTTAAGCACGTCTCTTTAGAATACAGGTACGCAGCTCAGACTGAAATGCGATGGGTCAGGGTCTTATGAATCTCTTCTCAATAGTAATCTTCATTGCAGTGATTTGATTTTTTTTTTTTAAATAATGCTGATCTTCACACTGTCTTTTCCAAATACATTTCAACTTTTGCATTTTTTGTTTTGAGACAGGGTCTCACTATATAACCCTGGCTACAGCTTAACTCTGTCTGTAGGCCAGGCAGACCTTAAGTTCAAAGAGAGCCACCTGCCTCTGTCTCCCACATACTTACCTTTGTATTTCTGACCACCAAGGGCAGGTCGCTAAAAGAATGGGAACTCTGTATTTAGACAGTGTTGACTAAAGGTCGGTTATATTCCTGATACAAAAATGTTACATGTCTTCCCTGTTTAATTGCTTTGTTGGTAACAACACCCCAGATGGAGTTTGCAGCTCCACCGGAGAGTGTGGAGAGTGCGAGTGCGCTCCTAGCACTTAGGAAACCATGAGTCTGATCCTCAGAGCCCCCAATTCCCACCCACCCCAAAATGTCTCATGTATTCTGAGGGTCTATTACTGACTGCACAAACATGCCAGATTGCTATAGGTTCATCTTTATGAAATTATCAGTTACTACTCTATAAGGTTCCTAATCATTGATATGAGCTTTTTAAAAAGTTCTACCACACGGCACCTTTATCTTTAAAGCATTTCTCTTGTAAACATCACTTAGTTGCATTTTTTGGTTTTTTTTTTTTTTTTAATAGTACCTTCTTTTGTGGGGAACACAGTCTTCCCTTGTAGACTAGGCTGGCTTTGAATTCGAGATCTGCTTGGCTGAGCTTTTTGTGTGCAGGGAGTATAGACATGTGCAACTATGCATGGCTATAATCTCTTCCCCGAGGTATTTAGTTCATTCATATTTAATGTAAATATCCACACAATTGGGTTTAAGTCTAGGCTTTCTAACTGCTTTCAAACAGTATTTTTTTAGAAAAGGATAGCATAATGACACTCATCCATCTCTGTGAATATCAAGGACTTTTATATGTGGATGGAAAACAACTAGGGTTCTATTTTTCTAGTATTGGCAGTTTAATTTTATTGAAACCTTATCAGGGAAGGGAATCTAATCTGACTCTAATCTGCATTGTAGTACAATGCTTGTTTTACAGTTTGTCTTGTTTTTTGTTTTTCCAGAGGATGTTAAAATCTGTGACTAAGGCTTGTCTGTACAGTTATAACCATATCAATGGGTAATGCCACCTTTGATAATGTGAAAGGATATCAACCACCTTATTCACAAGGACCCATGAGGGAACGTGTGTGTGTGTGTGTGTGTGTGTGTGTGTGTGTGTGCGCGCTTTAAGGAGGTCAGTGTACCACTGAAGTGTGAGAAACCATGGACAATGGAGGCAGAAACTCAAAACACATCAAATATAAAAACAATGACACTGTAAACTTTTGTGGAAGGGAACACTGGATTCAGGGGATGGAAAACTTACATTTGCTCAGAACACAGCTTGTCAGAGACCCAACTTATAAGATAGAATTAGAGACATATCCCTAGGTAGTTTATTTTAGTCATTTCTTCAGTAAAACCCATCATATGTCAAGTGCTACTAAAGGTATTAGAAGAAATGGCCAACTTCAAGCTAATCTAGTCAATACACTCATAATGAAGTATTTGAAGAAACCAAAGAAAAGGAAACTACTAGAGAAAAAAGGGACCTCGAGTAAAATGAAATCAGGGGTACCATCAGATCACAAATTTCTAAATTTTTGAGCCTAAAGCATTTATGAACTTTTCTGATTAATGTCTGTATCTATATAGGGCATATGAATCACCTAGTGCACACCCTTTTCTCAGAAAGTTTAACCCCTTTCCTGACAAACTGCATCCCAGGTGCTGCAGAGAGGCAAGAGAAGCTCCAACCCACACTTCCATGAACACGTGTAAATGGTATTCTTATAAAACCAAAAACTACCCCACCCCGCACCCTCTTCTAGGTTTGTCCCTTTCCAGTACAGCACAGCTTGTCATAAACTAAATTATCTAGTCGTGAAGGTAATCAGTGTCCGAGAGAGGAAGCTCAGAAAAGTTTTCGTAATAGGCAGTTAGAGGGGGACAGTAGGTCGACTGGGTTATGATGGCAGACTCGGCTACGCTATCATTGGCTTTGGCTACCCAATCTGTTCCCAGGGTAAGAGGATCCTTTGGCCAGAGGCCTGGGATCTGCTCTTCCAAGCCATCCCCGACGTACTCACGGTGCGTGCAGAGTTCAACTCATTTCCTACCGGTTGCGCAGCTTCCCCAGTGCAGCAAAGGGGCGAGAGAGACCCCAACCCATTCCGCCGTCGCCGTCGCCGTCGCTCTCGAAGGGACCCTCAACCCTGGGCACCTCTACTCCAGACACCCCAACCCGGGCACCCATATCTCAGACATCCCAAGCTGTGCATCTCTACCTCACACACTATCCCAGGCACCCAAGTCCCACACCTTGATGGGCTTGGTGTCGTTGGGACCAAGGCACTGTCCGTGCATCTCCTCCATAGCCCGGCAGGCCTGTGAGCTGCGTGCGAACTTGACGAAGGCGATGCCCTTGGACTCCTTAGTGTGCTTGTCGCGCACTACCCAGATGTCCTGGATGTCTCCGAAGGGCGAGAAGTGCTCCCTCAGCACCGATTCCGATGTGTACTTGCTGATCACTAGGAAGATGCGGCTGTTGGGCGGCTCATCCAGACTGTCTACTCCGGGGCGGAAGCCTCCGCTGCCTCCGGAGCTGCCGGCGTCGTCCATGGTGCCCCGCGCGGGAGCCAGGCGCAGCCCCCCGCAGGCTCTGTCCACCCGGCAGCTCCCGAGCCCGCTGCCACCGGTCCGCAGCTCCGCTTCCGGAAGAGCCAGGAGCGGGAAGTCAGGTGCGTCCCCAGTGAGGTCTGCGGGCTTCCGGGAGCGTTCTGCAGCGCCCCCTGGCGCCACGGTGGACTCTGGGCAACCTCAAATCTCTAGTCCCACAGAAACCAAGAATGGGTTTATGTAAAGCACGTTGCCCAGTGGCTAAAAAGACCCACCTGCCTGATGTTTAGAACCTTTCCAAAGCTGGCTTCTGGCTTCTTTTAAGCCAAAAAATGTGTTGTTACAAAAAGATTACTCATCACCCTTTAAAAGATAGTGTACTTTAGGTCAGATGTAGTTACTCATGCCTGTAATCAGATTGCTACATTTGAGACCTCATGGGCTACATAGTACATTTGAGTTCAGCCAAAGCACCAAACCAAAAATATGCAAAAAATAGACAGACTTTACTCATAAGGGTCCATAGTGACAGGTACAAAGAACCACTGAGTTGGGGTCTTGCTGTAAGGGAGAGAAACGGGACTTGGTTTCAAGTGAGATAAATGGAGTGAAGGATCCTAGCGGCTTTTGCCAGCCTTAAGCCAAACACATGAGGTCAAGACTAGGCCAAGGACCAGCTTCCCGCCTCGGGTCAAGGCTAAGCCAAGTTTCATTCTCCACCCACAGTTCTTGGGAGGAGCAGGAAGATTCTTGAAAAAAACCCACAGAATGTACTGACGGTCACTTGACCCTCTGGTCCCAGATAGAGTTCGAATGCATGTCATATGTTTGCTAGTCAATAGATTCAAAGATCAATACACTTAGCCAATAAGTTTAAACTGTAACCTTGCCGATGTAACCTGTACCCCTAAAAAAGTATAAAAACTGATTGTTATAGCCATTTCGGGTTGCATTCTAGTCACTTGCCAGGAGGGACTGATTAAAGGTTGATTCTGACGCGCTAGAAAGTAAACTTCTTGTGTTTACATCAAACTCTGTTCTTGGGTCTCACTTGGGGGGTCTGCTGGTAGTTAGGACTCACCTCAAGCCTTACAGGAGGAGAGTATGAATTAATAGAAGAACAAATACTGAAGATCAGGGGTAAGAGAGACTCTCGACAGATCTGCCTCCCAGAACTTATGCTGTAGACAGGCCAGAGTGATAAGATATTAACAACAGTCAGACATCAAGGGTAAGAATTACGACGAAACTGATGTATCAGGATTTGTCCTCAAATTAGATTCCCCTAGGACAGAAAGCTGGAAGTTGGATATTGTCAAGTAAAAGATCTGAGGAAAGTTTGCCTGAAATTTTGGTGAAAACAGAGTCTTCGTCACCATTTTGACCATAAGCTCAATTCAGAGTCACTCTAGTTTGAAGTGGTGTGGCTGGGCATGGCTCATTTGAATGAGTGGTCTTTAGGGAGTGGTGCTAGTTGAGAGGGACTAGGAGGTGTGGCCTTGTGGGAGTGGGTGTGGCCTTGTAAGAAGTGTGTCATTGAGGATGAGCTTTGGGAGTTTCAGAAGCAGCTCCTCTTTCCTCTCGTCTTTGGATGTGGAGGTAAAACGTTCAGCTGCTTCTCCAGCTCTGCTATCTCTGCCTGCTGCCATCCTTCCCGCCATGATAACTGCAGACACAACCTCTGAAATTGTGTGCAAGCCCCATTTAAATGCTTTCCTTTCTAAGAGTTGCCATGGTCATGGTGTCTCTTCACAGCAATAGAACCCCGACAAAGAGTGAAAAACCATAGAGACTGATGGCTGAAAGGGGCCTTTTGCAACCGTGGAATTCTCCACCCATTTTTAGAGACTAGGAACCTGAGGCTCAGAGTTAAGATGCACAGGTAACAGAACCAGGCCCAGAGGCAGCTCTGGGTTTGAAATCTCCGTAGCCCTTCCAAGATGCAGGGGCAGCCAGAGTGATGGGCTGCACACCAGAGAACTAGGAGAAATTAGAGGGCCCAAGCCAAGTGCAAAGTGTCCGTTGGCTTCCATGACTTATCAGTGAGACTCGGTGATGAGGTGAACAGTCATTTAGAGCCAAAGACTGGGTTAGCCTTTGGTAGCATGGGAATCACAGATCTGGGCTAGGAACGCACCTTCTAAAATGCCCGTATCTAGGCTGCTAAGATCTGGCCGTCTATGAAGTCGAACATATCCATGTTTACTGTGCACCAACCATGCACACCAGGAGCTGGAGACTCAGTGGTGGAGCAAGAACCATCTTGCCACTGACTCTTGTGAGCTTCTTGCATAACTCTGGCTCCCGACTTCTCTCCTGAAGAGGAGAAATAAGAGAAATAATGTTACATACTAAACAGCTAAGTCGTCAGGCATAGTTAGAGACGTCATCTATTCATTCAACCGACTTTCTTTCCGGAGATTTTTATTTAACTTAATTTTACATGCATGAGTGTTTTGCCTGTATGTGCTGTCATTTGTGTACCATGTGTATGCAGTACCTGTGGAGGTCAGAAGAAGCCCTTGGATTCCCAGGAACTGAAGTTACAGACGGTTGTGAGCCGCCATGTGTGTACTGGGAATTGAACTCAAGACCTCTGGAAGAGCAATCAGTGCTTTTAACCACTGAGCCATCTCTCCAGCACTTGGCAGCATAGGGTTTCACTCTCTAGCACAGGCTGGCTTTTAACTTTAAATCTTTGTCCCGGCTTCTCAAATGCCGAGATTAGAAATGTGTACCACCACATGTGGAAACCAAAGTTTTTGACTTAATTGTGTGTTGAATACTGTGCTCAACACAAGACATAAAGTACCAAAGAAATGGCCACTCTTTCCTCTATCATGAAGTTAACAGTGTAGCCTCGTCTAGTTAATGATTATATAGAGCTCATAGTTCAGGGATCAAATGAAATAAATGTGTACAAAGATACAGGAGACATCAATTTTCCAGTTCCTTTTCACTATAGTGCCCGTAGCCAACTTCTATATTGTCTAACTCTAATGGTCTCTAAGCCTCAAGAATTAGGGATGTTACAATGAATTGTACCACAGTGGTTACGATAATTTCTCCTGGCATTACACTCTGTGAAAGGAGTGTTTTTTACCTTCAGCTTAGAGAGTACAGGGAGTAACTTGTCCTAAGTTCCACTTTTCCTTGTCTTAGGAAGACTAGTCAAGGCAAAGTGAAAATAATGTAATCATTTTATTGGTGTGAGGAAGTGTGAAGGTTATAAGACAATTGCGCACCAGCGCCATCTAGTGGGAGACAGTTTTCTTAAACTGTGCCGCCTGTAAACTCAAAATTTAGAGCTTATGTTAATTCCTTCGAGAAAAAGCACTGGAAAACTATAGGAACGGCATTTATTTCCATATCACCCCAACATAAAACATCATATACTTGAGAGAGGTAAGAAGCATTTATTTACACTACTAAAGTATAATCATGCAATCCTAAATTCACTTATGTGAATGGTTCTGTTAGGTAGGTTTCAGTGTATTCACACATCTTCCCTGGTTTTACCCTAAACAGGATTGTTTTCCCTTCTTTGAATCGTGGAACCAATAGCAAGACTGAGCACAAGTTGGGCAGTGAAGGAGATTTTTTTTGTTCTTGTCCAATATGTAAGAGGTGGGAAACAGACTTGCATGCTAACCTTTCAAGCTCTGGGATCAGGGAATTGCAGCTATGGAGGAAAAGGCGTGGGGGAGGGGAGGTTCTTGCCTTTTTCAGTCCTGGGGATTGAATGTAGGACCCTGTTTGTTCTAGGCTTTACTGGATAAAGCTCCAGTTTATACTATTTGTTCTGAGACACAGTATCAACTAGGTATCCCAGGCTGGCCTTACACTCTGAAGATTGAGTACCATGGGTGATTATGATGAACCTTAAACCACCAGGCCTGGCTGCAGGATGAGTTTATAAATGGGAGAGCTATCCATGACTTTTCTGGGAATAAGTGGAGTTTTTTTTTAAACTATTTCCTTTTCTTTTCTAGAATTATTTATTTTTTATGTATGAGTACACTGTAGCTGTCTTCAGACACACCGGAAGAGGGCATCAGATCCCATTACAGATGGTTGTGAGCCACCATGTGGTTGCTGGGAATTGAACTCAGAACCTCTGGAAGAACAGCCAGTGTTCTTAACTCTGAGCCATCTCTCCAGCCCGAGATTTTTTTTTGGTGGAGGGCTCTTGTTATGGTCTATTCCAGGCATGTCCTCCCCAGCTGCCAACTGCCACAGCCCTGGGGGGATTTCAGTGAGCATCCAGGTGGGTCTGTAATGAAGTTAGAAAGTGTCTCCTACTCTTGTTCCCATCTTAGAGCAGTTTCTTCTAGCTCCCCGAAGAGGGACCTCTAGCCTTACCTTGTCCTTGTCAAAGACAAGGTTAAAGTGAGGTAGAAATTCACATAGTTGATCTGGGAGGAGAAGGTTACATAAGTGCCAGTTTAGAGCACGTCACCTATCATTAATGACATAGTAACAGACCGATCTTATTTATTTATTTATTTATTTATTTATTTATTTATTTATTTTTGCAGGGAGAAAAGATTCTTTTTTAACACACTTCTTTAGAGGTTTCACTCCCTGGCCCTTAGCTTGGCTGATTAGGGGCTGATGTAAGGCAGAACCACACAGCAGGAGGAGGACATGGCGGAGGCTTCTCACCTCTTGGAGGTAGGGAAAAGGGACCTAGGCATCAGGATGTCTGTAATGACCTACCCCACCCAGCTAGGCTCGGCTTCCCGGAGTTTCTATCTCCCCAGATAGTGCCAAGCATTCATTACATGAGTAGATGGGGTGACATTCCCTATTTAAGTCACAGAGTTCCTCTCCTTCCATGCAAAATGAGGTACGTCCAGGAGTTTCCAAAGACTTGAACACTAAAGTCCAAGTCTAGGAGTCTCAACCGTTCGAACATTGTCCAAGTTCAAAGCTGAGTTACGGTAGTAGCATGCACCTGTAATTCCAGCCTCTGGGAGGTGGAGGCAGGAAGATTGCAAGTTCAAGGCCAGCAGAGAAAGACGGTGAGACCTCTGGTCTAAACATTTAACACTTTTTAAAGTTCCGGGGGAAAGTGAACTGTGAGGTGTGAACACCTATACAATTAGATCCTTCCAGCACATAGCGTGGCACAGCATAAACAGTTACATTGCCGGAAGGGAGAACTGGGCATAGAAAGAGAGGGTGGTGCTAAAGCAACAGGACAGATGTTAAATCCTGTCTAGTCAGCTCTGTTATTGGTAGCCTTCGTCGCCTCCCTTGGGCTGGCTCTATTCACTACATGCAGCTTTTTGGCAAATGCATGCATTTTCTAATAGCTCTGTCTTGGAATCTCCGTTGTGTTTTTAGCCTGTCTGTCCCTCACAGCTTCCCTTCTGCAAGTCGAGTTGACCTTTCACACCTGACCGGTTTCTCAGGTCTTTGCTTGAAGTCTGGGTTGGAAGCCTCCAGGATTTCTCAACTTTAAAATTTTACAAGCTTGAGACACCACGGACTGTGTGGCTGGTGCCGAGGTCTGCCCTCAGCTGCACTGCTAGTTAGGTCTTGTTATCCTAAAGCTGAAGGTGGCCCTTTGGTGCCTAGGCAACTGAGCAGGGTGAAAGAATCCTGTAGAAACATCTTCCTAGGTCACTGGGTGTAAGCACGGCCCCTTGAAGTTACTCCCACCCCACCTCCCTCCAGTCCACCCCACTCCAGGAAAAGACCTAGTGAGATCTGCCAAATCTTGAAATGTCCTCATGCAGTGTTTCTCGTTGTGGGTCATGACCCCTTTGGGGTCGAATGACCCTTTCATGGGGATCACCTAAGGCCATATGAAAACACAGATGTTTGCCTCACAGTTCACAATGGTAGCAAAATTACAGTCGTGATGGATCCCATGAAAATAATTTTATGGTTGGGATTCATGCAACATGAAGAATTGTATTAAAGAATCGTAGCATTAGGAAGGTTGAGAGCCGCATTAAAGTCTTTACTTCGTACTGTTGTTTGCAATACAAAGCATCTGGCTTTTAAAGAAAAATGGCACAGAGCTCTTCAGGAACCCCCTTCCTCAGCCTCAGCCTTCCTCAGGCTTTTCTTATCAAATGGTAAGTTTTTCAATTGTTCTAGCCTGAGTCTTGTTCCAGATTCTCACCGTAAACCTGCCTCAGCAAGAACGCTCTGCTGTCTTGAAATTTTCTCTGCCAAATTAATTAAGTTATTACTTACATTCTTAAAAGGTTTTTATTTATTTTTATTTTATACAGATTGATATTTCGCCTGTGTGTTTGTTTGTGCATCACATGCACGCAGTGCTCATGGGGGCCAGAAGAGGGCATCGGATTCCCCTGGAAACAGGAATTACAGACACTTGTTAGCTCCAAATGGGCCCTGGGAATTTAACCTGCATCCTCTGGAAGAGCAGGCAGTGCACTTTAACTGCTGAGCCATTGCTCCAGTCCCACCGGGCTGTTACTTTTAAATTCAGCTACACCCAGAGTCTCAGGAAGCAGACAGTATACAGACAAACCGTTTGTCATAATGTAACACCAATGGCTTATATTACATTCCCAACAGAATCCTCATTCTCCCCGGAAACCTTATGAACATAGTTTTTACTGTTCACATTTCTACTGGCCTTCTGAACTTCCACGAGATTCCCTATTAAGCCCTGCTTACAGAATTTTAGGTTTCTCTACCGGCCGCCTTCTCCATATTTCTCCTGCAAACCAGTTCCAAAGGTTTGAGAATCATTTCATTAGATTTAATGACAGCATTAACTCCTTTTCTCCAGGACTCATTTTCTGTATGAGTCACACATTTCATTGCTGTGACAAAACGCCTGACAGAAACTAAAGGAAGAAAGGGTTTTTGCTTTGTTTTGTTGTTGAGGTTGTTGTTGTTTTTTTTATGGTTCCCAGATTCCTTGAATTTTCTAGGGCTGTGGTGAGGCAGAATATCAAGACTACTTACCTCATGTCAGACAGTGTTGGAAGCGATGCCCTTAAAACCCTCAATTATTGATGTTAATATTATGGTTAGAGTTAAGTATGACTGGGTTCATGGAAAATCCGCAGCCAGCTGCAGAAGACTAATACAAATCTGGTGGTCAGGATGAATAATGATATGATAAAGCTCTGACCTTGCTGAGAAATACATCTGACGTCAAGATACCCAATGTGATGACCTGTAACCTTTCTGAAAAACCAACATCCTGCTGACCAATAGATATGACAAACCTGTGACCTTTCTGACATCCAGTTGACATCAGCTGACCACACGAATTCTGTGTCCTTGGCCTGTGGGAATGTTTCACACTTCCCCCCTCCCTCTGTTACCCCTGTTATGGTATAAATTCAGCCTTGGGAAAAAATAAAATTGTCGCCTTGATCAGACTCTTGTCTTGGTATCCTTCTTCATATCTCTTGTCCCCCATTCTCTTCCAGGTACCCCCAGCACCCTCATTGACAAGACAGGAAGTAACTATCAAATTTCAAAATGCCATTAAAGCTTTGCACATGAACTACATGTAACTAAGACGTTTGGGGGCCAGAAGAGATTAGCTTTGTAACGATAAACAATGTTCTGGAAATCTGCAGATTATTTTTTTTCAAGACTTTAAAATATATAACATAGTTATGTGTTGTAGCTGTCCTTTGGTGTCGTTTATCCTCACAAAAGTTTAGAAAAACTTCTTTTTCTAGAATGAGAGATAAGGTGCTGGAAACACAGCTCCATTGTACAGTCTGATCTGCACGCCAAGGGAGCTCAGGTTCAATCCCAGCACTGAAAAAGAGAAAGAGAGAGAGAGAGAGAGAGAGAGAGAGAGAGAGAGAGAGAGAGAGAGAGAGAGAGAAAAGACACCATGACAGAGCAGAGACGTAATAGTGTGACTAGTTTTTGAAAGGCAAAGAGAAAATAATAAATGTTATCAGTTTCCCAAAACATCTCAAACTGTTAGTGCAATGGAATTTACTTAGTTGATGCATTACTCTTCAAACATTATATTAATAAAAATATGCACTATATGAATGTTTTCTAGGTTTTTGTCGCTGATATTTATCGTGACCAAGTGAAAATGTTTACGGCACAGAGCCTCCATTAGCTCCATGGGCAAGCTATTGGCAAAACGTGTGTGTAAGCCCTTAGCTTAGCCTTGGCACACACACAGGAAAAGATAGTCTCCTTCAGTTTGAAAATATTTACTCCCGGTTTCCCCCCAATAAGACCCTTTGATTCAGTTAGATGTCATCTTTAAAATGTGTTGACTGTAGGACAAAATTCACAGGAATCATTTAGAGTGGTTTCATTCATCACTTGGTGACTGTGGCTATTTCAATTAAAATACAATTGCTTATAATTAAGAATGATTGAAATAGTTGCAAATTATTGACAACGCTTTTCTTAACTGCTTTTTGAGACAAGGGCTCACTTTGTAATATTAAGTTGACCCAAAAACTCATGGTGATCCTCCTGCCTCAGTCTCCTGAAGGTGGGAGTACAGGAGGTGTCACCGCATTGAGTTTATTTTGCAATAATTTAAGTTTGTTGTATTGTAGCCTCTTGCCACAGCCAGATTGCAATTCAGGAACAGTTGGGAAGGCAGGATTCAATAATTGTACTTTTAGCGTAGTTGACACAATGTTTTGCTTAGAGTAAGCATTTTATTAATGTGATTTGATTGTAGCCACCAAATGTTCTTGGACCATTCAAGAGTTGCTGCTCCACGCAAGACTTTGTATACACACAACTCTTAAGTGTACAGTTTAGGTCTTTGTGTGACTAAATGGTGAAGAAACAAAACCAGGCAACAGACAGTTAGACTTGGAGGACATCCAGCCTCTGCGAGAGTTGGGGGGTCCCGCGGGATCTCACAGCCAATCAGCAGCGAGGATGGAGCCCGCCATCAGCTGGTGCATGATCCGGCCTGTAAGCGGAGTCCTCGGGCACAGCAGTCGCGCCTTAAATCTTGGCCTCACTGCATCAGTGGACCAGGGGTGGCTCAGGGCAGCGCTGCTGTGATCGTGGTAGGTGCTGGCCGATTGGAAGATAGTTGGCTGGGCAGATTGGGCCTGGGAGTCCTGATTGTGGGCGGATGCAACGAGGGCCTAGTTTGGGCCCAGAGAGGAGCGTTCAACGGTCCCCAGCCCAGCGGGGCCAAAGCTTCAGTTGTGAACAACAGAAGAATATATTATTGATAGGACCCTGTACAGCACCCCGGGTACTGGGGCGGTGAAGATAGCTGGGTCAAACTTTCCACTGATATTGACCAGAGCTTGGCATTGATGTGGAGGGCTGGGCATTTAGGAAATTGGATTCTTGTTTCAACTCATGGGTATAATTATAACCACCGCCTGGCGGGAAGCACGGTAGACAAATCTGAAGGACTCACAGACCCAGTGAGGAGATTCCCTCCGGCACATAACCTCGCCCCACCCTATACAACCTTATGGGAAAGTCTGTTTTGTTTTTCTTTTGCATCTGTTTAGTACTTCCCCTTAAAATAGTCTAGCGAGTTTCCCCTACCTCCTTCATCATGTGAAGTATTTGGACTTTAAAAAATGGAAATGCTCTGCTGGTGCCTTGATGGTTCTCACATTGACTTTCTGTTCATGAAAAGTTAGACACGCTCCACAGTATACAGCGGTATTAAAAACCTATTTCAGGCCTGAAAAGTGACACAAGGCTTACCTAGTGTGCAGGAGGTCCTAGGTGTGAGTCTTAGCACCACTAAAATACAAAAACAAGCAAAAATCTCAAGCAAACAACAGGATTTTACCAAATCTTTATTATCTTTTTATTTTCATTATTTGATTATTTAAGATTTATTTATTTATTATAGATGAGTACACTGAAGCTGTCTTCAGACACACCAGAAGAGGGCATTGGATCCCATTACAGATGGTTGTGAGCCACCATGTGGTTGCTGGGATTTGAACTCAGGACCTCTGGAAGAGCAGTCAGTGCTCTTAACCGCTGAGCCATCTCTCCAGCTCCTATTTGATTATTTAAAATAATTTTAAATTTTAACTATATTTTGATCATAGTCTTCCCCTCCCCGAAGCCCTTCCAGATGGTCTTTCCCTTCCTTACCCACCCAAATTCTTTCTCAAAAAGCAAACAAAACTGTATAAGAAAATCCTTCAAACCAAGAAAACAAAACAGCACCGAAAAAGAAAACAGATGAACAAACAAAACCCATATCAAACTATAACCAAATAAAATCATGTATGTATTCAACAAAGTATGCGAAGGGATTAGAGGTTGTTCCATCCCTTGTTTTGTTTGCTGTATCCATCACTCGTGACCAAAACAGTACAGTTTGCAGGTGCCTTGACTTGTCCATATGTACAACTACATGACAGGAACTGGCTCCTGGAGCTGGGGTGACTCTTCTCTGAGTTAACAAATGGCTTTTTAACTCAGGACACACAAATGTTTCTTACTCTTGCTTACTATCATTGAGATGGCTTCAGACGAGCCCTTCTCCTTGGACACATCGTACCTTTTTGCCCTAGTCTTCTTGCGTACTAAGTGCTGGTAAAAAGCCAATTGCAGTCACGTGAGCCTGTATCCTCAGCACTCAGGAGAGGCTGGGGAGGAAGGCTGTCAGTTTGAAAGCAGCCAGCACGAGCTATGCAGTGACTCTGAGGTTGCCTAAAAATATAATAAATATGCAAATACTGGCAGAGGACCAAATAGTTTCATAACAAGTCAATTTCTTTCTTGTCATTGCTGAATCGGTTTGGTTCTGTTTTGCCTGGGACAGGGCCATCCATGTCCACCCCAACAATAATCCTCTTTGATTAAAGACAGTTGTGATATGACACTGTTGCTTTGAACACTGAACATGGGTGGTTTTGGCAAATGACTTTGATGTAAATATAACTTTTAAGTAAAGCTTCCTAAGTTACTAGTAACGTTTAATTGTCACAAAATTAACCTGTTGTATAAAGATGGTCAGAAATAAAGATTCTCTCATTAGTATTTTAATGGTAAATTGTTTTTACTTGATGAAGACTTTATAGTTATAATGTATGTATTTTACAAGTTGCCATACATTTTCTTTTGAAGATGAATTTATTTCCTTTATGGCTTTAAAAGACCCACTGAGTTTTAAAAATATTTGGATAATTTATAGAGCATATGTATGTAGAAATTAAATGCAGTGTTTTGAATACTGTTTGCAACGTTGTCATCTTCTCTTCCATAAGTTTTCTTATCCTGATTTCTCTCAGACTTAATCGCTGAATACTAAATTATTTGGTTTTGAATGCTGCACACTAAAAGCTGCCTTCTTTTTTGATGTGAATTAATAATAATAGTTATGGGCTACTGGTCATATTTTTAAAAATTCGGATGCAGATTTCACCTTTATGTAGCAACTTCCATTATTCAGTATTTTTCAAGCTTGTCAGATTAGTTAATGTAAATACTTTCTGCTTCTTAGTAGGAGTATGTAAATAAATAAATTCTTGGGACTGTACTGTTAAAGAATTTCATGATTTTAGTGACAGTAATTCATCATGTTTAACTCTGTTTTAATCACGAACTCTCCTGTGCTTATTCTTCACAGAAAACAAAGAATAGGGAAACCAAGTCCAGGTAGGACAACCATTATCACATCAGATGTCAGTGAGCTCTGTGTGCGCGTGCGCATGCGTGTGTGGTATGCATGTCTGCAGTTTAGCTGTGTGTGCAGGCATACATGGAGGCCCCAGGACGATGTTGGGATGTCTGCCTGGATTATTTCTCCATCTTACTCACAGAGACAGGATCTCTCACTTAAGCCCAGAGCCCTGTTTGCTGGGTTGCCAGAGCTCTGGAGACCCGCCTGTCTCCATCCTCACAGCAGTGGGATTAGAGGCATGTTCTGCTGCGCCCAGCTTTTACATGGGTGCTAGGGACCCAGCTCACCTTACCTGCTGTCTCCTCTGCCTTCAAAGTTCAACTTACGATGTTGAAGTATACTTTTTATGTCATTTGGATGCAGGAAGTATTTTTTTTTTTTTTTGGCAGTCACTGAAGCACCTTGTTCAGAGTCTTGTTTCTCTCATTACAAGATCTTCATCTAGTTCATGCTTTATTAGTAGTAAGTACTGTGAGGCCTGAGCTCAGTCATTCTTCATTATTTTCAGGTAATGTTTGGTCTAATCTGATAGACTGGTTTACAGATAAGAGTGTAGCGTAAGTACAAAAATAATTTTTCTATATCTGATAGGAGCCTCCATTTTTTGTGTATGATTTTAATCTCTGGTGTGTGTCTGTTATGATGAATGTGTAAGTAACATGGTGTTTACCTATCATGTTTGTTCTCTTAAGTAGAGATGGCACGTTTCACATAGTTTTGCATATGTATTTTATTCAGTATAATTGTTTGAAGGCAGAGGTAAAACTAGCTTTATATTACTAGTTTATGAAGAAGTTATGAGTAGAAATTTAAAATAACTCTGATTAGGTGGCTATGGTCTCGCACAGCTTTAATCCAGGAAACAGACATGAGTGGATCACTGTGAGATAGAGGCCAACCTGGTCTACACAGAGAGTTCCAGGCCAGCCAGGGCTACATAGTGTGACCCAAACAACAACAACTAAAGCCCAACGAAGGAGATGATTGAGTGTCTGTAAGATTGGATGCTGTAATGTTGCATCTGTGTTTTGAGCACTGGTATGAACGTTCAAAGTAACATGATTAATTTTTTTTTTTTGCTTAATATCATTAGAGATCATTTCAAAGTAATGGGATCCATCTCTCTCCCATTTTTTTTCTAGGTTTGCAAATCTGAGACTTTTTTTGGTTGGTGATTTAAGGTTTTATTGCCGAGCAAAATGGGAGATGCTGAAGCAGGCAAGAAGATTTTCATTCAGAAATGTGCGCAGTGCCACACAGTGGAGAAAGGTGGGAAGCACAAGACAGGGCCAAATCTCTGGGGCCTTTTTGGCCGAAAGACTGGACAAGCACCAGGATTTTCTTACACGGATGCAAACAAGAACAAAGGTAAAGGCCAGAGGCTGCAGGGAATGCTCAGCCGTTTTGTAGCAGAAAAGAATATGCATGGTTTGGCACTGTAGTGTTTGCCTGACTTTTTTCATCGAAAATGGACCGTCATGCTCCGGTTTATTGAAAATGGCATTGGAATTTACATGACTCATTATCTTTCAGATTAGGAGAACCAGCAGTCATTCATGGCATAGCTGTTTGCCCATGTAGACAGGTTATTTTTTTTTTTTTGATAGTAAAAATAGTATTTTACTCCTCCCCTCCCACCCCCATCCCTTCCCTGGCAATCCCCAGTACACTTTTCCCCTCTCGTTTCCACAGCAATGCTACAATCAGAAAAAACAAGTTTTGAGGGGCAAGAATAGGAGGGGGAGGGGATATGGATAAAAACAGGCAAATCACAATAGGAATTTCCCCAAACAGATTAATTCCTCATCATTGGGTTCTCATTTTCAGTTCTGACTCCCTTCTTCACCAGCATCATCTTCATCTTCCTCATCATCCAGTTCCCTGTATTGTAACCTTCTTCTTCCTCATCCTCCTCCTCTCCACTCACGTTCTCTTCTTCCCCTCCTTCCTCATCCTCTTCCTCTAACACTAGCTGGGCATATTCATCATTCTCCTCATCCTCATTTTCCTCATTGTCCTCTTATCCTCCACGTAGCCCTCAACATCAGAGTCAGGGGCCTCCTTGTTGTCCCTGTCATAGCCATCGAGGCACATGACCTCGGGCAGGAGCTTGAACTCATTTTCCTGGTAGGCAGTCAGGTTGGTCACCTCACACTTAAACAGGTCTAGGCTCTTGAGATTCTCTAACTTCCTCAGTGGCTCTATTGCGCTGGGATCTTTTATTTTGTTGCCACTTAAATTTAGATGCTTAAGGTTCAGACATTTCTCTGCCAATACTTCCAGGTCCCCTGAGATTCTGTTTTCACTTAATTCAAGCTTCTTGAGTTTGGATAACTTTGGTAAATTCAAAATGGAGGTGAGGTCTACATTGATTGTACTTAGGAATTTCAGTTCTTCAAACTCATCCATGAAGCCTTCCATTTTGCCTTCAGTTGACTGACAGTTATCCAGGACCAGCTCTTTCACATCAGAGGGTGTCCTGTTCTGCAGCTCTAAATAAATCTGTTTGTCCTTCTCCATCTCTCAAGCTTTCTCTTTCTGCAGAGGATCCTGCGCCAGCGGAATTCAATCAATAAACCCTGAATCCATGACTGCAAGTTTTAGAATTTTCCATGTAGACAGTTTTATATGTTTATTTTATGTTACATTTATCTTGAAAAAGTAGGGGTTTTTGAAAAACTCATACTTTGAAACATAAAAGTCTAAAAAGAGAACATTTTAATGGCATAGTAGCAGTATTGATTGTACTTGTAGTAGTGATTCATGGCGAGGTTGGAGAATATTTAGTTTAAAAATACATTTAACATCTGCGTCAAGGGCTTAGGTCCAGCCCATGCATGTTTGTTCTTTTGTTAATGGTTCAATCTCTGGAAGCCCCATGAGTCCAGGTTAGTTTACTCTGTAGGTCTTCTTGTGGTGTCCTTGACCCCTCAGGTTCCCTCAATCCTTCACTCTTCACCACAAGGCTCCTATTGTTTGGCTCTGGGTCTCTTCATCTCTCTTCATCGCTGCTGATGTATTAGGGTGGGTTGGTGCCAATGAGGGGCTTTTCTTTCTCGGAGGAAAAGTGGACAGGGAGATGGGGAAGGGGGGATGAGGGAATGTGGGACTGGGAAGAGTGGAGGGAGGGGGGCTGTGACCAGGCTGTAAATAAATTAATGAGGAAAATATTTTTTAAAACTTGTTAGTTATTTGTTGGTAGAGGGGAGTAAAGCAGTAAAATGAGAAACTTTTAGAATTGAGATTAAAAGCAGCTAGAAAAGACTAGTATATTTGCAAAACAATTTTCTTCATGTGTGTGTGCACATGCATATGTATGTGCACATATATAAATATACTTAGATCAGCACATCAAACATTCTTAAAGTACAACTCTATTTTGAACTTTTTTGGTGCCTTAACATCATATAGACAGCAATATCAAATCACTAGTGTTAGCAAAGAGTTTTATTTGACAAGGGTCTCAGTGTATGGTCCAGACTGACTTTGAAAACTTGCAAACCATTTGGTCTCAAATTCACTATGATCCTCCTATAAGTGCTAGGATTATAGGCATTTACTCCATAGCCAGCTGTTTTACATTTCTTTTTCTTTATTTTTAATAGAAGTGAAACACATATAGCATTTAGTTAGCTCTTTCAGAGTATGTAATTTATTAACAGTTAGCATTCAGGATGCTGGACAAAGCTTATAACCATCATCTCTCCCTGGCTTCAAACTTTTTTTAATTCCTTTTTTTTTTTTTTGAGACACAGTCTCAAAAAGCCATGACTAACCTGGAGCTCATATGTGGACCAGGCTGCCCTTGAACTCACAGAGGTCTGCTTGCCTCTGCTTCCCAAGTGCTGGGATTAAAGGCTTGCACCACCATTCGTGGCCTTCAAAACTTTTGTAAACAGAAGCATCTTGCAGCAGCTACATCTAGAGGGTGACCACTTCTCTCATTCTCTTCCAGCCCTTTGTTCACGTGTGTGGATCATGTCAGACAGAAAGCCCTAATGATGTAACTGAAGAGACTTAATGCTTATTTCCAACCTCATAGGTGTTATCTGGACAGAAGAAACTTTGATGGAATATTTGGAGAACCCGAAGAAATACATCCCAGGCACTAAAATGATTTTTGCTGGTATCAAAAAGAAGAGTGAGAGAGAAGACCTTATTCAATATTTAAAAGAGGCAACATCCTCATGAGTTAGTATTACAGTTTCAAAAATATGTGACCAATTTCAAATGTTGTGTTTAGTAAGAAGCATATCTGACTTTTTGATCAGCCTAAAGTAATTTTAACATGTTAAAATAAAGGTTGATGTTTTTGATTGTGTAAAGTCCACTCATCAGATATTTTTGTGAGCCTGCCCCTGCTTTGATATTGTTCTAAGGAGTGTTCATCAGAATGGAGAGGGAAGCAAACAGCCTTTTGCTCTTTACTCTCTCTGCATGCTCAGAATATTCTATGACCCCATCAGCTCTGTTGAGGGTAGAGGTGGCATCGCACAATTCCCTGCAGTTTAAATGTAGTTGCAGCAGACGTGATCTTCATTAAGCTCTGCTTGTCTTCATTTAACAAATTTAAGAAGGGAAAGTATAGGAAATCTAGTCAAGCCTTAGGAATGATCTGGGAAAAAATATTGATCCTGGGCGAAGAAAACAAAATCTAGGTAGAAGGAGAAGATTGTGACCTATTTTGATAAGGGAATCTTAGACTTGTAACCATTTTTTGTATTTGTATCTTTAAGAGCATGTGCTGATCCTAAATTATACAGTGCTGGACTGCAGGCTCTTTGAGGGGGGAAAAGAGTGGGGGAAAGCCCCAAACTCCCACCAGAAAGGTGGAAAGAGCCCTATCTCAGGTTAACTGAGAGTGAGGCATGGTGGGATAGGCCCACTTGGGCCAGAGAGTGAGTGCTCTGGGGAGTGAGGGTGGTCCTCAGCAGCCTGCAGGACTGTTGTTTGAAGGGGTCCCAGGAAGGAGGAGGAGCTTCCACACCAAAGAGGAGGGGATACAGGGGTCATTGTGGCTAAGGATAAACCCCTGCTATCTCATTAGCACTCATGACACCATTCTAGGACCTTGGGGGTTAACTTTATCTTTTACAACAGCACAGAGTTTAGTTTTGGCCAGAAGCAAAATGTGGATCTTCTACTCCTGATAATTTTCACCTGATCACCGGCTGACCTATAGTATATACGTCTACTGTGAGGTGAACATAGTTGAAATGGAGCACATTCTAGAAGGTTCCATTAAATTTGCCAAGTGTCCAGGTTTACTCTTGGCATTTCTGACAAGCTAGAGAGAATATACTTCTCTGGGATGCCAGTGTCAGTATTGTGTGGAAACGTGTCTCTGGGGATCAAGACTGGCTTCAGGCAAGGCTAAGCTTGTTACTCTCTCCCTGGGGGAATTTTATGAGGAGGGCAGAGAGGGTACCGGGCCTCTGAGAGTGCAGAGCAGAGCAGAGCAGAGCAGAGCAGAGCAGAGCAGAGCAGAGCAGAGCTAGGCTTGCAAAGCCCTGTGTAGAATTAGACAACACACTGGTGCCTGTTTGCATGGGGCCCATCAGCTTTGCAAGATGGAACTTGAACTCAAGCCTCATTCCTAACTAAATCCAGATTGACACAGCCCAGCCAGAAGGGTTTGCTGGAGTTGCTACAAGCCCACACTGCAGGGAGGAGCAAGGAGCTTCAGGTTTGGAGTTTAAATATGTTTGCCTTAGGTCAAGTAGAGGCAAATGATGAGGACTGAGATGACAAAGGGAATCTGGGGAGAAATGAATAGCTGTTCTTTAAGTAGATTTCTGCTGTAACAGTTGTTGAGGTAGCCATGTATTGATTATTGCATTAAACTTTGGTCTTGGTGGGAGTTAAAAAAAGTTCCCCGTTTTGCTAGTAGCAATGTTTCATTCACAGAAAAGCTGGAGGAGATGTTAGAAGTGAGCATAGTGATTAGAGCTGTGTGTTGTGATAGGCTTTCTTATTGAAATTGTCTCTGAAAGGTGTGCATTTATTTTAGGATGGCTTTTATGACGTCACTTCTGGCCATGCCAAGGGCTTTATTCTGTGCCAGTTTAGCTATAGTTGAGTCTCTTGGAATTCTTCGCATGGTTCCAAGTCAGGCTGGTGACAAGAGCAATTTGCTTGAGACTGGGAGGCAGAAGGGCCACACAGAAAGCTTTATATTTGGAGGGTCAGTTCATTGTCTGGATGCAGCCTGTTTGCTACACATCCGTTAGCTCTCCTGTTTGGTGGACAGAAGTCCCTCCAGTTCTGGCCCCTTTCTTCTGTCTCCTGAGTTCTACAGCAGGCATGTGTGCTGCTTTGGTGGAGGACCTGGCTTAGCTAGGTCACATCAGTGGTGACTTGTAGCAGAGTACCAGTTTGCCCTCTTAGGACTATCCTTTCCTGCTTTGTGCTTTTTCTTCCCAACCAACTGCCCTGGGGGCTGACACTAATGACTTAAAGCCTGTCTCTCTATGTGCACAGCCAGTAATACTCTAATCTGACTGAATTCCAGTCAGGCTGTCCTGAAGTCTCCTCCTTGACTGGGCCCTAGGTCTTGGCCTCGCCTTAGTTATTTAGACCTGTTTTAGCAAGACTTCTTCCTAGTTGGTTTGGCAGATTCCCGTCTTTGGTAGCTGAGCACCCTTTTCTGCCTTCAGCAGGAATCCTGTCAAATTTATTTACCTAGAATTCCCCTTACCTCTGGTGTTTCTTTCCTCTTACTGCTTTTCCACTCACTGACCTTTCACCCTGTTCCTGGGCTTTAAGTCCCTGGTTGTTTTTTGGTATTTATCCTTGAGCTGAATTTTTCTCCAGCACCAAAATTTCTTGTTGCAGTTGTCCCTTAAATCAGCCTAATTTTATGTTATTTTTAAGGTCTTTTAACAGTGTCAGAATAGCGTCTTTCCTTGCTGTCAGCAGCCTTCTCTAGTGTTCGTCAACTCCTCTTGGTAGCGTCAGTGACTTTGCTGCGGTCCTTCTGCCATCCACATTTAGACCATGTCCTCCCCAGCTCCTACCTAAGTTTTTTGTGGTTTCATCTTGGCAATGAGTTTCTTGTTCATAGCACTTGTGTGATTTTGCTCCCTAGACAATGGCACCATGACTACAGCAGCCACAGTAGCTGTACAATACAACTTAGGAGCAAGAGGAATCTCTTAGTCATACGAATGCCTTCAACCTGATAAGTGTGCCTGGATAGTGCAAGAAAAGAAAAGTTTACTAATGTCTAAAATTGTCAAGTTATGCTAATGTCTCCTAAACTTAAACATTCAAGGGAAGAACACTTATGGTAGCTAGAAATGTTATGATGATGAAATTTGAAAACAGGAGACTAGTGATTGAGGAAAGTTGCACTGATATCAGATCAAGAGCAAAAACATTGAGAAGAACTGAGAAGTCAGATGACTGAATAAAAACTCCTACCTTTAGCGCCATCCAGTTCAATATCCATTCTTAAGGGAGCTCAGAGTAATGAGCCTGTTTACAAAAGTCAGAATGTGGAGCCTTTTCACCTGACAGTCTGTGCCGTGTCAGGACAGACGTCTTTAGGAAGTAGCAGAACATCGTTAGACCTTTCCTCAGATCTATTACACTGGGTAAAGGACTTCCCAGATGTAAAGTTTGACTTCATGTGGGAAGTGACATAGCGTTTGTTCAAGAAGAGGAATAGTTGAATTGAACCCTGTGTACAACAAGATCACATACACTGTGTTTAACTCACTGTTTACAATATACCATGTATACTACCACGTCATTTGCAAAGTTTGCTGTTTGCTTAATTCTCCCTCATCTTCACCTAAACTAACACAGGTAAGGATTCTCTGGGTTTACCATGGCCGAAACCTTATCGCCCACCTGAGCATTGAAACCGCAGAGCCGTGCAGCACCTCCGCCTGAGTGCCTTGCTGTGCACTCAGTGGGACCTCATTTAAGCCCAGAAACTAAGTGGTGGGTGCAGGGGGGATCAGGGTGCTACTGTGGAGGTGAGAGGTAGTGAGGCTCGCAAGGGCTGGGGACAGACACAGTAGGCAGAGAAGGCAGGGTTTTCTCGTATGTAAAACAAGTGTATATGCTGGGTCAGATCTCTCACTTTCTTGTATGTTTTATTTCCGGAGCCATTTATTTAAATGCGGTTCTCCACTAAGGACAGTTCAGTATCCAAAACAAGACCACTCTGACTGAGAAGGCATGTGGGGCCATCCTCCCTGCCCTCCCACCTCTTTTCCTCTCCCTCTCAACGGTGAAATTCCTGCATGTGGTGCTATCCACCTGTAATCCTAACACTTGATAGACTGAGGCAGGAAGACACAGAGTTCGGGGCTAGCCTGGGTTACACAGAGTTGTCTCAAGAAACAAAAAACCAAACAAAAGCAAGCAAACAAAACAAAACACCAAAAAGGAGAAAAGAAGGATGAAAATAGAAAACTGAAGAAAAAAGGGGGGAGGAGGGGTATGAAAAATCTCCAGAAACCCTCAAAAACATAAAATGTAAAGGCATGGAGGCAGAGACCAGAAAACATTGGGAAATTAAGAAAAGGAGGGACAGACATTTTCATAATCATAGACCTAGTTGGTGGTCATCTTCAAATGTGGGATTAGACCTGGGTCCTGGCCTCCAGTGTCTGACTTTCCTACCTTTTAGGCTGGATATGTTCAAGCATTTTAAAACCAAGACCCCTGGCCTTTAAATTGCCACCACCCATGTTTAATGTCTGCCCTATAGCAATTGCATGGAATCAAGTGTTACTGTATTCTGATAAGAGCCTTGGGTTTAGTTACCCTTTTGGGGGGTGGAGGGTAGGATTTTGACATTGGGTGAAAATGCTGACCATATAAACGCAGTTTGATAATTAAGACAAAGGTGGGAAAACGTGTGCCCGTGTCTGCCATGGCAGGAATGTCTGCTACAGTGGAAGACATTCATCAGTTAGTTTATTCAGTAAGTGTCTGCTACACAGGGTCACATCTGGTCCCCAAAGACACCTGCCACAAACATTGTTTCTAGGAATTCTTGCTGGAAGTTGTACGTTTGTTAGATTTAGTAATTAACCAATGAAGATATTGTGTTGGTTTCCCCAAATATTTTATTCCTGTATGAGTTGCTATTCTAGCTCCTGGTATCACTTTCCCTGCTAATCTCCAGAACTGAAAATTAGGCCACTTATTTTAATCACAGCTACATGTCACGTACAGATACCAGCTTCTTTATGGCCAGTTTTGCTGTAGTGACAGCATTTCAAGGACTTGGAACAACAATGGTCATCTCCCCATGCCTGTGGCAGGTAGGCTGTGGTCATCTCTGGTTCTGTTTCCTGTGCCTTCCCATTCTGGAACCATGATTACAGTATTGGACATTCCTATTCTTATGTGAGAGGGGAAGAGGAAGAAGCACGGGAGAGGCTCCCAGTGTCTTAAATAAAGACACGATGCTCATTGTTCCTGCTCGAATTCACTGACCAAGACTCGTTAAATGAAGTGATAATGTGAGACCTGAGGGATGGTAGAGGTCTTCTCTCTCCACAGGAAGGACAGCGAGTCCATGCCAGCCGCATGCCATGGATTGGAAGGAAGAAGGTACGGAATAAAGCAGGCCAAAGACACCACACAGCATCCTTGCCTTCCCTTTTCTCATGTCATTTCTCACTCTCCCTCTGGTGAACCCCGGCTCATTGCTTTATGATATAACCACTCCCCTGATTACTCGCGTCCTAGGAGAGAGCTCTGCTTGTTCTCATTTCTGCTTCTCATACTTGCTCCTAGAAAGTGCTGGCGTGCCAGGCTAGCTTATATCTGAGCTGGTGATGCTGCTTGCTGGCCCCGCCATCACTGTGTCTCTTCTGTGACGTCTCCAAGTCTATGCAAGGAAAACTCACAGCCATTGTAAAATCCACTGGCTTGGGTTTTAGGCTAATGATGAAATTGTCCTGACATTTTACTCACAGTGGGAAATAATTAGGGAAGAGATTCTTTGAAGCTAGGACTAGAAGATTCTGGTCTATTGTTATATCTGAGAGCCTCAGTCAAGATAATTGCCGTAAGAGCAAAAATTCAGATTTAGCAGAGAAAGCTTATCTGAACTGAATAAATAATGTCTTCCTTTTTGGAAAAAAAGACGTTTATTTTATTTTATTTATTTTAGTGCTAGGTCTCTGTTCTAAAGGGCTCCAAGGCTCCAGGAAATACTAATCTGTTGCCAGAATTAAAAAACATTGACAACAACAAATAGGGAGATATGGCTGCAAAGAACAGAGGCAAAGTAGACACTTTATGAAAACTACTGGGAATCAAAGGCAAGACACACATTCAGAGAGAAAACATTCTTAGGTTGGGCTGAGAAGGCTCCAAAACCTAGCATGATCTGCATTTCAAATAACCTGGCTTCTTGGAATTTTTCTTCTCCAGTTCAAATGAGTTTGCACTTTAAAGCTTGTGTCACACCTTCTTAAACTAAAGAAAAAAAAATCCACTAAGTGCTCATGGGTGGTGGGCCATCCACTGCAGTGTGGTCAACCTACTAGGCCCCACACCCACAAAGCAAATGGACTCTCCTTCCACAGAAGCCATCAACTGTCCATCGCTCCTCAGCTAAGGGTAGGGGCACAGCTCCTGATCCACGATACATGCTGTAACGTTGACTGGCTTCATCATGTGCAGGCCGTGTGCCGGAAAACACAGCTGCTCTGAGCTCAGGAATGCAGCTGTCCTATGTGTCCAGAGGACACTGCTTCTCGATCTTCAAATTGTTTTACCCCTTCTTCTGAGTTGTCCCTGAGCCTCGAGTGTGTGTGTGTGTGTGTGTGTGTGTGTCTTAGATAGTCGTCCCATTTCTGGCTAAGAACTTTATAGACATTTACCCTCTGCATTTTGACCAGCTGCGAGTACCTTCCTTAACAACCATGGGATGTGATCTGAGAGTCACATTAATCTATGGGAATAGAGGTAATTTAGAGAGTGGTCTGATATTGTGCCCATGTAGAAAATAATAGTAGGTTCACTCCTAGGGTCTGTGAACATATTAACCATGAATTCTTTACTCAGTTTATAGCACCAGGCATGTGTTTCCTCCTGTGGAGTGGGCCTTAAATTCAATTAGAAAGTAATGTGATATCCCACAGTCTTCATGCTAGTCCTGTGCCTTGGCATAGCTGTGGTTGCTAAAGAAATCTGTCTTGGTACACATTAGCTACTTGTCTCTGACTGCAGTTCCTGGACAATCCAGCAACCCTGATTCAGTGACCCCTGACCCAGAAATGTACAGCCATGACCATCTGCTTTATTATGATTATGACTAACTGCTTTCTTGGCTTATGCAGACATTCGAGGACTATTTTGAGGTCACCTTGACTACCCAAACTTGGTAGAACAGAACAGCTCTTGCCTTGCTAGTGTGCACTTAAGGTCTTTTTGTAGCTTTTACCTTTAAAACTCCTTCCCTCAACCCCCTTCGAGGAGGAGGCTCTAATTTTGTTCGAAAATTGCTGTCCTGCGAGTAGCCTCAATACATGTAACTAACTTTAGTGCAGATGAATCTGTGGTCTTTTCTAGGGAGTCTCAAACTCCATAACAGCTCGTATGGTTCACAGCTGGGTAAGACTGTTGATGTCACTCCTGTCCCCTCCAGCAGCCTACATAGCACATTCTGGTACTATGAACACTGTCCAACATTGAAGAAACTTCCTAGCCAGTAATTTGATTTATCCATAGTTTAATGAAATGACTTGCACAAACAAACATGCTTGAAGCTCTCACCAATGTCAATGTCAAATATCCTTGGCAGCTCAGGCTGAAGCTCATTTGATAGTGGGAGATTTGATAGAACCTTGGCACAATACAGGATTGGACAGACACAGGGAAAGGCAGCCACAGGGTATGTAACATTTCAACTAGGTGTGAATGGAAAAGGAGTTTGAGAGGCAGATGTGGGAGGACCCTAAAAGAATGTTCATGGCTGTAAGCTGGACGGGTTGCAAACTTGGATCATGGAGGATGATGGGAAGAGAGATGAAATAAAGGCAAATGCAGAGGAGTTCGGTGCTTTTGTAACAACATCACGTTAACATTCTGTCTAAGCTTCGCCCTACAGTGACCTGGCAACAGCCAGGTAGGCCTGACTCATAAAAGAGGCTGCTTCCCGCCTCCTTGCTCTCTTGCTCATGCCTTCACTTCACCCTCTCTATCCATATGCTCATGGCCAGCCACTTCTCTCTCTCTCTCTCTCTCTCTCTCTCTCTCTCTCTCTCTCTCTCTCTCTCTTCCTCTACTACCCTCTTGACTCTCTCTATCCTATACTATACTGAGTTTATGGCTGTTCCCTCAGGGGAAAGGATGCCTCAGATGGGCTCGCAGAAACACCCCCTTCCCCCATACCTGACTACACCTCCACAGAACATACCCCCCCTCTATCTTTTTATAACACATCAATCACACATTTGGTGCCTTAGAATGAAGGAAACTTTTCCTATGATTTTTGTAGACTAGAACTCCAAGGTATTCAGAAGGCTTGTGTTTTATGTGGCATTTCTGAGAGAAAATCAACTTCCTGGTTCTTTGCTAGCTTGAGGTGCCTGCTTCAGGTTCATGGCGTTCTTGGACTTAGACACATGACTCCTGTCTCTAGTCTTGTCTTTGGATCGCCTTCTCCTCTGTGCGTCCCGGTGTCTTTTCTCCTTAAGAAATGCTATGCCATTGTATTCAGGGCTTATTCTCAGTCCAGGATGATGTTGTGTTGAGAGCCTTAACTTCATCATGTCTGCTAAGACTTTCTTTCCAAATAAGATCATGTTGTGAGTTGGTTCTAATGCTTTCTTAATTCTGCTCCCAAAAGCTGTGCTTCCAGATGCTGAGGTTTCCTGCCCCCAACTAGCTTCGATTGGTGATGAAGAATTGCTGTACAGCCAATGACTGGGCAGGGAGATGGAGGCGGGACTTTTAGATTGTGAGGGCAAGGGACCAAGGGGGAGAGGAAGAGAAGGAGAATCGCCATGACTCATTGAGAGGGGTCAGATTTAAGAGCTGCAGGAGGGAAAGCATCCAGCAATGTTGGTGGAAAGGGAATGCAGCACTGGGGTGGGGGGTGCCCAGAAGGAACTAGGGCAGCAAAGATAAACTATAGATTCAGAAGATGTTAAGTCAGGAATACCAGAGGGGAGCGTGTAGTGCCCAGCCATTGAGCTAGTCAAGGCAAATCAAAATCTGTTGGTGCTGCTGCTGGTGGTGCATGTTAGTGTGCACGCACGTGTGTGTGTGTGTGTGTGTGTGTGTGTGTGTGTGTGTGTGTGTGTGTGTGTGTCTTTCATTCTCAAATCCAGGGAGCTCTTGGGTAGGTGCAATGTGTGCACAACCCAACCTGCCAGGAGCATAAAGCAGATAACTATTCACCACTTAGAAGAACACTCACAGACACACAGACACAGACACAGACACAGACACACACACACACACACACACACACACACACACACAGGTTCTGCATTCATATATTTTTAGGGGACTGCTAATCACCTCATTATATGTCTTTTGGTAAGGACTAAATTCAATAGATAAAAGACTTTATGAGCAAGGCTGTGACCCGATTACCTCAGTCATGTGGAAGAAAATAACAGTTTATAGACAATGGACAGGTGATGGAGACTTGACTTATAGAAACATTTGAGCGAAACTGTATATAATCGAGTGATTAGGATAGAACCAGAGTGACCCTGATACATTGAGTTATCTATGGCGTTTAGGAGCAAATGGATGCGTGGCTCCCACGAAAGTGGGTCTGTGCGCACACACACTTTCGCCTCTGTCTCAGCTAACTGGCCTGAGCTATATCTTTAGATTATGCAGCTCCCTTTTGGAATACAGATTCCATATTATACCAGTATAGAAGGCATTCCACTGTTGCGGTAAATATTAAAAAAAAAACTGGAGGAACCTTTTAATCCCGCACTAGCATCGGCACCGTGGGACCACACGGCACTGTGGGTTATCTTGCACTCTCTCTAGTGCCGGCACCCATGGGGCCACATGGCACTGCGGGGTACCTCTAGCTCACCTTGCCACGCCGCTTTCACTCACGGTTCCCCTGGCGGGCTGTTACCACGCCATGCCCAATTCCATGGCAGGCATGGTGAGTCCTGCTACTCACCTTCTCTTGAACTCAATCAACTAAGTCGTCACATGAAAGAACGCACCACACAATAACCTCTGATCCAACTGATAAGGTAGAATTTGCCCATCTAGGTAGCACAAAATCCTGTACACACCCATTCCTTAAAAATATTCATAACAGCCTGTATCTATGCGCAGAGAAGAATCTTAACATCTGCTGCCATGTTCTCCCCGCCCCTTCTCTTCGCTCCGGCTCCTCCTCTTCCTAAAACTTGGTTCCCGCCTATCCTTCCTTCTTGTCCAATGACGGGCCTTGTTCTATCCTGTACCTGCCTCTCTGCATAAAGACATCATCTTCATGCCACCAAGAGGGAAGTCACATAAAGAAGACCTGGAGAATGAACGCTTTATGAAAATAGAGCCCTCAGAGAAGAACTAAACAGCCCCAGCCAGCATTGTACCCCCCAGATATGTACAAGGGGTACATCAGCAAAGCTTGGCTTCTGTCTGAAGGCAGCCACATGGATGATCCCAATGAATGCCATGAGGAACAGAAGATGTAAGGGTTAACCAAAACATCTGTAAGATGCAGAAAAACCATCATTATAAGCAAATGCGGTCTAAGGTAGTTTCATATGTTTCAGTCCCCCTTCCATATTTGATGATCCCAGAGGTCAGCTAATAAAAGTCAGTGGTGTCTGCGTTAGAGGATAAAACAGTTAGAGGCAAGCTTCGGAGGCAAGAGTTAGAGACTCAAGAAATTGATACTAAATTATGGGATGTTTGAAATAGCATACATTTTCAGGTATAATAGTCCCTAGGAGATTCTACTGGCTATGCAAAGTCTTACAATATCATTATCTAGTCGCACGATATCATACCTCCTCAGTAGGACTGGTCATGAGGGGCTTCTGCAACTGCTCTTGTAGAGTATATTATAACAGTGTTGATGGAATTAGCAGATGAGCAGAAGAGGGCAGAATTACACAGAAGATTATTTGAGTTATTTCCTAAGGGGAGATACGGTTGTGTTTTATTTCTTAATGAGACTTCTTTGAGGTCCCATGTAGGGTTGAAGACTTCCCTTTTTCTGCTCTAGACCTGACCTAGCTCCTGTTTTGTCTGTTTCTACCTGGTAAGATGACCTATAGGGTTCCATTCAACAGGTTCCCTTGCCTTTCAGCTTCTAGTGAGGTCTGGTCGTTGACAGGAAGGAAAGACGAAAATGAGCAGGAGATATTTTTTCCTGATATCCTCCTTCTAGATAGAGTTGAGCTCTCAGTGTCCAGTGACAGCTGTCTCTGAGCATGTCAAGACAGCCATCACTTTGCAAGTGTCTCTCCTAAATCCTGGAACCTTTTTTTCTGTCCTATGCTCAGGCTGGGTGATGACTTCTCTGTTGTTGTGTCCTGAGTTGTTTTATTGTCCCCGGAGTTTATTTATGCTCTACCTTTTAAGTTAGCCTTTGTAATTTAGTCCTCTTAGAATTACTCTGATTTGTGTGTGTTCTGTTTCCTGTTGGGATGCTGACATTGCGAAGTGAAGAAGGAATGGTGATTGGGCCACAGCAACACATGGAAGATAGTGCAGCCTTCTGCCTCAACAGATAACACTTCAGTGATACCGTGACTCCGTGTGCCAGGCAGGGAGCACAGATATAGCCAATTCGAAACCAAACCAGAAATGCCAAATGCATCCCCCAGATCTCTCTTCTACTGTTCTTTCCACCCTTTCTAGTACTCTTGGCACCCTGCCTCTTGTTTTGCAAAAAGGAGCTCCAAGATCAAAGTCAGGGGTTTTAGATTGAGTTGCAAGATCTGAAGAGTACTCTGTCTGCACTAGTGGTGGTTGGACAACAGTGTGAACATCGTTAATGCCACTGAGTTGGACCTAAAAGTGTTTCAGGTCATAAAGGCACATGCATCTTACCACGATGTGAAAAATGCATATGTGTTTAACAAAATCAGAGTTTTTATCTCCATCTTTTGTCTTCAGAGACTGGTGCATTGTAAAACGGCATGCTGGATGTCAAGAAGGCTGTTTATGAAGCTTCTACCTTGAGCATCTAGCTGGTTCGCCCTGCTCTGTGTGCCCTTCTCTGAGGATGCTTGAGGCCTTTCTTGCCGTCCCGCGCATGGTACTGCTGTATTATCGACAGGGCTATGCTAGTAAATGGGTTTTTGGTCTGTAAAAAAAGATGTATTGAAATATAATTTACTCATTTAAAATGTGTCCTACTGCCCACCTTTGGAAAGTGGTGGTACAGGCCTGTAATTCCAGATGTCTAGGAGGCTGAAGTGGGAGGATTGTAATTTTTAGGCTTGCCTGGCATACAGAGTAAGCTCAAGGCTAGCCTGGGCAAATTAGTGTGACCTTATCTGAAAAGAGGAAATAAATGATGGCAAGGGGATAGCTCAGTGGTGGAGTGCTTACCTGATATGTGCCAGGTCCGAGGGTCAATCTCAGTACCAGAAAAAGGTAATAAGGTACAGGGAGCTGAGCACAGGGTCAATCTCAGTACCAGAAGAAGGCAATAAGGTACAGGGAGCTGAGCACAGGGTCAATCTCAGTACCAGAAGAAGGCAATAAGGTACAGGGAGCTGAGCACAGGGTCAATCTCAGTACCAGAAGAAGGCAATAAGGTACAGGGAGCTGAGCACAGGGTCAATCTCAGTACCACAAGAAGGCAATAAGGTACAGGGAGCTGAGCACAGGGTCAATCTCAGTACCACAAGAAGGTAATAAGGTACATGGAACTGAGAACAGGGTCAATCTCAGTACCACAGAAGGCAATAAGGTACAGGGAGCTGAGCACAGGGTCAATCTCAGTACCACAAGAAGGTAATAAGGTACAGGGAACTGAGCACAGCCAATGAACATTTTAATCTACACTTAGTTTTAGGCATTTTTCTTCCTTTTTCATTCAGAAATTTGTCCGGTTTTCCATGTCTAATGGAGTTTCCTATTCTTTTGATATAAATATCACGCAACACAAGTGGTGGCTTTTTTCACTTTGCATGATGTTTTTATGTTGTCTGTATATCAGCACTTCATCCCTTTGGTGGCAGAGTAATGTTTCATTTTAGTTCTATAGCACACTTAGTTTACTCTTTAATTAATTGTTTTCGTCCAATACTGGTAAGTACTTAACAATCCGTAATCTGAAAATAAAAAAAATCCCAGAGGTAGGGAGAAGGCTCCCTGGGTAAAAGCACTTGCCACTCAAGCCTGATGACCTGAGTCTGGACCCCAGATGCCATGCAAAAGCTGGGTGCAGTAGCATAAGCATCTATAACCCCCATGGTCTATGGCGAATGGGAAGTGAAGACTGGAGACTCTCCGGAAGTTTGTGGACTGGCTAGCTTGGCTCACATGCTATCACAAACAGCCTGTCTCAAAAAAGATGGAGAGGCAAGACTGACTCCCCTTCATCCAAAGGTTGTCCTCTGACCTTCACATGTGCCAGGGCATCCACACTGCACACACATACACACACACACACACACACACACACACACACACACACACACACAAAGAGAAACACAGACAGAGACCGACTCGTTGACTCACACTCATACATCCAGACTTGGAACATACGTAGGCTTCCATCATGCACACATTTCCATCATGGCTGACCATAAGCTGCATGACGAAACTGGACATTCATTGGAAACAAAGGCCAAAATAGGTTCTCGTGAGCCCCTGCTAGCCACTCCTAGCAAACCATTAGCCATCCCTCTGATAGGTCACTGAAGGAGCAGAGCTGTGACAGTTTGCAGCAGCAGTGGAAACACTAACGACACACACACACACAGACACACACACACTAGCAGATAATGTTTACTAAGCACGTCCTGTGACAGGCACTGTGCAGAACATTTTTTTTCTTTAATTCTTCATCAGCACTTACCTTCTTGGCAGCTGTCAACTCTTAACTCCCAGCATTCTGCTCCTGGCTCTCTGCCTCTAGTTGGTCCCCAGGCTGTGTCACAAATACCCAACCGTGTTCCTTCTTGTAATGTTAGCGTGTGCTTCTGCAACCTGGTGTGCTGTTGTTCAGGCTGTACCTCGGCTTGTTTTCCTCAGGTTTCTGCTGGGCCGTCCCCTCCTCAGAAAGGCTTGCTCACTGCCTCTTCCCTTTCTCCGACTCTTCCTTAAGTTTCACTCTTCACGTTCCCTACCTCAGGCACCCAATTTCTCTGTGAATTTACTTTGTTTTTCTTCATCCCATAAACACCATCTTGAATATGTTGGACTTCACTAATGTATTCATTCATTCATCCACTTATTCTTCGAAGATTTATTTATTTTTATTTTATGTATACAAGTGTTTTACCTGCATGTATGTATGTGCGCCATGTGTGTGCCAGGAGCCAGTGGAGGCTAGAAGGGGACATTATTAGATCCCCAGACATTAGGGTTAAGGATGGCTATGAGCTCCCATGTGGGTGCTGGGAACCAGGCTCTCTGGAAGAGCAGTGATGCTCTTGACTGCTAAGCCTTCTCTCCAGCTCCCTATCATCATCGTTGTTAACATCGTCGTTGTCGTCGTCTTCATCTTCATCATCATTTCATCATCTTCATCATCATCAGTGGTGATGGTGGTGGTGGTGGTGGTAGTAGTAGTAGTAATAGTAGTAGTAGTAGTAGTAGTAGTAGTAGTTAGACAAAGTAGCCCAGGCTGGTCTTGAACTTTTGATCCTGATGCTTTCAGCTCCCATGTGCTGGGATTCCTTATATGCTTTATGTACGGTTGAGCTTTGTGTGTATGTGTGTGCCAGACAAGCTTTCTGCCAATTGAGTTACATCATCAGACCTGGATTACAACTCCAGACGAGTGCACTGAAAGCTTTGTGAATCGCACGTCGATAAAGTTTCTACAAAAACAACCACAGCCATTTCCTCCATCCTGCTGGTGCTAGTATAGCAGGTTGTGCATAACAGAAGAAAAGCACCAGGCCTTTCTTATATCCATATCGGCTTTCTAGTCCCAAGGCTATGTTGCTTAAAAGCAGGGGCATTTGGAATTAAATTCTTTGAACAACATTTATTTATTATGTCTTGGGGGGGCAGCACTGAGATCAGAGGACAAATTGGAGGTGGGTGTCAGTTCTTTTTCCCACCATGCACATCCCTGGAGGGCACTCTGGGTGTCAGGCTTGGCAGCAAGTGCCTGTACCAGATGAGCCATCTCATGGGCCTGCTTGGAACTCTTGAACAAGCGTTCTCTATTCCTGGTGTTGTCAGAAGAATGCTTAAAGGACAGTCTATCTCGTCCTCCACTTTCTTGTTTCTGGTCTAAATTCTGGCACATGTGACTTACCTGAGGCATGGGAGGCAGTACAGTGATATGGTCAAGAGGATGCCTTCCTGGAGAGCCAAACTAATGCACCTACATGCAGCTGACTGCGAGCCCTGAGTTCAGTTACTCAGTTTTTCAGCATTTTCTGTCTTTATAGTGGGATAACAAACCGCTGTGTCATAAGCCTGTCAAGAGAACTCAATTATTATGTTCCCTTAAGGTTGCCTACTTAACTCTGATGTCTACTTACTGTGGACATCAAGCTAGGTCTGCCACGTGGAGTCTCTGAGAATCCACGCTGGCCTCCTTGGCTGCGTGCTTCTGTTGTTCTCCCTTCTGGCATTCCGGAAGAGCCTCTCTGCTGCCTCGGTTCTATATCTGCTCTGTTCCAGCAGGAGCAGAGGACTCTCTGAGAAAGGATCATCACCCTGCTCCTCTTTGTTTAGCTTAACCAGTTGTTAGCACCACTAGCCACATCCGTTGGAATCCCAGGGCAGGGTCAAGAGAAGTCTGTCACTGTGCCCATGAGCCCCAAGACAGTGTGACTTTTGAGAGAGAAGGAAGAGAAGGAGAGAAATCTTTCTGTGAAAGAAAAAGAACGGAAGGATCTAGTGAGCACCAGAAAAGAAGACCCCTGGTCCTCGGTCCCACTTGTCATGAGTCCCTGCTCCGAGGATTCTCCCTAAATCGGAGTAACTGAGTTTTATCCCCCTCTTCAATGTTCAGCTCCCCTTCATCACTGAGAGAAGGGCGGTGGTGGTGAATATCCCTGAGTTTCGTTAGAGAATCTCTTACACAGGGAACTTCTGAGGAACCAGTTTGATTAATATGTATTGCACGCCCACAGAGTGCTGGGCAGTTCGAGAAACCAAGTAAACTAAAAGTACAGTCTCATCCCAGAAAAAGAAAACTCAGGCTGACTCTGGGGACCTTCATTTCTTCGGAGCGCACTTTGGGTTCTGATCCTCACAAATCATAACTATTTCTCAGTACTTGGACTCCCACTGGGCTCCCCAGGGCCTTCTGGAAAGCTGGAAGATGGGGGTGGGGGGTGGTGCGGAGCGGGGCGGGCTAGGGAGGTGAGACTGGAAGGGCGGGGGAGGGGGCACCTAGGTGCGTTCCCCACTCGGCACTGCGCAGAGACTCTTCCAGGAACCGCCTGGCACTCTGGGCGGTGGACTTTGGCTGCTGTGCGCCCCGTCTGCTCCTCCCCTCCTATCCCCAGCAGGCTCAGAGCTTCACTCCGGGGCGTGTCCTGCCTACCTCCGGCTCACAGTGGTCCACTCAGCCGGCTCCAGCGGCGGTGGAGCGGCGGCTGCGGGAGCCGGAGCAGAGGTGGCGCGAGCCGCCGGGAAAGCAGCGGTGGCCGCGGCAGGCACCTGTGCGGAGCAGGAGGAACAGGGGTAGGGTGGGTGGCAGCCGCCGCTCTGAGCCACGGAAGGAGCAGGTATCTCCCAATCGGGATCCTGCTGTTCCTTTCAACCTCCGGTTGGCTGGTGGGGAGGTAGTACCGAGCTGGGGACACTGGTGTGGGCAAACATGTGCAGCAACAACTAGAGGCCTCAGGACAGGTTAACGTGTGGGTCCCAGAGTAGAGAGGCGAAGCAAGGGGTGCCCGGGACCATGGCAGCCTCCCGCCTGGACTTCGGGGAGGTGGAAACTTTCCTGGATAGGCACCCAGAATTGTTTGAAGATTACTTGATGCGAAAAGGAAAGCAGGAGCTGGTGGACAAGTGGCTACAAAGGCACAGTTCGGGACAGGGGGCTTCAGACCTGAGGCCTGCCCTGGCTGGCGCTAGCAGCTTGGCTCAGAGCAGTGCCAGAGACAGCACTGGCATAGGTGGTGGTGCTGGACCCCAGGGTTCTGCCAACAGTCATCCCGCGTCCGGTGGTGGGGAAAGTGCCGGGGTTCCTCTGAGTCCCAGTTGGGCCAGTGGCAGCCGGGGCGATGGCAACCTTCAGAGGAGAGCTTCGCAGAAAGAGCTGAGAAAGAGCTTTGCCCGCTCCAAAGCCATCCATGTGAACAGGACCTACGACGAACAGGTGACCTCCCGGGCCCAGGAGCCCCTGAGCAGTGTCCGGAGGCGAGCCCTGCTCAGAAAGGCCAGCTCTCTGCCCCCCACCACAGCCCACATTCTCAGTGCCCTGCTGGAATCGAGGGTGAATCTTCCTCAGTATCCCCCTACGGCCATCGACTACAAATGCCACCTCAAAAAGCATAATGAGCGACAGTTTTTCCTGGAACTGGTCAAGGACATCTCCAATGACCTTGACCTCACCAGCCTAAGCTACAAGATCCTCATCTTTGTCTGTCTCATGGTGGACGCTGACCGCTGCTCTCTCTTCTTAGTGGAAGGGGCAGCTGCTGGTAAGAAGACTTTGGTCTCCAAGTTTTTTGACGTGCATGCAGGAACCCCACTGCTGCCCTGCAGCACCACAGAGAACTCAAATGAGGTGCAGGTCCCCTGGGGCAAAGGTATCATTGGCTATGTCGGGGAACACGGAGAAACAGTCAACATTCCCGATGCCTACCAGGTAGGACTCTGCTTGTCCTGGGCTCCCCAGCCCTGCCTTTCCCCATTCTTTGACAACTAGGACCACTTTTATTTGGACCCTTTGCAGATATTGTCATTTAAATTATTTCTTGAGTTTCGGTAGAGTGTTATATGGTCTTTGATGGGATGGTGCTTTCCTGGCACAATGGCTTATGGGAAATTTCATATATCACTCAGTAATACCACGTGTATCTCGGTCAAGAGAGTAGCCTTAAGATGTCTGTATGGATGTTTTAGCATGGATCTGTGAACTGCTAGAAAAAGGCGTAACCTCCAGAATCTCAGTGTTATCGTGAAGAAAATGGGTATTTTGTGTCTCGTTTCTGATGTCTGTGGGGGACGGAGATGGAGAGGTGGGGTGGGAGTGGGGGGAGGGCGGGAAATGGTGATTTTCATGTTGTAGTTTAAGGTTGGAAGGTGAACAGAGCACCTAACTACATGCCTGATGCCTACCGTTTCCATAGCTTAAATTTGTATGAGTTCCAGGGTAGGGAAGACAGGGGAAGACTGGACCTCTGACCCATTCCAGTCTTCTTCATGGAGTTTAAAGAGGTGGGGCAAATAAAGGGACCAGTCATTTTCAAGCTCGGGTACAGCAGGCAGCTTTCAACGGCGGGAACCAAGCAGAGGCTTAGTTTGGAAAATGCACCCCCCCCCAGTATATTTTTAGCAACTGCCAGAGCAATAGGTGCAGTGGACACACTGGAGTCCAGGGGAAAGGCAAGCCCGGCAGGCTGTGGTCTGGTTTTCCTGTCTTTTCCTTTTTACAGTGATTTGGACTTGATGTTGGATGCTGGATCTGAAAGGCAGTCAGTTCCCATTCCCTCAGTTCCTGAGTAATAGAGCTGGGTGTCACTTCCACATGGTTCCCAAGAATGGAAAGTTCTTACTGACCCTTGGTCCTGTGGTCATTTCATGACTTTATCTTGTCCCAGGGAGACACGAGTTTCTCTAGAGTTTGGGTGCTATTATGCATAGTAGCAAAACTTGTGGGAAGGGTATTTTCTCTCCATTTTCTCTCCATCTGAAAGGTTATAACTCTACACAGACCCACCAAACCGAGCCTTAACTACGTCTCATAGTTTTGTGAGATGTCAGTCAAAATGCCCCTACAGCAGTAAGGAATACCTGGGAGAACATTTTGCTAATCTTTTGTTATTGATCAGCTACGTTATTCCCCATATCCTTCTTAAAGACTTTGATAAGTTGAGGATGAGCAACCCAATTGTGATTTTCAATAAACGCCCATTTCTCTGCAGTCCAGGAAAGCCATGGGAAGAAATGAAAATATTTAATGATCAGTATGTTGAAGAGCCCATAAAATATCTGTAAAGACCCCAAGTTCTTTCCTGCTCTTTCTACACCCCTGCTGTGTGCCCAAGCTCCAGATGTCCCTCCTGGGTTGGAGGATACTCAGAACCTTGCACCGTAGACTCTGTTATTGCCCTTCCATTTCTTATCCACCCACGATCGATTTCCCCCCTCCTATTTCTAGGCTCTTCTTGTAACTGTTCTCTTAGCGCTCATAACTTTCACTTGATATTGTTCAGATCTGGATGGTACTTTGTTCAGAACTACAATTCGTGGTGTTCTCAGCTGTGTGCCTGTCTTCTTGGTCCTGAGAGCCGTGGCTGTGGATGTTGTTGCAGGCAGAGCAAATCAGGTTTTCTGTGGCTGTTGCTTCCGGTGAGCTTGGCCTTTACTCTGTAGACCAAATGTAAAGCAAGTTGCTTTTTTGTATTTGGAAACTGCCTTAGGAGAAGGAAGGTTTTCTTTTCCCTTCCCCCCAGGGCAGTAACGGTGGCTACAAATAAGACAGGTTTGCCGTACACTTGATAAAGGCAGGTGAGGTGCTCCAGGGAGTTTGAGATCCTTGTCATTCTAGGTTCAATTGGTTTTGCTGGGAAAGTATTATTATTGTTGTCATCGTTGTTGTTTAATTGATCACAGGCTTCTGCTATGTGCTTGTGTATTCATAGATTGTTGTGTTTTTTTATTGTCCTTATGATACTCTCTGATGAAATTATTTTTTCCTTTTGTTTTAATGCATTATCATCATCATCATCATTAGTAGGGCCTAAACAGAATTACTTAAACTCACAGTCTCCATTTTCCATCCACAAAGTGGGAACGATATGCTTGTCTGGCAAAGGTTATTACGCGGCTATGTGACGGGATGCTGTTACCAAAGCTCCTAAGACAGTACTTGGCATGTGGTGATTACATAAGAAATGGCAGTCATCCGTGGTGATTGCCAACATTTTTCTCTTTTTCTCTGTTCAATTGTTGTTCCCTTATCTGGGAATGAGGTGTGAACTCAGCACATTTTACCAGCCTAATCTCCCCCTGAGCCAAGCTCTCTCCTCAGGGCAACTGTTTTAGAACCAACATTAAATCCAAAGACTTTACAAACAACCATTCTTCTACTTTTTTTAAAAAAAAGGTTTATTTATTTACTATATTTACAGTGTTCTGTCTGCATGTATGCTGGTGTACCAGAAGAGGGCATCAGATCTCACTACAGATGGTTGTGAGCCACTCTGTGGTTGCTGAGAGTTGAACTTAAGACCTCTGGAAGAGCAGCCTGTACTTTTAACCTTTGAGCCATCCGTCTCTTCAGCCCCCCATTCTTCTATTCTTAAGAGTCCCTTCAGTGTCACTGATGTCACGCCCCGTCATACCCTTAGCCTAGCAAAAGCTCCATGTTTTGTTCCTTAGGCAACTTCTCGGCAGCTGACTTGCTGCTGCCTCATTTTCCTGTTCTAGCATTTCCCCATTCTTTCCCTTTTCTGCCCTTACAGGTTTCTCAGAGTGAAAACTGAACCTTCCACATGTATATCTTTAATATATATATATAAAATATTATAAAATTTATATATATAAAATGTGGATGGGTGTTTTGCCTGCATGTCTGTGCATTACATGTATGCAGTACTCATAGCGGCCACAAGAGGGCGTAAGATACATTGGATCAGGACTTAACAAATGGCTATGATCTGCCTTGTGGACGCTGGGAACCCTGGTTCTTTGGAAGGGCAGGGTTTGTAACTACTAAGTCATTTCTTCAGACCCACATCTGTCGTTTAATTATGTTGCATTAATTCTAATGTATGTAACCACCTTGTAGTCTCTATGTAAAAATATAACCACCTTTCTTGATTCTTTATAAATCCATACAGTTAGAGGTGTGTCTTGTTCAGATTCAGTTAGCACCCTTTTCTTTTTCATTGGGGAGAGTGGAATTTTATCACACAGAGTTTCAAGTTTTAATTATTGGGTAATTAGGTTAATGGTCTTAATCATTTGGGGGCTTCTTTGAGCAAGAACAAGGCATTAAAGACACTTATGCAATTATGGTAATGAATGTTGCATCCTGAAGTCAAGGGTAGAATATTTAATGAGACACTAAAGTTGAATAGGAGTTTGGCAGCAAAAATAAATCTCTTTTGCTTTCGACATTTGGCATTACATTTCTTAATTGGTCCTAGAAAACAGGATTGAAATTAGGGAAAAAAAAATAAGGAATTGCAAGTGGGAAAATGCATTCCTTTCAGGTATCCAGTTTGATGGCAGTGACTTCTCTGACAGCTACAAGTTATTAAACAGCCCACTTTAATATAGTAATGAATAAATTGCCCTCGAGATGTTGCAAAGAACACTTAAGTAACAGGTGCTCTCTTTGAGATTATTCCAAACACCCAGGATATAGCACGTTCGACATTAATAAAAAGTGCAAGATGAGTTTGTGTTGGTGTTGATAATGACGATACAGGTGTCTGATGGGCTTGTCTGAAAAGCAGCAGGCTGCTTTGTTGGGTGAACTGAGAGGAGGGTAGGGGACGACGATGACGCAGGAGAGTTGCAGGTGTGCTAGGCTTTCAGAAGACCCGATCTGTTTACACAACAGAGTCACTAATTCCGCAGGTCGATGCAGCAGGCATACAGAGAGCCCATTATACCTGTGGGTATAGAAAGGTGAGAGGTCACACTTCCTGTCTCCCCAGTGTCACACTTAAGAGCTACGAACTCTACCACACTGTGCTCCCTGGTGGCCCTTCCAGAGACAGTCACTATGGAGCTTGTGGTGGAAGACTCCCTGAAGGAGGTGCCATGCCTGTTGTTAAAAGGAGGTCAGATTTCCTTGCTGGATAATTGTGAGGCTAGCAGGAGTGTTTTAGGTGGTACAAGATGGCTTCAGAGGGTGAAGTGTAAGCACAGAATGTGTAGAGGTGAGAAGGACTGTTTCAACTCAGCTAAAAAAAAATTGCATTGCAAAAGTGAGTTGAGAACCCAGGAAGGACCTTAAACATCTGATAAAGAGTTGGCGGACAACAGACCACAAGAATCCTCTTGGCATGATCGAAATGGCACCTTGGGTGACTGGGTGGCAGTGACAGAAAGGATAGAACAGAGGAAGGCTTGAAGCTGTGAGACTAAGTAATGACGGACTGGTGGAGCCATAATGGATAACAGACTAAAGCAGAGACAGGGGGATTGGCTGCAGGCAATGGATGGGAGTTGTCCTGGAGGTGAGAATTTGGGTGAAGGAGAGGTTAAGTCAATGGTGATCCGGAGACTAAGCGTGAGAGACATGGAGAGGGTGAACAGCTTTAGCAGAGCACGGGAAGCATCAGGGTGTGGCGGCCATGCCTGCAATTGCTCTAAGTTTGTGGCCACATACTGCCTGGGCTACCACGGGAAACTGAGGCCAGCCTGGGCTACCAAGGGGGACCCTTTCTCAAAACAAAACAAAACAAAACAAAACAAAACAAAACAAAGCAAACAAGCGAATAAAACCCCAGCTGGAGAGAGGAACCAGGTCAACGGAAAGTGTTCTATCAGGGCCAGCATTGCCGTTTGTGGAGTTTAGGGCAAAATGATGGGCTTGAAAAGTGAACTCCCTTCCCAAGAGTCTGCCCCTAAGTGACTGCAACATCTGGCCTGAGAAATTCTTTGTGTCTGGCCAGGAGTGGAGGGGAGGCCCTGGCTGAATTGACTTCTGCATACCCCCTGGTGCCTCCAGCTCAGGGTGGAGATGATCACAACCTTGCTCTACCCTGAGAAGCTGCAGGCCACAACGCTCTTCCCAAGCTTCCACACCGACGCCACTCAGGAGCAAAGAGCCACGCAGACGCGGCGTGTGGGCTTCTCTCCACACAGACGGCCAGGTTGCTGTGCCTATCTCCAAGGCAAAGGGGAGTCTAGATGGGGCCTGGGACACCGGGGAGGGAGGGTCAGGTGGCCAAGGAAGTGGGGCAGGAGGTGGGGACGGGAGCACACTTAGAGCCAAGTCTCTGAACTCCAGGTTCGAACTCGGTTGTTCCATTGGATTTCACATACAAAATAGATTCCAAGACCACAGCGTTAAGAATATCTCACAGGGCAGTGGAGCGGCACCCGCCCCTCCTCCCACAACTGCTCTGGCCACGCGCTCACGAAGCTGGCCCTGCCTGACTCTGAGTCATACTGAGTATAAGAGGTTCAATTTTATTCCAGCCCAGTGTCTATTGCAGTCTTTCGCGTGGCCCCAGCTTCATCCTAATTAAATTATGTACCATTTTCGATGCCTGGATAGGGCCTTGCTATTTTTGTGCCTTGCTTCCTTCCTGCCAGGGATACTTTTTTCCCCCCTCCATCTTTGCCCATCCAAATCCCACTCCGCCTTTCCATAATGCAGGAAGACACCGCTGATGACTTGTGCCAGAGAAGAGCTGGAAAGCTGAACGGAAGCTATACACCACGACGCCTTTAAGGGTGTGTACCCTAGAGTGGTCTATTCATTCTGCATTAAATACTGTACTAACATAGCAGCCTCTTTTCATGGAATACATTTCTGCCTGCTTATAACTCTATATTTACATTTAAAGTGTCAGTCTTGGAAGGACTTGATTCTAGGCATCTGGAAAGCACACTGATAAAAGTGCTTCTATCCCTAACAATGTCACAGACAGCCATGGTCTCATCATTGAACTGGGAGGTTGACTTTAAAAAGGGGTGTTGACCCCGCTCCAGTCCTCTTCTATAATGGAATTCCATGAGATTTTTATTTCCAGCTCTCTCACACAATGTTTTAAAAAAGTCCCTCAAGCCCACAGGCATGTTCACTAGCCCAGAAGTAGAATTGATTTCTGTGGCCGCAGCAGGAGACATTTCCTATCTCAGGCCCCTCTTCCTGACAGACACACAATCATAATAAACCTAAGGACAAACAGCACTTGGCTGCTTTGTCTGAGAATGGAGCCTAGAGAAGCCCCGGTCAACAGAATCACGGCGAGGTGATTTAAGGTGAACTTGGCCTTCCTCCTTACCCCCGAAACTAAATGTTTGCTAATCCCACCGATTTACTTTGGTTCTTGAGGTTTGGTCACCTGTTTATTTACAAGGCTTAACTTGGAAGCTAACTTTTCCCGTTTAATACAGCATTCAGGAGGCATGTGAAGTTCGCCTCCCAGATCGCTTTGCTCTGTCTTGGAGGGAAGTCACCAAGACCCTTGTGTGCTCTGCTTGTCTCTTTGGTTCCTTAGTGGCAGAGCGGTGTTTTGCGACCTGAACACATTCCTTTTGGAAAATAGGATGTGGGTCACAAAAAGGCAAGTCTAATTGTGTAAAAAAGAAAAAGTGGGATGGGTTTATAATATTCTGGGAGGAATTTAGTGTTTTTGGTCATTTATAGACACTAGAGGCTAAATTTATTTATTTGGTTTTTTTTTTTTTTGGATGAAAATAGCAAAGAAGGTTTCCTGGTCTTATGAGATGTGTACTTGCTACAGTCCCAAGGGCTTCTTATGAACTGGCTAGTTCCAACAGAACAGTGGTTTCACACATTAACGAGGTTTGTTCTTGATCACAAATATAGGTTTGTGGGCATAGGGAGGAGGAGTCTTTTTTTTTTTCACTTGAATGAAAAATATGGGGAAAGGAGGAGACACCTCTGTAGGGTATCTATTAACAATATTGATAAAAAGCAGCAGGACCCCCACTGTTATTAACAACCACTCCACCCACCAGTGTACTGTGGGCCAGAGATTTACCCTTTAGTGAGAATTCCTCTCTCTGTCTTCCTAATAGTGCTTCACTTTATAGAAGGAAAGACTGAGGCCTGGCCACATTAAGGATTTGCTCAAAATGGCTCAGCTGACCATGGAGGAAGCTGGGATCCAAGCAGAGGTCTGTGGCCTGCAGAGCCTTGATGCCTAGCCACTCCCAGAGTAGTCTTTCCGGGCCTCTAACTACTGGGTGCCAATTACCCTTCCTTTGTTTGCCTTTCCTCTTACAGCCTAAGTTCTCCTGGTATTCCCAATGTAATTACAGTAGCAGGGAGTCTAAGGCACACCTTTGCTGATAGCCAGTTCATCTTTTCTCTGTCATCCCACCTTGACTACATGTCTGGCTGCCTCCTTCGAATCTCTGTAACAGCACGATGTGTCCGCTCTACTTCTGGTATGTAGCACTCTCGGCCATTTGTCTTCAGTGAGCTCTTACATGGGAGCTCCCAGGATCTAGATCAAGACCTCCCTAACCCTGCAGGGCACCCGACAGACAGTGATGCCTAGGGAACTGAGAGGTCACCCTGCGCCTCTGCCTGGTGCTGGCCACTACACCTCCAAATAGCAAGTCCTGACTATGGAGACAACACGGACAATTAAGCTGGAAGCTCATCTCCCGAGCACGTCTTTAAAGTGGTCAGTCTCCATTTTGAATGCTAAGAAGTAAAGGCTTGTAAAAGCTTACATCACTGGAGGGTTATCCGATTTGCTTGTCTACATCAACCAAGTACCCACTCCGGTCTCCCTTGCTTTTTTCCTTTTTAATTTTTTTCCCTTTTGCCTTGAAGAGGCCATGTAGAAATCCTGTGGTACATCGCACAGCCTAGCTGGGTGTGCATGATGGCACACACCTTTGATCCCAGCCGTGGGGAAACAGAGGCAGGAAGGTCTCATGTGAGTTTGAGGCCAGCCTGATCTACACAGTGATTTTCAGCCACCAGGGGCTGGATAGTGAGACCCAGTCACAAACAAACAAGCAAACAAAGCGGCCAGATGGACCATAACCAAATAAATATTGGAAACCAGAAGTAGCACTGAGAACTCCCATGCTGGTACCCGCTCTGCTCAGCTGGGATTTCTCCATTTCCCATGAAGTCTGAAGGTGCTTGTAGTTCAAGGCCTTGCTAACCAGAGGGCTTTTATTCTGTCTTGTTTTTCTTCGCAAATCCCTTACAGACGTGGGAGATTATATTGACCAGCCTTGTAATTATTATTTTTTTAGAAGTGTTGCCCTTTCAAGTTTATTGATTATAAGTCATGTGCTTCACATAGTTTCAAAAGGTCTCATAAATATTCAGTTTTCAGACGGTTGCGTTTCCAAGCTACTGATTCTGAGTTGGTCTTATTCGCTCGCTGTCTGTGGACCAGTGAAAGCCCTGCTTCCCTTCTGCCACTCAGAGTTATCACTGATACGTTGGGCTAGCTACTGGCTCTCCGCCTCTGTCCACCCCCGCACCGCCACCTCAGGATCAGAAGACCACAACGGTTGTGAGGAGGGGTTGCCCAGTTGGGGCTCGTGGCCTGGCGGTACGGGTTTGGGGGGTGAGGAAATTAGCCAGGGACAAGCCAAGTCTTTGAAGAGAGAGTCAGGGATGTGGGGGGGGGGTCCTCACATCCTGCCCTCTTGCCAGTGCCACACACTGGTTGAACTTTAGAAGGCTGAGTGGATGAAGGGAATCAGGCCCAGCCAGCTTCCTGGCACAGAGCAGTAAAGCAGAAAGTGGCAAGCGCACCTGGAGAGGGAGAACCATCGATCCAGCAAAGACGCTCAGCCTTCTCACCAGGGCCATCTGTGTAGAGACCAAGTCAGGGAGGAATGGCCTTAAGCAAACTCAAGGGCATCAACTGACGAAACTCTGTTTTAACGCCCTTACGACACCGCTTCTGCTCTGTGTAATTCTACGTATGGGGATGTGGTCCCCACGCAGGGGTCCCCTACATAAAGGATATGGTCTACAAGGATGTGGTCTACGCCTCAGGAATAGTGTTCTCTATTGAAGAAACTCCAGGGTCATCACAAGTAGTGACAAACAGCGATGGCTTTTGTTCTGCTGAGGGAACTTTCCTACTTTGACTTTAATGTTTCTGTAAAAGGTTCCACAGTGCAGCAGAACTGGCTTTAGTCAGGGAGCGGGGTTGTAGTCTCGGTTTTGCTGTATGTTTTTAAAGTATAACATATTCATGCTTTTCCACTATGCTTTTTTTTTTTTAGCATTACAGTATTTCCTGACATATACACCTTACGGTATTTAATAAGCATCTAATTATTAAATAAAATCATTACATTCTCATGAGATAATGAAAAAGTGTTTTTAAGAGAAATACAAGGCCTACTTGATGTTTTTAAACATATTGTCCAGAGTGTATAGGCTCTCTCTGCCAAGGAAGGAACTTCCTCCCTCCTCTCCCCACTTCTCTCCTCTCCAACTCTCATTTTTTTCCCACCAGGGTCTTGCTATGCAGCCCACATTGGATTTAAGGTGCTTCTGCCTTAGCTCTTCAGTTCTGGGATTAGAGGTGTGTCTCGCCATGCCTTGTTTATTTTCCGTATTCTTGATATTCTGGCACTTGGGGCATCCTGGAAAGACTGCTTCTTTAAAGGCTAGCCAGTTCTAAGAGATAGCAAAGCCCATCTCCCCAAGAGTGCCTTGGATATTCAGACCAAACAATTCAGAGCCTAGCGCTGTACACATGGATGCTTTCCCAGCTGCCCCCAATCATCCATGATACCAGAGAGAAACAACTTCAAACAAGGGCAAGTTTCTGTTGGCTCACAGGTTCAGTAGTTCCAACCCACAGTCACTTGGCCCCCTGCTTTGGGCTTGAACTGAACTAAAGCATCATGGTGGCCGATGCGTGTGGCGGAGGAAGCTACTTGCCTCATATTCCCAAGAAGCACGGAGTTCGGGGAAGAGTCATGGACAAGACATACAAACCCTCAGTCAGTGCCTGCTTTTCTCTACTTAGGCCTCCCTCACGTCAGAATATTGACTCAGCACTGAATGTATTATGTGCTAATCAGTTAATAAAGTTAGAGCTCCCGTGAGCCAATCAATTCTCGTAGTCCTAGCTGTGACCCTGTTACACTGTGGACCAAACCTTCAATAGACATTTCTTTGGGGGACATTTCATTTTAAACCAAAGTTTCATCCCAGGGCTCGAACTGCTTCTCTGACCCAGAGTCAACCAAAATTATTCAAGACTGCCATCCTAGGTCTACTTCTTGTACTATTCTCAAAACCCCCAATGAAAACCTGGCCCAGCTCTGCCCTCCCCGCTTCTCCCAGTTGACTGGCCCACTCCTTTCTCATGTGATCTCCCAGCATGCTCTGCTTTTACAGTCTGTGAACCCAAACTCATTCCCGCACGACAATCATTTCTATGCCGTCCTATCTTTCCACAGGAGACGAAAACAGCACAGGATGACTTAACCCAATACTGCCTAACCGTGATGTCTTTAACAAAGGCAATGATCGTTTTAAAATATGAAATAAACCAGACGGATTAACAGGACATTAGACCGAGGGATTTACTGATCAAAATACACAGTTGGCATTTGACAAGCATAGCTCTGTTGAACTTCTTTCTAGAATTGATCAATAAGTTTATTTTTCGACCACAATACATAATTCCAAAAGTACATGTTGGGTTTCTGTGCTGCACAATCTCCATATTAGATCTCCAGTATGATGATCTGCAGTTCTATTGTGGGAATCCTAAGGAGTTTTTTAAAAAATGACAAGACTTGGGTTAGTTTGTTGTAAAGTATATAAATGTTGGCAAGTGTCATTCAAGGACAGAAGGTAAAATTGCAACTCATAAAGTTCCAATAGCTTATTAGAATAGGACAATCTGTGACACAAAGGTCATGTACGCATTCATGTGCATGTGCGCACATGCGCGTGTGTGTACGTGTGTGTGTGTATGTGTGTCTATGTGTGTGCGTGTGCATGGTTGCGTGTGCATGTGTGCGTGCACGTGTGTGCGTGTGTGTGTGTGTGCATGTGTGTGCTGCGTGTTCTGTGTGCGCGCGCACTGAGAATTGACCAAAAGGTCTTGGACACACTAGAAAAGTGCTCTACCCATCAGCCTCATGTCCCCAGCCCTTTGTTGTTTAACATCTTAAGATGGCAGCAAACCCAGGCTTTCTGCTTGCATCTCCTGAGTGCGGGGATTGCAGGCATGGACTGCCATGTTCAGTTTCAGCATTCGTTTGACTTTAAATTCATTGGCCAGGAATTAACGGGAAAGCTTTCTTTTCGTTTTTCTTTCCTTTTCTTCTCTGCTTTCTTGGCGTTACTTTAAAGGCTCCGCATTACCCGTTTTATGCTGTCCATAGTCGTTCATCAGATTACCAGAATGTTCTAACCTTTACTTTTTTCAATAAAAAAATTTGATGGTATTCTTCTATTATTTGCATGGCTGTGTACAGTTTAATGACTGAACGGCTTTTATGGGTGTTTGCAACCTAATGTGCGTGATTACATATTTAAAGTTTAATATCGACTGTAATGGAGTTAAAGATTGTAGGCTTGGGACGGGGTTGCTAGGAAACCTTTCTAGATTTTTATGCTTTTCTGGAAAAGTGAGCGTATACCCCTCTGTTTCTGGAACACAGTCTTCCCAGTTTGCCTCCTCACCTTCCTCCCCGTTACCCGAGGGCTGCACTAGCTGCAGTTATTAGGCCTGCCCTCTGCCTTCTTCTTGTCTTCGAGAATGTGACACCAAGACCAGATTCATCTACTTCTGACTCTTTTCCATCCAAGCGAACACAGGAGGGAAGCAGCTAGGAGTAGCAATGTATCCAGCCTTACCCACTGGGAGCACAGTGAGAGCTTAGAGAGCCCAGCCTGGAGCTGGGGCACCTCTCCTTGCTTCTCTGCTATCCATTTTTAAAAAACGAAACGAGAGAGGACATTCCGGGTTGGTTCCTGCCTTCATGCCCGCTGTGAACTGACAGTATTGGCACTTGGGGAACTACCTACTAATTCAAAACGCAAAGGCAGGGAAACATTTTATCCACCTCCAAATTAGCCAAAATGAGATTCCTCTGAGTTAAATTGCAGGAACAAAAGGTCATCTGGGAGAAGAGAAGCCACTAGCATCCTAAGGATGTTTCATATTTAAGGCCTTGAGTGTCTGTGGAAGGGAGTGCTGAAATCACTCTGCAGAGAGAACTTCTAAAGAAGCAAGAAAAGGCATCGTAGCAATCTGGCAGTAATTTTACGTAGCAGCCTTGTGAGGCTGAGCGATTTGTTGAGAAACTATATGGAAACGACACAGTGCAAACTTTTCTGGAAAATACAGATGTAGAAAATGAAAGTAAATATACCTTCTCGCCAGTGGGTAAAGCTCAAATTTACCCCCAGGCCACCTCTTCTCTACTGATCTACTGATCGGACCCTCCTTCTAGGATGGAAATTTGACACTTACTATAGCATTTGGCAACTAAGTGCCCGGCAAACTGAGTTTGAATAAACGGGAGCCTCTCTGTCACAGCTTTCATTTCAAGACTAGCATTCAGTGTTATGTAGGTTAGGGTTTGCACTAGTCATCCGGTTCCACAGAGAAACATAACCAGCCAGAATAGATTATCTATTATACATAACACTTCAATTAAGCACCGCCGTGCGTCTTGGCAGAGGCACCATTGGTATTTGGGAATGAAGAAGTAGTTCGCTGCTGCGCGTTGAGAGTTGACGGCATGTATACCACAGCGTTCTTAGAGCATCTTTGGCCTCTGCCCAGATGTGCTTGCTCACTAGTAGGAATTTTAACAGCCTCCATATACTGTCGAGTGTGCTCTGGAGACAAGGCTGGCTTCTAACCCACAGTCTTTGGGAACTAATGATGTGGGAACATTTGGCAATAATTATGTTCAGCTTTAAGTCACTGTTCGTGGCTTCTAGTCATGGTTTCTAATGTGACAATTCCAGGTCATCCTAAAGAAAATTTTATGGGCACAGATGCTAAGATTTATATGTATGAATATTTATTATAGCATCTTTATAATAGCGTAAAGTTATCAACCAAAATATCTGACTAAAGGCTTGGCTAATGAGATAATGGTTCATTATAAAATGGAATATTTAATCAAAGGAAATCGCTTACAAAGTGCTACTAAGCGAACAAAGCATATTAGAAAGTGGTAGAATCTCAGTTCTCTTAGCAACGATACCAACAAAAGCTCAAAGGACGTAGGTGCAGAGCAGTCTTGGAGTAATCACAGTGGATTCGGTCCCACTATCCATGCCTGGTAAAGACTCAGTAAAAGCAAAAAGTCTGTCATAAAAGCTGGAAGCTGATAGGTCCAAACATGAGTAGAGGGGAGAGTCCAAGGATAGGTTTTCTTTTCTGTTCTGTACCCGAATTCAAACTCCACATTCCTCCTTGCTTTCCTATCATGCCTCCAGGGCAGAGTGTTACACTGCAGTCCCACGGTCCCACGTGAGACCTGGTTTCTCTCCCTACCGGAGCTCATGCGCATAGCTGACACGGAGTTCCTTTCCAAAGAGGGTTCTTCCTCTGTGGCCTCCACATCTTCAACACAGAGCTGCCTTCCCTAGATGAGGGGGAGAGAGAAATGGAGAAGTGAGTGGGAGGATTTTCTAGGCCAGCTCAGGGAGAGCAAAAGCTCCCGGCTTCCATTTCATGGCCACGGTGCTTACGACACCTGCACCTTTGTCCTGTGCCGCTCTATCCTACACCAGTCCCATGCTGCCTCTGTCCTGCTCAGTCTCAGGTCTTCAAGCAGTGAGCTGACCTCTCCAGCAAGTCTCCTCCTTCCTGAGGGCAGTGCCTGCTGACCAGGGCCCCATAATACATTGTAGATAGGCAGTCCCCAAAGGATGGGTGAGCTAGAGAGTCCTCCCAGAACCCCTTACCGGGCAATGAGTAGCCCCATAGGGATGATGACTTAGGACATTACCTTCTCTCCACACCCATGCCAGAGCCCAGCTGGGGAAGGAAGCTACCAGCAGAACACGGCTGTTTACTCTTGTCAATATGATCCCTCCCTTTCAGGGTCTCAAGTAGAATGATGTAGGGGTCATGGGATGGGGTAGGAGCTGGAGGCTGACAATATGTGGGCCCCTGATTGATTAGATAGACTTCATATTCAAGGCATCCATTCAAGAGGAAAATTACTATCAATTTCAAGAAAATAATTTTAGAGCCTTAAACTTTACAGGTTTGGGGCACAGAATGACTGTGCTGGATACTGGTTCATAACCCAGGCTGAGAGAGGACTGATGGTGTGACTCTAAGTGTAAGAATGAATAGCAGATGCCTATGAGATGATTCTCACTGTGTGAGCCTGGTTCAGATCCCGGTTCCTACATGTTGTGGCATGCGCACCCCCCACCTCACAACAACAACAACAACAACAACAACAACAACAATGATTAATAATAACAACAAAAGCATAGTAGTAATAGCAATACATTTAAAAGAATGAACGATTGGGAGGGAAGGTTAATTGCTTTTTTGCTTACTCTCCTGGTACTTCACTCCACTGACTTACACTCTTTCGGCTGTTGTCATTTAAGTTTTGGCTCACTACTCTTTCTACTTAATTGTGAATTTATTAAAGGTTTAGGCTATGGCTTATCTGTCTTTGGAACACTCTGTGTTAGTGTAGCACCTAACACATGATATGATCAACACACGGGGACACACACACACACACACACACACACACACACACACACACACACACAGAATACATTAGAAAACAGAAGACAACTCTTAGGTTGGAATACCAGGTTAGAACAAAGGCTTTAGGTAACATCCCTGAGCTAAGCCAAGGGTCCTTTCATTTTCTAATCTACTGGCACAGGACAGGTACAGGGATACAGGTTGCTATGCCACCAACAGGCCACATTTTTTTGGGGGGGGTCTTGCCTCTGTTAACCCTATGCTGCTGGTGGTCCGTGTACCATGCAGGAGAGTGTCCCCGCTCTTCAGCATATAAAAGGAAATACTTTTTTGTGTTCCTGAGTGAGCCAGGATGCATGTGAGATTTAACCAGCTCTGTTGTGATTATAGTCCTTCTCTTTTAATGTCTTAACACTCTATAAAACATGCTTATTCATTTGTGAAATCCAGCCGCAGGGTTCGCTTCTGCTCTCCTGCGATAGCGAGTCTGAGGGAAAGTCTCTCAGCTTTAGAAGCTAGGTAGCAATGTGTCTGAGAGCTGACATTTTCTCTTCGAATTTTACTATCTGGTTCTTTCTTTCTTCATGATTCCTAGCAGAACCTGACCACCCCCACTTTACAGAAGATACTTTTGTTCCTTGATAAAGGAACCCATCCATTACAGATGAGTTTCTAATTGCTAAAGCACAGGCCATATTGTCCATATATCAAACACGAAAACTTAAATAGACAAGTGCCAAACCCCTCTCTTTACTTATCCCTTTTCTTGTGGAGTTGCCACTTTTTATAAACTACTGTGTCTGAAGAGACATATATAGCAAAAATATCTATCATAATACTTATTATGATAATGCCATTTAGCTCATTTCAAGGTTCTCTTTGCAGAAATTCCAACTATACAATATCTCTATGGTACATTTAGAATGAACAGAAATGTTTCCTATATTTGAATATTATTTTGTGCTTGGTACTTGTGCAGAATAATCTTTATTTTCCTGATACCCAGAGAAAGGAAGGGTAGGTGTTATCCTCTCTCCTTTTTGTTTAATAGGAAAGAAACACTGGGGTACCACAGGGTTACAGAGTCAGAAATGGGCTGTTTTGTCCCTCCCACCCTAAGACTTGAAGAAGATCTAGTAAACAGCTGCTGTTTGTTTCTGTCCATCACCAAGTCCATCGCCATTGTTCATTTTTAGCTGCTATTGCAAAATGCCCGAGATCAGGCAAATGCATGAGGAATAGAAGTTTCAGAATTCTATATGCTAACTGGTCCAGGAGCACGATGTGGGCATTCAGTGTGGCACTCCTTGCCACACTGTGATGTGGTAGAGAGTATCGTGAGTCAGAGAGGATGACGTCATAAGTCTTCACCTTTATCATGTCATCTAACCCTATTAGATTCAGTTTCTAACACAAACTTTTGGGGAAGATACTCAAACCTCAGGAGAATGCATATGAATCATCAAAGTATCACATTATAATTAGTGAAGCAGACATTGGCGTGTGCAGTATATTTATAAGCACTTGTAACATTCAATTCCTGAATTAGATAGATATGCCCTTCCGTGTCCAGACAGTATTACATTCCAAAGTGCTCCCACACGGGTAGCCGTTCCCTTGGAGGTTAAGGCCTTGAGACAGTGTAAAGTTTGCTTTTTGCAAGGGATCTGGCTCCTGAGAAGGAAAGGCAGCCAAGAAGCGCAGTCTACATAGTCTCCCTACTCCTTACTCAGGTAATGAATGACCCAGCCTTCTTGGAGAGGATCAAGGAGTGGGTCTCATGGTCGGAGAGGTTATGGTACCTGTTGCGGGATCCAGAGAAGGAGGAAGAGTTTCTGTTTCTCATGACAGCATGCCTCCTGACAAAAACATCCATCCCGACACACAGAACTGTCTTCCCCACCCACTCCACAACAGGTTACTGTCTGCCTCACCTTCCTCAGCGTCAGAGGTCGAGGCTAAAGCATGGGAATCATCATGAAGTCTGCATCCACTCCCTCCCTATGTGAGCTCTGTCACCACGCTCTTTGATTCACTCTAAATAAACCCCGAAGCTGTCCATCTTTCTCCGTTTCTATACAAGACGGTTGTGAAGAATCACATCATGCTCAAGCCACGGCCAGCTTTCAGCTTTCCATGAGACCTCCCTGCTAACAGGCTCGTCCAATTTCACTGTTTGCCATATTCAAAAGGACCCATATGAGGCACTGGGCGTTATTAAGCTGCCCCCCTGTGTGGGGAGGAAGGTCGCACCAGCTTCTCCAAGGGGTATCTTATCTAGTCGCTTTCATTCTGACAGGAGAAGAGCTGTTGGCAGAGAACACACGTCTGGGCTACTCTGTACTCTACCCTTATGGAAATGCCAGAAAATGGCTTTTCTTCTGTTTGCCTCATGATCCTCATCTTCAATATGGGAGAACTCAGAAAACGACTTCCAGGGCTTTTCCAGTAAGAAAGAGAAACCTCTACAAAATGTTTCTGCCCAAGAGTTTTGAAGGAGCAGCTCTGTAGAAATGTATGTTTAGTACTGAGTGAGCCTTGGGCCTGGCCTGCTCATAGAGTGACTAGTGTATACTCCAGAAGGTCACAGATGAGGTGCAGGGGTGTCATTAGATTACAAGTGAAGAGAAGGCCACTTGTAACGAAGGGTTATTTCAAATGAAGTGCCATGTCTTCATATATCATTGGGACAGCTGGTGGGAGGCAATCCCTTGGTACTGACATTTCATAACATCTATAAGAAAACAAATGAGTTTTGGTTCAAGTCTCCTGCAGGGCGAAGGTCCTAGCCAGTTAACAGAGTGTTTGCCACGGATATACAAAGCTCTGGGTTCAATCCTCAGTACCACATAAACCAGGCATAGTGATATACGTAAGTAGTCTACATACTTCGAGGTGAAGGCAGGTGGATCAGAAGTTCAAGGTCGTCCTCAGCATAGTAAACTGGGACCAACCTAATCTAGGAGACCCTGTTTCAAAAACCATAGGAAAAACAAAAGGGGTTGTTTTGGGTCTTTGCATCAGCTTCGAACGAGGACATAGGCAACTAACATGTCATAGAATTTGACTCCAACTGTGAACGACCTCCAAACATCTCTGATAGCCTGTCAGCAGTGAACAAATTAATTATCTGTTAACACTAAGAGAAATCAATTGATCACATGGTAAGCAATAAAGGAATCCGTGAGCAGTTCACTGACAGGAATACAGGAAACCTGTGAGGGGACCCAAGACGGCCCAACTACCCCGACTTTTCCTAAAGCAACTCACATTAAACTTGATCTGCCTAATTTGAAAGAGGCAGCTGGCCCTTGAGTCTCTTTGGCTGGATGTCATCTTGCCTCCACATGTTAGGATTTTCTGGTTCTGGTATCTTCCTTCCACTTAGTTATGGCAGTGCTCAAGTGCTCAAGAAACTTGTAAGTTACCAGGGAAGCCTTGATGGTTAAGCCAGAGAGCTGACCACCTTGTCCACATTGTATTTCTGTAAACTAGACCATAAGCTTCAGTATTGCCCTAATTTGTAAAGTTTATAACAAAATCCCCCACCAAATACTCCCTAAGTGAATAGAATTCAACCTTTTAAGTCACAAGGAAAGAAAAGAATTACCTGAAAGGATACCACGTTTGGATTGTTTGGGACAAAGGACCTTGAGACAACATCTCTACAATGTTACTCGTTAATGTCCCAGATGGCAAACCAAACCAAACCAAAACAAACCAAAACAAACAAAATAAATAACAAAAACCAAAGCACACAACACGCTCCCCAAAACACTGTCGGAGGTAACAATAGCTTATGCCACATATTGTCTTAAGCATTCGTGTGAACGCATATCACGTGGCAGCTTTATCAAAGGGTTCTGTTACCAAAATTGATAATTGGATAGTTTGTTTCATCTTGTTTTGTTTGTTTTTGTTTTTGCTTTTGCCCTCTAGGACATCAACAAGTAATATTAACATACGAAAGTTAAATAGCTTCCTTAAGGTTATACAAGGTTATGAAGTTGGAGAGCCAGGGTTTGAACCCAGACTGAAGACTAAATCCACCCAAAGCACAACTTCAGGCCCAATTTGTGGTCTTAAGCATCAGGATTTGCTGTCTTTATTGTAGTTTGTGAACAATGATCAATGGCCCATTCAACATCTCCTCTCATGCCCTTCACCAAACCTGGGAGATAACTTTGACAAGGATCGATCAATGATGTTTCTAGAAACCCTGTTCTAAGTATGTAATTTTAGATTTTGCAATCCTCCTGCCTCAGCCTCTGAGTGCTGGTTGTATAGCCATATGCTACAATGCTTAGATCTCTTGTTTTTTATTTTGAATGTGGTTTTGGGTGATATAGCCCTTTGTGACTTGTGTAATATTTTAAAGTATACCATGTCGATCTGTCCTTACCTGTATGAAAGGTGGAAATTATCATCCTCAAACATGCGAGAAATTGAGGCTTGGAGAAGGTAGATAGTCCAGAATTTTGTAGCCAACAAGTAGTGGCCCTGGGACCTAGAACTTAAGAGTTTGGGGGTGTGAAGCACGTTTGTAATTCACAGAGCTTCCTAGGTGGCAATGAAGCAAAGCATTTACCTAGGGGTTATACCGGAACCATCCTCTGTATGGGCATAGCCATGTGATCCATATATATAACCAGATTTAATCAGAAAAATGTCTACACGTTATGCTTTGTAGAGTATAAAGTAAAATTTATCTTTCGGATTCTCTTTCTTTGGTCATCATTTCTATGAGATGAACTGTGAATATTAAAAAAGATATTTACAATTCATTGTGTACCCCACATTCAAGCTTTCAGGGAGTATATTATTGCTTTTTATTAGAAAACAATTTTTATAGTTTTCTTTCAGCATTATATAACATATCTAATTATGTACTAGAAAAAAGTGAAAGGAATTGCTTTTTTTTTTTTTTAGCATAGTTGTTAGATTCTCTGCTTCTGACACTGGAGAGAGACCAGGGTTCCAGTCTCTGATGGGGATGCAAGTTGGCATTTTGCTGTTAGTGATGAAGTTAAGACACACTGCACAGGTGAAGCCAGGCAAGTAGAGACAACAGGTGGTTGGTCAGGAACTGGGCACACACACACACACACACACACACACACACACACACACACACACTCATCTCCCTTCTACATATCTCTCTGTGTGTCTCTCTTTCAGCCATGTCTCTCTCTCTCTCATTATGTGTGTATGTGTATATGTATATATATGTGTGTATGGTGCGTATGTGTGTGGTGCGTATATGTATGTGTGTTATATGTGTATGTGTGTTGTGTATATGCATGTGTGTTCCTTCTATGTATGTATGTGTATGTGTATATAGCATGTGTATATGTGTGTGCATGTGTGTTTATGTGTGTGGGTGTGCAGATGTATGCATATGTATGTGTATGTATGTATGTATATGTGTATGTGTGGTGTATACATATTGCACATATCTGACTATCCAGACCAGAAAGAAAAGTCTAAGGCTTCTGGCACTAAAGTGTGCATTGAGGAGAAAGTGACATCTTCAGGATTTGTAACACCATATTGCTCATGCCTGTGGTTTTCAGTTGTCATCATCAAGTTAATAGAGAAACAGGAGACAGAAGCATCATACCAATTGCCCAGCATCGCATACAGAGAGTTGGCCTTGAGAACAATGACCGAATGAGGCTTGCTGTGAGCTTAGCTTGCAAATGAAGTAAAGTAATTATGGGATTTAATGATTCTTCTGACAATAGGGGTTACAGCTTTCCTTTCCCTGAGCCTAGATGTAACCAGGTATATGTGTGGGCGTGTGTGCACATGTGTGCATGCACACACCACACACACACACACACACACACACACATACACACACACTATTCACAATAGTCATGTGCAATGGGCATTATTGACTCCATTTCACACCCAAGGAAAAAACCCAAATCTGAGAGAAACTATGCAACTAATCTAGTAGGAATAACCCACCAATGAGCAAGTCAAGGTGGTTGACTTTAAGAACTTGACTTGAGTCTAAAGTTTGGCCTCTTCCCATCAGGGGTTACTGTGGAGTCAGAAATGTGTGCTCTGGGCCTCTGCCAACATTGCTGTAAAATGAAACTCCAAACCATAAAAAGCCCAATCAGAGTGGTAACAAACAGTAGTTCGTGTCCAACCCCAGGCACTAAAACAGAGACAGAAGTTAATACTGTCTGTCCTTCACGGTAGCTAGTAGAACAGCAGGTCTCTTCCTTAATTCTGTTTTATTAGCCAACTGGGAGACTAGATAATTGCAGCCCAGGATAATTTGGGTTTAATCTTCTTCCTTATCATCTCTGGCTCCTGCCCTACCCTGGCCCTCCCTGACGTTCTCTTCACACATCCTGGGCAGCGGCTACCACCATCTTGAGAACAGAGATAGAAGTGAATGTGCTTCTGAAAGTCCACAGGGGCAATGAATGACACAGTGTTTGCCTCCAGCTTATGACTTTGATACAGTACTGTGGGATGAGCAGGCCCGGGGGATGCACAGCAGGACCTAGCTGACCTGCCTTGGCTCCGCAACCACCTCTTCAAGAAATCCTCAATTCTCAGGCCCAGAATTCAATCTGGCTTCATCTTGTCCTCACCCAGCCCCTCAGTGGGACCAACTCACAGAACCCACGGGTTGTCTGCGTCTAGTATCAGTAGCTTCCCGACAGCTGGGAGGATCTTTGCCAGAGTAAATTTGACCCTCCAGACTTCACGTTGGTTCTGGAGCCCATAGTCACAGACCAGCTTCAGCTCCTGGTTTGGATGTGACTTCTCAAAGGTCTCCTCTGGGCCTCACATGTTTTGACACAAGCCCAGTTCCTAACTAACAACCTGTTAGCTCACAGGTGTGTGCCCGGCCACACCCATGTACTCACAACACTGACAAAGAAATGATGCAGCCCAGGCCTCAAACTCATGATTCTCCTGCCTTAGCCCCTTCACTATGTGTGAGACTAGCCAAGCAACACTTCGAAAGAAGAATTAAACTCTTTGATACATTAACAGTGACATATTTCACACAAAGTATTATGGAAACACTAAACTCCCAATGTAGACTTAAAATAAATGCTAGGTTCTAGTGCTTTTGAAAAAAAAAACCTGTATGTGAATAATCATTAGGTTTTTATCCAGCTAAAGATGAGTATTATACATGCTTTCTTTAGAGGAAGAATATAATACTACATATTTTAAATGTCTGATCACTTTTTGTGTCAATCTGTATTTATTGGTTAAATTAAACTTAGAATTGCATAGCAGACATTGGAATCAAAAAGTTACAACAATTATTCATATGAAAGCTGTGTGCAGAGGACTGTGAGGCATGGCAGGGAACCTGTGATGAACAAGTGTCTGAGCAAGTAAAGGGTAAGCAAGAAAGTCAACAGCCATCGGTGTGTGGTTCATTTCTGGGTCTTCAAGTCTATACCATTGATCTACCTGCCTGTCTCTGGACCAATCCCATACAGTTTTTATCACTATTGTTCTGTAATATAGCTGGAGGTTAGGGATGGGGATTCCCCCAGTTCTTTTATTGTTGAGAATAGTTTTTGCAATCTTGAGGGATTTTTTCTGTTATTCTAAATGAATTTGCAAATTGCTCTTTCTAAATCTGTGAAGAATTGACTTGGGATTTTGATGGGCATTGCATTGAATCTGTAGATTGCTTTCAACAAGAAGGCCATTTTTACTATATTAATCCTTCCAATCCATGAACATGGGAGATCTTTCCATCTTCTGAGATCTTCTTCAATTTCTTTCTTCAGAGACTTGAAGTTCTTGTTATACAGGTCTTTCACTTGCTTGGTTAGGGTCACACCAAGGTGTTTTATACTATTTGTGACTATTGTGAAGGGTGTCACTTCCCTAATTTCTTTCTCAGCCTGTTTATCCTTTGAGTAGAGGAAGGCTACTGATTTATTTGAGTTAATTTTATACCCAGCCACTTTGCTGAAGGTGTTTATCAGGTTTAGTAGTTCTCTGGTGGAATTTTTGGGGTCAGTTACGTATACTATCATATCATCTGCAAATAGTGTTATTTTGACTTCAACCTTTCCAGTTTGTATCCCTTTGACCTCCTTTTGTTGTCTAGTTGCTCAGGTTAGTATGAGCAAGGTAACCCAATCACAAAAGAACACATATAGTATGAACTCATTGATAAGTGAATATTAGTCCAAAAGCTTTGGATACCCAAAATACAATTAGAGACCACATGAAGCTCAAGAAGAAAGAAGACCAAAGTATGGATGCTTCAGTCCTTCTTAGAAGGGGGAAGAAAATGCTCACAGGAGGGAATATGGAGACAAAGTTTGGAGCAGACACTGAAGTAAAGGTCATCCAGAGACTGCCCCACCTGGGGATCCATCCCATATCCAGCCACCAAACCTAGTCACTGTTGTTGATGTCAAGAAGTGCTTGCTGACAGGAGCCTGATAATAGCTGTCTCCTGAGAGGCTCTGCCAGAGCCTGACAAATACAGTGGTGGATGCTCGCAGCCAACCACTGAACTAAGAACAGGGTCCCCAGTGGAGGAGTTAGAGAAGGGACTGAGGAGCTAAAGGGGTTTGCAATAATATTAACCAACCAGACCCCCAGAGCTCCCAGGGACTAACCCACCATCCCAAGAGTACACAGGGATAGACCTATGGCTCCATCTGCATATGTAGCAGAGAACGGCCTTGTTGGGCATCAGTGGGAAAAGAGGCCCTTGGTCCTGTCAACCCTCGATGCCCCATGTAGGGGAATGTCAGAGCAGGGAGGTAGGAGGGAATGGGTAGGTAGGTGGGAGGGAGTGTGTGGGTGGATGGGGGGAGCACCCTCATAGAAGCAGGGGGAGAAGGTGGGTTTCTGGAGGGGAAACCAAGAAAAGGGATAACATTTGAAATGTACATAAAAAAAAATCCAATAAAAGAAAAAAATGTCAAAAAAAAAGAAAAAGCCAACAACACGGAGCCTGCAATTCTCTGAATTCATCCAGGTTTTGTACCACCAATTTTATGGAGTTTAGTAGTTTAGTCATGGTGTTCCTAATGTTAATGAGCATCTAAAACACCCCTCTTAGAATCCTGCAGAGTAAAACTAAGGCAAAATGAGCGGCACAAGATTTAGACATTCTTCGTCTCCATTGTATTATTTACTGCCTTTTACACAGTGCAAGCTGCATCATATAACCAACTGAGAGAGTAAACGAAATATACATGTGCACCTCAAAGAAGAAGAAAATAGATACAATTCTAGTCACATCAGACTAAATCCCAAGGCAATGCCATCAGCCCTGATGCCTTCTGCACTTCCTCCACAGAGTCATCCTCCCCGTAACCCTGTCTAGTTAATACTGTGCTGAATCTTACCTACTTTTCTTACCTTTACCTCCATGGCTTTGTTTCCTATGTATGTTTTTCTATCTAACAGGAAGTCTTCCTTTACCCCCTTTTCAGCGTCCTCTAAACCAGTGGTTCTCAACCTGTGGGTCACAAGCCCCTTGGGGGATGAAAAACCCTTTCACAGGCTATTAACATTGGAAAACACAGATATTTGCATTCCAATTCATAAGCAGCAAAACTGCAGTTGTGAAGTAGCAGCAAAGATTATTGGGGTCACCACAACATGAGGAACAATATTAGAGAGTTGCAGCATTAGGAAGGCTGAGAACTACTGATCTGAGTAGAATCATGCACTTTTTTTCTTCCCCGTATCATTTTTTTTCAGATGAATTCACATTAAAATATTTAACAATGATTTTTTTTACTACTAAAAGTGTTTGCTTTTATATATTTCACCTTGCACATTCTACTTTTGGAGATTTTTAAAAATTAATCCTAGATGTTTTGATGTGTTGAATACTGTTGCTATTAACATTTTGCAAATAAAGCCTAGCCAAATATGTCTTCAGAGTCTGAAGACATTATTATTGAACCCTATAAGGATAATCCTGAAGATAAGATTAAGTTACTGATGTTGAAATGGCAGTGTGTGACTCTGATTTGCCTGTCTCCCCCTTTGAACAGGACACTCCCCAACAACCTAGGACAATCTCTCCATGTCAAGATTCTCGCATCCATTTTGACTGGTGTGGTCTTGTGCAGGCAACCACAGCTGTTGAGAGTTCATGGGTGTAACATTGCTACCCTGACCTAGAGCTTCTACTTCTGCCTTTTCTGCCTCTCTTCTGTGATGCTTCTTCCTAAACCGTGGGTATAGGGGTTGTTATTGACGGACGCTCAACTCCATTCTCTGTACTTTGGCCAGTACTCTGTACTAACTTCTGTCTACTGCAAAAGGACAAGTCTTTGAGGTGGTGGGGGGGAAGAGCTGCACTAATCTATGGTTCTGAGGATAACTATTCAGAAGGCAGGTGAGCACTACATCAGTTTAGAAGAATGGTAACAGTGGGGTCTCCCTAGGATCTATGGCCTCTTCAGCTGGGAGTTCTTAGCTGGGTTTATAGTACGAGACAGGCATTTGACCCTATTGAACAGCCATAAATCCATCCACTCAGCTGTTGGTTACCACTGAGATATTAGGGCCATCATTGCTCCATTGGGCATAACTTGCTGGGCTGATTGCTATAGGACGTCTTAGAATTGAAATATTTAAAAAGTTTTGCTATTATGGTTTCTTGAAGAGGCATTTCATTGTGAGCCACTTATGCCATTTCTCTTTACTTCTTGAGGTAATTCTGTGGGTTGAATTCGGGGCCGTGTGCATGCTAGGCTAGCAACCACAGATTCCACTCTGGTTTTGCTTTGAATTTTTCTCATCATTGAAGCAAGCAACCATCTATTTCCCTCAGTGATGTTAACACCATGAGTGTAATTTACCTTCAATTCACAAAATAGCAGCATTTACAGCCTGGACTTAGGTGGCTAATTCATGAAGCATCTTTTGAACATACAAACTTTCCCAACATAAAAAGACTTCTCAAAAATACATGGTGATATTAATGCTTAAACCAGCTTTGGAAAAGTAGGGTATTATTTTCTGATTTTGTTCTGAATATTTTTTCCTTAAAATAATTTTTGAGATAGTCTTACTGTGTAACTATGAGTGGCCTGGGACTTGCTGTGTAGACTAGGCTGGGCTCAAAATCATAGAGATCTCCTGCCTCTGCCTCCTGAATGTTGGAATTAAAGATATATATTATCATGCCTGGCCTTCTTTTTTCCTTCCACTTTCTGACCTGTTTAAAAATACGGTGGAAGGGATATGGGGATGGCTCAATGGGTGAAGTGATTTTGTACAGGACCGAGGACCTGAGTTCAGATACCCAAGCAATACATAAAAGCTGGGCACAGCAGCACAGATCTGTAAGTGAAGCACTGAAGGGCCTCAGGTCTTTGGGTAGCCAGTCCATCCAAAGCAGTGAACTTCTGGTTCAGTGTCTTGGTTATGGTCCCATTGCTGTGAAGAGACACTATGACTGAAGCAACTCTATAAAAGGAAACATTTAGTTGGGATTTGCTTATGGTTTCAGCAGTTCAGTCTATTTTCATCATAGCAGGGAGAATGGCAGCACAGAGACAGACATTGAAGCAATATCTGAGACTCTTGGTTTTTTGTTTTTTGTTTTTTTTTCCGGAGCTGGGGACCAAACCCAGGGCCTTGTGCTTGCTAGGCAAGCGCTCTACCACTGAGCTAAATCCCCAGCCCTCAATATCTGAGACTCTTACATTCTGATTTGTAGAGAGAGTAGGGGGGGATTGTGCCTAGTGTGTTCTTTTGAAGTCCCAAAGCCTATCCTCAGTGACTCACTTTCTCTACCAAGGCCACACCTACTCCAGTAAGGCCACACCTAATCCTCTGTCTCAAATAAGGCCAATGTCTAGTGACTAAGTATTCAAATATATGAGCCTATGGGGTCATTCTTATTCAACCCACCTAATAAAAAACAAAGTCTCAAAGTGTAAGGCAGAGAAGTGACTGAGGAAAGATATCCTGAAGTCAACGCACACACACACACATGCACGCACACACACATAGTCTTTTTGAAGATATAGAAGTAGTATAAATGAAAACTTCAAATGAAAGACTGCATTTTAAAGGGAGCATTTCATTAAGATGTTCAGATGGGCTCTTATGTAAGCTTCCCCCATGGGAAAGAAGTGTTCCTAAAGACAGCTTGTTCTTAGGATTCTCTATAGGACAGCCTTGGCTACCCCCAGTGACATTAAATTACACTAAAAATGAATACACTATCACTCTCACTTAAATGTCCAGTTTCAGAATTTGTTCATTTATGCTGCTTTTTGTGGCATTTTTAAAGTGTCCTTAAATCCCTGCAGCAAAGTTGTCTGGCTATTGTCTTTTAATTGATTGGCATATCCTATTTCTTATCAAACATATTAAATCCTTTGATAACCCCGTATTAATAAAAATCTATGAATATTGTTTTGATATTTGGGTGATCACACTAGTGTGATATCTAACTTCTTAGCATAGACTGCCTACACAACTAAAAAGCATGAATACGAGGGACGAGGGTACTGGCTTATGAAGTTTACCACATTCTCATATCCTCCGGTTATGGAGCTCTGGGGGAGTGATCAGTCTTGAGATCAGAGCAACTGTAATACTTCCACAAGACATCACGGGATTAGAATTACTAACATTTCCCTGAAGTAGTACCTAAGCCGCGACGGAGGGGTTTGCTCACAGGTCAGCATAGGTATTAGGTAGTCAGAAGTAGGTATGTGAGCCCCAGCCCCACTGAGGATATATAATCGGTTAATGGTTAGATGGAGATTTTCTTTGGAGCACAGTTGTCTTCAAAGTAGTCCACATTCCTGCAGATAACCCCACACTCCTGCTCCAATAAGTAACCCCAGTTGAACTAACTGGTCCACCAACTTAGACTTGGGGGAAACCACACTTTGGTTTATTGAAAGTGCTGCGTCTAAAGTCAATAGATGTTTACTTACATCTTCCCAGGAAAAGTCAGGCCATGCTTTCCTCAAGTATAAGTTCTAGAATCTTCCACAGTATTTTGAAGTTTAACTTTTGGTAAAACTTCTACACAACTTTTCGGTTATGTGGCTTAGTCCACCACTGTATCATGAACGAATATACCCTCTGGGGAGGTATGAACAGAGTCAACTTGAACAGCATAATACTTTATTTGAATAATCTCTCCAACATTTTCTGTAACCAGTTGACAGCTGCCAATAATGTTTGTTGAGAAACTTCATTTTTTTAGGAGGACCTACTTAGTGTCCTAGCAATTTACTCTTACTTGAAATACATCGGGACCTCTTTCGAGAAGGCTACAGACAGTTTCTTCTATTCTTGCAGGGATTTTCTTATTAACTGTCTGACAAGAATTTTGTCACCATAATCTCAAGAAAGAGACTCCGATTTCTAAGCTATCCACTGTCTATCTTGGAGGTCTTGGAGTGCTGTACCTTCTTCGAGGAGAAACAAAGGGATTCAGGGATGCAGGGATGCATACTGGCCCCAAGGATCCACCTAGAAGGTGGGGAGTAGTGTCAAGCTACTTCTAAGTCTCTTGTACAGAGATTGATGCTTGGTTGTTTCTAACCCAGGCTGTCAGAACTTGCTTGTACCATTTGCACCCAGATACGTCAACCACTTCAAATTATAGTAGTTTGCTTTCTTTCTTTTCAGAACAAATATCAGCTACTGCTGATTTTCAGTTTCGAGCTTTGGTCTTTTTGGAAAATCAGGTTGCTTTGTTATGTGAGAGGTTGTGATGTTTAACACTGGAGCCAGAATCAGTCGGAGTTGAAAAAGCCATTTGACATATTAAGACATTGTTCAACTGGTCTATCTGTCTATTCTTTGTTTTCTGGTTTATTTTAGACGGTATCATCAAGTTCCTTTAGTGTTCTGGGCAGCATCTCAATTGGGCCTAATTTTGATGATAAAGAGTTTTCTTTCCAGGATGATGACAGCTTAAAGAACCAGCAGAGCTATTTAGTTTCAGGCTAGCCTAGATCCACTTAAAGCCTTCTAAACTACAGAGCTGCAATGATGCGTATTTGAATGTTTACGTTACTTATTAGGACTGACTCATCTCCATCTTGACAACTGTCATCTGGTATATTTTACAATCCAGTAACACAATGTCCTCTCTCTTTGGATGACAATTTTGAAAATATAATCCTGTCCTGCATGGTTACCCTCTCACCTCTAGGAAACCGTGTTAATTTAACTGCTGTCTAAACTACTTTTTAAAAATATGTCTTTTCTCATGTCATAATGAACGATCACTAATAATATGTGAAATAATAGCCCATAACTTTATATGGTAGTATGAGTTCATCATACTATCATAAATTTCTCATTAAATATTCAGGCATTATCCAATTTCTCTCACTATAAATTCTTAGAAACAAAACTAGTAAAGAGTATAAAAGTTTTTTTTAAAGATTTATCTGTTGCATATATGTGAGTACACTGTCAATGTCTCCAGATAGCACTGGATCCCATTACAGATGGCTGTGAGCCACCATGTGGTTGCTGGGATTTGAACTCAGGACCTCTGGAAGAGCAGTCAGTGCTCTTCACCACTGAGCCATCTCTCCAGCTCGAGTATAAAAGTTTTATTTATTTTTAGTGTTTATTACTAATTACCCAGTTCTTTTCTATAGGTATGTTATATCATCATCATATAAAATAGGCAGCTTATGTAAATTGAAAGTGAATAACGCTATCTGAGTCAGAGAGATGAGTCAGTGGGTAAAGATGCTGGCTACCAAGCAGCAACCTGACTGACTGATCCCTGGTCCTACATGGTAGAAGGAGAGACTGAATTTCTGCAAGTTTTCCTCCCACTTCCACAATGTGCTGTGGCATCTATGTACCTACACACACACACACACACACACACACACACACACACACACATAAACACAAACACACACACAGATACACACACACAGACACACACACAGACACACACACACAGACACCCACACACAAACACACACACAGACATACACACACAGACACACACACAGACACACACAGATACACACAGACACACAAACAAACACGCACACACAGACACACACACAGACACACACACACACAGACACACACAGATACACACAGACACACAAACAAACACGCACACACAGACACACACACAGACACACACACACAGACACACACAGATACACACAGACACACAAACAAACACACACACAGACACACACAGATACACACAGACACACAAACAAACACACACACAGACACACACACACAGACACACAAAATACATGTGCCTTTCTGGTCTACCAATTTTTTCTATTTTAGAACATTTTTTACTATTTTAGTTACTGTTTTGAAATCAAAATTAATGTTAAAGATCTATATTTTATGATGTTGTACAAGAAACAATGGTCAAAAACATTAAAAATACATTTTATTTTAAGTTGTAGTTAAAAAATGTCTCAGAGCCTTGAAAGGCGTACTTTAAGTAGATGACTTTTTGTTAACTATTAGTATCATCATCTAAATAGTACCAACAAAACTCAGAAATGTATGATAATGTAAATATATGATGGTGAGAATTATAGTAATTTGGCATGAACATGGCAAACATCAGGAGTTTACTACCATTGTAGTTTACAAATCAATTCTACTTGGGGGCTGTTTTTACAAGTTGTTTCATGGGCTATGGTAAAAGGAGTTTTCAAAATACTGTGCTGGAGTGGTCCCTTTCGGAGTTTTAATGAGTGGACAATACCAACTCTCCTGACCCTGCCCTGGCTTTTGTGCATTGCTGTCTTGACTTGTTTTTCCTCCATGTTTCTTGGTTCCTGACTGCCTAGTGTCTAAACCACAGCTCTTGGGACTATCACTTCCTTATTATATCTGCAGACTTCCTGGACTTCCTAGGTGTAGCTCTCCTTCAGGAACTGGTCTCCTCATAGACATTCAAATCCTTCCTTCTAAAGTTTAAAGGGCGCAGGATGGCATTTAACTCTGTAACACAGCTGCACACCAATAATACATCTATGTAGACAACTGTGGAATCCATTAAAGCAACTTAAGAATTTATCGTTTCTTCTGTCCATGACCTCACCTGTACTAGGTTTTCATCTGTATGGTGCTTCTTCCATTTTTCCCATGGTTTTTGCCTCTGACATGTATTCATCATGAGAAAGATGAATAATAAATGACAACGGGACGGGATGAAAAGGAAGTGCCGGCTGAGATCAGGAGGTCAGAGAATGACAGAGCTGACTTCAGTGGAACTGAAGGAACTGAGGACCCCACACAGCACGTGACAACCGTGATTGCTCCAAAGCCTCACGTTAAAAGTTTTTATGGAGTCTGCTAACCGCTAATTCAATTTGCAAGGCTTAAGTCTAAGGCGGCTCATTTTGTATTTTTCAGCTAGAGCTGACCTTTACATACACAGACTGCCCCACATTAACTGTACTCCTGAGTCAGACTGAGACTTCCAAAATCATTGAGAGGCTTCGATAACACTGTTACTATTCAGAACGCTACATCTTATTCGTGAAAGGATTCAGCAACAAGGCTTTTGTTGACTGCGACGACACTCTGCACACACACCCTAAGAATAACAGTGGCAACTTTGTACTTTTCCCAGCAAGAATCTCAGTAGGAGGCACAAAGCATTAGGTAGCGAGTTACTGTATGTGATGTCTTTATTTTTATGCGTCACAGCCTCAAACCTTTCATCAGTTCACATTGACAGACTAGAACATGTCGACTAATTTAAAAGCTAATAAAAAAATAAAATGTCTGGAGCTTCATCCCCCAAGCATTCTGGACAGGGATGTCCAATGGTATGTTACCATGGTGAGCAGATTGTATTATTAGGGTTACTGTTGCTGTGATGACATACCAAAACCAAAAGCAGTAAGGGGAGGAAAGGGTTTATTTGGCTCATGCTTCCACATCACTGGTTGTTATTAAAGGAAGTCAGGACAGGAACCTGGATGTAGAAGCCATGGAGGAGTGCTGCTTACTGGATTTCTCCTCATGGCTTGCCCAGCCTGCTTTCTTTTAGAACTCAGAACCACCAGCCCAGGGATGGCCTCACAGACCATAGGTTGGGTTCTTCCCCCATAAACCTCTAATTAAGAAAACGCCCTGCATCCTTGGTTCTCAACCTTCCTAATGCTGCAAAGCTTTAACACAGTTTTTCATGTTGTGGTGACCCCCAACCATAAACTTATTTTGCTGCTACTTCATAACTGTAGTTTTGCTACCGTTATGAATTGTAATGTCAATCTCTGACATGCAGGTGCCTTTTTGAGACCCCGTGAGGGGGTGTAACCCGTAGGCTGAGAACCACTGTCCTACAGGCTTGCCTACCGCTCAGTCTTATAGAGGCATTTTCTCAACGGAGGCTCCCTTCTCTCGGGTGAGCAGAGCTTGTGTCAACTTGACATAAAACCAGTCAGCCCAGAGATGCTTTTGTGAACGGAAATTAAATGACTGCTTGCTAGTTGATGAACCAATGAAAGCAATTTCCTTTTGATTCCTAGAGAATTTGGTGATCTATTGACTATAGATAGCTTCAGTGAATTATTTATTTTAGACTTTGTGTCTCTGTTAGAGACTCTGTCTCACAACTCCATAAAGCATTGGAAAAATAGTGTAGTGGACATGTGGGAATACGCTTGGGCTTCATGGCTGGTGAGTTCGCAGGCATTATGAAAGTTATGTAGACCCAGACATTAAAGCCTTAAAGGAAAATATGACATGTATGCAGTTAGTGAATTTTTCCTCAAATTGCCGAAGTATTGAGTCTGTTTCCTTCAGATCCCAGAGAGCTTGGATTTAAGCAGCCCTCTAATTCAATGGATTTTAACCCTGACTAACAGGCAGAAGTCGGATTCCAGGAGTAACCCTACCCACCACCATGTAGTATTTTAGCTCTGGGTGGAGCTAAGGCCATTTATATAAGTGGTCCCTGGTGGCCGCAGTGCTCACGTGAGTTGCCAAGCAGTTCTCTTGCTATAAACACATGGACGTCTCCAAAGAGTGAAGAAATGCTATGTGCACATGTGTGTGCTGCAAAGAATGAGCTCACTTATGTAGACTCGAATTCAGTGAAAACCCCCCATGGGATTAATGAAGCGTTCTGTAATTACATGCTTCTTTAGCTGCTGGTCCTGAAACCCACAGCCCACCATTAGGTGGATGCTAGACTCAACAGGTTTGAGCATCCTGGATGTGAAGGGACATATGTGGAGCAGAGAGTGTTGTTTATAAAACCATCCGTACAGAAGCAATGTGCTTAAGACTTGTTCTTGGTGTAATGGTGAGCATAGAAAATGCTCCTGTAGAGAGCCGAGGACGGGGACCCAATGCTAACTAATATATAGGCCAGAGAGAGATCTTACGGCTCCCCTTTGCCATGAGTCTGTTACCTGCCTGGCTTGAGCTCCGCTTAAGGGAAGCCCTTGAGTGCTTTCTCTTAGATAGTGGGACCAAGGAATGAATGCTCTTTGGATTTAGGCCTTTGTTTCTTTTCTCGACTAAATGACAAAATATCTGGCAAAGCAGCATAAAAGAAGGGGAGTCTTATGCTGGACCAGAGCCACAGTTCCCAGTGCAGCCCGGTGGGCTTTGGTCCTGTGCTGTGGTTGATCATCTCAGTGGCTAGAGCATGCAGTGCAGGAGCAGGGCTTTCTCACCAGGATATTTCAGGAAGGAGAGAACAAGGAGCAAGTAGTGGATCAAATTTAACTTTTAAAACCATGTCTCTGGTGGCCCACTTCCTCCAAACAGACAGCACCTTCTAAAGCAGTGGTTCCCAACCTGTGGGTCACGACCCCCTTTCACAGGGGTCGCCTAAGACCATTGGAAAGCACAGATATTTGCATTATTATTATATTATATATGTATACACAAATATATACAATATATTTCAATATGTATATAATGTATTGCATATATAATAGATATATAAAATATTTATATATAAAATATATAAATATATTATTATATTATTTATTTTACTTTCATGATTGTAGTTAAAACTACAGTTATACGGTATCAATGGAGATAATTTTATGATTGGAGGTCACCACAACATGAGGATCTAACTATATTAAAGGGTCAGAGCATTGAGAAGTTTCAGAACTACTGTTTTAAAGTTTCTCCAAAAGGCATGACGAGCTGGAGAGCAAGCACTGGGTGCATGAGCCTGCGGGGGAAGGGTGAGCGCTTCATCTTCCAACTGTAACAGCCTTTTCATACGCTCTTAAGAACACGTTCTCCGGGCTGATGGGGATGCACACATGCAATGAATACAGTTCTTTCTCAAGGACACAAACGCTTAGATTGCAGAGGCTGCTTTTCCACAATCCTAGTGAATCTTGAGGGCACACCATTTTCTGGGTGTGCTGTGGCACCAGGCTGAACCACAGATCTTACAGAAGATCTTAAGTCACAAATCTAAGGAACTGTGCTTTTTAACCAGAAGATGCAGCTCAGTTATTTTGCTGAAAAGAAAAAAAAATGGTTTTGGCCTTTTGACTTGTCTTTTTTAAATGTTAGAAATCCTAGCTGAGTATCACATAAAAAAAAGTCTGCCCAAAAAGCACCTAGAACCTTCTGCTTATGAAGAGTAGTTATACTTAAAATACTTGATTGGAAAAATATTATGACATGAAAATTCTTGAAGCAAGAAGAGTCTATCACAATCCTATGAAACTCATTCCAGATTTTAGCAACCTTATTAAAGAAACCTTTGCCTGAAGTTATTAGACACTCCTGTGGTAGATCCGTTCTTGTTCCTGGGTCCTCAGGGAGATGAACATAAATTGAGCACCATTCCCCTCGTGATATTGCACCGGAGACCTAGGGGCATTTGCTAGGCTCCTGTATTTTCAGAAGCGAATAAGCTCAAGGTCACGTGCTTGGACCGTCTCGGTGCTGATCCTACTTCCTCCGTATCTGGCTGTCTGTGAAGCTCTGCTGATGGAGAGAGTTTCAGATGCAGAGTTATTGGGCAATAGTTTAATTCTTACTGAAACAGCCTTTGCTTCCTTGCTCAATTTTCTTTAAGTAAAATAACACAGGCACAGACAGACACACAGACACACACTTACAAACAGACACACACATAAACACACAGACACAGACAGACACACAGACACAGACACAGACACACAGACACAGACAGACAGACACACAGACACAAACAGATAGACACACAGACGCAAACAGACAGACAGACAGACAGACAGACAGACAGACAGACACACACACACACACACACACACACACACACACACACACACACACCACACTCTTTAGGGATGTTCCCATCACATAAGCTAACCCACAGTCAACTAAACCTCAAGATGCCCACAACGAAACCCACATCCCCAACCTCGGAACCTGTTCTCACTTGGTGAGTCTCCCTGCTACCCACTTAGGTTTCTGTACAAGAAACAAGGAAACATGGGGGAAGTTTCAAGTTCTTTATCTCTTACAGTTTCATCAGCTCACTCAAATCCTGGTGATTCTGTGTTCTAATTGCATTTTAACTCAGTCTGTTTTCTACCACCATATGCTACTGAGTCTCTTCCTTCCAATCCACTCTTTAAACACAGCCAAAGCAATCTTTCCAAAGGGAAGAGTTAGTCACACCACCACCCACCTTCTTAAAACCTCTAGAATATTCTCCACACCCCCTGGATGCATGTGTGTATAGACACTAGCCATCTTTTTAGGATAGATATTCTGTGTGTGTATGTGTGTGTATGCGCATGTGTGTGCATGAGTGTGTGTATGTGTGTGTTTGCACGTGTGTGTACATGAGTGTGTGTGCGTGTGTGTATGTATGTGTGCATGAGTATGTGTGCATGTGTGTATGTATGTGTGCATGAGTATGTGTGCGTGTGTGTATGTATGTGTGCATGAGTATGTGTATGTGTGAGTGTGTGTGTGTGCATGAGTGTGTGTGAGTGTGTGTGTGCATGAGTGTGTGTGTGCATGTGTGTATGTGTGTGTATGTGTGTGTATATGCATGAGTATGTGTGTGTGCATGTGTGTATGTGTGTGTATATGCATGAGTATGTGTGTGTGCATGTGTGTATGTGTGTGTATGTGTGTGTATATGCATGAGTATGTGTGTGTGCATGTGTGTATGTGTATGTGTGTGTATATGCATGAGTATGTGTGTGTGCATGTGCCTGTGTATGTACATGAGTATGTGTGTGTGCATGTGTGTATGTGTATGTGTGTGTATGTGTATGTATATGCATGAGTATGTGTGTGTGCATGTGCCTGTGTATGTATATGGGTACAAAGGGTCAACCTCAGTTTTCATTCTTTAGGAGGCATCTACTTCGGTTTTTAAAAAATATTTATTAAAATATTTCTCACACAACATATTTATTATATCCTTTTCTCTCTCCATACTTTCTCTTTCAAAAGAAAGACCAAAAAAATGTGAAAATCAAAACAAACTTAAAAAGAAAATCAGTAGGAAACACAAACAAACAAAACAAAACCCCATAAAGTCACCAATGCCCTTGTATACTATTTTCATGTGGCTTTGAATACTTTGGAGATGGGAAATGGCATCCCCACCTACACTTTTCTCAGATCCCCCTCCTGACCCCCAGAAAGCATCGCTGCTTTAACCTTCTAATCTCTCTGCTTATCTCTAACTCCCTGCCCTTTCCCTAGTCCAGAGCACCTCCAGGTTTTATCTCAAAACTTCCTTCCAGGTCCTACTAGTCCAGTCCTGTATCAGATACAAAAAGTTCTTAAGTTTTAAAAGTAAATGTATGCAGTTAAAGAAGAATAGACCATTCATCTCCATGATCTTAACCTTGTACTTCATTCCATTTATAGACTTTTCACAAGAGTGAGTTGAATGCATTTTCATTACATAGTACTTAGAAGTATATTTTCATAAAATACCATTTTATTTTAGATGGTTCTCATAGTGGTAAACCTAGCAATGTGTACTATTATCATGTCTGCAAACCTCAGCTTAGAATTTCTAATACTTAAAAATTAAATGTATTATTTTATTTTAGGTGTTTTGCCTGCACATATGTGCCCTCTATGTGCCTTCTGGGCTCACCCAGAGGATGTTGGATTCCCTGGAACTGGTATTACAGATAGTGTGAGCTACCATGCGGGTGCTGGGAACTGAACCTCCGTCATCTGCAAAAGCAACAAATAATCTTAATGACTGAGCTTCTCTCCAGCCCTGAGGATTTGTAATACTGTGATAGACCTTCAAGGAGGACTTCCCCCAAACTTCTTTGTGTTCACATTTTACAGGTTCTTCCTTCTGGGATCTGGAAGTCAGTAGCAACTCTCTGGCTTACAGTATCTCTAGGGCTTGTACTGAGCAGCCATTGATAGATCCAGACATAGGGGAGCGCCTTCTAAAAGTTAAACCCTGCCTAAGCTTCTGCAAAGTTCTACTTATGAATTAACAATCTTTCCCTTTAACCTTCATTACGAGAACAAATAGAGGAGCTCTTTGGTCATATATTGTAGTAATGAAATTAAATCCCCTTCAGAGAAAGGTAAACAAAAGGAAAACGCTCTCCCATTATGTCTAGCTGCACTGTGACTCTTAAGAGAAGCTGGGAGACAGTCCAGCTCAACTCACCACAATATGGAATTTGGTCTCAAAAATTCCCAAATACTGCTGCTGTCGAATTTTGCCTCGAAGGTTAAATGTTTATATTAGGAGGAAGGGTCTGTCTTGGCTGTGGAACTGGCCGGGTGCTTTCTCCTACTCTCGGATGAATCACAGGACAAGACAGAGGCAAAGAGGGGCATGGTCAGATCTTCTTCTACTGCAGGGCCTACGTCCTAGTGGTTGAAATAACAAAGCCCAGCAAAGGTCAACTGTATGGAGTGTCAGAGACTGGTGGGTAGGCATAGGGGGTTGGAGGTGGGGCTCCTGCAGCTCCCTGCTGGGCTCTCTTTCGGTGAAGGGGATGTTTTGTGCAAGATCTAGTGAGAGTAGAGAGTAAGACTGTGAGGAGGACCAGCCAAGGAGGACTCCACTGCAGAGCAAGTGTGTGTGTGATCGGCCCACACTCACGGTGTATGAAAAGGCCACAAAACCCCTCTCAAGTTGCACGCTAATTAAAAATAAAATAATGAAATTAAAAATAAAATAATAAAACATAGACAAAATAACATCCTGATAATCTTAATAGAAAAAACATTAAAATAATAAACAATACTATCATCATGCAATTATGAAATACACTATATAATATATAAAATGTGATACATTATATAAAATGAATATTATATAAATATTATGTATGATATTATACAACATAAATAAAACAGTAATAAAAGTAAAAAAGAAAAAGAAAACCACCACCAAGTTGCAATGCAGGCTCATGAACAAACCCTTAACAACTTTCTCACCATTGTGACAGAGGGGAACATCCTGGAAACCAGCCCAGAGACTGCGTGACAGATAGATGTGTGTCCACAGCCTCCTGTCATGGCTGGTTCTCCAGAAATGCTGAGACAAGGTCAGGACTCCCAGAGCATGACCGCATCAACATCGTCCTGTCTCCTATGCACCCAAAGATGATTTCCTCTCCAGAGAATCATCCCAGCAGTAGGAAAACTCTTCTCTGAAGCCTCTCTATACCTCTCTGTTGCCATTTCCTCACCCCCTTTAGATGACCACACCACAATTCGGTGTTTGTTACTTTCATGGATACTTCTATTTTTGCTCCATATTTGAATGAAACTCATGCGGACACTAAACATCTGTTAAGTTATACATGTGTTGCTACATTGTAGCCTGCTCGTTTCCGTTCCTATTGGTTTTTAGAAACCTTTTCAAATTAGATGTATTCATTTGATTTTATGTGGGAGGGTTTTGCCTGCCTGTATATGCCTGGTGTCTGTGGAGGTCATAGGATCCCCTAGAACTGGAGTTACAGACGGTTGTGAACCAATATGTGGGTGCTGGGAATCAAACCCAGGTCTTTTGCAAAACTAACAAGTTCTTTTAACAGTACAGTCATCCACCACTACCATGTTATTGATTTTTGTTCATAGTGAGGCAAAAGGCTCTGGTTTAATGAGACACCGCGCAGTGTTAATACCGTGTGCATCACTTCAGGAGGTCCTACTCTCCATGTTCATTTCCCTGTTGATCGTCAGTCTCACCCCTGGGCAGGTAACCCTGGGGTACAAAGAATGCAACCTGGAGCAAGCCAGTTAAGCACCATTCCTTCTCGGCCCTTCAGTCCCAAGCTGTTGGGTCATGGTGTTTTATTACACCGGTACAACACAAACTAGACACGTGTCTTGAGGACTCATCTTGTCAATACCAGTTGCCTCAAGCCCTTGTGAAAACCGATCGCTCTAGATAGCTGGAGGGAGCGGAATATGGTTATGTGTTTTAAGGGGCTTTAAAGCGTGCTTGTGGATAGTTACACAAATCCCATTCTAGCCCTGGGCTGGAAACAGCTACCCAAGTGCATCCTGCCCAGTCACCTTCCCTGACGCATGCTCAGTTCCTACCTTCCCTGAAGCATGCTCAGTTCCTATTGTCCCTCAGCAGTCAGCCTCCCCGCCCCCTTCTCTCCCTCCCTCTCTTCTGTTCTGCATTTCTTTCCTCTTTATCTCCTCCTTTTTTATTTGTAGTTTGAAAGTATTGTACCCATTTCCCCAGATATCCTCGTGCTCATAACTCGAGATTAAGGACACTCTCCTAAATAACTCCAACAGCCACAGCAGCATTTCAGCAGTGAAGCGTCTACTGAGGCTGCCATCTAACCTTGTTCGGCTTTCTCCCCAACACATCCAGTGAAGAGCCGCACATTTCCTCTGGATTTCATGCCTCTTTGCAGCGCCCATGGCTTTGAATTTACTGTTGACTCTATTTGAAGAAACCAGACTGGGTTTCTGATGGAATAATTGCTCCTCAGTTTCTCTGTCTGTCTGTCTGTCTGTCTGTCTGTCTGTCTGTCTTTGGGTATATTTATACTCTATGTGCACGCTCTTGTGTACGTTCCTATGTATGTCCCCATTTCTGTGTGCGGATATGTGTGTCGAGGCCAAAGGTCAACCTCAACATCAGGCGTGACTCCACAGACCCAAGTCTCTCTTCCTTCCCAGGACCTGGAGTCACAGACACACACCGCTGTGTCTGGCTTTTTATGACAAGCAAGGGATTGAACATCTGTCTTCGTGGTTGTGTAGCAAGTGTTTCTCAAGTAAGCCACCCGCCCAGATCCTGTTTCTTAGTTTTCTTGTTCTAGGTTATTATTTCTGCTGTCTATTTGGATGAACACCAGGTGTTCTCAGGGCCATGTATCCTTTCCAAGGAAACACGTTGGGAGATGATGTTATTTTGGTGCAATCATGGTCGTGCTAAACTTAATTACTTGTCTAAGAAAGACTCTGCCAGATCTCCTCATTACAGAACACATATTATCATTAATAAATATTTTAGGGTGGCCTCTGAAGGTCATGTAAATCCTTCACCTAATGATCTTAGCTGTCATTGGTGATCCTTGCTTATGGTTGTTTTACTGGTAGTTGACAAGATATTACATAATTGAGCTACTTATCCAACATATTTTAGCTGGCGTTCTCTATATTCCCCCGCCCCTCGCTCCTTCTTGAGACTATTTTTCAAATATCAGAATGGATGTGTAGCTTTTTTTTCAGAATAATTTTAATTCAAAATAAATTACTTCTTTAAATAAATTAATTCAAAATACTTCTTGCCTGTATGTTTTAGTGGTTTCTTACATATGTGATACGTTGCTTTCTCATATAATATTTCATATCCCGTTATCACTGTAAAATAGCATATTTTATTAAGAACACAGTGAAGTTTCCTTAGGACACTGGCCTTTCCCTTTTATTAGCCTGGCTCATAATTATACTTGTAATTTATAATTTATTTCGGTCATTTCAACACAACATCAAATCCATTTCTGAAAGTAATAGCCGGGTGTGGGGGAGCAGGGGAGTTTTCCCAGTGACTGCTTCCCCCTTCTCCTCTCACCTCCTTGCCCTTGCAATGAATGCTTCTGTCTTATTTTTAGGACCGAAGATTCAATGATGAAATTGACAAGCTGACTGGATACAAGACAAAATCACTATTGTGCATGCCTATCCGGAACAGTGACGGTGAGATTATCGGTGTGGCCCAGGCGATAAATAAGGTTCCTGAGGGTGCTCCATTTACAGAAGACGACGAAAAAGTAAGATTTCACGCCTTGCATGACTTGTGAGTTCCATTCCGATCACTGATTGCTGCTCTCACTGAAAGAATGGAAATTGTGTGAGCAGTTCTTCGATTAGCCCATTCACAGATCAAAGAGCTTTTCCGATGCTGTTCTAGGTGTAATGGGAGGCCTTCTTTTTTCTTACAGAATGGGCATAATTGGAGATAATCACTCCACCTTTTAAAGCCTGCTTTTCATTACAAATCCCAGTAGTATTCTACTATTCTAGCCATTGCCTGGTCTTTATTTTCCTTGTAAGTAAGCCTTTTAATTGAGAACAGCGCCTTGACCATATTTGGTCCAAAGGAGGGCAGAGGCTATAGGGAGATTGCGGTGTTTCAAAAACTCAATACTTTCTCTCATCATTTAAACTATCACAGAGAGTTGTTTTTAATTCACATATAAAACCTCAATGAAATGAGTGCTATTTCATTGTTGTTATAAATTCCCAGCAAAGTGAGCGCTATTTTTTTATTTCTGAAGAACATGTGACGTTGGTAGAAATGGCATAATTCTGCTCTGGAACTTGAAGTTCTCTACTAGCCGTTTACTGCAAGACATGATCTTCGGGGACCAAGCCCTGCCTTCAAGGCTTTTTACCTTTACATAGAATAGAACTTGGTTGAAGTAAAAGCAAATCTCATACCAGTTTGTCTAAGTTTGATGGCTGCTCCATTGCTATTTGATCGGAAACTTTATGATGTAACCTCTGATGAGGCCCTGCCATTCACCAGTGCTGATCATTCCTGGCACATGAATGCAGCTGCTCTGACCCAGAAGGTGAACATGAAATACAGTTTTAGTAAAATGGGAAGACTTAAACGAAGAGAGACCTTCACCGAGGTAATTTCCACAGTGGAATTGAAAGAATTCAAATCCTTGTAAAAGTTTATAAACTCAGAGCATCACAGGACCTTGGATGACTTCTTCTTGGTCCCGTATATGAAGCTCATTGGTTGGGATCATAGCAGGCTGGTGGGTAAATCCCATGCATTTTGTGACATCCAAGAGCTACCTGAGGTGAGCTACACATGATGTTCTGACTGTATAGGAGAGGAGAGCTCCAAGGGCACTTCTTGAAAGAGATAACATCTGATCTCTGAATTAAGGTTTCCATGGACAGAACCGAGAGACAGAAAAAGCATTTGGAAACTGCTTGGCAGTCCATGGAGGTGAACTCAGAGATTCATGGGTGTCCAATGCCAAGAAAAAGTGACGTTGAGGGCTCACCCCTAAACAAGCCATACAACACCCCTGCTAAGGCTCAGGGAACCTTGTGGAAGAGGGGCAGGAGATAGGGAGCTAGAAGGTAGGGAGAAGAGTTATAAAATGCCTTAGGCAGGGCACAGCCACCATAATGATGAACTCCGAGCACAGCACTTACAATTACTTACCCTTGGCCTGCGTGAGACTGGCCCTGTAAGAGTGGACGGGAGAAGCTCATGAAGGCTACCCTTACTGCTGTGCTGTGGATAGATAGATTAAGAGAGGAAATGTTGTTTTCAGTTGTACTAGCCACTGCTAAGCCCAGCAGGCTCCAACGGACAGCTCTAAACCCATGGTGACATAAACTCTAAATCTGAGGTGACACAAGTAGCCCTGGTGAAACTCAGTGAGTCAGAAAACAAGACGAACTGATATAAATATGAGAATGTGGTTTGTAGGGAAAATGAGGGAGTATAAGGCCCATAAAAGACAGCAGCGGGTGAGAGCAGTCTGTGCGCATTGTAAACCTCATGAAACTGCAAAAATAAAAAATAAAATCAAAACCCATAAGCGTGGAGCATAGACCGCCTTAGCCGGTACAACACATGCTCGTGGGATGTTTACACAAAACAAATTCTCAGAAAGACTTTACTTGTTTACTTATGTGCACACCTTCATGTTTGTATGAGAGTTTGTTCGTGTGACTGTAAGTGCCTGCAGAGACCAGAAGAGGGCACTGGGTCTCCTGGACCTAGCTGGAGTTACAAGTGGTTGTGAACTGTCAGCTACGGATGCTGTGGGCCAAACTAGGGGTCGCTGCAGTGTGAACTTTTAAATACTAAACCATATCTCCAGTCACATCAGAGCATTTATTTTGACCATTTTTAAAACCATAGATGTCAGAATCCTGAGGTAATGTATCTTCTTTCAAAGTTTAGATAGGATTTGGGGCTTGTGCCTTTTAGAATTTAACAACTGTAAACCCATGGTCAGCTCTCTACTCTGCCCCTTTCACTCAGAGACCCCATTACACAAACAGATCTTTCGTTTGGCTCATTTGGGTCATGTTTCCTTTCTGGACTCCTCCCAGTGGGTTTATACGGAGAACAGGGTTCCATAAACTCCAAATGAGTTAAGGGAAGGTCTGCTCTGGGTTTTGTACCTTTTGTGAATAGCATCCGTGTTTAGCTCTACTGAAGAAAGGGCTTAGAGGGGTGGTGGCGGCACACGCCTTTAAACCCCAGCGCTTGGGAAGCAGAGGCAGGCAGATCTCTGAGTTCCATGACAGTTTGATCTAAAGAGTGAGTTCCAGTACAGTCAGGGCTTCACAGAGCCCTGTCTCAAAAAACCAAACACACAAACAAAACAAAACAAAAGGAAAGAGGAAGGAAGAAAAAAAGGAAGGAAGGAGGGAAAGAAGGAGGGAAGAAAGAATTGGGCTTTAGTTGAGCCTAGCTTGGCTGATGGGCTGCAAGCCCCTTTAGAAAGCTGGGGAATTTCTCAGCTCCCCTATCTCTCTGCCGTAGTATGGCATGAGAATTAAATAAGATCACAACCGCAAATGCCCTGTGAAATATAAGTTGCTGAGCAAGTGTAAGCTACAGCTGTGGTGGTTTGAATATGCTTGGCCCAGGAAGTGGCCCTATTAGGAGGTGTGGTCTTCTGGGAGAAAACGTGTCACTGTGGGTGTGGGCTTTGAGATCCTCCTCTTAGCTGTCTGGAAGACAGCCTTCTCCTGATTATATGAAAGGACACAGGGAAAGTAGCTGGAAGGGGGCTTAACTCATAGGGCTTCTCATGAAATTCTCTGACACACGAATAGTACGTGAGGCTCGGGCAGGTCTCCGTGAAAAAGTACTTTTGTGTAACTCAGTGGTTCTTAACCTGTGAGATGCAACCCCCATCAGGGTCACATATCAGATATCAGATGTTTACATTACGATTTATAACAATCACAAAAATACAGTTACAAAGTGGTGAAGAAATACTTTTGTGGCTAGAGGTCACCACAACATGGACTGTATTAAAGGGCTGCAGCACTGGGAAGACTGAGAACCACAGGCGTGAGTTGTTTCTAAGTTTCTATTCACTGGAACTTCCAGGCTGCTGGATTTGTAGACCTGATAGGAGGACCAGGCAAGCAGAGGGAACAGGAACCCAGCCCTTCCTCCAGCCACCTCCTCTCTAAACTGGGTGCTCTTTAGCTGCGTATTCTGTAATGAGCTTGTCAGACACAATGACAGACTCCATATACGAATAGGAAGAGACCAGACCATTCATGACAGCATAAGTTGGACCCACCCCCATCAGTAGCCAGCCTGGTGGTGGAGGAGCAAAAACACCCTTACCATAATCTCAGCAGCAAGGAGCTTAGAGCAGACCAGCTCTGCTCAATGTACATCGTTCCTCATCCCAACTTTTGCCAACCCAGAACCAATAATAGAAAGCGTCCTGAGCTATTGAAGGCCAAGGTATTCTGCACTATTTATTCTTCATATGATATCCTCATGCCAAAACCTCAAACCAAAATCCTGTTTTCATCATAGAATCGTCTTATTCTGCCTTTTGAGCCTGCCACATGCCAGTGGTGGTGGCTGACCTCTCTGTAGCATGATCTCAGTAGATTTCCTGTTTGTTCTCATTAGACAAAGGTTTTTAATTAATGCACATCTATATGCCTTGTGCTCTTCTGCCACTGGGGTTTCATTATGAGTTCATGATTTTTTTGTATCACTATTAATGAATATACTGTTTCACTTAATTCTTTAAGATTATCTTCATGCTAGCTTTTATTTTACTTTTTATTTATTTTTAGATAGGTCTCACTATGTTGTCTTAGCTTACTATATTGACCACATTGGTCTTGAACTTGTGGCAAGTCTCCTGTGTCTGCCTCCTGAATACTGAGCTTACAGGTGTGCCACCGCAAATATATATATATATATATATATATATATATATATGTACATATATACACACACACATATATATGTATATATATGTATATATGTATGGTTATTATTATAACATACAGTTGTTTCTTCCATATTTGTCCATATGTGAAGATGAAGATACTTTATATTTTCCACTTGGGATGACCATAAAGTTTTCTCATTTTCTTTTCTCTATATAATGTTGTTTTTCTGTCTTTAATTTGGACTCTTTCCAGCTATTAACTAATTCAGTCTGAGTCATGGCACATTCACTTCCTATGTCTATGATATTGCATAATATAATTTGTATTTCTTGATGCCCTCAAGTTCTGGTTTTTGAAGACTGTAAGCATGCACGTGTGTGTGTGTGTGTGTGTGTGTGTGTGTGTGTAACATGTTGAATGGTCTTAAACACATTTCCTTTTGCTTTGTTACTATTTCCTTGGAGTAGACTCTACAGACTGAAATTTATTGAGTCAGAAGGAAGCCAAGCCTGTATTGTCAGAAGCTTAGAAAACCTCTGAACTCATTTAGATGTGAGAGCTGGACCAGAGCATTCACAGTGTCCTGCCGACTTTACTTAATTCACATTTAAAACCCAGAGTTAGTTTCCCTTGCTCTTCCTGGCAACCTCCAGACAACCGACCGTCTTTCACACTCAGAGGGAGCATAAGATCCAACAGCAACTGGAGAGATGACTCTGGTATTAGGAGTGAGTACTGTTCTTGTAGAGGATCTAAGTTCAGTTCCCAGCATCCACAACAACCCATGACTCACGACAATCTGTGACTCCAGCTCTAGGAAGTCTGATGCCCTCTTCTGGCCTCCCTGGGCACTGCACTTGTGGGCAGAAACCCACACACAGACACACACGTTAAAACAAAAAAAAAAAAAAAAAACAAGCAAACAAACCAACACCCTTTAAAGTCCAGATGCATCTGTAATTTCTGAGTTGCCTACAGGTAAGGAAACAGGGGAACACAAGAAAGGCCTGTGAGTACTGGTCAGAGGTTCTGGAGTCAGAATGCCTCCAAGACAGACTCGGGTGTTTGTTCCTTAGCTGAGTGAGCTTGAACAAGTTGACTGAACTTCTGAGCCTCACAGTTGCAGTGAGGAGGGTACCACTCATTGCTGGCAGCTTCCTGATTGTCATTCACACATGTAAATTTATTGTGTAATTAGCATAATATTACATTTGCCCCCTTATCTTAAAATTCCATTTTTATATTGCAAGTTATATATGGCACAATTTTAAAACACTCTGAGATATGAAAACTAGCAGATACTTAAAAAGTTAAATGTACTAATTCACTTAGACTCAATGTCCTGGAATGTATTCTGTTTCTTGAAAGTTCCGTGCCTATAGACAAAGAGCCAGTGGCTATTAGTATGATGCAATAATTATTGGGGGAACTTGGAAAGGTCATTGGTTCCTCCCCTGGTGCTTGTCCTCATCTGGTACAAGAATTGTCACCAGGCTGATAGTCATCCCACCCTGCATTAAAACTTCCATTTCAGTGACTTTATTATCATCGTGTGCTTTAAAAAGTCTTAGATAATTAGCAAGAATTTAATTTGCAGAAGCAAAGCGAGAGGCTTGCATGAATTCCAGCCTCACATATGCATGCGTTAATCATTTCAGCTACACACTAGCGAATTAGTAGTTTGGTAATTTATGCAGGTTGTGCACATAAAGGAAGGCCATGTAGAAGCGGTGATTGTAATTTTCTGGTTCACTTCATGGGTTCTAAGCAAATGTTCCTGAGTTCCAGGGCTATGTACAAGCTATCAGATTTAAGCTGTATGATTAGAGTCCTTACATCCAGTTAACTTATCCCTTTGGTATTCAAAGGGAGTTGGGGGAGACACTTTTGAGGCATAAAATTGTAAGTTGGATAGACGCAAACGTCGGTGATCTATTAAGACTTTTGGTCTCACTAACATGACAACTGGGAAGTGACAGTGAGCACAGGTTCTTATCCGTACTTCTAGGCCGTGAATCCTTTGGAAGCAGAGGTGTTGCCGTTTGTCATATTGCATAAAGCAGAACATGTCAATTGCACTAGCACTCCACAGGCAAATGTGTAACAGGCTTGGCCTGACGCCCTACTGTGGCTGATGTTCTGGAGTTTCTTAGTCTGTGGTCCTCTCCTCTCAGTTCATAATTTATAGCATTCAAGCCATCCTTGTACGCTCATCTTACTGACATCCTTTGGAACTGAGATGCTGCAAACAGAGCTCAGCTGCTGGGGACTGGCCACCTTCCAGACTTGTTACTGGCAGTGCTGCCTTGCCAACTGGCATTGAGGAGGTGCCCGGATGGCGTTAATGAGCCTCTGCAGAGGCTCAAGTTTGCAACGAAACGTAGCCACAAGACGCACAGACAGATAATAGGGAAGGTTTCATAAGCCTTTGGCCTTATGCTTCGAAATTCTTTCTGTTTGTGAGGATGATATCGAGCAGCTATGAGATATGGGCGGTACAAAAGATATCAGGTTTGCCTGCTGAGGAGGAGAATGATGAATTCGTTACAATGAAGGAATGACAGGTTGGTGGTCTCAGAAAGATGAAGACCATTCACGCAGGCTACTGACCTGGGGTTTGGCTAGCATATGATTGATTTCTTTTTAATCGGAGTATCTTTAGACATGGCTGCAAGCTGCAATTCTACCACTATAGTCAACTCCCACAAAAACAGTCAGTTTAATAAAGCAACTTACCAGAGCAAGTTAGATGGATTTCTTCATTTTAAAATAGGTTCTTCAAAAAGTACTATGTATGAGACCCTTTCAAATACTCAGTTCTACAGCGGTGGTCCTCAACCTTCCTAATGCTGTGACCCTTTAATACAGTCCCTCATGTTGTGGTGACCCCCAACCCTAACATTATTTTCATTGCTACTTCATAACTGTAATTTTGCTATTCCTGTGAGTTGTAATGTAAATTATTCATGTTTTCCAATGGTCTTAGGCAACCCATGTTAACTGCTGATCTATAGGGGCACAGAACATTTCTGCCAGGAGTTTACTGTTTTCTGCTAACTCTCTGTTGCTGAAATGCCAAAGGAGCAATGCGTCAGCTGATGATCAGAAGTGATCAGAAGCCCTCCACACACCCACCCATTATTTTCACTCTCGTTACATCCCGGCTAAGCTTTTTGAACATGTTGCCATAAAATTATGATTAAATATTAGTGTTCAGCAAAAGAGGGCTCAAACGTCCTGGCAGATGGCTTGCGGTTTCAACTTGTATTTGATCAATAAGATCTTAGTCTGGGGAAAAAATTGGATCAAATCCCATAACTTGTTAATATTTTATCCACATTTAAGCCATAATCTAGCCATGGCACTATTTGCCATTTAATGATGGTTGCCCAGAGTCCAAGTAGTCACCGTTCATCAGCGGCCAATTCATCTCCGACTCATGCATTCACTGGATGGCGTCTGACCAAGCATTTTTAGAAACAACCAAGATTCGCAAAACAGTTATTTCTGAACACAATCCTTTCAGAACTCAGGGTGAACTTTGGATTTTTCTCCCCGTTGGAGAAATGTTGCACGGCCTTCTGGCTATTCTCCCTGCTTTTCTCCAGGCAGAATCTATCTCTGGGTAAGAAAGCAAGTGCGGCATTTGCCAGGTGAAGCTTACAGCTAATACACGATGAAGACTCTACCACTCTGTCCTTTTGTCGTGATGCATGGGTCCCCGTAGCTCATCCTCTCAGTGAACTGTGGGGGACCCTCTTCTCCGCTTGCTTTTCAGAGCTTAAGTCAAATTCCATCATCAGACCTCAGTAGGATTAGTTGAACAGCAATTCTGGTTTGCTCCTCATCGTGGCCCTTAATATTTTACATTTTAGCTCCCCACCCCAGGGTTTTCCAAACAGTTACAGTTGAATTTTGACTAACAATTTGCTAATGATCAAGTATTTACGATTTTTTTTGCAAAAATTACTACAATAAAGAGGATAGTTTCTACATAGTGTAGGCTGTATTCTTGAGGCTTGGTATAGCAGTAGAGAATATTCCGACAATCTCTGATGGCTAAGGCGAGTGTATCTGTGAGCCCTGAAACCCACGTAAAGATGGAGGGAGAGAACCAGCTCTGTAAAGGTCGGAGCTGCACATGAAAGCTGTGGCAGGCACACGCCCACAATAGCATCTACACGGTGATAGATGCTCTGGAAACCCGCAATAAACTGGGACCAACTTCAACTCAACCTGTGGCTTCTTCTCTTTACCCAGGAGCCCACGTAACGTGTGTCTCTCTAGACAATTCTATGTGACAATCTTGCGTTATTTTGTCTTGTTTTCTGTTTTCATTTGTTATCTTCCAAGACAGGGTTTCTCTGTGTAGCACTGGTTGTTCTGGAACTTGCTCTGTAGTTCAAGCCTTAAACTCTGAGGTCCATCGGCCTCTGCCTCCTAAGTGCCGAGCTTAAAATCACGAGCCACCATCACCCAGCACTTGCTTTATTTTTTTAATGGTTGGTTTTAGTTTTTTATTTGTGTGCATGGTTTGTGTCTGTGTGTTTATATTTACCTCTGTCTGTGTGTGGGTATGTATGTATGTACATATGTATGTATGTATGTATGCATGCATATATATCCTTAGAGGCCAGAGAATGACATTGGATTTTCTGGACCTGCAGTTGGGTGGTTGTGAGTGCTGGGAGCCAAACTCCTATACTCTGCAAGAGTGGTAAGTGGGTCTGACCACTAAGCCGTCTCTGATGCACCTAAGCTTACCCGATTCCTGGTGTCCATCCCAAGCATCCTGTGCTGTTTTCCTAAGAATGTTGAATTCTAATCACAACAACGGCTGTGCTCGCTCAGGTAGAGGAAGTGAAGAGTCTGTTGATCATAAGCTGACATGGCTGGGCTGTCTATACCATAGAGCTAAATAGACAATATTATAGCAGATCTGGGAGGGAACGATTAGCTGGGGAGTTAGGTCGTCACAAACGAAGGGACTAACACAACCACAGCTTTTAATAGCTGCCAGGATGTGAAGTAGTTAAGCCATGTCTAAGAGCACAAAACAGCAGATAACTTGTCTTACAAATATGGCCCCAGACTTGTGTGTGACTTAGACAAGAAAGAATGTTCTACAATTGCAGCTTAGAAATAAATAAGCACTTGTTGGCAGGAAGAATTGTTGTTAGGGAACTAGAGCAGGTGTTACGGATTCTTACTTCCTGGAGATTTCAAATCCAGGCAGACAACTGTAGTTGAATAAATAGCTTAGTGCTGGTTGTCTGAATAAACACAAGGTTGCTTTGTTCTGCCTTAGAGTGCTGAAATCCTTGAATTTCTCCCCTCTTCTTCTTCCTCCTCGACCTCTGCTTTTCCTCCTCCTCTTCCTCTTCCTCCTCCTCAGTGGCTGCTTCTTCTCCTTCTCTTTCCTTCTCTTTTTCCTTCCTTCTCCTCCTCTTCCTCCTCCTCTTTCTCCCCCTCCTCCTCCTCTTTCTCCTCCTCTTTCTCCCCCTCCTCCTCCTCTTTCTCCTCCTCCTCTCTCTCCTCCTCCTCCTCTTTCTCTTCTTCCCCTTCCACCCCTTCTCCTTCTTTTCTTCCAATTACTGAAGACAGAATCTCACTGTGTAATAAATTTTGAAAATTTCAAATTACTTTTTACTATAAGAGGAATTTAGTAGAAATCAAGTACATTTAGCTGCCTTGTATGTTTATCTCTTTTCAGTGTTTTCATTTTATTACAAGGTCATTTTCTAACAACAAAAGTCATATAAATTTATTGTAGAAAGTTTGAAAAGTACAAAAAAGCAAAATTCATATCACTCATAAACCTCTTTTAGAAAATATACTGCTTTTGTTTCTTTGCTGAATTTCACTGTTTATTTATTACTATCTATAAAAATGTCTCCAGATTTATGATGTACAGTATATAGAGTATTTTATAATATTTTAAGCAATTTTCAAACATCTGATTTAAATGGTTACATCATTTTCTACTATGTAATGATCTAAGTCTGTTTAATCATTTTGTTTCTTAGCATTTTAGATTGTTTTCAAATCATATTATAAAATTACTATTAATCTCTTAACAAATAAGTCAATTTTGGTCCTCACCTTAGACTAGTTTTTGGGCTGGACTATTAAAGTGATATGTCATAGATCAGAGATGAACCAATTCCTGTAATTCAGTGTGATTCAAATTATTGGGTTTACTGGATGAAAATGTTTGAAGTTAATTTTAAAAATACCTTTATTTAAATATGGTGCACATATCATATAACTCATCTCCATACAGTTTGATGGCCATTAGAATATTTGCATCGTATGTAACTATTAACACATGGTTTCAAGTATCACCCCCATACCTGTACCACTAGCAAATCCCTCCCCACTTTCTCCCAGTAGTGGTAGACATCCAGCCATTCTCCCTCTGTCTCTATGGATTTGCATAATTTTGAATGGCTCCTACAAACACAGCCATGCACTATGGGCTCCTCGGTGGCTAACTTCTTTTACTTACATAATGTTTGAAGAGACGTCCAAGCCGCAGTATATATCAGTACTTTATTTCTTTCCAAGAATGATCATAGTTCATCATATGGAAATACATTTATTTATTCACTCATCAGATAATGAACATTTAGATTATCTTCTCTTTTAATTATATAAATTATGCTACAATAAGCATACGGGTTTTTTACGATCGTGATTTTATTTCTCCTAGATATAGTCCTAGACTTGGTATGGTCACTACCATATTTTCTTCTCTATTTTTTTGCAAAACAGCTACACTCTTTTACATGTTCACCTGCAACGTGTGGTTTTTCTGTTCCCTCTTGCCCTCACTAACTCCCTCTGCCTTTCCACTGTGGGCACGTCACTGTGGGCAGGCCGTCCTAGCTCAGAGTGGTTTTGATCTGACCTACATGGCTGCTGCTGCTGAACATCTTTCCGTGTGCTTAGGGCAGAAATGCTTATTTCTAGGCTTTGATAAATCCATCCATACTATCTTCAGAAAATTGCATTAATTCATAAACCCAATAGCTGCATGTCAACTCACTTAGCTCTTAATTTCAATACTGAAACTTAAAACTTACAATATTTAACTTTCCTTCCTGCCTTCCTCCCTCCCTCCCTTCCTTTCTCTCTCCATCCTTCTTCACTTCTTTCCTTCCGGCAGTGTTCAGGTAGCCTAGGCTGGTCTTGAACTCCCTGCGCAGCTGACGATGACTTTGAACTCCAGTTCTTCTAGCCTCCACCTCCCACATGGTGGATTTGCAGGCACACACCACCATGCCCAGCTCATGCTGCTGATTTCTAACTTCATTTTCTTTTCTTTCCTTTCATTTGTCCTGTATATGCATGGATTTTTATAAGGCATTAACAAACCATTGCTCAGGAAACACGCCAACCATGACACACATGAACCTAAGCCAGTTTAGTCACGTGCAACCTCTGGAGTATGTGGACTAGCTGCTGGGCACAGCAAAATGCCTGCCAAGAGTTTTGTATTAGGCATTTTAAGTATGGTATTTCCCTTTGTGCTTGCCGTTTTATTCTAGTAAAGCAGGTTATCAGGTGACAGACACTTAAGGGAACGAAAGTCTGCTCTAAAGTTGGATCAAATAGTCCACCCACTCTTCACCAAGCACCCAGAAGTGAAATGTATCTGTTTAGGTGATCTAGGCCTCTCTTGAGGCCCCTCAGGAGGATCTGGTTCTGGCTGTGGGCATGAGGCAGATGTGTCCTTTAATCCTATAACAGGATTAGAGAACTTCAGGGTCCATGACTATGACTACAAATTTGGAACTTGTTATAGCTCTTCAACTTTTAGTATGTGGGAAGGTGTATATTCTAAGCGACCCATGATCTTGAAATGCCACAGAGGAGTTAATACCTGTCTCAATGAAGGGTTTCTATTACTGTGAAAAGACACCATGACCATGGGGTCTCTCCATCTTGATCCACAGGCAGCCAAAGACCACACCCACTCCTACAAGGCCACACCTCATAGTGCCACTCCCTGTGGATCTATGGGGCCCATTTTCATTCAACCTACAAAATACCTTATACTTATTGTGCTTTTTAATATGCTGCTAAACTTACTGAAAAAAAATGCACTTCTACCAGCAATATAGCCTCATGCTTTGAAGGTAACTAGAGACCTCTAGGTCATTGTCATGGCCACATTTGGAGCATGTCTTTTTGAAGATCTCTGAAATATCAATTTATTTTTTAATAAAAAATTTTAAACTTTTTTTATTTTATGTGTATGGGCATTTTACCTGCACATACATATGCATACCACATGTATGCTGTGTGTCTGTGGAAGCCAGAAGGGTAGGTCAGGCCTTCTGGAACAGACTGTTGTCAACTACCACATGAGTGCCGGGAATTGAACCTGGACGCTGTGGAAGAACAGTCTGTGCTTGTAACCACTGAGCCATCTCTCCAGACCTCATGGAGCATTCACTGTTACTAGGGCAACTGTCTGTTCCTTGATATCACACGAAGCCCAGGTCCCTGAACATGCAAGCCTAACACTGCACATTTTCTTCGCCAAGAACTGAATGAAAATTGTAAGCATTGCGACAGCGGGCAGTATTCCTTGTTCTCGTTTTCCTTAAATGAGGAAAGGGTAGGAAGCTTAATGAAGCGTCTCTTCTGTGATAGGTGCATTGCACACATGACCTCATCCGTCTTCACAGCAGCCCCGTGTGTGTCCATTACCAATCCCACTTGATGAATGTGGAAACTGATTGTGATTGGGTTTGAGTGTGCAGAAGGGTCAACTCACCTGTGTTTCAGAGCCAGGACAAGTGTCACCTGCCTGTCTTTGCATGGGACATGGAGGGATTTAGTGACTGTCCCTTAATTTCCTGTTGTCTTTCTTCCAGGACTTGGAAACCCAGAGATTTCTCTGCACCTGATACATACATGCATACACGTATGTATGTATGTATGTATGTATGTATGTATGTATGTATTATGTATGTATATATGCAAGTGAGGTGTGTAGATAATAAATGAAAATGAGTGCACATGTTTGATAATCAGAGGGTGGAGAGTATGTGACTAAAGAAAGTATCATTTCTGAATGGCTTTAGTGTCATTTCAGCCTTCCATAAACACCTGCAATTGAACCTGAGCTTTACATATGCAAGGGAAATGGAAAAGCTTGCCCACTGTGCAAGCTTGGGGTCCTGAGCTCAGATTCCCAGCACTGGGAAGGAGATGGGTGTGGAGACAGGTTAGTTTGCCCAGTCAAACCGATGCACTCCAAGTTCAGTAAGAGACTCTGCTTCAACAAACAGAGTGGAGAACTATCGGCGAAGACACTAATGCTGACCCCCACACATACATGCACCAGCATATATTCCCACAAATACTTCCTTAACTACACACACACACACACACAGACACACACACAGACACACACACAGACACACACACACACACACACACACAGACACACACACACACCAGCTAGCAGACAAGTTGAGAATTGTTAAAATAGACTGTCTATGCAATCACAAGGTAAGTAACAGCATTTTGCTCCATTTCTTGTTTTTACTGACAAAATATTTTTAATGTCTGTTCCCCTCACCCCCAACCTATCAATCACTAGCTTTTTTTTGTAAAAAATTCTACTTAAAACTATGTAAAGAATTTACATAGCGGTTAGCTATGGCCAGCAGAAGAGTGAAGTGTTTGGGTAAATTGCTCTGTAGCCAATTAGGAATCCCCTCCCTATGCTTAGTTAGATTATGCAGGTGCTATTTAAATGAGCCTACATTATATTTCTTATTGGAGAATTTAAAATGAACATAAGCTAAATTTATGACACAGTTGTAAGTTCTATTTCTAACAATCTATTCATTTAAAATACATACTTGGATTTTTTTCCATTTCTTCTTTTGGGTACTCAGGTAGGAACGAAGCCATTGCCTTTTATCACTTTCAATTATTTCTTTTTATGTCTCCCTGATCTGCCCGGATAACATCCTGGCTAGATATGACTGTAGGCTACTTTATGAGCAGATTCTGATCGGCTTGTCAATCAACAAAGGAGCATTTTTCTCTCTTCAAATTAGGCACACTCCATCAAGAAATGAGAAAAAGTGTCAAATGCACAAGCACCCCATGCTACCGAAGCAGGCAGCAAGGTCCCCCGTGGGAGGCCCAGGCTGAAGTGGGAGCGTGCTAAGAGAGGCGGAAGTAATGAACAGCTTTGAAAAATGAGATTATGTAACTTAGAGCTGCCCGGAGATGCTTTGAAGGTCTATTGCACACAGTTCTTGAAAGGGGACTTCCATAAAACTGGAAGGCAGTAATGAGATTCTCCCACTGGTGAGAGTTTGAAATGATGCCCTTTGAGAAAGAACTGACACCGGTTGACTGGACTTTGATTTCATTCATCTGTAAGGCATATTCGGGGTTCTGGAAGAACTTTGTCCAGAGAATACAGAAAGTAACTGTGGGAGCTCAGTACCTTCTTGTTTCCAATGCTGCCCAGTGGGTGTCCCACATGTGTCCACGATGTCTTCTCAGAAGTTGATTTTAAAACTATGCCAAAATCTCACTCAGCAAAGCTGGGGCGATGACACAATACATGAAGTACGTGCATATTGCGAGCACGAGGACCTCAGCTTGGATTCCCCAGCACTCAGGTAAAAGCTTGGCAGGACTTGGAGTTGGGGGTGGAGACAAGCAGCCCCTGGAAATTCATTGGCTCACCAAAATGGCGAGCTCCAGGTTCTGTGAGAAACACTGTGACAAACGGTCATGTGTGGAGCACCAGAGGAAGGTATCTTATGTAGACCTGTGGCCTTCATAGATGTATGGATGAATGTATGTACCCATCCATGTACACACACACACACACACACACACACACACACACACACACACACACACACACACGTATGCACTCAGTCTCCACTTAGCATTTGACGTGATGCCACCAAACCTTTTGACAGATGTGGTGAGAGTCTGGTGCTTTCTCTTGGCCATCATTTCTTCTCTGGATCTAGAATGCCCACAGCATTACACTTTGGTCCTGATGCTGTGCCACAGTGGTATGCAGGCTTCCACAGCTTGGATCTTTAAAGAGCCATCTGCGTGAAAATAACAAACGACAAACTTTTGGTCTGCAGCACAGATTTCTCATGTAAAACACAAATGCTTCTTAGTTTCCTAACTCTCTTGCCTTCGAACTGCTGCCTAGAGCAGATGACACACAAATGACTGGGTCTGGTAAGGTTCACTCTTCGCTTGGCCAGGCATAGAGCTGTAAGTCACCCTCCTTGAAACTACACCCGTACCAAGTCTAGCGTATAGAAACACGGTTCTCTCTATGCTGGAGGTTCAAGTACCCCACCCCACCCCACGCCCACCTCACCCTGACCCTGGAAGAAGATTACTCTTATGACAAAAATCTTTGGAAAAATACTCTGTGGCCTGAAGTAGAAACCTTCCAGTTTGTTTGCAAAGTCAGTTATGTCAGATGACACTTTTGCTGGGGCACACGGGTAAAAGGAAGCCTTGCTAATGCAGACACAGGAAAGAATGTTTTCCCGAAGCAGACACAAGTGAAAGGATGTTTTGCCGGAGCAGACAAGGGAAAAAATGTTTTCTTGTTGCAGACCCAGGCGGAAGGACATTTTGATATAGCAAACACGTGAAAGGACCCGTGATGAAGGAGTATAAATGTGATCCTACAGACAGCGGGAGACGAGCCCTGAGCATTGGTTTGGTTCTCTCCACCTGACTGTTCTTCGCCAACAGTGCATATGTTTTGGTTTGCCTTACATAGATTTGTTGAACTCAACCTGTGGTAATGCCACCATTGAGAGAAACTTGCCCAAGAAGAGTTTGTGAGGTTCTGTGGCAGCTGTGGCTTCTGCGGCCTCTGCAGATACTGAGTCATATTTGGTGTTGGCTATGGGACTGAACTGCTGCCAAAGATTGGACTCGCCCCACGTCCTAACAACGTCTCTCTACCACTGCCTCTGCTAAGCGGTGGGCTACAGGAGAGGCTGAACCCTTACTAAGAGTAGGCTTCCTAAAGTGTACATTTACAATGACCTTCATGCCCTAGTGGTATGAACTGTTTCTGAGAGACTGGTCCTGATGCAAAAGGCAGGGAACCCACCCCATGCCAGCATGGCAGGTGTTACTTGGGAGAATGGATGACTGGAATGCCATGGTTAGCAGGCCGGGAATGCAGCTGGTTCCAGGACTCTCTGTGAACAACTGGGTTTATATTTTGGGAAATTTTATGTATAACTTAATTCTCATCATCCTCGATATTATGAGGAAGGCGGCTGCTTCCTTTTCTTATAGATGAGATGATGCTGTTTGTCTTGCCTAGGAAAGGTTGAACTAGAGCCTGGGAGGTCTTTGTTTATTTTCTTGTTCTTCTTCCTAGCTTGTCTCCCTCCCTCCCTTCCTTCCTTCCTCCCTTCCTCCCTCTCTCCCTCCCTCCCTTTCTTCCTTTCGTAGAGCTGTAATAAACAATTCCTTCTATAAACAGTATTTTAGCTGAATATGTGCAGTAGAACAGAGTATATTATTTAGTACAACCAGTGACCATCAACAACAGATTCACAACACACTTAAGCTTTTTAGAGTTTTCTGCCTTTGGCTTCTCCACTTCTTAGTTGCTCCTTATACATCATGACATACAGTCATGAACATAGATTCCAGCTCAAATCCAGCCTGAGTCTGTGGGTCTGTCTTGCCTTTTTGTTGTCAGTGGATTCGATGCCCTCACCATCTAGGAAGAGGAAAGAGCAAAGCGATGAACACGAGCTGCGTTCCTCATCGAGACGATGTAATTTGACCTGCTAGAACACGCTGCCGATCAGTCAGTTGTTGGGAAATGTGACGGAAGGGTATAACCGTGAAGTCAGCTCTTGTGCAATGCACATTGGACTTGTTAAAGAGATGACGACTGTATGAGAGTCTTATTTTGTAAAACTTCATGGAAAATTGCTGAGAATTACCTGCTCTGGGTGAAAAAGAAAATAGACTGGAGACTATTTTCGTTTAAATGCTCCTTTAGAACTAAAAAGGATACTTAAGACTGTTTGCTACAGGCCGCACGATTTGAAAACCACCAAGCTGAAAGCAGGATGTCTTTAAACTCCAGCGTCACAGGGCCTCCCTCCTGACAGTGCATGTGGGTGATGCTCACGGCAGAGAGCTAGAAGACAATGCTGAGCCCACACAGCCCTGTGATGCTTGGAAAGCCAAGCCACAGGGCAGCTGCACTCTACAGGTAGGAAATCCTGGCTGCGGAGTCTCCCTAGAACAACAGGTCAATGCGAAAGTCCCAATTGTTTCCTGGTTTGTCTAGAGGACCGAAAACTTTCCTTTTGCCAAGGGATCAAGAGTTGTGCAATAAACTGACAGTAGGCCTGTTGATAGGAGAAAGGGTATAAAGTTACATGTGTAGGTGTGGTCCTCCTACAAGAGTAGGAATATACATGTACGACATGGCCAGGAAATGAATGTGACAGAACCCCTGAAATCTCGAAGCCGCGCGTCTCCCTTCTGGCATCTTGATCTGATTTCAGCAAGACTGAGATGATCACAGAGTATGACACATCTACTTTACTTTAGTGACAGCTGGGGAAGAAAGATCCTTTTTGTCTTCCTTGATGTTTATTTTGTTTTCAGTACTTAGAGTTGAGATGAGAGCTTCAGATTCTACCACTGTGCCCTATATCCCAGTCCCTTCTTCCTATTAATTGTATTTTTAAAAGGTATATTTGAGAGAGAGAGAGACAGAGAGAGAGAGAGAGAGAGAGAGAGAGAGAGAGAGAGAGAGAGAGAGGCCACATGCATACAATTGCTGACAGAGACCGGAAGCATCAGATTCCCTGAGCTGGAGTGACAGGTGGCTGTGAGCCATCTCCTATGAGCGCTGTGGACCAGGCACAGGTCCTTTGGAAGAGTAGCAAGTGCTTCTAACACTGGACTCCCTTTCTATTCCCTTCTTTTTATACTTTTTTTTTTTATTAACTTGAGTATTCCTTATATACATTTCGAGTGTTATTCCCTTTCCCGGTTTCTGGGCAAACATCCCCCTAGTCCTTCCCCCTCCCCTTCTTTATGGGTGTTCCCCTCCCCATCCTCCCCCCATTGCCGCCCTCCCCCCAACAATCTAGTTCACTGGGGGTTCAGTCTTAGCAGGACCCAGGGCTTCCCCTTCCACTGGTGCTCTTACTAGGATATTCATTGCTACCTATGGGGTCAGAGTCCAGGGTCAGTCCATGTATAGTCTTTAGGTAGTGGCTTAGTCCCTGGAAGCTCTGGTTGCTTGGCATTGTTGTTCATATGGGGTCTCGAGCCCCTTCAAGCTCTTCCAGTTCTTTCTCTGATTCCTTCAACGGGGGACCTATTCTCAGTTCAGTGGTTTGCTGCTGGCATTGCCTCTGTGTTTGCTGTATTCTGGCTGTGTCTCTCAGGAGCGATCTACATCCGGCTCCTGTCGGCCTGCACTTCTTTGCTTCATCTATCTTGTCTAATTGGATGGCTGTATATGTGTGGGCCACATGTGGGGCAGGCTCTGAATGGGTGTTCCTTCTGTGTCTGTTTTAATCTTTGCCTCTCTATTCCCTGCCATGGGTATTCTTATTCCCCTTTTAAAGAAGGAGTGAAGCATTCACATTTTGATCATCCGTTTTGAGTTTCATTTGTTCTAGGCATCTAGGGTAATTCAAGCATTTGGGCTAATAGCCACTTATCAATGAGTGCATACCATGTGCGTTTTTCTGTGATTGGGTTACCTCACTTAGGATGATATTTTCCAGTTCCAACTATTTGCCTATGAATTTCATAAAGTCATTGTTTTTGATAGCTGAGTAATATTCCATTGTGTAGATGTACCACATTTTCTGTATCCATTCCTCTGTTGAAGGGCATCTGGGTTCTTTCCAGCTTCTGGCTATTATAAATAAGGCTGCGATGAACATAGTGGAGCACGTGTCTTTTTTATATGTTGGGGCATCTTTTGGGTATATGCCCAAGAGAGGTATAGCTGGATCCTCAGGCAGTTCAATGTCCAATTTTCTGAGGAACCTCCAGACTGATTTCCAGAATGGTTGTACCAGTCTGCAATCCCACCAACAATGGAGGAGTGTTCCTCTTTCTCCACATCCTCACCAGCATCTGCTCTCACCTGAGTTTTTGATCTTAGCCATTCTCACTGGTGTGAGGTGAAATCTCAGGGTTGTTTTGATTTGCATTTCCCTTATGACTAAAGATGTTGAACATTTCTTTAGGTGTTTCTCAGCCATTCGGCATTCCTCAGCTGTGAATTCTTTGTTTAGCTCTGAACCCCATTTTTTAATAGGGTTATTTGTTTCCCTGCGGTCTAACTTCTTGAGTTCTTTGTATATTTTGGATATAAGGCCTCTATCTGTTGTAGGATTGGTAAAGATCTTTTCCCAATCTGTTGGTTGCCGTTTTGTCCTAACCACAGTGTCCTTTGCCTTACAGAAGCTTTGCAGTTTTATGAGATCCCATTTGTCGATTCTTGATCTTAGAGCGTAAGCCATTGGTGTTTTGTTCAGGAAATTTTTTCCAGTGCCCATGTGTTCCAGATGCTTCCCTAGTTTTTCTTCTATTAGTTTGAGTGTATCTGGTTTGATGTGGAGGTCCTTGATCCACTTGGACCTAAGCTTTGTACAGGGTGATAAGCATGGATCGATCTGCATTCTTCTACATGTTGCCCTCCAGTTGAACCAGCACCATTTGCCGAAAATGCTGTCTTTTTTCCATTTGATGGTTTTGGCTCCTTTGTCAAAAATCAAGTGCCCATAGGTGTGTGGGTTCATTTCTGGGTCTTCAATTCTGTTCCATTGGTCTATCTGTCTGTCTCTGTACCAATACCACACAGTTTTTATCACTATTGCTCTGTAATACTGCTTGAGTTCAGGGATAGTGATTCCCCCTGAAGTCCTTTTATTGTTGAGGATAGTTTTAGCTATCCTGGGTTTTTTGTTATTCCAGATGAATTTGCAAATAGTTCTGTCTATCTCTTTGAAGAATTGGATTGGTATTTTGATGGGGATTACATTGAATCTGTAGATCGCTTTTGGTAAAATGGCCATTTTTACTATATTAATCCTGCCAATCCATGAGCATGGGAGATCTTTCCATCTTCTGAGGTCTTCTTCAATTTCTTTCCTCAGTGTCTTGAAGTTCTTATTGTACAAATCTTTTACTTGCTTGGTTAAAGTCACACCGAGGTACTTTATATTATTTTGGTCTATTATGAAGGGTGTCGTTTCCCTAATTTCTATCTCGGCTTGTTTCTCTTTTGTGTAGAGGAAGGCTACTGATTTATTTGAGTTAATTTTATACCCAGCCACTTTGCTGAAGTTGTTTATCAGCTTTAGTAGTTCTCTGGTGGAACTTTTGGGATCACTTAAATATACTATCATATCATCTGCAAATAGTGATATTTTGACTTCTTCTTTTCCGATATGTATCCCCTTGACCTCCTTTTGTTGTCTGATTGCTCTGGCTAGAACTTCAAGAACTATATTGAATGAGTAGGGAGAGAGTGGGCAGCCTTGTCTAGTCCCTGATTTTAGTGGGATTGCTTCAAGTTTCTCTCCATTTAGTTTAATGTTAGCAACTGGTTTGCTGTATATGGCTTTTACTATGTTTAGGTATGGGCCTTGAATTCCAATTCTTTCCAGGACTTTTATCATGAAAGGGTGTTGAATTTTGTCAAATGCTTTCGCAGCATCTAATGAAATGATCATGTGGTTTTGTTTTTTCAGTTTGTTTATATAATGGATCACGTTGATGGTTTTCCGTATATTAAACCATCCCTGCATGCCTGGGATGAAGCCTACTTGATCCTGGTGGATAATTGTTTTGATGTGCTCTTGGATTCGGTTTGCCAGAATTTTATTGAGTATTTTTGCATCGATATTCATAAGGGAAATTGGTCTGAAGTTCTCTTTCTTTGTTGTGTCTTTGTGTGGTTTAGGTATAAGAGTAATTGTGGCTTCATAGAAGGAATTTGGGAGTGCTCCATCTGTTTCAATTTTGTGGAATAGTTTGGATAGTATTGGTATAAGGTCTTCTATGAAGGTCTGATTGAATTCTGCACTAAACCCGTCTGGACCTGGGCTCTTTTTTGTTGGGAGACCTTTAATGACTGCTTCTATTTTGTTAGGAGTTATGGGGTTGTTTAACTGGTTTATCTGTTCCTGATTTAACTTCGCTACCTGGTATCTGTCTAGGAAATTGTCCATTTCCTGCAGATTTTCAAGTTTTGTTGAATATAGGCTTTTATAGTAAGATCTGATGATTTTTTGAATTTCCTCCGAATCTGTAGTTATGTCTCCCTTTTCATTTCTGATTTTGTTAATTTGGACACACTCTCTGTGTCCTCTCATTACTCTGGCTAAGGGTTTATCTATCTTGTTGAGTTTCTCAAAGAACCAACTTTTGGTTCTGTTGATTCTTTCTATGGTCCTTTTTGTTTCTACTTGGTTGATTTCAGCTCTGAGTTTGATTATTTCCTGCCTTCTACTCCTCCTGGGTGTATTTGCTTCTTTTTGTTCTAGAGCTTTTAGGTGTGCTGTCAAGCTGCTGACATATGCTCTTTCCTGTTTCTTTCTGCAGGCACTCAGCGCTATGAGTTTTCCTCTTAGAACAGCTTTCATTGTGTCCCATAAGTTTGGGTATGTTGTACCTTCATTTTCATTAAATTCTAAAAAGTCTTTAATTTCTTTCTTTATTTCTCCTTGACCAGGTTATCATTGAGTAGAGCATTGTTCAATTTCCACGTATATGTGGGCATTCTTCCCTTATTATTATTGAAGACCAGTTTTAGGCCGTGGTGGTCTGATAGCACGCATGGGATTATTTCTATCTTTCTGTACCTGTTGAGGCCCGTTTTTTGACTAATTATATGGTCAATTTTGGAGAAAGTACCATGGGGAGCTGAGAAGAAGGTATATCCTTTTGCTTTAGGATAGAATGTTCTATAAATATCCGTTAAGTCCATTTGGCTCATGACTTCTCTTAGTCTGTCTATGTCTTTGTTTAATTTCTGCTTCCATGATCTGTCCATTGATGAGAGTGGGGTGTTGAAATCTCCCACTATTATTGTGTGAGGTGCAATGTGTGTTTTGAGCTTTAGTAAGGTTTCTTTTACGTATGTAGGTGCCCTTGTATTTGGGGCATAGATATTTAGGATTGAGAGTTCATCTTGGTGGACTTTTTCCTTTGATGAATATGAAGTGTCCTTCCTTATCTTTTTTGATGAATTTTAGTTGAAAATTGATTTTATTTGATATTAGAATGGCTACTCCAGCTTGCTTCTTCCGACCATTTGCTTGGAAAGATGTTTTCCAGCCTTTCACTCTGAGGTAGTGTCTGTCTTTGTCTCTGAGGTGTGTTTCCTGTAGGCAGCAGAATGCATGGTCCTCGTCGCGTGTCCAATTTGTTAATCTATGTCTTTTTATTGGGGAGTTGAGGCCATTGATGTTGAGAGATATTAAGGAATAGTGATTATTGCTTCCTGTTATATTCATATTTGGATATGAGGTTATGTTTGTGTGCTTTTCTTCTCTTTGTTTTGTTCCCAAGACGATTAGTTTCTTGCTTCTTCTAGGGTATAGCTTGCCTCCTTATGTTGGGCTTTACCATTTATTATCCTTTGTAGTGCTGGATTTGTAGAAAGATATTGTGTAAATTTGGTTTTGTCATGGAATATCTTGGTTTCTCTATCTATGTTAATTGAGAGTTTTGCAGGATACAGTAACCTGGCCTGGCATTTGTGTTCTCTTAGGGTCTGTATGACATCTGTCCAGGATCTTCTGGCTTTCATAGTCTCTGGCAAAAAGTCTGGTGTGATTCTGATAGGTCTGCCTTTATATGTTACTTGACCTTTTTCCCTTACTGCTTTTAATATTCTTTCTTTATTTTGTGCGTTTGGTGTTTTGACTATTATGTGACGGGAGGTGTTTCTTTTCTGGTCTAATCTATATGGAGTTCTGTAGGCTTCTTGTATGCCTATGGGTATCTCTTTTTTTAGGTAAGGGAAGTTTTCTTCTATGATTTTGTTGAAGATATTTACTGGTCCTTTGAGCTGGGAGTCTTCACTCTCTTCTATACCTATTATCCTTAGGTTTGATCTTCTCATTGAGTCCTGGATTTCCTGTATGTTTTGGACCAGTAGCTTTTTCTGCTTTACATTATCTTTGACAGTTGAGTCAATGATTTCTATGGAATCTTCTGCTCCTGAGATTCTCTCTTCCATCTCTTGTATTCTGTTGGTGAAGCTAGTATCTACAGCTCCTTGTCTCTTCTTTTGGTTTTCTATATCCAGGGTTGTTTCCATATGTTCTTTCTTGGTTGCTTCTATTTCCATTTTTTTCTTTTCTTTTTTTCGGAGCTGGGGACCGAACCCAGGGCCTTGCGCTTGCTAGACAAGCGCTCTACCACTGAGCTAAATCCCCAACCCCTTCTATTTCCATTTTTAATTCCTTCAACTGTTTGATTGTGTTTTCCTGGAAATCTCTCAGGGATTTTTGTGACTCCTCTCTATGGGCTTCTACTTATTTATTTGTGTTTTCCTGGAATTCTTTCAGAGATTTTTGTGACTCCTCTCTATGGGCTTCTACTTGTTTATTTATGTTTTCCTGGAATTCTTTCAGGGATTTTTGCGATTCCTCTCTGTAGGCTTCTACTTGTTCTCTAAGGGAGTTCTTCACGTCTTTCTTGAAGTCCTCCAGCATCATGATCAAATATGATTTTGAAACTAGATCTTGCTTTTCTGGTGTGTTTGGATATTCCGTGTTTGCTTTGGTGGGAGAATTGGGCACCGATGGTGCCATGTACTCTTGGTTTCTGTTGCTTGGGTTCCTGCGCTTGCCTCTCGCCATCAGATTATCTCTAGTGTTACTTTGTTCTGCTATTTCTGACAGTGGCTAGACTGTCCTATAAGCCTGTGTGTCAGGAGTGCTGTAGACCTGTTTTCCTGTTTTCTTTCAGCCAGTTATGGGGACACAGTGTTCTGCTTTCGGGCGTGTAGTTTTTCCTATCTACAGGTCTTCAGCTGTTCCTGTGGGCCTGTGTCTTGAGTTCACCAGGCAGGTCACTTGCAGCAGAAAAGTTGGTCTTACCTGTGGTTTCGAGGCTCAAGTTTGCTCGTGGGGTGCTGCCTACGAGCTCTCCGCGGCGGCCTCTTTTTATTCTTTACTCTCAGGATTTGAGTACACAACAGTTCTCCAGAAATACATTTCTGTCATGGAGGCAGAAATTTTGTAGGCTCCAATATCATTTAGGATTCAGGAATCCCCAGCCAGCACATTCAGAAGAGCTGGAGGGACAATACCCGGGAGGAAGGAGCACAGGAAGGTGGTTTTCCCTGAGCTCCTCTTGTTTCATCACAAAGCTTTGCGGAGGCATAAACAAAACTCTAGGCTTGAAAATGATGAGAAGCTATTTCCTTATTAAAATAACTCTCACAAACTGTGCGATTAGTCTTGCACATGAAGTGATAATCACACATGTATTTTATCCCTCCAAAAAATTATGCTGCTTTACTGAAGTATTTCACAAAATAAATATAAAAAAGAAAGAAAAGGGTTTGTATCTTAATGTAAATCCATAATGCCCTCTCCTGAGCAGCCAGGAGGCCCGGCAAGACTTTCCACAGATTTCAAATGAATTCAATATATACGTCTTCGTGCACTGGCCTAAAACATATTTTACAGACTTTCCAAACTACCTTTATCAGGAACTTGTATCTCTGAAAAATGTCTGCTTGTTGCCTTTTCTTTCTAGATGGACTAAGTACATCACTGAGGCATACATGAGGGACGTGTATTCTGTCACCTAATGTGCTCCCTCCCTCTCACACTGCCCCCTCTCCTCCTTACTCCTTCCCTCCCTGTGGCCTCTTTTTTTGTGGTCCTCAGGATCCTTAGCATCCAAGGCCTTTCACGTACTATGGAAATTATCTACCACTGAATACAACTTAACTCGACTGCTATACATTTTGGAAGCATAGATCGAATTTATCAATCCTATTTAAAAGGCAAAAATAAACGAACGCACTCATCTGACATTAAAGGAGAAATCACAGAGTCTGAGATGCTGAAAAATCTAAGATACAAATATGTTCTAATTGACAAGGCAGTGATCTGATTGAGGTGATTCATGTTTCCTGCTCAGAAGGGTACCTTATTGCAAGTCACATGACTGCCTTTGCGCTACTGTCATTATGGCTGTGATGAGGCTCTGCTTAGATGCTGGGTTTTTTTTTTTTTAAAGATTTATTCATTTATTATATCTGAGTACATTGTAGCTGTCTTCAGACACACCAGAAGAGGGCATCGGATCTCATTACAGATGGCTGTGAGCCACCATGTGGTTGCTGGGAATTGAACTCAGGACCTCTGCAAGAGCAGTCAGTGCTCTTAACCCCTGAGCCATCTCTCCAGCCAAGATGCTGGGATTTTTAAAATGCTAAAACTGTGGGGTGGTGTACCATTTTAGGTTGGTTGAGAATGTCACACAGTCAGGCCTTTTTCCTCCATCATGTTTCTTAGAGGTTCTGAGGCCTCTGGTAGATCATACTCAGATACAAATGAAATTCTGTAGCCAGTTCATGTGTCCACTTCCCCTACCCCAATGGTAGAATATGCTTGTAATGTCTGACCACCCTCAGACTGGCAGGAATGGGGCTGGAGGATCCGATAGAACTCCAGTGCTGAAGAGGACTCCAGTGCCTCAGATGGTAGGCGATTCTGGAGGAGAGGTTCTGACTCCCTGAGAACACACAGGACCAGCAACACTCCTTAGAGTCAGCACGTGTGTTCCCTGTCAATCAGAAAAGCTATTCCCTCTGGAAGTGGGCACATTCGTTAACAACAATGAAGAACCTTGCCAATATGTAACCATCAGTTTGATCCCAGCAGACCAGTTAGTAGATCAATTTCCCCACTGCATAAACAGCATAAAGTCCCAAGTTTGTACATAAAGGAATTCATAGGGAAAAACAACGTCTGTCTTACAGGGGAAATGAGCTTTCATTTCCTTGATTATTTGTAGCCTGCCTCTGAATATGACAGGGAAGATTTAGCCCTGGGCCAAGTACTCTGGACTTCATTCATCCTGCGCAACCACTAATAGCTTTTCCCCGTAACCACATCAAGAGTTGAAATTGCCCCAGGAAACAGCGTTCCCCATCCCCAGTGATTGCTTATCTCTCCTGAAGCAGACCGCATTGCTCATGTTGTCATGTTTATGTAGTTTCGGATGCAATAGAAGGTCTTAGACTATCAATTGTTCTAGAATATATAATGAGTGCTACAGAAAACAACCAAATCAGACTCCTGTCACCAAAAGCAGAATACACATTGGACTATGGATGCCATGAGTAGGCGTTGCTTATCCTCTCTGAGAAATCACATAGATTTCTCATAGATTTCTCATATATCATAGATTTTCCAAGCCAGAGCAATGTGTTCCTATGGAAATGTTATATGAGACTTGGGGCTGCTAGAAACTCTGGTTAGTTCCAAGGAAATAATAGACTCCACAAGATCTCAGGAAAGTCCATCATTGAAGGAAGTCAGGGCAAGGACCTAAGCAGAAACTTGGGTACAAGAGCTGAAGCACAGGCTACAGGGGGTGCTGCTTGCTGGCTTGCTTCCTCTGGCTTGCTCAGTCCACTTTCTTATAGAACCCAGGGCCAACTGCCAAGGCTTGGGCTCACAGTGGGCTGGGTCCTCTCAAATCAATTAGAAAATGTCCCCACAGACCTGAGAATAAGCCAAGCTGATGAAGGCAGTTCCTATCCTGAGGCGCGCTCTTTGCACATGACTCCAGCTTGATAAAACAAAACAAAACCCAATCTACCAGCACACCTCCCAAACACTTACCAGAGCGATGAGTTTTCTGTAACTATGGACCTCACCCTGGTTCATCCGCAGTATTAATTCATGCCAAGTCCCCATGCCTGAAAGTGAAGAAATGATGTTTTCTATAAGAATAGATTCAACAGCCCAGAGTCTTGGGCAGCATCAGTTGCACAATTTGGAAAGACCAGTGCACCATGGAGGGTCTAATGGTTAGGAACTGTGAGCTTGTGGCAGCAGTGTTTTGAGTCAAAGCCTAAGTCCCTCCTTGGCACACAGCCTAGAGTGACTGTCCAGGGCACACACCTGTGAAGCCTGACTTGTCAGTCTGAAGTACAAAACGATAGAAAGACTTGTTCTCAGTTTACACAAGTTATAGCCCAGATCAATAACCAAAATATTTGCTGACTGTAAAAGCAAACACGTTACCAGGTTCTGCCGACCTATACCCAACAGTGACACCGTTGTGGCTTTTTCCTTTGTAGACACTACATTCCTCAGCTTCAGTGACAGAAGCTCATTCTTGGTCCCCAGCTAATACAGGACTCTAATTTGGCCTTATATGCATGGTGGTTTTACAATTCTCCCACCTGGGCTATAACAAGGGAATGTAAGGTTAAAGTTATTTTCTTGGGACAACTGGAATTCAATGAAGGATATCTTGAACATTAAGATGTTTACTTTGAAGACCTAACATCAAATGTAATATTTATAGTCCTCACATCTCTCTCTCTCTCTCTCTCTCTCTCTCTCTCTCTCTCTCTCTCTCTCTCTCTGTGTGTGTGTGTGTGTGTGTGTTTATGTCTGTTTGTCTGTCTTTATCTTTCTATCTCTGTTTCTCCCGCCACCATTCTTTCTAACAAAAAGGAGATAAATTTGTTCAGTGATGTCTTCATGTCTTCGTACATTATCAGATTTCAGGTATCATGAAAACATCGTATCCTCCAAATATGTCCTTACTGGCATCCCAAGGTGGATAACTATCTCAGCGTTTCATGACTATGACAAAATATCGGAGAACATCTTCATGGAGGAAAGGTTTACTTTGACTCATCATTGAGAGGTTTTAGTCTGCAGTCAGCTGATGCTATCACTTTGGGCCTCAGGCAAGGTGAATGACTCAAGTGTTGAGAACAGGTGATTGAGGAGATTATCTACTTCATGGTGCCTGAGAAATGGTGGAAGTCTAGAGGTGGTCGGTCATAGGATAAATATGTGTCCTTCAAGGGCTTGCCCCAGAGACCTGCTTTCTCCACCTAGTTCTCCTACCATCAAGTGGCTCCTCCATTGATGAGGTTAAAGCTCATGTGATCAAATTACAATTCAACGTCCCACCTCTGAACATGGCGTGTCAGAGACACAGCCTTAATACACCAGTCTTTGGGGGACTTTTCATATTCCACCATCAACAATGATGGCAGCACCTACACCTTCGTGACATAGTAACGACAACCATCTTTATTAGAGACTTCACCAAGAATGGATCTAGGACCTCCTTTCAGCTGGCACAGGTTTTGAAATACAAAACATCAAGATCAGACACCCAAAGCTTTAGCGTGGGAGTGATGATGATATTGTGTTTACTGAGCCACCATACGTTGTTTTCCTTAGAAGTTCAGAGTGGAGATTTTCATAAAACGTAGGAGACACGAGAAAACACAGGATTTGTCTTGTGGCAATGGTGGTACCTGGGGACTTTTGGAATTTTATTCACTCGAAGACTCTTTGGGGTGATTAGTTTATGTCAGGTCCAAAGAAAACTCCATTTCCCCAAATTCTGGAGGTTAAACAAAAGCTGGCATGCCTCAGGAACTTGTGAAATGTGATTCCCCTCTACCAAAAGGGACCATTTCTGTTATCACTGATGAAAGGGACACATGGCTTTCTCTGGTGCCAACGCACATGCTGAATCCAGGCTCCTTCAGGATCACGAGTAACTGTTAAGCATTTCAGAATCCTGTGCTGGCTTCCAAGTTCTTCTTCTCATCTCCCCATACCCTAAACTTCCCTAGCTCACAGGCTTCCCTGCCCCCACATGCTCATTTCTCTCTGCTATTTCAGCTGGACTTTCTCTTTGGTCCATGTTCTCTTTGTCTTCATCTTGCTCTTTCTCTCTCCGTGTCTTAGTTAGGGTTTTATGGCTATGAAGAGACACCATGACCAAGGCAACTCTTATAAAAGACAAATTCAATTGAGGCTAGCTCACAGTCTCAGAGACTTAGTCCATTGTGGTCACGGAGTGGGGCATGGTAGCATAATAGTCAGACTTAGTGCTGGAGGAGCTAAGAGGTCAGAAAGAGAGTGGACCACACTGGGCATAACGAGGATAGGAGACCTCAAAGGCTGCCCCCACAGTGACACACTTCCTCCAACAAGGCCACACCTACTCTGATAAGGCCACACCTCTTAATAGTGCCACTCCCTGGGCCAAGCATTTGAACACAAGTCTATGAGGGCCAGACCTATTCAAACACTGTACTCTCTCTCATCTTCTCTTTCTACCCTGCTCTTGCTTCTCTCATGACTGTTATAGACTCCTGGCTAAGTTCTGTCTACAACTTTCTCTCTCTGCTCAACTCTCTTCTCTCTTCTCTCTTCTCTCTTCACTCTTCTCTCTTCTCTCTTCACTCTTCTCTTTTCTTCTCTCTTCTCTCTTCACTCTTCTCTTTTCTTCTCTCTTCTCTCTTCTCTCTTCTCTCTTCTCTCTTCTCTCTTCACTCTTCACTCTTCTCTTCTCTATGGCATTTTCCTCCCTCCCTCCCTCCCTCCCTCCCTCCCTCTCTCCCTCTCTTCTTCCCTCCCTCCCTCTCTCCCTCTTCTCATCTACAAGAAAAACCTTCCCTTTAGCCATACCATGGAGCAGCCGTGTTGTCAGTGTATACAGCTTAATACAGCTGATCAACTTGTAATGGGTGGACTGTAGCAATAGAGGAGAAGGCAGTAACTTAATAAAGAGTCCTCTGAGGGACTGTTCTACAGACATTGAAAATCTAGTAATAGAACATCATCTAGTTATTCATGTCATAGCACAGAATAAAAAGCGAAACCATGATAGGTAAAAACTAAAATGGGACAGAAAATTTTCTTCAGTCTCTTGAGTTCTATGTGAAGAGAGTAGATTCCATCTTAAATGTAATTGTCACACACAGAGTGTTTATTTCTAAACAAAATAAACCTTTGAAGCAATGATCTTTCCCCCACTCACACAACAGCTTATGTCTGAAGGGAAATAACAGCCCTGGAGAGATGCGAAACTAACGTTTATGGAGTGACTCACTGTGGTACACACTTTCGCTTTATTATATAGAACTACGCACTTGATAAGCATTATTCCTACTTAGAAGAAAAGTGTGATGCAAACATTAAACTTTTTGCTAAGGATATTCCTCAGGTCGGTGGTTTTGATAGGTCACAACTAATAGTCACCCTATGATAGACTGATAGTTGCCCTATGATTATTAAATACTTGGTTGGGGACGATTAGGAAGTTTGGAATAAATAGCTGACGTCACAGAGTTCCTCGTGTCTCTCCTGTCTTAGGAAGGCTGGAAGGTCCTCTGGCTCTTAATTCTGGTGGTGAGAAGAGCTGTCCCCAGAAAGCAGAGAACATCTGGAGGGACAGTCACATATCTGCAGTGCCATGCCAGGCTGGAGGGGCAGCCACAGATCTGTACTGTCAGGCCTGGCAGGGTTCACATGTTTTATGACAATTTCCCCAATCTGAATTTTTCAATAAAAACAAATATTTGGAATTATAATAGCAAGGCCAACTGACAAGTGTGGGAACAAATACAAATGGCATTTGCAGTTAGCACACTTGGTTATTGGGGACAGATATATGCCAAAGTATTCTTTTCCTCACCTCACTTCTCAGCATGGATTTGAGGGTGTGTCAGTACATGGGCAGACGGGCTGAGTGGAAGTCGTTAAGAGAGAACTTACTTAAGCCCTGAGTCTATGGCATCTTCTACTCTGTCGGTCCACATATTTAGGAAGTCCTGGTTGGGTAACATATACCTTTTACTTTTCCTTAAACATTCTAGGAACCTGTCGGTCTAAGCCCCATGAAAGCAGAATTCCTTAGACGATCATAACTGGACCCCTTTCTGACACTCCATCATGGCTGGGACCATCTAATGCCAAGAGAGGAGAGAAAGAACTTCATTTCCTAAATGTCAACTGCCTTCCAGATTTTACCCATATTCCTCTCCTTCTCCTTCATCCTTCCTCCCCACTTTCCTCCTCCACTCCTCCTTTCTACCCTTTTCCCTCTCATCCTCCTTCTCTCTCTCCCTCCTCTCTCCTTCCTTCCCTCCTTCCCTCCCTTTCTCCTTCTTTTCCATTCTCTCTCTCCTTCCCTCACTCCCTCTCTCTCCTTCCCTCACTCCCTCTCTCTCCTTCCCTCACTCCTCCTCCCTTCTTTCCCTCCTTCTTTCCTAGAATCAAGCACAACCTCACGGGGGCCCAGCCAGCCACAGACACTATGCTAACAGACACTATGCACAGTGACTCACTCAGCCCTCTGACAATGGAGCACCATCACGAGGGTAGATTTTTTGAGTCTGTTGCTCTCTTCCCTTGGGAGGAAGTATTTTCCAAGAGGCTCCTTAGCATCTCATTCACATAGTCCTCCTGACAGTTCCATCCCACTATCCCACCAGACATTGGGCACCGTGCAGACCCATGGTGGCCTTCACTGTATGCGTTGAACACCACCCTAGGCAATCCCCATGCACTCTCTTGTTGAATCCATGGATGTTGGTGAGCTGTATACCATCACCACCCACATTCCCAAGAAGAGGGAAAGCATATCTGTGAGAGAAAAGTCAAAACAGCCATGAAACAGCCATAGCGGACAGAGGAAACCCCTGGGCAGTAGGAGTGCGATGCCCCTTGGCTGGAGACCCTTGTGTTGGTTCCTGCTTTGTCCAGCTGTCTGGCTCCTCGGGACTGATACATGGCCAAGGGGAAGATGTAGCTAAGAGGAGTTTTGGGTGGGCTAGTCTGATGGTCACTGCTGTAATTCACTGTCCTAAATGTCACTGCAGAAGATGATGGCAGGGGTTTGTCATGCTGTTTCTGGATATCGTAATGTATTTATGTAATTTATTAATGAATATTTAATTAATTTATTATTATAATTTAATTAATTAATCTTTGTGAGACTGGGGCTTGTGTGACCAGAGTCAGCCTTGAACTTCTGTTCCTCTAACCTCTGATTTCTGAACACTGGGATTACAGGGATGAGTTCCAATACTCAGTCTGTTCCTGATTCTTCTGTTTCCATAGTTGCACGCAGATTTGGCCCTCCTAATCTTATACTAGTTTGGGACAAAAATGAATGGGGCATGTGATGGTCTGTTTTTCTCCTTGTGCTCTTCTTGCTGCCTGAAGACCTTCTATTTGCGAAAGCTCATTGCAGATTGAAGCAGTTCGTGAAAGATCGCACTCTGAGGTGACTCCAACCATCTTCAGTGTCGTGTGCAAACAATGGCAAACAAACACAAGCACCTGGACCCCGTCCTGCTGCTCTGGGTAGCCATTTATTAAATCATTGGGTTCTAATGAAAATGCTTTCGTGCCACAGTTTTTCTTAACAGTAAAGCTTAAGAGTAGAACAGAGCAAGGCAGGTAGAAGGGACGTATAAGAAAGAACCCTAGCTGATCATGAACCTCGTCGAGGTAGCAACCTGAGGTCCTCCTGCCTCAGTTTTAGTTCCTCCCTCTGGGTTCTTACCTTTAGCTCTTGCCACAGTTTTCCTCACCACTGGATGATTGCCTGGAAGTGTTAATAGATATAAACACCTCCTTCCCTCAGTTGCTTTTGGTGGAGGTGTTAGCCACAGAGACAGGAAGCAAACCCAAACCGTACCCATGCCTATCTTCGGCAATATGGTAGTGATTTTTTTTTTCCATCAAAGCATTATCTATCCTCAAACTGTCATGCATAGGCTATCTTTTTTTTCCCTTACTGTTCAATATATGGAGCAGCAAGAAATGCCATGCATTTTGCCCCGTATCATGTTAGCTTTTCCACTTAGCACCAGAGTAAAACCAGACCAGCTCTGAAACACTCTCGAATTACACTTTTTGAATAATAGGCAAATTTCAGATGTTTGAATAAACCATTTCTCTCCCCAAGCCCTCCAACGATTGCACAGCAAGAAAGAGTTATTTTGGGATTGATTGATGGCTGCTAAGTAGAAGAGAATCAAGCAGGAGGAAAGGCAAACACAGTGTACGGAAGATGTTTCATATTGCTAATTCGTTTTCTTGGTTGATGTTCCCCTGGGAGATGATTTTGCCATGCGTTTCTGGTAAGGTCCCCTTATTAGTGTCAGAATTCTGGACTGGAAGGTCACTTTTCTAGGCTGTCACTGTTAGTTGTCCTGTTTGGTTGACTGAAACAATCCAATTATAGGCATGTTTGTATCACGTGTATCCCAAGGGAACTGTAGTTCTCAGCCCCACCCCATGCCCCCACATCTGTGTGTGTGTGTGCACTTGTGTGTGGATGGGGGTACTTGTGCATAGGCGTGCACAAGCATGTGAAGACCAGATGATAATCTTAGATTTTGTCCCTTGGGGTAAGCAGTCTACCCTGGATTTTGTTTTTGTTGGTTGGCTGGTTGGGTTTTTGTTTTGTTTTGTTTTGTTTGTTTGTTTGAAATAGTTTTTCATTGACCAAGTAGGCTAGGTCATACAGCAAGCCCCAGGGATCTCTCTGTCTCTACCCCATCCAGCACTGGGGTTATAAGTCTGCACCAGGATATCTGGTTTATTTTTTAAAATAATTTTCATTGAATTTGTCCTTTACAATTTTATACACGGATGCAGTGCATTCTGATGACAGTCACCCCTACTTACGACCATTCCCACCCGTGAGAGCCCCACTACAGGTCTCTTTCCCACATTCACACCTCTTCACTCTTCCCTGAGGCCACCGTGGGTTTGGAAACTCTCTTGCATTCACAGCAAGCACTTTAAGAATGAAACAGTCCCTCCAGCCCCCCCCCCTCTCTCTCTCTCTCTCTCTCTCTCTCTCTCTCTCTCTCTCTGTGTGTGTGTGTGTGTGTGTGTGCACGCATACATGCCACAAGTATAGATTCAAGTGGTGCCATGTATTTGAAAATAAAAGTTTAAAGAACCCAGAACTTATGAAAAAAGTTTCCTTGAGTTCATCAAGTAACAAAATACTCAGGAGTTTAGGTGTCCTTCTTTAGCGAATTAATTCGTTATAGGAAATCATAAGGTCCTTCAAAGAGCTTCTGTGTCGGGGCAACGGTTGGGAGCATTTTTTGGTATTACTGTCATAGCTTCTCTCCTTCCTGTAACACAGTTTCCCTTTTCTAGTCTGCATGATAGCCTCACAGTCTGCTTGTTTTCTGGGAACCTTATCTGCAAATGTTTTAGAATGCATGTTGATTAAAATAAGCGCCAGCAGCACATTGGCTACAGTGCCACCTGGTGGCCATGATCCACCACTGAGGGCCCAAGGAGTCATTTTGGAAATGAATGGCTCCTGTAGACAAGAGTAACTCGAGAAAACAGAAATTAAAAACAGCCTATGGTCGAAATGAGAAATAAAAACAATCTATGAATTTTTAATATTGTCAAAGAAAAACAATTGTTTTAAATGAATGCCTAATTTAAAATTACATTTTTCAGTGCTCAGATCTATAGAACAGGGAGAGGCAGGGTTACCCTGGGTTACTTTGGGCAACCAGGAAGTTCCTGCTTCCTCTTCGAGCCTTCTCTTTTCACACCAGGGTATGAGTCTTCTCCACCACACGGCTCTATCACAGGAGGCTGGTTATTTAATGGATTTCAATAACTGGAAAACAGTGTAGCCCTGAAAGAGCAAACCAAGGTGTCCCCCCCCCCACCCGTTTGCATTCCTTCCTTAGTCCATTTTTTGATGTTAACTAACTTGAAGCCTTTTTTAGGCATAGAAATGAATTTGTGGTGTTAGACCCGTATGAAAGTGGGGTTTGAATCAAGGAAGGCTGCACAGTACTCCATAGAGGCACCGAAGGAGAAACGAACAACAACAACAAAAGTATATCTATAGTTTACACTGATGAAGTTCCACTGGGCATCCTCCCGTCTGAGACGCGTACCAGTGAGGTTGTCACATGAATCACTGTGGAATACGCTCAGAGCAGGCCTGGTTGTAAAGATCTGTGGCAGTTTTGGTTTTTTCCTCTCCTTGTCTCAAAGCCAGAAAACCACAGATGACAGGGAAGTTAATTAATAGCCAGACATTTCAGATTCCGCCAAGAACAGGGAACCCCTCAGGCCCACACCTGTCCTCACACTCAGCATAACATACTCCCGTTTTCAAAACCGTTAGAGAAGGATCGTCTACAGTTTGGTACTTTGTACTACCCTAGTTGTTGCAAACATCTGTATTAAGACAGTCTAGTAAATAATAGTGGACTGGTGCCCTCAGTGCACCCCTAAAAGGATAGTTTAAAGTCCTGATAACCCAGTGTCCCAGGGTGTGACCTTATCTGAAAGTAAAGGTCTTTACAGAAATGGTTAATTTTGAATGAGGCCACAAGGGTAGGCCATATTCCAGCATGAGGGTTTGTCCTTTAGAACAGTGAATACAGACAAAGAGGTGTTCACTGAGGAAGAACAACATGGTGTAAGACTGGAGGCCAACTGCCCTAGGTCACAAATGACCCAGACAACCTGGTGAGCTGAAGCTACCACGGCAAAGAAGGAGCCTTCCTTTACTGGTTTCAGAGGAGCTCAGCTCTCTGACACCTTGACTGCAAACTGTCAGCTAGGCAACTCATTGTACTAGATCTGAGCTACCTAATTGTTGCAGCCCTAGAAACCTAACAGAATAACCATTGTCCTGGGACTTACCACCACACTCTAGGATGAGGACAGAGAATGCTCTCACTTAACATTTGGAAAGCCCATGAACATCTTAAGATGCTAATAGGTATGGGTACCACCTGATTGAAATGAGATTTGCCCAAGATCACACAGGTAGTAAAAAGTTGAAATTTACATAAAAATCTATTTCAGTCTAGATTCTGATTTCTCTGTCTCTGTCTGTCTCTGTTTCTCTCTCTCTCTCTCCCTCTCTCTCTCTCTCTCTTTGTACATGAGTATATATTTGTATGTTTGTGTGTGTGTGTGAGAGAGAGAGAGAGAGAGAGAGAGAGAGAGAGAGAGAGAGAGAGAGAGACTGGTTTTTCTTTCAGAATCACTTAAGGTCAGAGTTACCTTCAAATATTCATATATCATCCAAAACCAACCATCTTCATTCAGAGGAAAGCCATTCCTGACCTTCACTGGCAACCTTACCTTTCATTTTCAGGGACATGACAGGGCTCTCAAACAATTTCTCTGACAAGAAAAGGTTGATAATATTCTTTGGACTCTTAGTGATTTGAAATTTATGACCTTTTTGACTTCTTCCCCCACTTCTCTCCCTGTCCTTCTGCCTCTCTCCGACACCCCCCAGATCAATGCCGTTTAATATGTGTAACAGAGTGAAAAATTTACATGGAGTCAATTTTCTGCTTCAGAAGAATTTCTTTTTAGAAAGCCAACCAATGCTTTTGTAATAGGACTAAATAAATCTGCACTGACCAGTGTAGATATCAGAGATACTGAAAGGGGGAGGGGGACTAGAATTTGCAATTCATAATATTGTCTGCAAAAATAATCCTACTAATGAGTGGAGGCTGCTTTTCTGAATACCAAGATAAGTGTCTATTTTATAAATAATCATTTCTATTTCCCAGTTCAAGTCCATTCCCTAATCCAAAAAAGCCAAGAGATAGGTTTAATTTATAACAGTCCTCTAGGTTGATGAAATTAAAAAGGAAATTTCAGGTTGACTAACAGTTACATTAAAATGATCAGCTGATTGGGTGTTTAGGAGATATAAACACTGAAGACGACACTGGGGACTCTCAGTCTATAGTCAGTTGTTAACCCCTAAGACATTTTTTTCATCTAGTAGTTTTCATCCTAATTTTGGATGTCACTTTGCACTCAGTGGGTTTCGGGTGTCTGTGATCCTAACCTGTGTCATGAAGTCAGGGCAGAAGATTCCCAGGCAGGAAGGGTCAGCACTGCCAAGTGCTTGAGAGATAAAGGGATGCACAAATTAGGATGAATTTTGCAATAGGTAAATTTAGATCATTCCTCCTATCAGCTCCCTGACCCTGTTGACCAAGGATCCAGATTTCAACTGAATGTTAAGGACAGAAAGAGCGAAGAACGGCATGTTGTGCTACTATGGGAGGATAAAGGATTTGTTTATTGAAATAAGCTTGACGAGAGGTTATAAAGGCTTTAAATCATTCGTATAGCCATGTAGTGGTGGTGTACCATTTCAATCCCAGCACTTGGGAGGCAGAAGTAGGTAGATCTCCATGAGTCTGAGGCCAGCCTGGTCTGTATAGTGAGTTCCAGAGCAGCCAAAGCTACTCTGGACAGAAAAACCCTGGCTCAAAAACAAATCTTGATTAGAGCTGGATCAGAGAGTTAGTTTGTGAAAACAGCCCTGAGACTGAGCAGGCAGTATCCAGCAGCTTAGACGCCAATGTGGTTTGGGTACAAAATGCTCTCCAAAGGCTCAGACAATAAAGACTTGTTCTCCAGCGCAATGTTAGAGGTGAGGTTTTGGGGAGGTGATTGGATCATGAAAGCCCTGATCTAATAAATGGATAATGGGTTAATGGTGTCATGGGATCAATCCATAACGGTGTCACCCATTAATGGGGGTTGATAACGCTGTGGAAGGCAGGCTTGGATGGGAGGAAATGAGTCAGTAGAGGCTTGTCTTTGAAGTGTATATTCTGTTCACAGCCTCTCCTTGCTGCTTCCTGAACTCCCTGAGATGAGCAGTCTCCTCTCTCTCACACTCCATTGGTCATGGTAATCTACCTCACCTCAGAGCCAAGGCAAGGGAGTCATCTGACCTTGGACTTAAGCCTGTGAAACTGTGTGACAAAATGAGCCATCTTTTTTATATCGTCTGCTCAGATATTTTGTTACAGGAAAGGACACAGACTAACACAATCCACAAATGTGACCGTGCTTCCCAGCGCTGTACAGCAGCTTCCTTGCAACTTAGAGGAGAAAGGGTTTATTTTGGCTCACAGCTGCAGAGAGGACAGAATCCACCGTGGTGAGGAAGACACACATGTGGAGCCAGCCTGGCAGTCAGGAATCCCCAGGCAGGAAGCAGGAAGAGGAAACAGGAAGTGGGGCTGGTCCATAAAACCTTAGTGCCTGCGCAGTGATGTACTTCCTCTGGCAAGGCTCCGCCTCCTGAAGGTTTCTTAACCTTCCTGAACTGTGCTATTAGCTGGGGGCATCAAATGTTCAAAGATATGATCTTGTAAGAGACATTTCATGTTTCAACTTCTATAGGTAGAGATTTTCAAGAACTGGTTTGTAGTCCACAGGTTGGGAAATGGCATCAACTGAGTCTTGAACAGTATATTGTGGTAGAGGAAAGTCGTTGTTGTTTCATTTCCATTTTAGTGTTACGCATTTTGAAAAGGTTAGGTTTGTGTTGACTTCAGTTACTTAAGTAAATGTGTACTAAGACCATCTCTATTTGAAATTCTTTAATTAAGGGTAGATCTCTATTTTGTCTGTTGAATATTCAGTCTCATCGTCCAGGGTAGCAGGATGAAGACTATGGCAAAGAGGAGTGGACAACAGAAGAATGAGCTGGGTATTTTTTCTGCACCTTTTCTTACTTTAAAAACAGACCAGGGTAGCTCATCTGGGTAACTGAACTGTGGCTTAGGAGTGGAAAGGAATGGGCATGGGCGTTCATCAGACCAGTTCATCTTTTAATGTGAGGAAATCACTTGATATTCTTTTCATAGTTAAGGAGTCATAGAAGAAGACTTAGAGGTTCTTTCCTGCTGTGGGTGTCCTCTGTGTGGGAAGATATGTCTCTGTACTGTGTATATATGTGTATGGGTATGGGAAAGGCACCTGCTTGGGTGTGCTCTGGTGGGTTACTTCTGGCTTGTGGTTCTCCAATGTCTAAATAGACAGGACAACTTCTAAACACAAGCCAAGGTGTTTGCTCATGGGAAACAAGAGATTTTATTATTATTTTTATTTCTTATGAATAATAAAGAACACAATACCAAAAGTTATTCCCATCATTCCTTATTTACCTTGTCTTTATAATTCTTGTATGCAACCTTTACTTTTGAAAATTAAAATTCTGGCCTCTGGGGAGTAAAGTAACTGAAAGTAATTTTTAAAAAGCCTTTGGATATTAACCACATTTCCAATTCAAACCTTAAAAATTCCTGGAATAATTTCCTTCAGCTTCTTCTTCCATTTATTTGAATTGTGTTCATTTTTGTAAGGAACACTTGAATTTATTTAACAAGTATGCTCCTGGAGTAGAAGTCAAACTATATTTAAAAGGCCGTTAGGATTTGCTGTTTAAATGGTTTCTTTTACATTTATCTTCTGATGAACTTATGTGGCCCTAACTTATCACTGAATACTTGGAATTTATTCTACTAGGTTTCTCCAAAGCGAGGCACACCAACTAATCATTGTATGTTTTCTTTTTATTGCTCTCATAAAATCTGGATCTATCAATTTCAATCTTTAAAACCTAAAATCTCATGCAAATAGCAATGTTACTATTAACAGGCATGAAAAGTATTTCTTTCTCTACAATATATTTTATATCCTCAATAATATATTTTACCTATAAATTCAGTGCATAATTAAATGGCCTCATTAAGTTTAACATGAAGGATCGAGTATCTATTTCGCCAACTGTATATCTACAAGTTGTGCCTAAGGATACTGATATATTTCTGGATGGCATGTATTCTCTGAACAAATATTTATGTAATGCCTACTATGCGCTAGACACTGAGAAATCCAAGGCACCTCCTTTCTGAACATATAGTTTATTAGGAGAAATGGACAGATATACACACATAAAAGTTGCATGATGTAAGACTAAACCAAATGAGACAAGGCTATAAAGTAACAGCTCCCAAATGATAGTATGTGTGGTAATTTTAAGCAGTTGACATAGACAACACTTCAATGCTTCTATTATGTATGCTTTAACCTCAATTTAGAAGGAATAGTACTAACTTTCCAATGTTGCAATGACCTAAAATTTCCTATAAATTTAAATGTACTTAAGTCAAAAATATAAGAATTCATTTCAAGAAATCATTAAAGATTTTAAAAAGGAACAGAAGTAAGTGGATATGGAAAAATTGGGAAGGATGTGTCAATCATGAGCTATCAGAGATCTAGAATGAAGCAGCATTGATGTGGTCCAGTTGTTAGAATAAGGGGAGGTTCTGGTAGCATAGAAAGTCAGGGTAGGCTCTGTGGAGAATGAAGAGGAAGAGAAAACTGTCCTCAGAACATTTCTTACCAGGTATAAGGGAGGAGTTTAGAGAGCTACGTGTGTAGGGAGAGCAAGACGGTTCAGGGAGTCAGTGTTTTACTGAGAGGTCTGGGATCTTTCTGCTGTGTGGCAGGAAGTCCTTGCTGTCCTTGGGCCAGCATTCCTGAAGGATGTGCAAGGAAGGTTCTGAAAAGTCCTCAGGGTCACATGTGCGCCTCTGAGCGTGAGAGTTACTCCTGAGGCTTGACTGTCTGGTGGTGGGAGTGGGGGTGGGGCTGTCTCTTTATCACTGACTGTGATCTGGAACAACTTATGCCCTAAAAAGGCCAAGCAGCAAGAACACAACACTGAGTAAGGGGATCTTTAGGTGTGAGTATGTGGGACACGTCTGCTGCAAGACATCAAGATATAGTTGGCTAAGCAAATCAATAATTTTCTGTCAACAGTTTGCTTAGGGCTTGGCTTCTTTAAATTCCTAGGTTGAACATATAAAACAATTATAATAATCTGTTATTATTAGATTCGTGGCAATGTGTGTTGGCTTGGTTTTGTGTGTGTGCATGTACACACATGCACACACATGTTTCTACAAGCATACCTGTGTGTTCCGGTGCACTTATGTATGTGGATGTGGAGGCCAGACTTCAGCTGTGGTGTCTTCTGCAGTCAATCTCCGGGTTACTTTATGAGACAGTCTCTCACTGAACCTAGAGCTCTCCATTTTGGCTAGTCTGACTGACCAGCCAGTCCAGAGGGTCTACCTGTCTTCACTCTACCCACTGGCATTGGGATTATTGACATGCTAGGCTTTTAATGGCTTTTATGTGGGCCCTGGAGAGCTGACATCAGAACCTCATGTTTGTTCAGTAAACACTTTACCCACCCGGCCATCTTCCTAGGCTCCCTGGAGCTGTTGGTTTTAGACAATTGTGACTGGGACAAGTCTCAAGTTCTCTTTTACGTAAAATGTCTTAATTTTCTCATGTGGTTTACTATAAGAGAGCCTAGGTATTTTCAAGAATCTTGGAGTACTCCTAAGTTTATTCTGAGGTATGTTTAAATTCAATTTGGGCTTTTAAAAACTGAATATGAAACATCTTGGAAATATAACAAAATTTAATTTGGAGAAAATATTCATACATAAAAAAATCAATTTTCTTACTCATCTTGAATTTCCTTATTCAGCATAAGTTTCAAAATACCATTGTTAGCCAGGCAGTAGGGGCATACACCTTTAATTCCAGCACTTGGAAGGCAGAGGCAGGTGGATTTCTCTGAGTTTGATAACAGCTTTGTCTACAGAGCTAGTTCCAGGACAGCCAAAGGTATAGGAAGAAATCGTGTCTCAAAGAACCACCCCTCCCTGCCACCTCCACTCTCACTGCCAGATGCTACGGTTAGCTTCTTAGTGACTCAGTGGTATCAGCTGAGGAACTGTTTTCAAATTGTCTTCTGCCCTCTAGGCCCCGTGAGAACAATGACTGGGCCCCATCGCTCCTTCAATTAGAAGGACTGATTTAATTTATCGCTTGCATCTGTCCTCTGCTGATTCTTTTACCTTTAAAATAAAGATGAAAAGGGTAATATAAACTCCAAGACACAGGATACTTCCTTAGGTGACCCAGAATTTGAAACAGTAATGACAGTGTTTGCTTTTCACACCTGCTGTGGTGCTGATAACCCCTTGGTGACAGATATATTGATAAGTTCATCATTGTCTATACTGGGCTTAAAGCTTAAACGCACAGAAAAATAAAAGAGCACAGCCATTCCTCAGTTTCTCTGTTGAAAGCATAATAGAATCATTTTGTGAGCATAAACATTGACCAGCATTCTCTGTACCTAAAATTTTGAAGGTGTTAAAATCTAGAGCAATAAAATGCATATCTAATCTTCTCACTAATAGTTAAACTCTATTCCTTTTCACCTAAAATCCAACTCTCTGCATGATTTGACTTTTGAATAGTTATTTAATTCACAGGTCAAATTTAATACAGTCTCCTAACGTCATGTTCACCTCAAATCTTGTCTGTTTCACAGAGAACTCCACTGTTCCCCAAGTTGTTAGAAATGTAATCATTTTCTCACTGATCAAATTAGTCACATCTAGTATTTGGTTCAGGCACAAAATATACAGTCAGCAGTCCACACCCACAGCTCGGCTTGATAAGTAGAGAACTCCTACCATCTCACCAGCAACTGCTGCTACAATCCCAAAGACCACAGAATATTCACATCTTAAAATCTCATATTCAATGGTGCTGGCACATTACCCATTTCTCTGCTTCTGTTCAACTCCATAACTACAGCATGGTCATGATGCAACCCATTGCCGCGTCTGGATTCCTGGCATAGTCTTCTATGCATCCCTAACAATTCAGTGAACGCCCTGTAACTCTTCTCCATAGGGTTACCAAAAAGGGCTTTAGCAAGTGAAAATCAGACCAGGTCCCCATCCTCTTGTTGCATCTAAATTCTTGGTCCTGGTTTCCAAGGCTCTCCGGGGTGGGGCTGTCTGGCTTTGTGAGTCTTTTCCTATTCTTTCAGTCACGTGGAGAATGATCTTCCTGAAACATGCCAAGCTCATCTCTTCCCCTTGGATACTCCCAGCCCTTTGACAAGCTTCTTTTTAAGGTTAACGGAGGGAGAAATGGGTTTTACCATGGCGTCTTTACACCTATGGCTTATATCTCATTCCCTCCAAGACAAGCCTCTGCTTGCCACTCAGCACCACTTCTATGAGGAAACCACCCCTGAGCTAGTCCCAGTCTGTCAAGTCACTCTTTCCCCATAGCAGAAAATTATTTCATTTGTTGTTGGTGTGTTTTCCTTCCCCACCTCCTGGCATGGCATAAGGCACCGGAGGACAGCAGCACCCCCTAACAGGAGCCTTTCATTCTTCACACCCAGCACAGGACTCGGAATGAATAAGGAGTCGGTACACCACAATCAGTCACGAAACACGCTCACGAATCAGATTTAAAGTAGAGAGGGATGGACGCAGCTGATGAGGGTTTGTTTGTCTCGTGATGACGTCACGACGTGATAACGTCTTGATGCCGCACGTCTAGCCTCCATCAAGGTACTTTACCAAACCCTGCTGGTCCTTGCAAGTAAGTGAGGTTGAAAAGCATGCTACAGTACTTTACATAGTGTGGAATGCTTTCTAAACTCACTGGAGAAAGAAAAACTCCTCAGAGAGTGGGAAGTCAGCAGTATATGGGTCATCAATAACGTGTTTTGAAATGATTCTTTGTTTTCTTTTTTCAGAAAAGCTGGTTTCAGGATCACAACTTGGTTTGAGGTATAATTCTCTTCCAGACAAAATGGTTTGAAAATCACATTGTGCACATAATAGAATTTCCATTCTCCGTGAGCAAGGCTACCTACCCATGGTTTGCTGCGTTTGTTTTGCTGTTGTTTATAGGGTTAAACAATTACTTCTACTGAATTGATACTGTTTGGTTCCATGAAAAGAAACACGGTTGAATTCAAAAGTCCTAATACTTGGAGATCAGATACCATTGAAAAAGGATTAAGTGTGCCATTGTTCTTACTCCTCAATCCCCCTTTTCTTGAAAGAAACAGTGTGTTCTATATACAGTATTGGGTTTTCAATTAAGGTAGAAATATTCATAGATTTGTGTCATCACGTACTAGGAAAAATAGGTCAAGTTTGAGACATATTATCAAATACTTGGAATTCTAAGATAGATCTATGCATGAGTAGGAGGCCAGAAAATGTAACAGCACCTCAGGCCCTTTAGGGACTCATCGAATCAGAATCCACAGATCAACAAAATTCAAGTGAGTTCCAGACACAGTAGCGGAGTATCATCTTAGTATAAGAACAGGAACAATAATGGGTCAGAGGTTGACTGGGATAGCAACTCCATCTCTCACTTGATGCCCTGTCTTTCTGCTGGAGGTAGGCTCAACAAGTTCCCTCTCCCCACTGTAGGACATTTCATCTAGGGTACCCCTCTTTGAGTCCTGAGAGTCTCTCACTTCCCAGGTCTCTGATACATTCTGGATGGTCCTCTCAACCCCCTTCCTCCCAAGGTCACCTGTTTCCATTCTTTCTGCTGGCCCTCAGGGCTTTAGCCCTTTTCCCCCACCCAATACCAGATCATGTTCCCCTCCCCCCCAACCCCATCCCCTTTCTCTCCCCTGTCTCTCCCTCACCTGTTGTGTGGTTGCTTTCTTCGTCCTCCCAAGGGGAACTGAGGAGTCCTTACTTGGGTCCTTCAACTTGTTGACCCTTTTGAGTTCTGTGGACTGTATCTTGGGTATTTTGTACTTTTTGTTGCTAATATCCACTTATTAGTGAAAACATACCATGCATGTACTTTTGGGTCTGATTTACCTCACTCAGGATGATATTTTCTAGTTCCATCCATTTGCCTGCAAAACTCAGGATGTCCTTGTTCTTAATAGCTGAGTAGTACTCCATTGTGTAAGTAAACCACATTTTCTGTATCCATTCTTCTGTCATGGGACATCTGGGTTGATTCCAGCTGCTGGCTCTCACAAATAAGGCCGATATGAACATGGTGGAGCACATGCTCTTGTGGCACGGTGGGGCATCTTTTGGGTATATTCCCAAGAGTGGTTGGTCTTTGGGTAGGTCTATTTCCAATTTTCTAAGGAGCCTCCAAATTGATTTTCAGAGTGGTTGTACCAGTTCGAAATCCCACCAGCAGTGGAGAGGTGTTCCTCCCTCTCCACATCTTTGCAACATGTGTTGTCACCTGAGGTTTGGATTTTAGCCATTCTGACTGGTGTGAGGTGGAAGGAATCTCAGGGTCATTTTGATTTGCATTTCTCTGATCACTAAGGACTTTGAGTATTTCTTTAGGTGTTTCTCAGCCATTCAAGATTCCTCTATTGAGAATTCTCAGTTTAGTTTTATACCCCATTTTTTGATTGGGTTGTTTGTTTTTTTTTTGCAGTTAGCTTCTTGAGTTCTTTATATATTTTGGATATTAGCCCTCTATCGGATGTGGGGTTAGTGAAGATTTTTTCCTAATCTGTAGGTTGCCTATTTGTCTTATTGACTATGTCCTTTGCCTTACAGAAGTTTTCCAGTTTCATGAGGTCCATTTATCAATTCTTGATCTTAGAGTGTGGGCCATTAGAGTTCTATTTAGGAAATTTTCTCTATGCCAATGAGTTCAAGGCCTTTTCCCACTTTCTCTTCTATTAGATTGAGTATATCTGGTTTTATGTTGAGGTCCTTGATCCACTTGGACTTGAACATGGTGACAAATATGGGTCTATTTTCATTTTTCTACATACAGCTAATTAGACCAGCACCATTTATTGAAGATGTTTTCTTTTGTCCATTGTATATTTTTGGCTTCTTTGTCAAAGATCAAGTGTGCATAAGTGTGTGGTTTTATTTCTGGGTCTTCACTTCTATTCCATTGATCAACCTGCCTGTCTCTGTACCAATCTCATGTATCACTGTTGCTCTGTAGTAGAGCTTGAGGTCAGGGATGGTGATTTCCCCCAGCCATTATTTTATTGTTAAGAATTGTTATGCAGTTCCTTCACTTGTTTATGTTTTCCTGTATTTCTTTAAGGGATTTTTATTTGTTTCCTCTTTAAGGGCTTCTACCTGTTTACCTTTGTTTTCCTGTATTTCTTTCAGTGAGTTATTTCCTTAAAGGACGTTATTATCTTTTTTGAGATAGGATTTTAGGTCAGCTTCCTGATTTTCAGGTGTTTTGGTGTATTCAGGGCTTGCTGTGGTGGGATAATTGGGTTCTGATAATGACCACATATATTCTGTTGCTTATGGGCTTGTGCTTGCCTCTCACCATCTGGTTATCTCTAGTGTTTGCTGGTCTGAGTGACTCTGTCTGGAGTCAACCTCTTTTGTCCCTGGGTTGCAACAGGTCTCCTGGTAGGCCTGCGGCCCTGGCTATAGCAGACCTCCTGTGGGGCCTTCCACCTGGAGGGTCTTCACAGGGTCAGAGAAGCTGCTGATTTGTTGCCCTGGCTGCAGTAGATCTCCTGGGAGGCCTTCAGACTGTTGTCCTGTGTGAAGCTGTTCTCTGGGAGAAGGGGAAGGTCAAAGAACTGTGGTTTCTGTTTCCTTGAGTGCAGCCACACTCCAGAGAGGCTTTTCAGTCTTTTGGGTCAGTTGCCCTTCATGCCACAGAGTCCCTGAGAGGTCTTCAGACTGTGATGTCTGTTGTCCAGATGCCCTGTGTAGCAGTCTCCATGCTGTCCTCTTTTATCATTGAAGATGGAGGCTGATGCACAAAGATGTTGTTCAAATCTGGACTAACTCTGAGTTGAATCTCCCAGCCTTGCTGCTGCTTTATTTAATACCAGTCTATGACTGTAATGCTTCCCAAGTCTTGTATATTGCGTGACTTTTGAAATTAAGCGAATCTGAAAGGAACCATCTCATGGGATGTTTTAAGGAGAACACTTGCTGACTGTAAGAATGATGCAGATGGGTAACTGTTGAGTGACTGTAGAATTTAATTGTAAGTAGCTTTCCTTTTACCTATTGGCTGATACAGTAGCTATAAAATGAACCTGGAGACATTTTGTATGCCTAAGAACACATGGGAATCTGTAGGACCCAAGATTTCAGAGAGAATGTGAGAGAGCATTATAGATTCAAGATAATTTACTGTCACCAGTAATGCCTTTAGCAAATGAAGAGCGTGAAAGCCTGCGATGAAGTCCCCATTTAGAAAGCTTCCATGCAGGCACATTTACAGGTTGACGTCCAATTACATGGGTGCACTTGCCCATTTTGTACTTCAAATGTCCCTGGCATTATTAGATTTTACAGCCAGTTCTCTGAAAAATAACTTGAGGGTTGACTTGTGTGTCAGTGTTCTCTACAGAAGGTTTCTGAAAACCTGAGCTCTTGTCCTTCCTGTCTGGAACTTCCATGGGAACTGGAGGGATTTGTACTCACTTCCTGTTCCAAAAGTGCTCCACTAATAATCATTTCCTTCAAGGTGATGAGAGCACACTCTTTTTTTTTTTTCTTTTATTTTTTTTTATTTTTTTTTTTTTTATTAACTTGAGTATTTCTTATATACATTTCGAGTGTTATTCCCTTTCCCGGTTTCCGGGCAAACATCCCCCTCCCCCCTCCCCTTCCTTATGGGTGTTCCCCTCCCAACCCTCCCCCCATTGCCGCCCTCCCCCCATAGACTAGTTCACTGGGGGTTCAGTCTTAGCAGGACCCAGGGCTTCCCCTTCCACTGGTGCTCTTACTAGGATATTCATTGCTACCTATGGGGTCAGAGTCCAGGGTCAGTCCATGTATAGTCTTTAGGTAGTGGCTTAGTCCCTGGAAGCTCTGGTTGCTTGGCATTGTTGTACTTTTGGGGTCTCGAGCCCCTTCAAGCTCTTCCAGTTCTTTCTCTGATTCCTTCAATAGGGGACCTATTCTCAGTTCAGTGGTTTGCTGCTGGCATTCGCCTCTATATTTGCTGTATTCTGGAGAGCACACTCTTGACAATGAGAAGTTGGGATAGGAGATAACAAGTGGGGACTGGAATCACATAATCATGTAAACATAATGAAGAAATGTTTGAAATATGTTCAACATTACTGAAAATAACCAACTTCTAATTTTCCTAGTATCAGTCCTTTAATTTTCTCAGCTTGGAGAGAAAAAATATTCAAAAGAATATCTTACTTATGGTACATAAACCTTGTTTCCACCTCTTTCTAGTTCTTCCATAGAGTCCCCAAGCTCCACCCACTGTTTGGCTGTGGGTGTCTGCATCTGTCTGAGTCAGTTGGTGGGTGAAGCCTCTCAGAAGACAGCCATGCTAGACTCCTATCTGCAAGCCTAACAGAGTATCATTAGTAGTGACAGGAATTGATGCTTGTCCATGGGATGGGTCTCAAGTTGGGCTGGCTATTGGTAAGGGATAGGAACTCTGTAAGAAGACCAAAAGACTCAACTAACCTGGACCCTTGGGGCTCTCAGAGTCTGAACCATCAACCAAAGAACACACACAGGCTGGAGCTAGGCCTCCCCGCACATATGTAGCAGATGTGCAGCTTGTCTTCATGTCATTTGAACAACTGGAGCAGGGTCTATCCCAAAATCTGTTGTCTGTACATGGAATATGTTCTTCTAGCTGGGCTGCCTTGTATGGCCTCAGTGGGAGAGGAAGTACCTAGCCTCACAGGGACTTGAAGTGCCAGGGTGAGGGGATACACAGAGGGGCCCCCACTCACTCAGAGGAGAAGAAGAGAGGTTATGGAGGGAAGTATCGTGGGGAGGGGTGTAAATGGGAGTGGGGTAGTGAGTAGGATGTGAATAAGTAAAAATAAATAAACAAATAAACAAATAAATGAAAAATAAAGTGACAAATGGAACTGCCATGTGAGCCATCAATCATCCCTCTTGGCGGGCTCATATCCGGAAGAGCTGAAAGGAAGGTCTTAGGATCATCATACACAACAACAAAGCATAAGAGTAAACAAATAATCAACAATGGATGCAGGTAAAACATGCTATGTACCTAGAATGGAATGCTTCTCAGCCTTCAGGGAGAAGGAAATTCAACCACACCCATGAGGACATTGTGCTAAGTAAAACAAGCCAGCCACAAAAAGACAAACACTCTTCAGGATCCATTTGTGCTACCCAACACTATAAATTTTATGCCTAAAATGTCCAATGGAGGGACAGGGAGAAATGTTTGGAAGTTCTAGATAAAGAAATACCTAATGAAGGCACATGCCTGTAATCCCAGCACTCATGAGCCCGAGGCAGGAGGATTGGAAGTTTGAAGCTGTCCTGAACTACATAGCCAATTCCAGCCCAGCCTGAACTACACAACAAGACCTCCCACAATAGCAACAACAACACAAAATTCTCTGGATACCCTGCTCCAGGAGTACTAACAGTACTATCTTAGGGGTTCCATTGCTGTGAAGAAACACCATAACCAAGGCAACTCTTATAAGGACAACATTTAATCAGGGCTGGCTTACAGGTTCAGAGGTTCAGTCCATTATCATCAAGGTGGGAAACATGGCAGTGTCCAGGCAGGCATGGTGCTGGAGGAGCTGAGAGTTCTACATCTTCTTCCAAAGGCAACCAGGAAAAGACTGTCTTCCAGGCAACTAGCAGGAGGGCCTCAAAACCCACTCCCACAGTGACACATTTCTTCCAACAAAGCCACACCTCCTAATAGTGCCACTCCCTAGGCCAAACCTATTCAAACAACTATAAATACCAACTACCTTTTTCATTAGAGTGGACATTCGACGTTTCTTATGTACTAGACCTTGTCCTTTCAAAAAACCACAGCAGTAAGGGGGGCGGCAGACAGGGGGAGCCACTGTTGTAATCAAGTCAAATACAGTAATCCTAGAACCTCACTGGCCGAACTGACAGTGCGATCACTTTATGGGGAGAAGGAAATGTGTGGTGGGATTGTTTCTAAAGGACCATGTTCAGGTTGAGCACACATCATGATTCAGGGAATTTGATGTTGGGACGGGGGTTAGTCCAGATCTCTACATTTGAGGCGGTCATTCAAGGGAAATACTGTCACACTGCTATCGAAGTCTTGCATCAGGAAATGGGGGTAGATAAGAGAGGCAAAGGAAGGAAAAGCGGGTTGGGGATTAGAAATTTTAATGGTGGGAGGCTCCTCAGTAACGTCAGAACTAAGTGTGGGCGTGCCCCTGGTGGGATCTAGCTTGCCTCTTACTGGTGGGAAGTTAACCAGGCTGCTTGTCATCTTCAAGGCACAGATTCCCAGTCAGTCAAAACCAGGTCATGACCACACCTAAGTCAGAAGACAGCCATCAGGGTTAAAGGAGATCCATTCAATACGCCTAGTGCTGTATTTGGGTTGGGTAAATCCCAGCCTGAAAGGTGAGGAGGGAGCTGGGAGAGAAAATAACAAGTTCAGCCTTCTCCCTCCCTGACATCACTTTTTGTTGCACTAATATTTTATGTAGATCAATTTGCCTGACATATGAACTCTTAAATCTTAGATTTGATTTAACTAAGAAATGCACAACCCTGAAACTAAGTTGTGTTTTCTAACATGCTCACTGTGGAACACCGTGATGTTTAGGATCCTCAAAATGCAGGCTGTAAACCATGTCCTTCTTAGACATTGACAGCACACACTCATCTGAGCAATGGCTATAACTCCTTCCCAAGTGATTCCCATACTTACTTAATGGGACTCTTATCCCGTGATGACTATTAATCCAACGCAGGATGCATTCCAGCTAAACTTCCTTGATGACTATTATTTGCAAAGAGAGCTGCTCATGTTAAAAACGAGGCTTTAAATGCTGTGCCAGAACGTTTGTTTTTCAGCTCAATTTGATAATAGCACTGGCTGGGGCACAGCGGACTCATAGGAAGTCAAACTACGACAAATAGGACTCATGTCCTTCATCCCAGCAGCTGCTGCAAGCCTACCTTCCTTAATAGGCTTTTTGGGAATAAATAAAACAGCAGAACCTCCCAGGACCCTGTTTTCTCCTGATTATATTTTCATTGACTTTCCCAACAGAATTCTAACATGATCAGAGTTGCCATTTGGCCCAAATGTCATTGAAGAAACATATAAATGATTAGACTTAATTCAGATACTTAGTCAGAAGAAAACACCAAATCTGAGAACATACCCTTTAAAAAATTAAAATCTAGTATTAATGTGTAGGTATGCACACAGGTGGAGGTCAGAAGACAACGTTGTGCAGTTGGCTCCCTCCTTCTGCCTTTATGTGAGTTCTTGGGATCAAACTCAGGCCGATGGGCTTGCATGGCAAGACCATCTACTCACGGAACCGTCTTGACAGTCCCAGTATACTATTAATATTTACAAAAGTATGGAAAAGATGATACTTTTTCATAAATTAAAATTTTTAAATATCTTTATTTTATGTTCATGAGGGATTTTTTGTGTTGTTTTGATTTGTTGTTGTTTTAACCTGCGTGTTTGTCTACATACCATGGGCATGCCTGGCGTCCATGGAAGTGAGAAGAGGTTGTCAGATTCTCCTGGGGCTAGAGTTGGGGATGATGGTGAGCTACCATGTGGGTATAGGGAACTGAACCCAGCTCTTCTGTAGACACAACAGATGCTCTTAACCCCTGAGCTAACTCTCTAGTCCCTTTAATAAAACCTTTTAACAGTTTGTTTGTGGGGGAGAATTCAGAACACTACCCACAAGCTATGATGGCTGACATTTCTAAATATTTTTAAAGTATGGATTCTTCCCCTTTTTCATAATTTTTTGAAAGAGAAGACTAAGACTAATTAAGACTAAATTGCCATGGTTTACCCAGGTTTACCTTCTGTTAACAGTAAGTCCCAAGTTCTAGGTAGCACCTAGATTCCAGGAGAGTTTCCCACTGAATGGATTTGGTTGGTTGTGTTCCTATGGCTAACTCATCCCTCAGTCCTCTTTTCATGAAACTGGAGGTTGGATCTAGTGTCTTGGTTAAATCAAGGTCAACCTTCTTTTGCTCACCACTCCCTTCTTCCATGGCCCCTCCTTCACTCTCTTGTCTTCCTCCCTTCCTAACACCTTGCTGTATTGTTTGTCTCATTGAATGTTTCTGCTAGGAAGTACATTGTCTGATGGTTTCTCCCTTCGTGATATTAACAAGTCTTTGATAAACAACTGATTAGCAAGACGTCTTAGCAATCTGTTCCCACCTCAGATTTCTTTTCCTGATGCATATGTTCCTGGCTGTAAGCTGCATTCCCATGTTAAGGCTGGCATAACAAAATACCACAGACTGGATGGCTTCAGCAACAGAAATGGGACTTCCTTGCAGTACCAGAGAGTTAAGAGCCAGAGATCTAGGTGTGAGGAAGGCAATTGCTTTTTTTTTTTTCTTTTTTTTCGGAGCTGGGGACCGAACCCAGGGCCTTGCGCTTCCTAGGTAAGCGCTCTACCACTGAGCTAAATCCCCAGCCCCGGCAATTGCTTTTAAGGTCAGTTTCCTGGGTTCACTGTTTCTCACACCTTAGCCATTCTCCCTCTGTGCCTGTCCACATCTGATCACTTCCTCCTCTATAGACACTACTCTAATGGACCAGAGTCCATTAGACTCCATTCACATTAATCACCTCTGTAAGGTGCTAGGGACTAGAATCTCAACAAAGGAATTGGAGGGCACAATTCTACTCACAATATATACATAACAGACACTCCCACCCACTATCCTCCTCACCACCATGGGTTTCAGTCTTAGCCTGGGTCTTGGATGAGAGAACGATGTCTGGTTCAAGCTGACTGGTAGATCTCATCTTATTGGTACAAAATTAGTATGAAGAGCTGTTCCCACCAGGCCAATGACGTGGGAGAGAAAGTTGCTGGGAAGCCATAGAGAGGGATTTTTCTTCATGGATTGAAAGGATTACAGAAGAAACACAGCAGCTTCTGCTGGGATAAGGAACGCAAGCCAAGCCACTGGTTAATACACTAGAAAGCTGTTAAGGTGATCAGAGCTGTGGAAGGATGGAAGTCACATCCAAGGAAAAGAAATGCAGGATTTGTTAACTAGCCAACCCTGCCTCCTTACTGCAGAATCTCCACCTGCAATGAGAAGTCTTTCTTTTCTCAAAAGCCTCCTTTGCCTCAGGTTTCTGAAGATGTTCTTGGAGGTGTCCACATGTCCCCTGTCTTGGTGACTAGTTCAACAGCTCTGAAGGCCCCTCCTCTGGCCTCGCTTTCTTCTCCCCCTTCCCTTGCTTTTCTTTCCTTTTCCATTCTACCTGTCTTGCCTGTCTCATCTGAAACATACTTTTTGTGTTTTTCTTGCAGTATATTTTCCCTGGTTGTATATCCTCTTCAGAAGGTAAAATCTATACACGCTTCTTAGAAGCACCCTTTCCGTTGGGTGGCAGGCAAATCTACTTTCTGTCTGGCCTCCATAGGCTCTTTTCTGCTCCTTAAGCAAAGTCAAAGAGTTCCTCTTCCCTGTCCCACTGAAAAACGAGAAGGCAGCGTTAGATTATGATAGGAGGAACATTTCACAAGAAAAGGGCCACACCTTTCTAATAAAACTTTCAGTCTGTTATTTTATTTGTGTTTAACCTGCGGCTTGTCTATCTAGAGTCCCTTGGGCTTGACAATTACCAGGTAGTGCATTCAAGGTAGGGTGACCATATAACTAATCACCCAAAGGCAACTGAGAGGGGATGGATAAGTTAACAGACTTATCTATCAAGAGAGACCTAGCATCAAATGGTGCTAAACTAGCTATCTAACTAGGGTGCTGTAAACACAGCCCAGCATTCCAGTATAGAAATGTGCAAAGAAAAAAAAACCTTGTAAACATTTAACACAATTCCATAGCATCTGAAATCCAGAAAATGGCAACACCCAAGGATATAAAAGAGACACTTACAGCATTAAAAATGTAATTAAAATATTAAATTTCACATCCTTGGAAATAAACCAACACGTTTCAAATCCAAGCATTGTTTAAATATTCACCTTCTATGGCCGAACATCTGTGATGGGGAAAGTACAGAAACTTGCCCTTCTCAGAACTCTTTCTATTAGAGGCAGGGAGGAGTGATTAGGAGAAAGTTACAGACTGCTTTGTGCTTTGTCTAATCTCGACCCAGGGCTCAAGGTGGCTTTCTGTCCATGATTCCAAACTATGGAAATAGAGTGATAGGTTTCCCTAAAACCCAATTGTGAGATAGATTTGATGTCACCGACAGACTATGAAATGTACAGGTTGTGATCCTGGCACTGTCATACAAATACTGAGCTATATCCATCCAAGCTCAAAACAGAGCATATGTGCAGAAACATTAGCAACATATTCTAGGAGAACAAGGGAAAGGATATGGAAGAGCACTCTTCACCATGGACCAAGACTCCCCAATGTTGTTCCGACTTCAGTCAGCTCGTGAAATAGGCATTTTCGTCCTGTGTAGGTGCCTCACCCCTCCCTCTAGTTCTCTATGGCAATGGACTAAGATAAGTATACAGATGTCTCTCTGAGAAGACTGGGCATCCCAAGTGTCAGGAGAAAATTAAACAAAATTATGTGCAGAGTAGATGAAGTATATTGAGTGGTAGGTGTATCATGTTCCAACACACAGAATGGAGAAGATTGATAGATTTGTTTTCTGAATAGAATATCCAGTCTCTTGGGAATTTTTCTCTTTCTGGAGCCTCCTTGAGATGAGAGAAAGGGGCTGAGATCTGTATTGCACCTCGTTGGCTGATATTGTCATTAACATCACATGTTTGAGGGCCAGGATTCCAACAAGGTTGTCTGTTCCTTATTCTCAAGCTGACTTCACCAGTCCCTGAGAAACTGACCCCCAGTAGATCTTCTACCAACTGCCCCTTTCCCCAAGGATCATGGGATGTGGCTTCAGGTTGGTAGAGAAAAAGTAAGGGCTCTGCTTGAGTGGGAAGGAATAGAGACACAGGGAAACTCTTGAGTCTGTGACTCCCATGCCAAACCTGTAAATAGTTCAACTTTGAACTAAAATGCCAGCGAGAAGTGGTCAATATTCTCTTGAAAAGCAAGAACATTCTTGTGGGTGATTCCATGCTTCTAGTAAGACAGTAACATCATGATTCAGAATGATGTTCACCATACATCAACTACTGTAAGCCTATTCAAACTTGTAGATTATTTCAGTGACTTCCAACACAGCGACTCCTGATCTTTAGTTGTTAAGAATCCAGGGTTGATTTTAAGAGTTGGGCTGTGGCTAGATGGTTGGTTAGATGTGGGGTCCATAAATGACTTAAAACTACTCGTGAGGTAGCATGGTTAGCCAGGAAAGCTCGTGGAGAGCATGTACCTCTAATGATTAAAAAGTGAGAAACAGATCATTATCCATTTAATAATAAAGATATTTAGAGCTAGGTGGTGAAGATGGGAGATAAAGAAGTCAAACTGTCAGCTAGACAGAGGGAAGAAGACTGATAAATCTATTATTGGCCACAGTTAATAAAAATGGACTAGCATCTTAAAAGTTGTTGGAAAGTAGATTTTAAGTGTACTCACCAAAGAAGGTGATAAGTATGGGGTCTATTATGCATATTAACGTCTACATATTCTAAACAAACTACTGTACATGATGAATACATATAACTTCCATTTATTACTAAGAACATTAATAACAGCACAAAATTAGGGACAGGGGACTGGTGAGAGGGCTTAGTAGGGGAACGTGCTTGTCACGAAGTCCGATGGCTTGAGTTTGATTGCCTGGAGTCATGTGATGGAAGGGGAGATCAGACTCCTACAGTTTGTCCCTTTTACTTCTGCACATGGTCTATGCATGCTCACTAATTTAAAAAAGTAACTTTAAAAGTTAAAAAATCATCAGACACAGATTTTATAGTATATGAAAAGAAAGGTAATTTTGATGGTGAAAAATGTGGGCATCAGTGGACTGGCTTGTGAAGGAAAATGAGTCCCGGATATGAGAGGCCATTGTGGCTAGGCATCCCCAGTGTGGGATTTCCTGAATGTGGAAGTTCTGGGATTTTTCAGCGGAAGTTCAGAGAGAAGTTGAGGGGCCAGGGTGCCTCCCTTATCCTAAAGACCCAGATGGCTTCCAGATTCTCTTTGGGATTTGCACCATGCTAATCTGAGGGGCCAGCACTTTGGATTTTGTTCTGAGCTCTCAAAATGACTCCAGCCCTTGCATTAGTTGACAACTCCCTCTAGATACTCTGTCTCTAGCTACATCACTGGCTCCTTCACAGTACAGCTAGGATGTTCCCTGTAAATACTTGTGGGCTAGTCACACCGTCCTTTCTATTCCTTTATTTTACTTGCAGAGAAAGGGGGTTATGCCTCATAATTTGGTCATTATTCATTTTTTTCTTTTTACTGGTTTTTTGGTCTACTTTTGACCTAGGATTTCCCTGAATGGATATTAAGATCCATACAAGGCTATAGCTTTTACATATATTTACTTATATTTAATCTGTGTGTCACTGGATATTGAGGTGGCCATTGATTGTGCTTTGCAGTTGCTACCACATGCTTGACTGAGGTCCTCTTCACTTCATAAGCATGAGTGTGTTGTCTACTGCCCACACTGATTGCACTTGGGAAATTAAATCACTATCTTCACAAATATACCAGAAAAGTTACCTTTAAGAACACTGGTCATTTTATGACTAACAGCACAAATGTATAATGATACTGGGCAATAGGTGTTGAATTGTTCATAATGAATTGATCAATTTAAGAATAAGTTTTAAAATGAGCAGTGAGAAACCTAAAATGTATTAACTGCAAAACCACCACAGAGACACTGACAAAGTGAGCTGCCTACAGTTAGTCCATCAAACTTGTAAGAAGAGAGGCTTCCCTGTCTGGGACTATGCTTCATTTGTTATACTCGTGTTTATCTTAGAGCTCCAGGTTAGTAAGTAAATAATCCGTGCAGACGTAGGGTAGTTACCACAATAGCAAATAGCAAAGCTATCTATTTATAAATCCAAGTGTTGCCTTTGGATTCCTGACTGAAAGGAAAGCAACACCGAGTTCTATGTGGAGAGCCTTGTGAGAGACTAGGCGGATGGCTTTATTAAGTATTACTACTAAATGGAATTTATTCAGTTAAGAGTTAACTCTTTCTCTACCTCCCCATGCTTACCTACAGACAGCCCCAGAGTAACTTAACTGAGACTAAACAGAGAGAAGCTCAGTAGAAATCCAGCATCGCTATATTCAAAGTCAGGAAAGGGAGACACATGTAAGGTTTGAGCAGTTCTTAGAAACAGATGCCTTCTTTAAAGACACGGTTCTTTAGAGCAGTGTGTAGCAGTCATCCTTTCTCAGGGTGAAGCATTTATTAAGCATGCCCTAACTCACAGCATCTAATTGTGTTCCTGGGCATTTTGTCTAGTGATGGAGATTTTCAACTAATTAAAAAGTGATCTCTTCAAATGTGGTTTTCAGGCTTCAGAGAGTGAATGCTCCTGTGGGGGGCGAGAATCAAAAAGCCAGAAATGGAGCTGAGATTCTACGGGATTGCTTTCCGCTCTTGTGGAGATGGAGGCAGTGAAGGGGCAGGTGACAGGAGGGATGAGAGACCCAAGTGGGAGGTGCTTGTGGAGAGCTGGGTAACCTAGGTTTTCAGTCTCCACACTCCAAAGCTTGGGGGTCTCTCTGCAGATCTCCCAAAGAGAAGGATTTGCTTTGTTAACATTTTCTCCCCTTCTGACCCCTTCACACAGATGCACAGTGACACAGCTGTCTCTTAACCATGTCTTCATTTAGAGAAACAAAAAATTAAAACTGTAACTCAAGATGTATTTCTGGATTATTTTGTTGTTTCGGACAAAGTTAATTCTTCCATTTCCGTGAGAAGGCAGAGCGAGGTCTTACACAGGAACTGGGCTCTTGAGCCCTGATAACAGTTTCTGGTTTGTTATTAGGATCACAGAAACACGAGCTTCACATTCCGTCAAGTGGTTGTCATGAGCCTTTGTACGTACTCATTAGAAGAGATTTTTGTAAAGGCTGTCTCCTCTCTCTTACACTGTTTGGAATCACTGTAACAATACATGGTGACGGCGACATTTAAAACCAGACCTTGCTTTAAGAAAGTCATTAATGCTAGTGTCTCTCCCGCAAAGGTGGAGGAAGTAACTTGAAGACTCTTGTATCAAACACACTGTCCTGTTTACCACTCACTGTCCTGCTGACACAGCGTCAGCGCAGTAACATGGAGAATGCTCTTCTGGAACACGTCTCAGACAGGACACTTATTAAGAGCAATTTCACCTCGGATAACGTGACTGGTGGCTTGGCACTCTGGAGAAGGATGAGGATCTTGTTTCTGTATGCGTGTGAGGAGGTGTATGGGTGTATCTGTATGCACTCATGTGTGGAAGCAAGAGGTCGATGTTACACACCTCCCTTGATTATTCTCTTTTATTTTTTAAGGCAGCGTCTGAGGCTGGAGCTCATGAGCTGGCTGGCCAGCAAACTCCGGGGACTCTTCTGTCCCAATCTCCTCAGTCCCGGGATTGTATGTGAATGTCGCCATGCCTGGCTTCTTTTACATGGGATTAAACTCAGGTCCCTAAATACTTCACTAACTGAGCCATCTCCTCATTCACTTACTTAGTTTGTTAATCTTAGAATTTAAGAGTTGTGCTTTGTCATCACCTTTGCGTTCCAACGGAACAACATAAATGCTGGTGTTGGTATTGGATATTGATACATCGAAAGCACTTACTGTTGTGTTTATAAAACGATAAGGAGAGAAGGAATATATTTGGTGGACGTGTAGTCAGGTGTGGGGGGAAGGGGATGCCTCCATAGGCCCATGATGAGGCATCCCTTCCCCCTGAGGGACCAGCCACATGATGATATAGTGTAGAATAGAGTTTATTAAGGGCATGGGGAGGGGAGTTGAGAGGGTAATAGAGACAGAGAAAGGCAGAGGGAGTAGGGAAGTAGAGGCTGGCCATGTGCATGCAAGAGATGGGGGAGGGGAATGGGAGAGAAGGGGGGAAAGGACAGAGTGAGAGCAAGAAGGCAAGAGAGCAAAAGAGAGAGTAGGGGGCAAGCAGCCCCATTTATAGTGAGTCATGCACATCTAGCTGTTGCCAGGCAATTGTGGGGTGGGGCTTAGACAAAATGCTAAATACCATTTGCTATTTTGAATTAAAAGACAAGGAGTTACATGAAGGCAAGGTTTTCTAAAACGGCAGTGGAATACCTAAGACAGAGAAACTATCTCAGACTAACTATGCCTAGTTAGTCTGGCCTATAAAGTGTAACTCGCCATCATGGCAAGGCCTCTTCCAAAACTACTCATCAGAGCTGGTTGTGTGGCACAAGCCTGTGACACAGAAAGCTAAGGTGTTAGGATGGAGAGTTGGAGGACAACCTGAACTACAATGGCTTTATACAGCCAGTCTCACATAACCATACTATACCACACTAATTAAAGTGGAAACGAGTTATTATCGAAGTCTGGTTTCCCTTGGTAGATGTCAGAGCTAGGTGTTCGAGGGCTAGTGGAAGATGATGAGGGGGTTAGTGTCAGGCTACACTGTGAAGATCCAAGAGGGCCTGACTTGCAGGGACTGGGTAGGTGGAGAATGCACAATCAGTTTTGGGGAGCAAGTAGTAGGGGAAATGGATCAAGGGGGAGACACTGGAGACAACAATACTGCTGAGGAGATTTTTCTGGTGCTGTTTTCTGGTGGTGCAATTGGCAGTTAACTGGGTCCCATAGAATAGAATTTGAAAGTTACCAGGGTGTCCGTGCCTTTCATGTCTACACAGTGGGTAGGAACTTTAATACACAGGCCAAAAGATGTGAGAGTAGAGGGGAAAAGAAGCCCACAAGGCCAAAACCAAAATGAACAAACCCTAAAACCTAATAAAATAAAAACAAAATCTAAATGAAAAAAGAAATGAAACCCATACCTAAAACCTAAGTAAATATAAACAAAATATTTATCTACTATCATACTATATTTTTATAATTAATAAAATCAAAAAGTATAGAACATTTTGAGAATTTCCACTCCCTTTTGGAGCATTTTTAAAAATGAGTCTTAGCCTTTAAATGGCCTGCTCCCCAAGCTAGACCCTAGTCTATCTCCATCTATGTGCTCCAAGTCTTCTTGACCAACACTGTGGGCCCTCAGTGACTCCAGTAGCCACTTGCTTACTTGGATATCCACTGAGTCATAGCATGAGTGAGGAGATTGAACAGTGAGTCCAAAACATTATTAGTGAAGTTGTAAATTACTTTTCCTAGACATTGAGTTTGTTCTCAGTAAGAGAACACATAAAAACAACCTAATATTAGTATTTTCTACAAACTTTCCTTAAACTATAATGAAATCATAAGAGGAAGAATTTGTGAGCTCCTTTTCAACTTTTAAAAATTATTTAGTAGAAGTATAGATTGTCGCGCGCCCAACGTCTCGCCAGCAAGAACGACGTGCGGACACCAGGATCCTTCTACAGCAAAGCGTTTATTGCATCTTGAAGAGGAGAGACCCGGGGCCCAGAAAGGTGCTGCTTATAAAACCCTAGCACGGAGCGTCCACGCCTGATTGGTCACTTACCCATGATCTCATTGGCACGCCCCGGGGTGGGCAAAGACTTGGCGCGAACACACTCTTGCACATGCGCACACAGCTAGTTTCCTGAAAGGAAGTTGGGCTGGCGCAGCGGAAGCCAGCGCCATCTTGTAATGGCGAATGTTATCGCGGCTTTCCACAATAGATGATAAATTAAGGATTTCCTCTCATCTCATGCTGAGGAAATGAAAACCATCATCATCACCACTACCACCACCACCACCACCACCACCACCACCACCATCACAACAACAACATCAACAACAACAAGGACAACAGCAACAACAACCCATCGGAAGTTAGCCAAAAGCATTTATTAAGAAGTCACTGGGGTTGGGGATTTAGCTCAGTGGTAGAGCGCTCGCCTAGGAAGCGCAAGGCCCTGGGTTCGGTCCCCAGCTCCGAAAAAAAAGAAATTAAAAAAAAAAAAAAAAAGAAGTCACTATCAGTGCCAAGTCTAACATGTGATTTGCCATGGAGTGCTTGTTAGGACAGACATCTTTAGTTTGGGCTTCTAAACTGATGAACATTTAGTGAGAATATTTGCTGCTTAGTTATTCTTTCTCCAAGCAAAGAGAAAGAAAATGATACAAACTAAGATGTGATCCTTTGTCCATCCCAATCTACATCTGCAATCTAAACTTCCTGAGATTGGCAGCACATCTTCCTGTCATAAAGGACCATGCTAGGAGGAAAATCTACCACCAGACAGACTGTGAAGAACAAAACCATGAGGAGAGCGTGTGTGTGTGTGTGTGTGTGTGTGTGTGTGTGTGTGTGTGTGTGTATGTGTGTGCAGTAACAGTAATTCAATTATTCCTTAAGAAACATTATACCAAACATTATACCATTATACCATTATATCCTCTCTTGTTGAGAAGGATAGAAAAACCAATAAAATATTGAGTCTGACACCAAGGACTTTACTCCCCACATCCAGGCTTCCCAGTGGATTCTGTAAACTCCTTGAGCCTTGGCCTTACCTAACTCTCACAGTCAGTAGATAACATTGGAGCAAGCATGTGATGAAGTCCCTGAAACTATTGTAAAAACAAACAAACAAACAAACAAACAAACAAAAAACCCCAAAACAAAAGCTTCTGGTTTTAGAGAACACTACAGATAACATTGCTTTTAGCTCAGGAAAACCTCCGTTTGGAAGTCGGCGTTTCTACAGTGTTGAGTTGGGTCAGGATCTGATTTGATCATGGAATTAGATGTAAATTCCAAATATAATTTAAGGTAATAGATCATCATTGATTTTAGTAAGTGGAGACAAGAATTGAAAGCATGGGTCCCATTCTGAACTTTTCTCTTATAGGAACAAAAGAGGGCATGAGGAAGAAAAACTATAGGTATTTCTTTAAATAAACATCCACTACTAAATAATGAATTACGTTTTGGACTCAAGCAATGTCTGTACTTCCTGTTCTAGTCCACAGTGGGTTCTTGTATGACATACTTCTAGTTTATAGAGTGTGCCATTTGAGATGCAGCCCTTTATTTTTTTAATGTAGATAACATAAATGGCCACTATGTGCTGGGATGGTCCTTAAAAGCCTAGGGATAGTTTTAGGAAAAGATATCAAACATCAAATGACTAAAGTGGCACTGAAAATTGTGCATGAAATGAAGGTTAATGGCAGCTCTCTTAAATAGCACCATATTCGCAGACGCGTGCCACTTGGGGTACTCAGCATCTTGGCTTTCCTCTAGAGAATTCTCCTTTCACCCATTCTAAGTGTTCGTTGTGACCACCCCAAACTCAGCGATGGGCCCAACAGACACTGAACAATGATCTTGCATTGGTTTGCCCTGCAACTGACTGGGCTTCGCTGATGCCGAGCTTCTCTGATGACACGCCCTCGGAGTTTCCTCTGGATCGAGCTGCTGCTGATTCGTGTTTGGTGTTTTGCTAGTGGACTGGACTGCCAACGATGAAGATTGGAATCACCCCAAAGAATTATTTCTAAACAGGTTTATAACTCCAGTTTCCTATTCCCTTTCTTTCTCCCTACCTCTGGTGGGTGATGGGCTAGAAAGAAGGTTGAAGAATTTAAGAATCATAATTATAATAGGTTTTGAAAAATCTAAGCCTATAGGGGACAAATGAATTTTCTTTCTCTGCTTAGGCCAGAACCGTTTGGGACCACATTCCTTTGTATAGAGACTCATGAAGACACAGTGTAGAAACATACTGGGATGCCTTCCTTGGGCCAAAAGGCTGAAGGACACAGAGATAAGTTATTATTTCTGCACATAGGTGCTGGGGACTGAACCCAGGTCCTATAAAGAGCAGCGAACACTCTTAACCACCGAGCTCTCTTTCTAGCCTCAGAGTTACATTTTTGTGTATCTATAGAAAAATAGTAAAAAAAAATTGTGGTCATGTGAAAAATAAAACATTATTCTGCTAAATATTTAGGAAAAGTAGGGATAGAAAGATTGCTCAGTGGTTATGTGTAATCACTGCTCTTGTAGAGGAAGGGTTAAGTCCCCTACACCCGTACAGCAGCATACAGCCACCGGTAACTCCGGTTTCGGGTTCTAAACCACATGGGCTCCTGAACACACGTGGTGCACATAAGCCCATGCACCACACACATACACATTCATAAATAAAAACACATCTTTAAAGAGGATTTAGGAAAATTAATACAAATATATATTTTTGCCAGATATCAGTGTTTTTAATTTAAAAAATATATTATTTCTTCCTTTATCCTACATAACTGTTAGTCTTCACAATTTTGTAAGTTTTATGAAAAAGTTTTTCTCCTTAGAGAAACCACCTGGCCAAAAATGTAAGACTCAGGCTTTTCAAAATTAGGCCTTTCCAAATGTGGATAAAATAACAGAAAATAAAACTGTGGATTTTCTAAAGTTAAATTTCCACACTTAGGATTTTCAAGTCAAAGAGCCGGAACTTTTAAAGAGGCATTTGGTTCATATTGCAGAGCTGTTTTGCAGAAGTGCTGGGCCAGCGACTCCCCCTCAAGAGGTATCTGAGGATAGCTATTTCCATATTATTATCAACGCTTATTACTTATTACCTTACTGACATGGTTACCACGCATGATTTATGATGTCTTGTATGTTTCTTGATGACTCATGTAGTAGACATTATTCTCTCCTTTAAAGAAGTGATTGTGTTTCTCATCTTTTTGTAAGCTGTCTGGTTTTGTCTTTTTGCCATTCTGATTGTAGAGGTTTCTTTCCCTAGTTAAAATAATGATAGTCGTTACAAACACTGCAATTGATTTCGGGAGGGTTGCTTTGCCCTTTATTTCCAATTTTATCCATTCTTAAGATGTTGAGTTTGTAGAGTCTTTGTGTTTTAGTTGCATAAACAAAGCTATAAGTTTGATAAAGCCTTTTCTATTTATAATATTCATTGTAGGGCATTGCGACATTAATCAAGTATTAATGATCTAAACATATTTTTCATAGTCTTCTTGGTTTCAAACCCCGCTAGAGAATATTCATGGAAAATTTAAAATAATATAGTTTATTATACATGCCAATTCTGTTGTATTTTGATGCTTAGTTATTTTTGGAAAATGAAAAAATATATAGTTAAAACAATCCCTTTGGGTTCTCTGAATAGAAACTATAGTTTTTCTCACTATTTTCCTAAGATTATTATCTATTGTCTATAATCATAAAAAATCACTAAGATGCAGTCTTAAGTATTGGAGAAACTTTCTCTTGTGCATCTAGTAGATTTTTTTTAATGCTGAAGATGGTATAAAAATGTTCACATATGTAGCAGGAACTCTGGTTTGTAGTATATGGAAGATATATGTACTATTTCATATATAAAAACATTTCGCAGAGTCCATTAGGACAGACAAACACAGGTACTACTAATCAGACAATAGTGCAAGAGGAATTTCTACATGCGGATTATGACATAATTAGACCTTTTCTGGCCTCAAGTGTGGAAGTTGCTCTCGAGGGCAGCTTCCTGCAGTTTTCTCTGCGCTTGGTATGTGGAGGGCAGTGGTCACCACCCTCACAGCTAGAACTCAAAAATGCCCAGACCACCTATACCTCAAAGCAATTTCTTAAAAGCCATGGCTTATAAAGATAGACGGATGAAATATGTAGGTTGAGCTGCTTATCAAAATAACCCTGGCAGAGCTGCTCATGTAGCCTGTCTTGATACTTCAGATGGGGAGGAGGCCAAGATCACCAAACCATAACATTTGCTCATCTTCGACAGAGCAGTTGTAGACTTCGGACCACGAAGGCTGTATTAGACAGACGACAACTGCAAACCATCAAGTAAGCTCTCGTGGTTTTTAAACGTGGAGAGCACAATGGGTGTTTGCTAAGCATTAGCAACTGATGAAGAGAGACTGTAAAAAAAAAATGAGTGGAAGAGATGATGATATCAGATCGAACAAATGATGCAAGATTGGGGATCTCAGAGGCGATCAAATGATTTGCCTTAAGGCAACGCAACACGAGTATTGACGGTAGTTGTCCTAGGGTCCACTGTATAAAATGAAACGCGCTGCTGTGTGGGTCGGAGTTAAGGAGAACTCAGATTGCCGCTAGTCAGCGTGCAGACTGGCAGCTTCCTTTTCTGGAGGACCATTTGGTTCCAGCTATTATTAATACGGAATACTAAGTTTTTAGACAAGGGCCAGAGAGAGATGGCTCAGTACTTAAGAGTACCAGCTGCTCTTGCAAAGGACCAGAGTTTGATTCCCAGCACCCACATGGCAACTCACAACCATCTGTAACTCCAGTGCCAGGGATTCTGATGTCCTCTTCTGGCCTCTGTGGACACTAGGCATGTTTGTGGTACAGCTATACATATAGGCAGAATACTCACATACATAAAATAAAATAAGAATTAAAATCTTGTAATATGCACACATTTCTTTATCCTTAAACTTTTACTGTGGGACTATGCCTAATAGAACAGCTGTCTACATGCTGAAAGGTATATTCGTAAGGAGGTCCATTATCATAGCTGGTTTGTGTTAGAAAATTTTGGAAAATCAAAGTCTCTCTACGTAAGATATTCTAGAGCCCGAGACGAAGGAAGCGAGTTTTTTGAAAGGGATGTGAAAATTTCCAAGATTGAAGGGATGTTGTAGAGAATCACTTATGGGTGATTCTACTTATGTTTATAAAACTACCCAAATAAGATGCTATGTGTTTGAAGTTCATTTATGAAGATGAGCTATGCTGATGCAGCAGGACAGGAAATGAAAACATCTGTACTTAAATCTCTAAGTTCATTTCTTCACTCCTTAACTTTCTATATTCTATTTTCTCTCTCTCTATATATATATATGTGTGTGTGTGTGTGTGTGTGTGTGTGTGTGTGTGTGTGTGTGTGTGTTTTGCCTGAACATATGTCTGTGTAGCACATGCATGTAGAAGCTGAAGAGACCAGAAGAAGATGTCAGATCCTCTAGGACTGGACTGTGAACTGGGATGTAGGTACCAGAATTGAACTCAGGACCTCTGGAAGAGCAGCCAGTGCCCTTAACCACTGAGCCATCTCTCCAGCCATTCAGTGTCCCATTCTTTAGAAAGACTATGACCATGCTCTACCTCATGAAAGTGATGTACTTACTTCCATTTTTCAGGTGCTATTTTTATTACCATACTGTACTTGAAGAGTTTATTTGATATTTGAATTATAGCTTTTTTAAAACATACCCACTTCCTAATGAATGAACTGGAACTCAGTGAAGCTTTGCCTCCCAGTGTCTGCTGGGGACGTGAACTCTGAGGATAAATTTTAGCATCAGTGGTGCAGTTTCCAAGCTGTTTTACCGAGCAAGAACAAGGTCCATAAAGGTCCTGGCCCCAGAACCCCTGGAAATCCCCAGTGTAGACCTCCACCACTCTTTAACGATGTATAATTGGACTCAACCAAACCATGGGGCCTTAATAGCCCTTCTCTGTGGTTTGCGAGTCTAAAAGAGCTGGCTGCCTCCTGACTTTCTCTGGTGCCGATGAAAGGCTCTGTGCTCAGATTTCATACTTATTAATGATATTTTCATGACTTTCCAAGGCTGATGTGACTTTTTACAGTGTTTAATGACTTTCAGTTTAGCTCCCTTTTGGAGTGGGATGTTGTAAAGATTAATTAGCCAGCGTCCACAAAGTGCTTTCAAGCAGAAAAGTGCCACACAAGGGTGTACAGAATCATTAACATCTCCGTCATTAAAGCTCTTTGGACCTTTTGGCATTCAGAAACTGGATGGTGAAGGCCACATTGAGATTTTATATATATATATGAAGAAAGAAGGGGCGTCAAGAAGGGCAGATTAGAGCCCGGTTGTTCGGTTTGGGGTTTTTCCTTTTATTTGTTTCTCTTGTCATGCTTTGGGATTGAGAAGATCGTTTTTCTTCTACTGTTACTGCTTGTTTCAGTGTTTTTCTTAGTCCCTCTTTACAAAGCTTATATTTTTCCTGCATCTCCTGTACATTTATTTAGAAACTCCAAATCAGGCCGGGGACATAGGTGTTAGTAGAGAACTTAATTACCATGCAGGAGGCCCAGGATTAGATCCCAATATCACATAAAACCAGGCCAAATAGGAGGTTGTAAAGAGTAATTAACACGCTTGTAATTCCAGCGTCCAGGAGGTGGAGACGAGAGAAACAGAGTCCCAGGGTAGCATGAGCTGTGCACCTCTGTCCCCAAAATAAGTGCAGAACCAGAAATCCTGAGTCATGCTCATACCGGGTGTCCACAAGTCTGTCCTGAAGTTCTGAATCGTCTCACCAATGACTGACACAGTGTAGAACAGTCCCAGTGCTAATAAAGAACCTCGAGCAGACTCCAGTGAGTCACCAAGTATCATGTTGTCTGTATCCACAGCAGTTATTGGCTGACATTCAGATGCTCCCCAGTGGATATTTTGGTTATGTCTTGATAGTTACTACAAGTTGGAAATATCCTAACTCGCAAGCTCATTGGGTAGGCCTGGCTTCTAAGACATCATCATTGTAGCAGCACAGTATATTATATATAGATGGTTAGCTGTTAACCCCCTCATTCCTAGGGCTAACTGGGAGCTGCTGCTCTATCACAGACAGTATTGTGTATGATAGAGCTGGCCTGGGAGAAACTCAAAGTGGTGTATAAAGAGAAAATCAAAATGTTTATCACCAATACTAAAGGATATTCTTATAGATTTTCTTCAAGAAAGAAAGAAAAAAAGAAAGGCAGTAGGACTGGGGAGATAGCTCAGTGGATGAAATATTTGCTACACACACATGAGAACTAGAGTTTGGATTCCTAGTATCCAAGTGAGTAGCCCTAGTGAGGGAGGTGTGGTAGCCTCCTGGTAACCCCAGACCACAGAGACAAAGACAGGAGAACCTGAAACAGGCTGGCTGCCTAGACCCAGGGAGCCCTGGGTTCAATTGAGAGACACCTTCAATGAAAAAGGAAAAAAGCAGTTGAGGAAGGCTCTAGGCATTGAAGTCAGGTCTCCATGTGTACCTCCACACACATGTAAGCATGCATACAAACACAGAGGCTACATACACAAGCCTGTGCAACAAACACTGAAAGAAAGATGGGAAGGGAGTTCAGAAGGAAGGAGAAGTTCTCTCTAGAGAGAAAAAGTTGACACGACTGTAGGCATCAATGTAAACAAACATTGATGAATGATGATGATGGTGATGATGATGATGGTGGTGATTGTCATAGTCAAAACAGGATAAAAGTAAGAAAAAAAGTAGCATTGAAAGTTACGGCCTTTCAAGGTTTCTGTTTTCTTGGAAGAAGTCTAAAAATAAACCAGATTTGGCCAAGTTGAATAGAAAGTTTCTAACTTAACTAAGAAAATCAGGAACACTGTGGAAATGGGGGGAAATTAGTAGAATGAGATACTAAAATCAAGAACCATTGGTTTAGTAATTTATGAAAAGGTGTGTGTTTGTGTGCGTGTATGTGTGCATGTATGCGTGTGTGTGTGCTATGCATGTGTGTGCATCTGTGTGCATGTATGCGTGTATGTGTGCATGTGTGTGTGCATCTGGTGTGTGTGTGTGTGTGTGTGTGTGTGTGTGTGTGTGTGTGCGTGTAAGAGACAGGTTTAGTAATTGGTCTTGACAGTCGTCCTTTGTAAATACCAAATAGCTAGTTAATGAATGTAGGAAAAGAAAAAGTCAATGCAGTCCTGATGGTGTTTGAAATGCAGTTTATGGCTGGTGTAATACAATGTCCATGGCAGCTTCACTTACAGATTACAGGTAGGGAGTTCCAGTGCCTTTTAATGGGCAGTGGCTACGTGTAGATGTTAATTATATTATATTTCATAGTAAACAATTCTTCTCCTTGATTTACAAAAAGGCATTTCTATCTTCCAGGGTTGCTCACTATGTAACATTTTTCTACTCAACTTAAGTGGAAGTAATTATTTTGTAAGGTTTGGTTTTCAAATAATATTTAAATTGAGATTTACAATAGATAGTGCAAAGATGGGTCTGAGATATTTAAATGCATTGTGCAAAGAAATACAAATGTACATGAAACTTTAAAAATAAATATGATTTGAGCTATGTATTGTTACTGCCATTGTTTTTCTGAGATAGGTTCTCAGACAGTCAGGCCTTGAATTTACAATCCTGCCTCTGTCTCCCATGTGCTGACATTACAAAGGTGTTACGTTAAACATGCCTATCCAAAACTAACAACCTGAGTCTCTGATCTTTTTTAAAAAAATCATTAACATTTTGATAGACACAAACAGATATGGAAGGCTGGCAGGGAAGGATCTTAGGTGATGCAGATGGTAGAGAACATAGTGGAATTAGGTTCTTTGTAGGTAATTTGGGGAGTGAACCAAGATGGGCATCATCTAGTTTTGCTGACTCTTAGATTGTTGAAGAAACAGCTAAGGAGTCAAATCTTAGGTCTTTAACTCCAGATTGAGAGTTACATTTTAGCCCTTACTGTTCATGCTCCACAGACATTGTGATCTCTGTTGAAAGAATCAGAACACATAGAGTGTATAGTGTAGAAGGTAGGAAATATAGCAGAGTAAAGTGGGGACGCTCTCACAGCCTGAGAGTGAGCGATGGCCAAGGGGATCATTGTGGAGGGAACACTTTCAAGGGAGAGAGTGGACGATGGCAGAGAAATCACAGTGCAAACCCACACACTTATGTAGGCTTCCACCCTATTTCCTAAGGAGTCTAGAATGGACCTCTTCCTATGGGATAGTTTTCTGTGCAGGTGATTGACAGGCCCGTTTAGAGAACAGAGCAGCTTTGCTCTTTATTAGAAAGCCTCTTAAAGTCTTCTCTTCTTTCTGGTCGTTGAATAGCATATCTCCAGACCCTAGTCTTTGACCAATAATTAGGTCCTGCAGTTTCATTCAGTCCCAGGTTTTACAAGCTGCTGGTTATGAGGGAGGGTCCATCTTCAATGCCTTTCATACTCGCTGATACCTGACTTAGCTACCTGGCCCCAATATTGCAGGAGGCTGAGCAGGTGAGCAATCATTTTAGGGATGTAGTTAAAGCTGGGAGGGAGCGGCAATGTGACTTATGGAGCATTCGGAGTCATTAGCAGTGTCTGAGAAGGCAGCCAGGCAATTCTTGCTAAATTAGGCTGATGGGGAGCTCCCAAGTACAGGGAGTAAGGATGCTGGCTTTGCTTTTTTATTTGGATTCCTCAGCTGGAGCATTAATTTGACAAATCAGAATTCACAAGAGAGGACAGACAGCCAGGGCTCCTTTGACATTCAAAATATTGGGTTAAATGCTTCAGAATTGGTTTTGTATTAGCAGGTTTGACCTCTGTTGAATTTGAGCTTCACTGAGATGGGGGGAGTTGGTTATGTGTGTGTGAACACAGTCCATGAAAGTGACATTTGTTAGCTGTTTCAGATGGAGAATTGTGGAGTGGCTTTTCCTGAGGTTGTGACAATGTCATTTATTTGTAAGGACTAAATTGGGAGAGACTTTTAAGACACAGTGGCATGAATTGAAGAACAAAAAAAAAAAAATCTAATCCAGCCAATGGGATTTAAGTGGTGTTCTTTTTAAAAAAAAAATACAGTATACAACACACACACACACACACACACACACACACAAACCACCTTATAGTAAACAGAAAATTCAAGATTTTCAGTTTCTTTTTTTTTTTTTCAGAAACAAAAAGTAAATAAAGAGATTTACCATTAATTGGCAATGGGACCTTGGGCTTTTCTCAAGATCTCCAGCACTGGGAGAACACAGGACACAGCCTCATTCTCAGGGCCCAGCCCACTTTCTACGCCACAGGATCCTTGCCCACGGGCTCTGCTTTGACAGTCCCCCTACTTACAACCAGCTCCGTGTTTCTGCAGCAGTGTCCCTCTCATTTGTCAGGTCATCAGCGGCTGGTCGTTCCTTTTACAGTTCCTCTTCTACCCAGAGAAGTGTGATCTTACATCCTCATCCGGGGGTGAGGCCTGGACCTGCTGCTTTGTAAAGTTAGATTATTTTTCTTCCTGAAGATTCCACTGTGACCTCTGTAGCCATCTTATGTCATCTCTCAGGGTCTATTCCTTGGTTAGGATTGGTTTTGATCCATCAGCTCAGGAGATCACCTGAGGACAGGTTATCACTAGAAACCCTTCTTCTCCAGAACCAGAATCACTGCAGCCTCTCACAGCCACTCAAACATCTAATCTCCTTCTCCGGTGTGGCAGTTAACTAGGCCGTCACGTTTGAGAGATGCATATTTCTCTGAGAGGCAGGTAGGTTCCTGTAGACAGGTGGGTTCCAATCTCAAGCTAACTAAATTGATAAGAAATTTAGCACCCCATACCATCTAAGTGACCTTGTTGGTCATTAAAAAGTCGGGTTCTATCCACCTGCAAGCTACCGCACCTCCGTCTTGAACGTATGAATGGGGGCCACAGTCTCTGGAATGCTGGCAGGAGATACAAGGCTCCTGGAACAGTGACAGGGGCTGGTTTATTACCAACAGGGAGAAAACTAACCAGAGCATCAGCATTTATGCTGCCCCCTTAAACTACAACTGCACAGGGAGCACATGGCCTTGCAGGAGCATCCGCAAACTCAAGGCAACCGGATCTACCCCTGTCCAGCGGGAGAAATCATCTTTATTATATTGGATAGCAAATAATTCTGCTTTTTACTAGCAAGGAGATGGTGCCTCTACCTTCGAAGGGCATTCATTGTGCAAACATCCTTGACAGCTCAGAGCCTCTGTAAAATGTGCTGACAAGAGAGGGGGTGGTGTGGGGAGGAGGGGAGAGCCAGGAAGAATTATCTCCCAAGAGCTTTCTGCAAGCTTACCTCATCTCTCATCTTACAAAAGTGCAGCCACCGGTAGAACATACATCTGTGGGGTTCAGGGAAATATAATTCTTAGAGAAGTCTGAACATCATGCCTGACACCCAGAATCCTGCCTGCGGCATCCATGAAAGAGCTTTGTGTATGTCGAATCCTACAAGTGGTATTTTTTGAGTAAGGTGCAAGCATTTGTATTGAATTCTCTATAACTTCTAGAAAACATAATGTCATAGCTCACTGATATTTCTAATTATTTGTGCCACAAACCATTAGAACTAAAAGCTACCATAAACTTGGTCTCCTATAGGTAAGGAAGTAGCTTCGGAGTATTTCTGTGAACTGTTAAATTTCCTACAGAAAGCCACAGAAAGGACAAACGTGATGTGGCTTAAGATTCAGATTGTCTTAGGAGCTGGAGAGATGGCTCAGCAGTTCAGGGCTCTGGCTGCTCTTCCAGAGGACCTGCGTCCAGTGCCATGGGATGACCCCCAACCACCTCACCTTCAGTTTCAGAGGCTCTGACGCCCTCCTCCAACATCCCTGGGCATTGGGCATGCACTTGGTACACACATACATGTGGGCAAACACTCAAAAACTAAATCCAAAAAATATCTAAAATTTCAGAATTTTAAAAATTACACAGAAAGCCTGGTAGAAAGAACTCAATATTGGTGCCACAATAGGCAAGTGAAACAGGGCTTTCGAGAACACTTCACCATGTCCATTGGACTACATTCTTTTTCCTTCTCGCTGGGCGTACAGACCACCTTAGACGTGCTCCAGAGGCAAACAATCAGAGTAAGTGACAGAGAGTAAAATAAGTCATTTTCAAGGTCAAGTTGTGCCTTTTAAGTTACTCCATATTGTGGAAGACTGGCTTTTCCATTTGCCTTTGGTGTATGAAACAGTATCTTGCCCTGAGAGACTTCATTTCACAACTAGTCTCTGGCTCTACCTTGAGGACGGAGGATGGTCGTTCAGTTGTATGGAGCAGTGAACGGGACCATCTGTCTGATACCAACCGTACACCAGAGACTGACAAATGACTTACTCTTGGAGTAAAAAGGGAGCCACCTTATAAATTTATTGTGGTGAATTGAGAGCACATATTACATTAAAAGGAAAACCAAACCCAAGAACTTAACAGACATAGCAGGCCAAGGGAAGAGTGTCATCCCTACACCCCCACTGGCAGACCTGCAAATGGAGAGAGCCCGCCAACCTGTCAGAAGAGCACTCAGTGTACATCAAGGGGCGACAAGAGAACACGCAAGTGTCTGAGGAGCTTCAGCTTAGCTCAGTGAGTGCTGATGAGGCCTCTGTGAACTGCAGTCCGTCCACCTAGACAGACTCACCATCCATCGATCTACCAGACCTGGTCCTGCCCTTCACTTCACATAATTCCTAGAACTAGCCCAACTGCTAATTCCGACTCTACCACCAGAAGCTATGGAAGCTTCTGGCTTCTTCTGTAGCTCGATTTAGTTTGTTATCAATACAAAGATTCTTAGATCATTATCAGTTTCCCAGCTTTGGCCTCTTAGGCCTCTTTGAAACTCTTCAAAACCCTTGCTGTTTAAATCCTTTGTAGTCATTCTGTAACACACACACACACACACACACACACACACACACACAAAATGTAATTTGTAATGTGTGATATATGGTATATTAGTAATTAAGATTGGGATGAAAGAACCTGTGTTTGCTCTATTCGAGGTTATCGGGGAAACTATGTGGCAAGCACAGTCATGTAACCACTTACCTTGTGAACTTACTGTTATTTGGCAAATTATGACATCATGAAAGACACAAAATGGCTTACCTATGTTTCTGGCATAGTGAAGTCACAACATAGGAACTCAAATACAATTCTATCCACGTAACAGCCATCCATAGCAGAAAACAACAACAACAACAAAAAAAAAACCTAAACACCCCCACCTCAAACAGGAAAGTACACAGAAGCCTGCTCAGTGTTGTTGGTATTGATAGGGGTCCCATTCTGGCCAAAGGCAGGCATGTTCTGGAGGGACACCAGCAGCTTTATGTGACCCAGTCCCTACTGGCCTACAGGCAAATGCAGTAAAGTGTGAGTAGAAGAACACAAAATGGGAAAGAGGAGAAAGGAAGCAGCATCTGCTTAAGGAGGGCAGCTCAAAGACTCACTGGTGGAATCTGTCCTGAAAGATCTGCAAAATAAGCTTTTGGTTTCTTGTTTTCTCTCCTGTTGTTTTTCTCTCTCCTCTAAGAATAATGTCGCAGCTTTAAGAGCTCTGAAATTCCTTTAGGGACCCCTAGGCCAGAGTGTGGCCAGGTAGGCAAAGGTAATAGATGATTAAGGAATACGAATTGTGCTGCAGCTTTTATTTTCCCCAAGTTGCCCTTTATTTCAGGCAACCCCATTCATGGGAGACTCCATGTGTTCCTATGCGGGTGATCTGCATGGCCAAGCAATGCAGTGCCCCTACCGGCCACTTCCAGAACTGCTCTGTGTGCCTTCAAGCCTTGGTGGGGACTTGAAAGGACCAATACAAACCATGCCATTTCCACTGGGTTTTAGAGAAGTCCCAGATAAAAGTCATTTATTCTCCTTATGCTGCAAAGACTTCAGGGAACTAGTCCGTTCAGTTTTTACTGGGATATCCCATATGCCGGAAATCGGATGCTCTGAGATGGCATGGGCCTTGGATTTTGACTTCCTGTTGACAGTTTCTCAAGGTCAGGCACAGCTGGGTATTTTTTCCCCATAACAGCGCCTGAGCCTTTCCTCAAACAAGTTTCTTCAGAGCCTCCCCAGTTTGCATTCTAGCCTAATCATATCTACCTGATCCAAACTAGGTCTTGAGCCTCAGTTGCCACTAGACCTATTTTAAGAGGCTTAAATCTGGCAGCTGGCAGGCCATGCTGGGATTGCTTTTATAGACATGGATGTACACAGGGGTTCACTCATGCCCACCACTAAGGATGAATGTGAATACGTGCCTTAAATTCCAGGGACATTCCAGTTCTCTTCATTTTCCAGACTTTGGACAACAAGCACAGTGCCCATCTTCTATAGCTCTTGGAATCTTTGCTTTCACTCCCGTTAGGCTTTAAAAATGTGAATTTCCCAGTTAAAGACTGATTTACACTATCTTTACGTTAACTCTGAGAAATGTGCCCTGAAAGCTGTGAGTGTTAACAACTCAACGTCGGGTTCATTCGATTGAAAGGAGAGAGCCCCTAAGGCAGAAATGTGGGCTTTGGCTAAGGGTGGATGCTCTAACGCTCTGAATGCTTTTTGTGCCCCAGGTTATGCAGATGTATCTTCCATTCTGTGGCATCGCCATATCTAACGCTCAGCTCTTCGCTGCCTCAAGGAAAGAATATGAAAGAAGTAGGGTAAGTAGCTTCAAGCTCGCCGTCTCCCTGACTTCTGTGAGTCACTCCATCTTTTAAAAGTAGTGGATGGTCATTGTGTAGTCTGAAGACCATTCTTGCTTGTGTAATCGTGCAACGACAAGGCTGAAGATCCCTTTAAACAATACATGAGTTATGGTTACAAGAAAAATACAAATTTTCTGTTGTTGTTTCTGGGAAATAGAATTGGTTTCTTTTAAAGGGGTTTCTTTTAACCAATGTCTATACTCTGTGGCAGCAGATATTATCCTTGATGCTCTCAGCTTTGAAACAGCAAAATTTGCTGGTGATTTTAGTTTAGTTCCTTCAAGAGGCATGGTTTCATACAAACATGATTTCACTCCTTGCAGATTCTGTTTGAAAGGTTTTTCTAGAAGAAGCAACCCAAGGCATGTAGGACCACCACAGAAGCGCTGTTCTGTGGGCTATCAAGAGACATAAGAGGCAGTGATCTTACATCCCTTCAGGAATTGTAGAACCACATAGTAAAATGTACCCACAGACTCATACAGCATTAAATTATCAACCGGAGATTGAAATTCACTCTACATTTACATATATGAAGAACATTGTTGCAACCTAGGAACAAATTCAATAAGAAAATGCTGAAAGAGGATTAAATCCCTCAGCCAACGAAATGGATTAAAGTGTGTTTACAAAAGCATTATAACAGTGACTATTCAATAGTAAACACAGGGGCATTGCTGACTACTCAGCCATCTTCCTTAGTGTGGCATAACACGCCCCTCCTCTAACTGGCTCTCCTGCTCATTTTAGAACCATGTCTTGCTCGTGTGTTCCTTTCATTTCCTATTCCTGCGATGTTTCCGTGACTTCCAGATAACAGCCTGCTTGTTTCACCTTATCACACTTCGACCACCATTCTCCTCTGTCTCCAATGCCTCTCCTCCCTTCCACCTGCCGACTGCCTCACATATTCTTCAGGACCCAGCGCACCTTCCCTTCCCTACTTACTGTCTTTCCTTGTTCTAGTGCAGGTACTCCTCACAGTATTATAATATTTGATGATGGCCCTCTTCCACAACCGCTTTATTCCTTAAAGGAAACTTCTTGCTGTACTGAGGCAGTCTTTTCATCCTTGTGGATGGCACAGTTCACTTATTCATTGAACAAACACATATTGTGTGGTTCACATGAGATACTGTCTGTTCTGACAGAATTTACTAGTCTAGTGGGAACAATAGATAATAGGAAAAAAAATAAAGAAGAAAACACCACCCAGTATCAGACAGTGATAAGCGTTATAAAGAAAGATAAAGGGGGAGAGATGGGTGGACATGGTTATGGGTGGGTTTGATTAAGCAGACATTTATTTTTGAAGCTGATAGGAAGGTGTCTATGGGGAGATGACAGAAGGAGAATGAAGTGGGAGGCCTGGCCACGGGAAGACCTGTGCAATGTCCAGACCATGACATAGCAGGCACAGGCCCTATGTTGTTGGTAGATTGGGAGAATTCAGAGATCCGAGGAGAGGATGAAAGACAAGAAAATGAAGGAGGTGAACTCAGGACTTCTGGGGAGACAGGCCTATGGGCAAGTCAGGAAGTGTCGATTTTAAGGGTGATGGAAAGCCACTAGGAGGTTTTGAGCTGATCGAAATTCATTTTAAAAAGAAAACACCTTGGCCTCCTGGGAACAGGGAGGGGCTGAGGAGGATGGGATGATGGAAAGGAGACAGAAGGCTGGCAGGAAAGCGAGAAGACTCCATTTAGGTCTAGAGACAAGGTGGCTTGCATTAGGGCTGTAAGATGTGAGGAACTCCCTCCAAATCAGTGGCAACACATTCAGGGCTTGCTGCTGTGGGCGACAGTGAAGGAGACCAGGCTTATGCACAAGTTTGTGGACAGCAACTACTTAGAATCTGGACCTACATTTGAGGGAGTGTAATATTAAGCATGAAGATTGTGTAAAGCCAGGAGACTTGCTGAGGTAATCTGGGAAGACTGTGTAGAGGAGAAAGAGCAGAGTGGAGGAGGATCTAAGGATCCACTTAGGAGTAGAAGGGAAAGGACCACAGCTATTCCTACCCAGAAGGGACATTAAGAAGCAGAGCCCACCACCCTGGGAACTGTTCCCGCAGGCCTTCCAAGCATTTGATCACCCTGGATATGTTCTCTTCTCCTCTTCTCCTGGAGCTAGCCTTTCTGTTATCTGTAAAAACTTTCACCATTTGTTAGCATAGAACCAATTTTTAATTAGATAGAATAAAATTGCTGTAATATGATTTGTCAGTGCGAGACTCCGGGGGGAGCCTTAATTTCTCCTATGAGAGAAATGTTCTTGTGGAGAAGGTCCAGAGGCTCTCCACGCAATCCTATCAAATTGAAAAGTTAAATAATTGTTCTGTTAATATGATCCATCTGAAGAAATAATCTTAGTGATTAAGGTAATGATGTTTCCCTCTTAATAACAGGGAATTTGCTTGTAATTACTCAGGCAGTTATCTCCCTTTGAAAAATTATTTCTTTTATTTTTTGAGATTGCAATTAGATCATTCCCCCCTTCTATTTCCTCCTTTCAAGCTCTCCCATACGTCCCTTCTCACGGTCTTTCAAGTTCATTGAATAATTGTTGTTTGATGCACACATACATTTCTAAACACATAAACACAGCCCGTTCAGTCTGTGTGATGTCACCTGTATGCACGTTCTCATGGCTGTTTGGTGCTGGATCACCAAGTGTGTGCTCTTCCCTGGGTCAGAACTGTCTTCCACTTAATGTCTTTGAACATGAACTTACAGCATATTGAGCTCTTCACAGCAGTTTGCTGTCCCAATGCCAAAGAGGCCGCTTCAATTAATGTAGTATTTGCAATCCAGTGTTTTGCTTTGCTTTGGAATCATGGGGCAATGTGATCCTTATCCTCAGCCATGGTCCTTCTTCAAAGAGAATGCTCCCCAGGAGCTCCATCCTGCCCACGGCCTCATCAGCGTCAGCTAGATTCATTTAGCAGATCCCTTAACTCATTCAAATGCTTTTCTATCTCAAGGGAGTCAGAGAAGAAATTTTGTTTCAAATTATTTCAGGACAAATCATTCCTGCAGTTGAAAATCAGCCGTGCCCCTGGGCTGTTGACCAACCTTAGGTTGCATAAATTCGAACCTGTGTATTCTCGGAGTCCTGTTGTGAAAGGTCAGAGGCAAATGAACATCTTGTTTAATCCTACTGAAAAAAGCACAGGACAACTCAGTGGCTCTGTGACTCTCTGATGGCTCTGAAAGAGGCTTCATTTCTACCATGTGCAAATAGCCGAATTGTTCTACAAATTCTGTAAAAAAAAAAAAGTCCATAAAAATTCCAAACAAATATTATTTTGAAGCGTAAATTGCAAGCTCCCCTGGGCTACAGAGAGTAATAGGTTACTGCAACTTAGTTTTGAAATGAGTATGCAGTGTTCAACTTGTAATTTAATCCTTCCCATTAATGTATGCACTTTTCAACCTGCTACCTTAACAGTAATTTTTAAGGAGGGTTTCTTTCCTGAGATATACAGTAGTAACATCTAAGTGTTCTAGTGGACAGCTGGGAGCGAGGCAATATTTCTTCTTCTTGTATAGTGAGATTAGTGTGAGGATACATATCTACACCACACACACACACACACACACACACACACACACACACACACATACACATACACACGAGCCTTAATAACGTTTACCTCCATGATTTTTTTCAGAATTCTTGAAGAGAATCGTATTAGTGAAAATAACTATCAAATTGAGCCATGAAGCTATTTTTCTTCATAGTGAGGAAAGGCTGCTTTGAAGTTTTCTGAAATAAATTGGCTCTGGAGAGATCCAAGTACTTGTTATTTGTAAAATGTCGGTTTTGTGCTCAGTCATACTGAAGAAAAGTCACTGTCGTGGGTAAAAACTGGCCACTGCATTCTCTTGTTGTATTTTTCAATCTCAGAGTATGTTATAAAGTGAAATTGCAACACCATGCTAGAACAGCCGTAAATGGCCTTAAAATTAGCCACACGAAATATTTGTTATTAGAGAAAATACGACATGGAGTTCTGAGGGAGGAAACTGACGCTTTTCTGCCTTACACTTCCTAACTACATCTGTCTCTGTCTCCAGGCCTTGCTGGAGGTGGTCAATGACCTCTTTGAAGAACAGACTGACCTGGAAAAGATTGTCAAGAAAATAATGCATCGGGCCCAAACTCTGTTGAAATGTGAACGCTGTTCCGTTTTACTTCTAGAAGACATTGAATCACCAGTGAGTGTGTTTGTGTTTGTGTGTGAGTGTGTTTGTGTTTGTGTGTGTGTGTGTGGCGGGGGGGAGAGGGGGTCAAAAGGAGGAAGTTGAGTTTATTTGCAATTAGACTTGCAAACAGATCAGCTGTGTTTACGTCTTCAGCCCTGGAGGGAAGATTTTTTTTTATATGAGAGGTTCCTTCCTTTAAATGTATTTTCCTTCTTTTCTTGTCCTCACTCTGAAAACTAGTGCTTTTAAGCTGGTGGGGACCTTAGAGTCCCGTTCAGCTCCATGTAGCTAACAGATGATTGCGCTTGGGTGCACAATGGATCCCAGGCATCATACAACTGAATTAGAAGGCACGCGTGCGTGCACGTGCGCGCGCGCACACACACACACACACACACACACACACACACATCTTGTATGATCTTGTTTACCAAGCACAGGTCAGACTTCTCTTCTAGGGATGCGTACTGTAGTAGGACAATGTCGCTCAGCCCTTACAGGGCAGGAAAGCAGGTAAAGGACCAGAGTAAACCCTCCTCAGTCCTGAGCAGATGGTTCCTGAGTCCACTTTGGACTATTCAAAGACCAATAACTATCTAGCAATTAAGAGCTATTTCAACCTCTCTGGGAACGGTATTTTATGATATCCAACTTGAAAAGATAGTGTCAAAAAAAAATAAGAATCTGAGGTTAAGACTGTAATGAGTACATAGCCTGTTTAGGATGCATAGACACAGATATGTGAAATCTGACAACATAACTTTTAGTTCTGAAAATTCATATAGAAACATAAGCATGTATCAATAGCCATAAAACTTATTGAAAGGGCAACAAAGAGGAGCAGTGAGTAAAATTCTGCCTGAAAACCTACTTAAATGCTCTTAAAACAGATTAACTCCTTTGTTTAAAAAAAATAGCTAGACAAGGGGCAAAGCAAAAGGCCTCCCCTCAAGTCCCTCTCTGATTCTACAGACAGAAAGTTTCAGGGATGAATTATATCAAAATCAGAAAGTAATGGCTAAATCCTGGGCTTTTGAGCACACAAATGGAGCTTAAAGTCTTGCAATTGTGTTTTTCTAAAACCTTAAAACTTGGGGCAGGGGAGAACGCTTGATCAGCAAAGTGCTTCCCTTGAAAGAGTGAGAGCCTGAGTTTGATCTGCAGGATTCCTACCCAAAAGCCAGGGTCACTTGTCCTCAGCACTGCGGAGGCAGACAGGTGGATCCCTCAGGTCCACTGACCAGCCAGCCTGTTTGGCCAGCTCCGAGCCAGGGGGAGATCCTGTCTCAACAAACAAGATGTATAAAAAGTAAGAGCTATCCCACGTGCATGCACAACCCTCACACACACACACATAAGTGTACATGCACATGCGTGCACTCGCACTCGCACTCACACACACACACACACACACACACACACACACACAAAACATTAATAATAGCAAAACACTAAAAATTTTCATTTGGAAGAGCCAGGATTTTCTAATCTAAAGGCTAAATGGATCACAACTAAAAGTAATGAAAAAAGCGAGAGATTAGAAAAAGAACAAAGAAAGTCCTAGAAAGTGTGTGTTCCTGAATCAATCAGACTGGGAGACAGCAATACATATTCAACAGTGTGGCTTCCTCACACCGTCCCAGACTCAGGTCTTCCTCAGGTTGCCCCACCCCATTTAAGTCTCCATACATCAGTGTTGGTGGTAGAGGCAGTAGGTGATTGCTAAACGTGTCTCTGAGCACATGGTAAAAGAAGGGCAGAGAGATGTCAGTGTCAGTGGAAGCCAAGGGGCAGGGAATGCTCTACAGGCTCTCTAAAACCTCTGAGGAGCATGAAAGACAAAATGTAATTTTCTCCATGCCTAACAGAAGCTAAAACAGAAGGCTGGCAGCTGAGAAAGGCTCCTGGCCAGGCTGGAGGATGTGGGGACATCCTAGACTTCAGGACTAGGGAGGATGGTGCGGAGGCCAGTGAGGTGTCATACACTGTAGCAAGGAAGAAATCTAGAGCAACTGTTTCTCTCCAGAACACGCAAGAGGTTGTAAGTCACATGCTGAAGTTTCCATATCTGCATTTGAATCTGAAATTACTGAGAAAACCTGGCATGGTGCATGTAACTGTGGTATTACCTTTTGCCTTCTGTCAAAATAAGCAGAATTGAGGCTCAAGAAGAGATTTGATTGACTTCTAGAAAGGAATGTAAGTTCCTTTTTGTACAGTTGTATCTGTGGCCTTAGAAGTTTGTGATCAATATACCAATGCTCTTCTCTAGTTAATCATTTATCCTGTATTTGATTCACCTAGGTGACAAAGGAAACATTTATAAACAAGGTTGGAGAATGATGGGTTATTCTGCAAGCGCCAGCAATTTAGAAAAAAAAAAAAAGTTGGATACCTAGTTTAAACCTGTTTTAACTTTATAACAGAATAATTCATATTTTACAACATATTAAATAAATGCAGGATTGCTTAAGCTCAACTCAGAAAGGAGCCCAATACATTGTTAAAAGAAGTCTAAGGAGCATTTGAGGAAAACCAAATGAGATTTTGAATTTATAACCAAAGCTTGTTACAGACAAATCAGGGCCACAGACTGTGGTCTGAGAGCTTGTCTTTCACATTGGGGAGAAATCACTTATGTCTCTGTAAGAGACAAGCTATGATATTAAACCTGTATACACTTAATCAGTAGTAACCAGTGAGCAGAACTGAGTTGATTTCCCAAACCAGGAGCTGGCAGGGTTTTTTTTTTTCTAGAATACCTTGGGTTTTTCAGGCTAAGCAGTCTCTCTGGTGCAGTTACTCAACTCTGTCACTATAGCAGAAAATCAGCCATAGGCAATAAATTAGAATGTGCATGGCTGCATGCCAATAAAACTTGATTTATAAAAATAAGTGGTAATTTGAACTCGGCTTGCATATGGTAGACTCTTGTCTTAGAGAATCTCCCCCTCCATACTTAGTAAAAACTTGGGCATATATTAAAGAGCATAGGATGTTGGCAAAGAGGCCATGGGATGAATGAGAAAACCGAAGGCTAGACACAGAGCACATTCCAGAAACACTGATAAAGGTTTTTCATGAAATGAGATTAAACACAACACCGTCTATCTGAAAAAATAAATGTTGAAAAAGGAGCTACAGAGAAGTCAGAAGTAAGTTGAGAAGGAAGAGGGAGAGTGGGGAGAGGGGGACAGGAGAAAAGAGAGGGGGAGAACAGGGAGGACAGAGGGAGGGGAGGAGAAAGTGGAGGACTGGAAGGGAGGGAAGAAAGAGAAGGATGGGAGGAAGAGGAAGAAGAGGAGAGGCTGAAGAGGGCAAAGAGGAGGAAGGAGAAAGAACACTTCGTTGGTAGAGCTTAGAAGAAGAAAATGTGAAATCCTACAGAAATGGATATTACATTTTTAGAAACCCAGAAAGAAAATAAAAGACAGCTCTAAACGCTTTAAGGAGCATGAAGAACAAAATTGAAAGTGAAATGGAAAAAAGTAAATTATAAAAAAAGAGAGAACGATAAGAACGGAGTCGTAATGAAAGTTCAAAATAAGGATAATTTGCTGCCTCCAAAGAGAACATGACAAATGGAACAGGAAAAGGCTTTCAGAATTTATAACTCTAGGACATTTTATTGAAATAAAGTCAAAGTTGGATTTACAGATTGAAAGAACACTATTCAGGAGAAGTCAGTACTCAGTGCTCCGCACTGAAATACATCTGATGCTAATGGAATTTAAAGACAGAAAAAAAGAAATCGAATCTGTGGGCATCTAGGCAAAAACTTGTGACACTTTGGAAAAAAACTTCACTCTGACGTTAGGCTTCTTAGATGCAGTCCCCCTCCCCTCCAGGCCTACAAGGCAATGGAGCAACATCTAACCCATCCTCGGGGAAAATGTGTCCCTGTAATTTAAAATCCACGCAAGTTCCTATTCAACTATTTAATCACAGGTGGTTTCAAATATGCGATCGAATATGCAAGTGAGATTCAAAGATTCATCCAATCTGTAAGAGTGTAGGAAATACAGTTCCCAGAGCCTGGAGAACATGGGCAGTTGTAATCTAGTCATGCAAAGGGATGAATGACGCCAAGAAAAATAAAAGCGACCTCAAGGGCTGGTTGTGTTTGAACAGAAGCTAAACTGAAGCCTACACTTAGAGGAACCTAAGCCTTATATTATCAACTGTGGCAATGGTGCTGGTCACTGAACTTGGTAAACATGAGAACCGGCAGTGGACTCTGTTAATGCAGAAGCACACTGTCCTAAGGGGATATGGCCCTTTCATGCTTCCGATGTGAACTGTGAAACACAAGATCATGTGTTTGAACAGTCAGTCCTCTGTTTGGCACTGTTTGGGAAGGTTGAGGAACCCTTAGGAAATCCAGCCTTCCTGGAGGAAGTTGGTCACTGGAAGCAGGTCTTACGGCTCAGCCCCACTTCTTGTTCACCCCTTGCTTCCTACTGTGAGAGCACTGTAACCTATTGGCCTTTCCTGCCATCAAGCCTTCTCTGCCTGATGCCAGGTCTTCCCCACCATGATGGGCTATGTCCCTCAAACTTTAAGCGAAAATAAATTCTTCTTCCTTTATGTCCCCTCTCAATACATATTTTATCACAAGAAAAAAATCAGAAGAGCAGTCCCTTTTCTGCTAAGCAAAACATTTGTTTTGGGAGAGATGCCCCGATGTCATATCTCAGATGTGTTGTGCAGTCCTGATGCACAAAACTCTGCACCCCAGGCTCACATGCAAATAGTTTCTCAACAGGTACTTTTGATTTTAGTGTTATCGTAATTTTGATGTCATGTTAATCAGTATCCCTTTTTAATTTGTGTTTTAAGGTTTTGTTATAAAATCTTTGCTTCCAGTTACAGCAGTGATACACACATACATCACACACACACACACACACACACACACACACACACACACACATGGACACGCTCACTCATGCATGCACATGCACATGCTATTTATATCTATCTGGTATTGATCGCCTTTGAGATTGACTTCGCATTTATTATTCTCCTGTCTTCCCCATAGAATTGATTTTTTGTTCTCTGCCCACGGCACTGTTCTTTGGGGCTGTTTGTCTGTCTCTGCAATGAAAGCACACAGTCTTAATTTCTACCATTTTACAATAGTTTGGTATTAGATAGGGTAAGTCTTCTATACTGTTCAATTATAAAATTGTAATCTTACTGTATCCCAGGAGAGGAAGAGGAAACTCCTTCCTGTACTTGCCCTTTGTCAGGGAGGAAAGTCTCTCTTAAAGGGGGCTTCCAGAGTCTACAGCCATGGTCCTTGGGTATTCGGGTATAAATTGATATTTACTGAGTTCCAAAAATAGAAACAATGAATGTCTTTCTAGATAATCCCATGCCAAAATTAAAATCTCACCCTCTTTGGCTTCTCTTAAGTGTTTCAGTCTGTTGATTTTAAGTGACTTTGCCAATTAGAGAACAAAACAAACCCCTTTTTTGGACACTGCTGTCAACATGAGGGGAAGCTTAGGCTGTTGAAGTGAATGGAGAGCTTAACTATATCCTATGTGGGAACCATCAAAGCAACTCCTGTCACTTCTCTTAGCTTCCAGTTCATGCACTTGCTATTATCCCTGTGTCTTCTGGAGCTTAGGCAAGAAAGGAGAATGTAGAAATTGCAGCCTTAGGTCCTCAGGCAGCATCTCGGTCTTGCTGTTTCCCATTGTTCTCTCTGCTCTGGTCATCCTGGTTGCAGGCAGCTCTTTTCTTGTCCAGCATGCTAACAGGAACATCATAGCTAAGCCTATGACTCCAGGCTCCTTTCTATAGGTCATTTACCAAATGAAACAGAGCTGGTCACTCGTACTGGCTTTCTAACGTGAGTCCTAACTTCTTGGCCTTTGTGTACATGAACACTCAGTGAAGCCAATGGCTGTGAGATATTCCCATGTCCTACATCTGAGGGGAAGTGGCAGATGATGAATGTCGTCCAGTTGTTCCAAACCTGTGTGTGATTCCAACCCCTCATTCATAAGTGGGTTACAAATACTGCTTCAGGCTTCCTTTTCCATCACCTTTCTACTTTCTTCTTTTTTAAAATTTCCCCTCTACAAGGGAGCCAACTTGAGTTTTGATTTGTCTAACAAGTGGTTTTTAGAGTACAAAATGGACGACATATTCTTTAAACTCTCTGATAATCACCCAAATGAGCATTTTTTTGCACAAACATGCACACATAGTCAACCTCTAATATTAATGCATTATACATTAAACATTATATATTCATATATTAACTTCCCTGATTGGGAATCAGACGTGCATTATTTTGAGCTACAAACCACCTGAACTCACTTTGTTGGTAAGTATCCATTAATATATCAACTCAACTCACACATTGGTCCCTGCTGGCCATCTCTGCCGGGTTCTGTCCTAAGTTTCTCAAACTTCTAGATGTCTCTATAGCAATTATACCATCATCATGTTACAGTTCATGTTGCAAACCACAGAGCAGTTTCCAGCCATTCCCTCACCTTCTATACATCTCCATGTTCTCTTGTGTCTGTATTCAAACACCATTTCCAGTTCTTCAGCCCTGGTGCTTCTGTCGCTGTCTTTACTAATCTCTCACATGGGATTGTCTCCTGTTCCCGTCTTTGCTTGCAAACGGGATTCTCTTCGATCGACTATCAGTGTGGATGGCTTCTACTTACCTTCCTAACCATGCACCTGGTTTTTCCTAAGCTTCATTTAATTTCATAGGTGTTTGTTGGCTGGACGACAGTGTTCAGCATTCAGGGCTCACCACTTGTGCTGCTAGGTTAACTTTCGGGCTTTCTCTTTAGTGTTCTAGCCCTTTCTTTCATATCCATTCGCCTCCCTATGATCAGTCTGGGAGTGTGTTTGGATCTCTATTTTTGCATATAGGGTCTGTGTGAAAAACCAAGTCACTGGACAGGGAAGGAGATGGCTCTTCAGGCCATTGCAACAGGGAGGATGCTCATGGATGAGGATCGTGTCAAAGCAAAGGAAAGGTGCTTGAGTTTTAAAGAACTGTATGAACGATGGAATTGTTAGCGTTATGTAGGAGATTAATGGACGCCATGAAGTTGGAGAACAGTCGTACTTTGGCATACAGAAGGGCAGTAACATCTTTTGAGCATAGGCACTACTAGAGGTTTCTTTACCTGAGCTATTTGAGGCTTAGAGTGTGGATAAAACCTAACACTTGTCCTCACTGACTGTTCTCTTCAATCCCCCTTCCACACCGTGTATTGTTGGCTTCCTCAGTGCCCTTGAAGACTGATCTCTACACAGCATAATACTTAGGCCGCTTCCAGTTGAGTCCCACGAACTGAGATTAGCACAGAATTTATGAAGCAGAGGTGTTGTTGTCTGGTCACCCTGTTATATAGACGGCTGTGTTCGTCTACGGTCCTTCCTGACAATCTCAGCTCCAGGAGGAAACCAACACTGCCACTTCCTTCTTCCGTTCTCTCTGTGTTGCTCAGATTTAGCGGCAGTAACTGTCTTCAGAGTTACTAGTCACTGGGCACTTCCTATATTTATTTTTACAGGACACACTCCCATAATTAGTCTCTTTATTGAAATAGGTTCCATTAAACTCTTTTGGTTTATTTACTATCTACTTACTGACAGAATAAAGTGGCCTAGTGCCTCAGCCTGGAAAACTAGCTCTCTGCTTGGCTTACAGCATTCTACTCACTGCTAGGGCATAGTTCACATGGCGATCTGATCATGGCCCCGCATGCTTGGGTAGCCTTGGAGCATCTGTCAAGGTAGAATTATGCATCTGTAAATCACTTCCTGATCTATACTGTACTATATTGTGAGTTACTTAAGGACAGGGCATTTATATCCCTTTCTAAGAGCCCTCACAGTGCCTGGAGCACAAAGTACTTCATAAAGGCTGACTGAGCAAACACATACAAAGCTAATTAACTTAAGGGAAGAATTTGTAAAGAGAGAGGGTAATGGATGATCATTTTAAGCATTCTTTGGCCTTTTTGAGTAGCCATCTTATGAAAAAAACTTTTAATTAAGAAATAAGTATTTTGTTTGGTTTTGTTTTGATTTTTGTTTTTTCTTGGGGGGGGGATGTTTTGTTTTGTTTTGTTTTTTTGAGACAGGGTCTCTCTGTGTAACTCCGGCCATCCTGGAACTTGCTCTGTAGGCTAGGTTGACTTCAAACTCATAGTGATCCACCTGCCTCTGCCTCCCAAGTGCTGGGATCAAGGCTGTGCACCACCACCACCTGGCAACCAAAATTTCAAATTGATGATTACTTAGCTGTGATTTTCTTTTTGGCGGCAGCAGTGTCTACTTGAGTGTAGTCTTGTTTTTGAAAGTTGTTTTTAAGTGGGAAGAACAGAGGAACCAGACTAAGTGCAATTTGATAGATATCCAAGTTAAAAGGGCTTCTTCTCTCCATGGAGCTTTCCAGAAGAACAAGCAGGGGGATCTCAGTCCCTTCGCTTGGCATCTGTGGTTTTGCCAGGGTGCAGTCGCCAGGCTGATAAAGTCAGAATCGAGTCTGTGTAGCAGATTTTATAAAATAAATAAAACTAAGGTTCAGAATTGCCTCGGATCGTGAATACAGTGAGAATTCTGTTATCTTTAAGTTTATAGTTTCATCTGCTGCATTTTGGTTGTGACCGCTGCAGCCTTGGAGATTTGATCACAAACAATTATCTATTCAGATCAATGTCTCTTTCTCTCCCTCTTCCTCTCCCTCCCTCTCTCCTCTCCCTGTGTTCCCCGACACCACCAACTCTGTCTCTAGGTTCTAGGTCACCTGCCTCAGTCACCCTAGTACTGAGATCACAGAGGTCTACTGTTAGCTATGCCCAGCTTAATTCGTTATACTGTGTATAGATTCATTTCAAAGCATAAAGACATGGGTTTGTTATTAGAAACGCTCCTGAGAGTGAGGGTGAAAGAAAGCACTGTCTTTGTCCCAGGGTGGCATGCTTAATTAAAGGGTGTTTGTCGGGTTGGGTTTTGGTTAGTGGTAGAGTTCGGTTCCCAGCTCCGGAAAAAAAAAAGGGTGTTTGTCCCGTGACAGCCAGGACGTGTGTCTGTGTGTCTGTGTGTCTGTGTGTCTGTGTCTGTGTGTGTGTGTGTGTGTGTGTGTGTGTGTGTCCCCAAATATATTCCCTGCCGCTGGCCTTGGTACCTAAACTTTCTATCATTACAGTTTTTCTTAGAAGATTATAATTCCTGGAACTCCCCTTTCTGAATTATAGGTCAATTGCATCTATTCATCACTAATTAATTTGTCATTGCCCTTTAACAATTCAGCAGGTAATAACCTGACCCACAGAAAGCTCCTCTCCAATGCTGCGACCCTTTAATATAGCTCCTCATATTGTGATGACTCCCAACCATAACATTATTTTTATCAATATTTTATAACCGGAATTTTTCTACTGTTCTGAACCATAATGTAAATATCTTAGGTGACCCCAAGGGGGGTTGATAACCATCGCTGTAGATCAAAGATTGCCAAATTTATTTTCTATAAAGGTTTCTCTAGTAAATATTTGGGGCTCCATTGCAATATAGTTTCATCTGGAATATTTATCTCTATTGTTATAGTAGAAAATGAACACGGCTCTGTTTTAATAAAACTTTATTTATAAAAACAGGTGGTGATAAGGATTTGACCCATAGGCCGTCTTTTGCCTACACCTGTTCTAAGTAATAGAAGAAAGCAGATGAAGTCACATCCCCAGGACTATGCTGCTTCTCAATTAATTATCATCTTGAATGTGCACTAAACTATGCTTTCCAACAATTTACTGAGGCAAATTTAGCTGTGATTTTTAAACTTCAGGTTGTCCAAAAATGACAGGCTGTATAGAGAGATTTTATTAGTAGGTCTGGGTCCCTGAATATGTGGCTTTACTTAGATTTGTGGCAGTAGTGGGGTGTAGACTGCACCGGAAGCCTTCAAAATCAGACGGCGTGGCTCTAAAGCAGCTTCAGGCACATCATGGGCCCAAGGCTGATGTCTCAATGGCGGCCTAACTTGTTTGGCGTATACCCCTGTGGCTTTGTCTTCAGTAGTCTCCTTGCTGTACTTCTTTTATTCCTCTCTTGCTGGGACTCAGGCCTGCTGCTTTTTTATTCTTACCTTGTTCACTGTTAGCTGTAGGCTAGTGAGTGTTGGATTCCCTTCCTTGCCATTCAGGTTTCTTCCTACCCCTAAATAATTCTACACAGCTCAGTAGCCCGTACAAGGCGTTCATACAAGTATTTAATTTATGAAAACATTTCTATCCACATTTGTATATTTTTCAAGATTTCAGTACTTCATTGTTTTTCCTAATCCTGTTCAATTCAGTACCAAAGAAGAACTTAAAGCTTTTGAGACCCGTGGATGGGTACCACATGTTTATGGTGTCAGTTTAAGAGTCTGAAGTAGGTGCATTGAGAGTTTGAAGATAGACTGGGCTCCATGCTAGAACACTTTTTCAAAACAACAGTGATAAAAAACTAGAAAATATAAAAATGTCAGCGAACAAATATTGCAAGTGCTTGTGACATGTTCTACATGTGCAATGTCACGAGAGGTTTTCCAAGCAAAAAAAAGGAAAAGAGAAAGCAAAACCAAATCAAGTGATTTTAATCTGAAGGGTGTTGTATGGGGGTAAAACTTAGAGTAAAGATCTTTTCTTTGAGCTTCTGAAGAGTCAAAGTAAAGGGAAATTTTTTATAGATTTTATAATCCCTTTCATCTAGAAGGAATCACATCAGGGTATAAAGAAAAGAAAGTCTGATCCTGTGCTTTAAAATGTAAATATTTTATAGAGATAGATAGATAGATAGATAGATAGATAGATAGATAGATAGATAGATAGATAGACAGACAGACAGACAGACAAGGAGGGAGGGAGGGAAGGAGGGAGGGAGGGGGAGAGAGAGAGAGAGAGAGAGAGAGAGAGAGAGAGAGAGAGAGAGAATAGGAATGAAAACATTGGCCCCTGAGATTACAAAGCCTTTGAAGGTCATTGATCTGCCATCTACAAACCAGAGAACAGGGAAAACTGGTGCTGTACACCAGGCAGGAACCTCAGAGGCCAAGAATGCGAGTCCTGGTCTGGGGCCAAAGACAGAACCAGCTGTGCCAGTGTCTCAGGGCAGGGCAAGAGGAACATCCTAGTTTAGAGCAATCTCACCCGTGCCCTTCCGGCCTGTCCAGACTCTCCGTAGTGGTGATGACCTTTGCTCATCGTACTGATTCAATTACTCACCTCGTCCCGAAACATCCAGAAGTAATGTGTTGCCAACTATCTGGACATCCTTAGGCTAACCAAGAGGACAAATTCATCATTCTAAATGTTGTTGAAGTTTGGCGATTGTGTTTACTTGATAGCTCCCTGCTTTGTGTGGTACCTCATAATCACTAGATAATTAATGTTTAAACAAAGTTCTGCCAGTATCAACATTTGATTATGACTATATTTCTTCCTAAAGATACAGAAACCTAAGAATTAGTATGTAAATCAGTTTTTACATAGTTTTGTAGTTTACATTGTTAAAAACTGCAGTCTACAATAGTATCTTTGTTTCTCACACTGATTGTAACTTTAGGGGCTCCCAAGACCATCCTCTGTTTCAAATGACTGGCTGGAAAGACTTAAAGAATATAGTGGTGATGAACTGTGAGGCCTGAGCCTTAGTGTGTAGAATCTTAACCGAGGCTCTATCGCAATAACCCAGTTGGCCATCCATCTATTTAGCTAACTTTGCTCTCTGTTCTTCGAGAGGTCGGATGACACTATGCAGCTCAAGACACTCTACACGTATCCGCTAAATCATACTGTTGGTGTGGCTCAAAGCGCCATTCTAAATCACATTGTTGTTTTCTGGCTGTGCCAATGTCTCCTAGCACATAGACTTGTTTATCAGACATTTCAAGATTTAAAGGTTTCTCTCCCAGGAGCTAAGGGCAAGTATGAAGATTAAATTCTCTCCCTCCCCCTCCCCCTCCTATTTCTCCAGCTCCCCCTCCTCCTCACCCCCCTCTCCCCCTCCCCCTCTCTGTGTGTTCACACGAATGTAGACACTCATGCATGTAGAGGACAGTGTCAGCATTTGCACCTCTAATGTCACCCATCTTGATTTTAGAGACAGTGCCAGGGTTTCTCACTGGGACTCAGCGGGTAGGCTATGCTGGCTGGCTAGTAAGCTGAGGGAATCTGTGTGACTCTGTCTTCACAGTGCTGGAGTTACCAATGTATGTCCCTTCACTCAGTATTTTTATTACACTTTCTGGGGAGTCAAAAATAAGTCTTTACGCTTATGTGGCAAGCACTGAACTATCCCCCAGCCATAAATTTTTTACTTATGAATCTTGTGTGATTTTTTTTTTTTTGGAAGGGAGGAAAGTTCTATATGTAGGTCTGGCTGTCCTGGAACTTGCTATACAGACTAAGCTGGCCTTGAACTATAGAGATCTGCCTGCCTCTGCTTCCAGAGTGCTGGGATTAAAGGCTTGTGCCACCCCATCTCACACATTATATCTGATTTTTATCATGACTTCATGGACTGGTTTACTGTGAGGTAACAGCACTTGGCAGATGTGTACCTATAGCTCTCTATAAGGAAGGGGAGGGGGGAGGGGGATGTTTGCCCGGATACTGGGAAAGGGATTAACACTAGAAATGTATATAAGAAATACTCAAGTTAATAAAAAAAAAGTTGAACCTGTTTTACTATTATTTTGTTTTAGGTTTTTAGGGTCTGATGTAGCTCAGGATAGACTCAGAATCTCTAGGACTTCTTGAACTTCTCACCACCCCCTTCCACTCCCAAGCGCTGAGATTCCAAGAAAGTGCCATCATGTTTAGTGTACGCAAAGCAAAAGATCCAACCCAGGGCTCCCTGTTAGGCAAGTTCTCTACCAACCAAACTACAATCTCCAACCCTTGGCCTTGGTGTTTGTTTTGTTGTTTTGTTTTGTGTTTTTGTTATTTATTTTGTTCAGGATGTTTTGTTTTGTTTTGTTTGGGGGTTGTTGTTTTTCTGCTTGTTTTCATTTTAGTATTTTTAAATGCTCATCATTTATATTTTAAGAACCAAATTCTAGCTCAGGTTCTATCAAGAGGTGTTTATATGTCTTATATTCTTCGTGATTCTATGCCTATGCACCTATAGCTTAAAATTCCTCATTCTATCTTATAAACCAGTGCATACCTACTGCATGTGTGTGTGTGCATGCACATGCGCACACCACACCACACACACACACACACACACACACACACACACACACACACACACACACGGGTGGAGAGAGAGAGAGAGACTATAATTACAAATAAAAAATACTTTAAAAAGCCCTAACTGGGGGCTGGGGATTTAGCTCAGTGGTAGAGCGCTTACCTAGGAATTGCAAGGCCCTGGGTTCGGTCCCCAGCTCTGAAAAAAAGAACCAAAAAAAAAAAAAAAAAAGCCCTAACTACAAAAGTATACAGTGAACATAAACCTCTTCCTCTGTAGGTGACTTTTGATCATGGTGTTTTATCACGGGAATGGAAACCCTAAGCAGGAGTTGAAACAATGCTACCAAACGGCTACATTACATGGCTACATTCTTTTTTTTTTTTAAGTGATTAGTATTATCTGGGACAATGCAATCAGAAGCACTGGGCTTTGATTTTCTGCTGCACAGCAAACATGCTTTTCTGCGGCAGGAATTTTAATGTTCTATAAGTAGTAAAATTAAGCCATAAATTAAAGTTGCTGATATTGAAGAATTCAAACTTACTTATTGGGTCAGAAAATAAAAAGCTATATTCTTGATGTCTAAAACCAGAAACAATTGATGACGTTTTATTAATTTATTATTTGACTAATATATATGGTGCCAATCCAAGTTACTTTAAGTTACTTTTAGTCTGTGTTTATTCATATTGAACACAGTATATAGTCAACAAATAATTATGAAATGAATTTTAAAATGTTTATTTGTTTATATGTTTGTTCATTCATTTATTTATTTGGAGATAGGATCTTACTGTATAGCCCTTGCTGACATGGACGTTCTATGTAGGGCAGACCAGTTTTGGAACTCATTGAGATCTGCCTGTCTCTGCCTTAGGAGTATTGGGATTAAAGGTGTGTGCCAGCATGCTCAACATAGAATTTATCAGTCTGTTTTGCTTTTGAACAAGTCATAGTTAACTCACATAATTAACAGCTGCAATCCTACTTGCTCTTGCTGATGAAGGCAGAATGGAGTAGTGGGGAAATGCACCATGGAATCAAACCATCAAACCCTGGTTTGAATCTCAGTTCTACAATCTACTGTCTACATGTCTTCCTGCATAACCATTTAACCCCTCTAAGCCCTACCTTCCCTTCAGTAGTCTGGGGATCATCTACTTGGCCAATATCATGTAAAAATTTACCCATATGCAAGGATTGGCTACAACTTGCATATGCCTCATTTGTAATAAAATGGCAGGATGAACCCTACAGTGTGTTTTGTTTTGTTTTTTAAAGAAAGAACTTGATGCGCTTTAGGCAAAGTAATGGAGAGAAATTGCAAAGAGTGAAAGATCAGGCTTGCAAGCCCGGGTACCGAATAGATCTAGTTAAGTGGGGGTGTTGATGTTTGCTACTGAAGAAGTCAAGCACAAAATGTGCATTAGACTTTTCTTCTCTTCTCTTGGGACCTCTCCACTGAAATGGCTCCTTAATCCCCAATTATCGTAATGATCATCACAGAGATGAAAATGGTTATTGCACCATTTGGAGCTGTGGGGAAGCTTTAATTGACTTGGATTTGCTGTCTCTCTGTATGACACAGGTGGTGAAGTTTACCAAATCCTTTGAACTGATGTCCCCAAAGTGCAGTGCGGACGCGGAGAACAGGTAAGGCTCATGGGGTTCGTACTTGTCTTGTGATGCTCCTTGGTCCTTGATGTTAGCTGCATCGTTTAATGCTTTGAGGATAGGAGTTGCTTTGCTCTGTTTCATCAGGTGCGGCCACCTCCCACTTTCCTGAACTTCATTACTTTAATAAAAGCTATTGCTGAACAATGAGTGTGTACAGGATGTATCTCTCTTGCTCTGTGTTCTTAAGACAAACTCGTAGGATGAGGTCAGATGGCACTAGCCTGCTAACCTAGCTGCTCGGAAAACTGAGTCAAGAAAACCCCAAGGTCAAGGAACACCATTGTTATGGAATAGGACCAAGGCATGGGAAGGCAGTGGAATCCTAGCTCAAAACAAACACTGAGAAGAGGGCCAAGGGTTTAACTCAGTAACAGAGTGTTTGCCTGGAATGAGAGTCTCTGACTCACAGTCAGGACCACAGGAAAAGAAAAGACTGAAATTTAATACTTGTGACACGTTATGATCTTGCCTGTAGACTTTAATGCCACCCTCCCCTGAACTTTGTAATGGTTTGAGGATTTCAGAATTGCTTTTGCAAGGAGAATGGAATACCTATGAAGGAAGCCCATTTTCTACAACCACCAGCTTTTATTTTTGTTCTACATCAAGCATGTGACACCAAACATCCAACATTGAAGCTGTAAATAAATAAAGTTAGTTTTTCACATTCCCTAATTATTCTGAAAACACAACTTTCTGCTTCATGTTGATCCCTTGCTTGTTAGTAATTTGGACAATAATATCTTCTCCTGACAGGAAAGTGTGTTTTCAGCAGTTTGTCTCTGTTGGCATCTTTGAGGGCTGTCACAATAACAGTGAGGGTCAGAGATAGCCCAAGAGTACCCCTTAGGTTTGCACTCCTAAGAATAATATCTGGGCCACTACAAAAGTTGATTCTCAGGACCTTGATTCATCTCTGGAGGGAAGGCTAAGAAGTAGTGAAATTAAGCAAAATGCACAAATTTAGAAAACAGTGGCCAAGTGCTGAGGACAAGGTAAAGATGCCACTCCCAGTCCTGATACCCGTGGCAGTGATGCGAGCTACTTCTGTTCATTAGGGGCCAAGTGTGCTGGTCGTGTGCTGATTGAGAAGAAGTGCTTCACCTCCCCAGATTTTTTGAAGTAGACATGATTAATCCTAAAAGACAAAAGAGAAAATCAAAGGTAGGCAATGTCCTAGCTTACATTAACTGTCCACTTGACACAGCCTAGTGTCACCTGAACAAGATCTCTCAAGGGAGTGATTATGTTTATCAGGTGAGTTGTAGGCATGTCTGTGAAGGGCTGTTTTAGTTGTCTCCATTGATGTAGGAGATGTAGGAGAGCCCAGATGATTATACATGGCTCCACCCCTAGACAGGCAGGCCTGGGCCTATATAAAAATAACAGTTAAGTATAAAGAAGTGAGCAAGCAGGAGAGCAGGCAGGAAGCAGCATCCCTCCATAGTTTCTTCTTTAAGCTACTGCTTGAGGTCCTGCCCTGACTTCCCTCATGACATACTGTGACCCAGAAGTGAAACCCAAAAGAATCCTTTATCCCCAAGTTGTTTTTAATTTCTATCACAGCAATGGAAAGAAAACCAGAATAAGCAAGTTTACATCACCTGGTGAAGGCCCCAGTAAGAAGTAGCCTTACATCCAAAGACAACTCTTCTGAACTGTAAACTTTGATTCTGTTGTGATGCTTAACTCAAAATCCAACAATTGATCCCATAAAATGAATATCTTAGGTTAATGATTCTCAAATCTAGCTGATCAATTAAAATCAAGTTTGGAGAATTTGGTAAAAACTTAATTCTGAGGTAAATGCTGAGATATTCCTATTAAATATATTGGAAATAAAATACAAAAATCTATATATTTAAAGGGCTGTCCAGGCAAATGTCTATTTCAATATCCAAAGGAAATTGGAATCTTAAAAATATGCACTATTCTCTTTAATTTTGGAAAACAAATATTGTATTAGTTACTCTCAAAATACCAGACAACACAACTTTAAAAGGGAAGGAAAGGTTTATTTTCACTCAGTTTGCGTGTAAATCTGTAACGATGGGAGAGTCACCGTGGCAGAAGCATGAGGCAGTCAGTCATATTGCATCCAGTCGGGAAGCAGAGTGCAGAATGGCTCACTCACCTCACTTTCTCCTTCTTATTCAGTCTAAGACCACAGGCCATGATGCCACCTGCATTTAAGGTGAATGTGCCCACTTCAAGTAATCTAATATAGAACCACACACACACAGAGATCTGCAAACGGTTGGCTCCTGCGTGATGTTAGGTCCCCCAAGGTTAATTAGATAGTGTTTGCCATCACAGAAACCAGGAAGTCAAAATGGACACATTTATTTATTTATTTATTTATTTATTTATTTATTTATTTATTTATTTATATCAATTGTATACATTTAAGAGAGGCCTTGGCTATGTGGTATGCAATTCCATTTACAGAGCATTGTTTCAAAAAGCAAAATTATAGTAGCAGAGAGCAAAGAAGCAGGAGAAGAACTTCAGTGAGAGGTTGAGAAAACAGGGATCCAGTTTATGGTAGACGTCTGTACCTTGTTAGTGTGTCTGAATTACTAGATATAAAGATATTTGAAGGGATTCACAGAATTTACACTAAAACGACTTGTGATCTCTGGGGTTTGTACTTTAAACGGAAGGTTGAAGCTGTTTGTGGGAAGTTGCTTATGTTCATGAGAGTACAATTGCGTTGGCATCTGTGTTTCTTCATGTCAGGCAATCTCTATCCAGCAAACATACTTAGGCACTGGCGTCTACTCAGAAACTTCCTTAAATGGAATGTTGTAAAATGACAAGAAGTAGATTAGAGAAAATATCTATAGATGTTAACTTCACCAGTCATATCTCACATGCTGTGTCTCCCGTCTACACGGCTCAATTTCCGTCTACACAGGCTCTGTGGAGTTCTTCAGACATATCCTTTAACATTTCAGTGCTTCCGGGCTGCTGATTTTTTCTGCCGTTGAGCATGCTCACTCGGTTACTTCAGAGCTAAAATCTTCTGATTGTTTTAAAGAACTTCCATGTCAAAATGAAGTGACCCAAGACCTAGACTGCCCTTGGAAAAGTTTCTGATAATAAAAAAAGAAAGGTTGGCTTTTCTTTAAAAAGACAAAAGTGCCCCTGAACTCTGACATTATGCGACAGTCCCGTCTTTCTATTTATGGCTTCTAAATTAATGGAGAACGTTCATCTATCTCAAAATGCCTTCCATTCTTTGCCCAGTAGTTTTCCTCTTGCAGATGTGGATTCCGTCAGTCACTGATTGGAAGCGAAAGAAGTAAAGACAAGCAGCCCCAACACGTAGTTGGCTAGAAGCACAGAGGGTGTTAAACAAACAACAAGGCTCTGGATCACAGCCTTTCTCTGACATCGTCAGCCCTTGTTTGCCTTCCATCACATAATATGTTCCCCATGCAGATATTGTCCATTAAAGCCCCCCAGTACAGCCTTTAAAAGATGGTTCCTATGGCTTCAGTAAAGATATTTCAGGACACTACTGCATTCTGATTAACGCCAGTTTGAGGCTTGCCAATTCTTACCTACAATCCTTGGAGACTGTTTTTTTCTAAACAATTCTAAAGTTCCGTCGCTGACTCATCAGTTTCACTTAGCCTCTTAAGCAGCCAGTTTCTTCCTGGTCATGCCCATGGTCTATATTCAACCAGTTCTCTCTCTTCTCTCTTCTCTCTTCTCTCTCTCTCTCTCTCTCTCTCTCTCTCTCTCTCTCTCTCTCTCTCTCTCTCTCTCTCTGAGATACATACCTGTTTCAGGACATCCTTGACAATACCTTCTTCTTCTACTGATAAAAAGCCATTTTGTGTTGCCGTAGGTTCCTGTGCCTTTTTTCCCCTAAATGTATTCAATGAAGACACTTCTTTAGTGAACAGCCATATCCTGACTCCCTGCTGCCCAAGGCTGAGAACTGTGTCAGGTGACAGGGCTACAGAGATTTTAATAGCAGAGGAGCCTGTCCTCAAGGATCCAGTGGTCAACCAACAGTGAAAATAGACTAGGAACACAGTAGAATATAATAGAACATAATCAAATACAAAAAATGTAACCAGGTCTGACCCAGCCTCCAGATTACAACTACAAAGAGCCACATTAACAATGATAACTCCTACTTCTGCTCAGCCAATTCTCTCTAGAAAGACAGGTGTCCGGACCTTGTCAAAGCAACCTTTAAAGATTTCAGGAAGTCTCTAGGATGCCTCATAACCATGCTTTATTGCTGAATCCTGTTTTCCCCATGCACCACCCAGAGCTCTTGACCTTCGGCATGACATGCAAGCATCTGCCCACTCCTGAACTCCTGTGTGTACAGCAGGAGTCGCCACCACTGTTCTGCACAGTTCCCTGCACTCTCTTAGATGCACTGGTCATTTTCCCCAAATCTGAACAGAACTGATCATTTGTGTGGAAATCAGGAAATGTATACTTCCTCTGACTTAGTATGTTGCCTGGTTCCTAAGTGGCCCTGTGTGTGCAATGATTTTTATCACCATTAGCAGAATATAAGAATCTAAACAGGGATATGAAGGGACAGTTATTTGCATGAGTTGGTGCTTGTGAAAGAAAGGGACTATGAAGATAAGGCTTAGGTATCTGAGCCTGTTGACCGAGAAGGAAGATCAATAGGGAGGTCAAAGGGTAACTCAGTGATTAACTCTCCAAGGTCTTTTTCTATACAGTGTTTGTGCAGGGTGTTATGTTAATACAAGGGATGGTCTCTATAGAGAAAAAATATTTTTTCTATCCTGATTTATTTGCCAAGACAGGACCCTATTAACAAAAGGTAGAGAAAGACAGAGGTTATGCCTTTCTCATGTATTCACGGGAGCTACCAAGGGAAAGATGTGTAACTCTTAAAGAAGAGCTTCAGAGCTACGGTTTGATTACCAGAACCCTCATGGAACCTCACAGGCATTCATCATTCCAGTTCCAAGGGATCTGGCACCGTCTTCTGGCAGTAGGCAAAACTCTCTCTCTCTCTCTCTCTCTCTCTCTGTGTGTGTGTGTGTGTGTGTGTGTGTGTGTGTGTGTGTGTGTGTGTGTGGACATGTAGGCAATACACTCAAATATAGAAAATAAAAAATAAAAGTAAATCTTAAAAAAAAGAAAGATCAATATATTGTGGAGAAGTCTAAAGAAAAGAGGTGCTGAATACAGGACAGTAAATTACAGGAAAGGAAACAGTCTATATGGAGTTCACTTCAGGCCAGTAAGGTTTAATGTTGTTGTCTGTGGTGGTCAAATGTTATCCTCCCTCATAAGACAAGGGTAAGGGCACCCTCATTATCCTATGACCTACTTTATGGCAGGGAGCTTTTCTTGGATCTGCTTCTCAATTTCTCTCAGCACAAAATAACCCTATGGTACAGGGCACATCTTTGTGTGACACAGTATTGTCTCCAATGGCAACCAGCTCATTTGAGGATGAACGGGAGGTGGACCTCAAGGAAAGCTTTTGTATGTGGAAAGACTTCAGTCAGGCCTTACAGGACCTAACTAACCTCCAGGGAGGGGAACTGTCATAAGCAGAGACTTTGAAAGGAGAGACTGAGAGAATGAACACCGGGGCTGTGAGCTGTTGTCACAGGATCATCATTATTGCTGGTGATGGTCCCTGATTCCTTGTTGTAACCAGCTGCTGAGAATGCCATCTGACTGAGGTGAGAATCCTACCAGGTCCTTCTGCTATGCCCAGAGACACTTAATTGGCTTAGAAACTGGGGAATTACGATAGTGATGTGATTGGATGAGGTTTCTGTCTTGACAAGTCATGTGGGCTAGGATATGGGAGGACCACAGTCAGGGGGCTAGGATGTGGGAGGACCACAGTCAGGGGGCTAGGATATGGGAAGACCACAGTGGTGTGGGCTAAGACATAGAAGGACCACAGTGATGTGGGCTAAGACATGGAAGGACCACAGTGGTGTGGGCTAAGACATAGAAGGACCACAGTGGTGTGGGCTAGGATGTGGGAGATTCACAGTCATGAAGGCTAGGATGTGGGAGGACCACAGGATGGGAAATGTAGGCCAGAGGGATTAAATCCTGCATTTAGCAAAGACTCTTCTGTGGAGAACCTCCATGGATCCCCTGTCCTTAACTTTACCAGATCAACAGTCATCATCTTTTAGCTGCTCTTTCTATGCCTCAGTCTCTAGACTCTCATGTCCTTTACCTATCCCCTAGATATGCTCCAGGTGCAAGGATTCTGTGAGGAAGTACTCCATGCCAGGGCAGGCTTTCTTGGAGTTCACAGAACCAGGATGCATCCGAGAGAGGCAAGTTCTGCTCCTGCTCACAGTGAGGCACTGTCTCTGTGGGGACGGCCACGGTCATCTTGTGTGGTCAATACTGACGTGCACACAAGAAACAGGATCTCACCCAAACCAGTCAACTTTCTTCCTCCCTGGGGCTCAGACTAGGACCTTCCATCAGAAAGCTACCTTTGTGAAGCAGCTGAACAAACCTTCCTAGAGCATTTGTTCTGTTTTTAAACAGGATTCCACTTCTGGCCTTATGCACAAGCCTTTCATTTGATAATGTAGTCATAAGAGACAAAACAATACTTAAAGAAATATCAATACTTAAAGTCTTTACTTAATTTAAAATTCTTTTGGTCATGTTTTATGTATCTTTGCAAGATAAATATGGATACTTTAAGAATTGAACATTCTGGGCTGGAGAGGTGGCTCAGTGGTTAAGAGCACCAACTGTTCTTCCAGAGGTCCTGAGTTCAATTGCCAGCAACCACAACTGTCTGTAATGAGATACAATGCCCTCTTCTGGATTATCTGAAGAAAGCAGCAGTGTACTTACATACATAAAATAAATTAATAAATCTTTAAAAAAGAGAATTGAACATTCTTAGCTCTTATATTTAAAGTATCAAAAATCGTGTCCTGGTATCTATAGTTTCTAGGAGGCTACAACTAAATGAAGAATATTTTCAAATAATAATTTAATGGAATTTGGTGGGAATATAATCACTTAAAACCCAAATTCTATAGCTATTTTATCTTCTCTGGTTAAGGGAACTATAGGGACAATCTATTTTTTTAATAGAAAGAAGGAATTTTTGAATTCCATTTGTTACACCCAGAAAGATCAGAGAAAAATAAAACCAGAAATCTTGGAGTATCCAGTAGGACCCACCCCTTTGTTGATGGCTCTCCGTCCAGCTTACTTGTTAAGTGCTTATCCAGCATGTGCAAAGGCCTGGGCTTGATCCCTCCAGCTATTAAAACAGAAAACCAAAGACCATCTGGTGGGTGGGCCTTTGAAAAGGCAGGCAGACAGTAGATAGCTTCAGAAGTTTAAAAGCTAAAGCATTCTTTAATAAGTGCTGGGCGAATTTAACAGTCAGAAAAAACGGCCTGCTTAAACCCAGAGCCAGTCAGTGCTGCCTTCCATGGCAACACAAACTTTACCGATGGAATCAAGAATCCCGAGTTGTATTCTCCCCTGAGGATTTATATACACTTCCTGTTGATGGAGAGGGAGAATCACTTTCTTCAGTGATATAGCCACTGACAAGGGGCCCATGTTCCTACAAACATTCACCCATGCTGTAAGCAGCCCTAATGAAACTCATTAGGACAGACAGACAGATGCGCACGTGCACGGGTGCAGAGAAGAGGAGAGGGAGGAAGAGGAAGAAGAAATGAAAGGAGAAAAGGAAGTTCAAGGGGGCTAGTTGGGAAGAAAAAGAGAAGGAGCAGGAGGCATCACAGAAGGTAATGGGAAAATATGATTGGTGCACACTGTGCACATGAATAAAAGTGACATCATAATAGTACTGTGTATAATTAGCATATTGAAAAAATATTATTTAACATAGGCAGATTATCCTCAGTCATCTGAATAAATTCTAGGCAATCACAGGAGCCTTTGTCAAGGAAGGATCTCTGGTGATAGAGTCAGAAGTTGGAGTCAGACATTTTGAGAAACAGCCTGTCACTGCTGGCTTTGAAAACAAAGGAGGGGACTATGGCCAAGCAATGGGAAAGACTCTAGAAACTGGAAAAGGTGAGCGACTGGAACATCTCCTAGAGAATTACAGGGTATTAACCTGCTGCTCTTTGAAGCCACAGAGTTTATGGTAATTTGGAAGAGCAGCAGTAGGACACTTGTATAAGGATTTGATTTGAAAAGCAGTCCAAGAAGAGAACTCAGCAGTAAATGAAAGACTGGAGGAGAGGCAAGCAGAGTCATCAAGGATCCAGGGGCTCGAGGAGCTGGAGGTGAAACTCACAGGAAACTGAGAACCTCCTGCACTAGGGATTGTGAGATTTTGGGCATAATTGCATTGTGCTTCCTTTCAGTCTGTGCCTCTTTTACCCTTGCCTGGCACGGGTATGCTGCAGCCAGCTACTAGCAGACTTCTCCCCTCTGCAGTGATCTGGGAGGCTCTGACCTCACCAAGCCGTAACTTCAAGTCACAATAGGTCACGTCTTAAAAAACTAGGGATAGTAAAAAGATGAAATCTTTTAAGATTCAAGAAATAAACACATACACAACACACACACACACACACACACACACACACACACACACACACACAAAATCTCATGTTGTCAAGCCTGGCATAGAACTCCTAATCCTCCAATTTCTACCTTAATTCTGGGATTACAGATGTGCATCACCATGCCTGGATTCTAAAAACATTTAAGATGAAAAAAATGGACTTATTTTAAATGTTATTTCAGAGAAATAGTATTGTTTAAATGTGATTCCCAATCCAAAATTCATGTCTACCCCGACCCTCAAAAGGAAACTTCATATGGACATGAAGACAGAATTAGTTAGGCATCTTGAAATTAAGTAAAGCTAAATTTAGACCCATTGGCCGGTTCACCCAGTGACTCATGCCTTTCTTAGAGAAGTAGAAGCACAAGGCAGGTGCCATGTGAAGACAGGGAGAAATTAGAGTGTGCTATCTTCAAGCCAGGACCCCCAGCACCATGAGGGAAGGAATTACTACTGCCTTAAAGCTAGCGGTAATTTGTTCTGACTGTCCTAGGAGAATAATACACTCATTATTAAATGAAGGCAATAAAAATGATAAATCCTATTCACTATTTTTCTAGCAATAATGAGGTTCCAGGAACCTATGATTCTGTGAATCCAATATTGTCATTATAATGATTTCTTATTTAAGTGCAGAAGGCGAGTTAACTGCCCTTGAATGTCTAGTGGCTGTCAGACTTACCTGGTCTCAGTGCTAAGAATGGAATTACTATTCTTACTTTGTAAATGAAGAAGCCGAGGCTTGGAGAAGTGAAGTGTGTTGCTCACACAGTTTTAAGCTAGGAGGATCTTAAGCCATCTTCTGAGAGTAATATTCCACTCAGCAGCCTACCTTCCTGTGATCTTGTGCCTGGAAGTTATTACCATCCAATCCCCACTCTATCAAGACCAAGACTGCACTGTCTAACATACTTACATGCCCAGGGGATTGTGTTGACAGAAGAGCACAAGTATCAACAGCCCATCCAAACAATACCAGAAATTGCAAGACTGGCATGCGGATCACAACTTCAAAGCCTGCCTGGGCTACTTAGTCAGACTCTGTCAAAACAAAGCAAAAAATAAACAAGAAAGTTCTCAAATTGACCAGGGAGCCATTAAGAAGTTTGTAGCATAATCAGAATACTTAGCCATATTATGGTAGAATCTGGCTAAGCCACATTAAATCCTGAAACAAACAAAAAAAAAGTCTTGAAAACGCCTTTGGCAATTTGTTCATTATAGCATTTTTGCACCAATTCATCAATTTAAAAAATGTGTGACAATTCATTTATTAGGATGACTGAATTTTTGTGCTTTGGCCCTGTACTCCTGACTCAGCTCTGTATTAAAAGACTGTGAAGAGGTCGCCTCAGACCTCATACGAGAGTTTATGGGGGAAGTTAGTTTATATGGATGAGCTAAACTGAAGAAATTCAAGTGCACAGAGGAGATGGCACACTTAAGGAAACGCAAAGGGAATAACATCCAAGTTGTCTGAATTGTTAGTTTTCTCTCCCAACATGGTATTACTTTCTTAATGCCCTCGTCATTAATTGATGTTTTCTGACTTTTATTTAGGAAAGTCAGTACACCTGAGATAGTCATATTTTTAAACAATAAAGAATTGCTAATAGATAGTGGATTCCCAAAGGAGTTCCCATTCACTAGCTGGCCAGACACTTTGCCCCATAATCCCAGGGATAGGGCTGATTGAATGGCATTGAACGTCCCAATGGTGACTGCTGTCGTAGGTGACAGCTGTGACACTGCCTTTGGCACGCAGACGTTTGTATTGCCACTTTGTGTATTGTACGTTGTTGGTGCTACCTGGCTGGGTCTAAATGCTGGTTAATATTTTCAACAGCATTTCGCAATAAGGGGCTGGAGAGAGGACTCTGTAGTTAAGAGCAGTTGCTGTGCTTGCAGAAGACCCACATTTGATTCCCAGCACCCACATGCTGGATTACAATCATCTGTAACTCCACATCCAAGGGATGTGTAGCCCTCTTATGGCTCCACGAGCAGCAGACAGGCAGGCACATACCTATGTACATGCAAATACTCATAGACATAAAATAATATATAAATCAATCTTTTTACAATTGCTTGGATCAATGATGATGTTGAAACAAAAAGTTACTGTTTTATTGAAAAGCCTGTATGACAGGGGGACTGGGAGATGATACGGTGAGTAGAGTGTTTTTCATGCAAACCAGAGGGGAGAACTCAGACCGCCAGCACCCACACGAATGTTCAGTCATGTGTGGGCCCGACTGCATTTCTTGAACTTGGGAAGCAGAGATGGGATCTCCAAAGCAACTTGGCTAAGTAGGCTAACCAAACAAATCAGGGCACACTGGATCGAAATGAGAGACCTTGTCTCAATATATAAGGTGGAAAGCAACTGAGGAAGGGGACAGTTCTGATCTTCATATGCATGGACACACACATGCTCATGCATGCACCATGTGCCCATATGTGTGAACACCCATGCACGTGCGCCTAACACACACACACACACACACACACACACACACACACACACACACACACACACAGCCAACAAAGCCCACATAAGCAAGGAGTACAATCTGATAGGAATGACAAAAAATGTTTCTGTTGAAAAACTGGCCACAACACAGCACAGCAGCTAAAGAAGAAATTCACAAATCAAAGGAAGTGAGGGCGTTTTATGCAAATACACACGAAATGGCCTGCTGCCACATGCCACGCATGGGAAGATAGAAGACAGTGCCCAAGCTCTCACCATAAACAAACGGAATTCTAAAGCGGTGTGAGCCTGGTGTAATCAAATCTGAGTTTCACAGGGCTGCTGTTAAAATGTGCAACAACAATTTGTCAAGAATTCTAACTAATTGGAAGCTGTTTCCTTTCCAGGGACAAACAATTGAATTGAGAGAGAAAAGGAAGTTTTGAATTTCATTAAAGAGGAGATGCTGAAACAGTCTCCCTGTCCCTTGACATGCTTGGCAATGACAGGGACAGTAAAACAACACTAAGAACAAAGTCACTAAATAAAGCATTTCACCATGACAGCGTGAATAACGTCAGACAGTCCAAACTTGCCACTGTATATCATTTTAAACAACAAAGTCATCCCAAGTGGGCTAGGCAGAAGTTTGACCTCTGGTACCTTGCCCTTGCCATCAGTTATGGATGGTCTATAGCAAGAGCGAAGAGGCTTTGCAGACTTAATTGAGGTTAGTCATCCAATAATAATGTTCAGGTGAAATTATGTTGAGTTCTCTAGATGAGTCATGAAAAATAAGGCTTTCGCCCAGGTTAGGACAGAGAAGGCCAGAGAGACAGCAGACGGAAAAGTCAAAGGTTTGAAACATGAGCAGAGTTGTTACATGTCACTGATTTATGTATATAGGAGGCCCAACCAGGCTTAAACATCAAGGAAAGCATAGCCCTTCTCATACAACCCAACAAGCTATGTGAGCTGTATTCTCCTTGGAAGCCTTCAGGGAGCACAGTGAAGAAACAGGGAGCACAGTGAAGAAACAGGGAGCACAGTGAAGAGAGAGGGAGCACAGTGAAGAGAGAGGGAGCACAGTGAAGAGACGGGGAGCACAGTGAAGAGACGGGGAGCACAGTGAAGAGACGGGGAGCACAGTGAAGAGACGGGGAGCACAGTGAAGAGAGAGGGAGCACAGTGAAGAGACGGGGAGCACAGTGAAGAGACGGGGAGCACAGTGAAGAGACGGGGAGCACAGTGAAGAGACGGGGAGCACAGTGAAGAGACGGGGAGCACTGTGAAGAGACGGGGAGCACAGTGAAGAGAGAGGGAGCACAGTGAAGAGAGAGGGAGCACAGTGAAGAGACGGGGAGCACAGTGAAGAGACAGGGAGCACTATGAAGAGACTGCTGACATGATGAATCCATTATTAGGGGAAGGTTTTTATTGTGAAGAAGAGAGGAGGGCATATCTGAAGGCATCTGGAATGTCTAAAGCAGAAAGACAGAAAACTTTCTGTCTGCAGCCTAGCATGGCCAGGGCTAGGGAAGGGAGAGAGGAGAGGATGGAGAACCTTAACTAAGGTTTCTACTGCTTTGAAAAAAACCCATGACCAAACACAAGTTGGAGACGACTAGTTATTTGGCTTACACTTCCACAGCACTGTTTACCATCACTGGAAGTCAGGCGTGAGCTGATGCGGAGGCCAAGGAGGGGTGCTGCTTCCTGGCTTGTTCCTTTTCATTACACATCTTCGTAAGTATGGCCACCAATAACCAAGAAACACAGTCAATACTAGGCTGTCTGGAAATCTCTGCCCAAGTTGTTAACCCAAAACATTTCAACTTAACCTCAGGGAGCAGAAAGCAGCCTCGTTCTTTACCAGAGTATCACAAGAACAGTCTCTAGGCCACATACTGATGTTACTCTCCTCTGAAACCTCTTGAGCTGGATGCCAGAGCTCAAACCACTCCCAGCACTACTGTCTTCCGTGTTTGTCCTAGTATGTCCCACTTAGCCCCAATTAGGCCTTCAGCTGCTTTCCTAAAGTCCCAAAGTCCACGTTCCTCCAAACCAAAGCACGATCAGGCCTATCACCACAATACCCCAGCCCCTGGTACCAACTTCTGGCTTATTTGTCTCATATTGCTGCCTTAAATATTTATTGCCCCGAAGAGACACCATGACCACAGCAACTTTATAAAGGCTAACATTTCCCTGAGATTGGCTTACAGTTTAGAATTTTAGTATACTTTCATCATGGTGGAAAGCAGGTAGATATTGTACAGGAGAAGGAGCTGAGAATTCTACGTTTTGTTTGGCAGGAAGTAGGAACAGAACAGTCATACTGGGCATGACTTGAGCATCTGAAACCTCAAAGCCTATCCCCAGTGACACAGTTCCTCCAACTTCCTAATAGTGCCACTCTCTGTGGGGACCACTTTTATTCAAACCCCCACAGTGAAATAGCAAGAGAGACTAGAGTATAGGAGAAGGGGGACGGGAGAGAGAGAGAGAGAGAGAGAGAGAGAGAGAGAGAGAGAGAGAGAGAGAGAGAGAGAGAGAGGCAACAGTGGGAATAGATATAGAAAGTAGACAGAACCAGCAGCCTGTTTCTCCCCAGCACTTTGAAGTTATGTGCATGGGATAGTGTGGCAGCTGATACTTCAGGATTCTGCCAGTGTGTGTTCCGAGAGTGATCGGTTCATAGCTGACTGCTATCCAACAGAACCCATGATGCAGGAGTCTTGATGAGTGGTGGATGGGTGTGACCGTGTATGATCTCAAGTTTTCAATCTGAGACCTCAGGAAAAAAAAGAAAGAAAAGAAAGAAAGTAGACAGAAGAATCATATGGGTATAAGAATGTTAGCTGAGGCCAGGGAAGAATCAAGGAAGGGTCAGCAGCTGGCTTAGACTTTGAAATGTACAACAGGCACTTGTGATACTGAGAGAACCTGGAGGTCAACCTGAGCTTCAATATGCTGATAGGAATCGTAGGTAGTCATATGTCTCTTCTGCCAGAGGTAAAGAAAATGGCTTTTGGGGGTAGGTGGGAACTAGTTTTAAAAATTCCTGAGGAATGCTGACTTTTATCTAATGGCCAGAAATCCTCCTACAGTCTAGGTTAAGTTAATTTCTGGATATTTGGACTGCCTAAGATATAACTTCCAAAAAAAGCATACAGTCTCGTCAGCACCTTGGCCTTGGCCTTGGCCTTCTAAGAACTCTAACAGTGAATTCAGCTGAGCAATGATAAACTTTTGATTTCTAGAAATCTGATTAATAAATTAGTAGTGCTTTAACCAACTATTTTAGTAATTTGTTATGCAGTGATGGAGAACAAAAACATTGTTAGTATAAGTTTGGATGCAGTTTTCTTTTAATCCGGCTAAGATTGAATTCAGTTACACACACACACACACACACACACCACCACCACCACCACCACCACCACCACCACATAGATGAACCCCAGCTGAGTTATAATAAGTGGTGTGCAGCACGTTAGATCTTTAAAGACACGTAGTTAAAGAATTGCTGGTGATATGGCTGAAATATTATGGAAACACCTTGAAATTGTTGGTAATAAGGAAGGAAAGGAGCTCTTGAGGAAGACACCACAAGTTGATTTTATACAAATGCCTCCCAGTTGGTATCTTGTAAGTCTGACAGTATGAAATATCACAAAAGTGTCAGCAGCTTGGTGGTAAGTCCTGGAGGTGACCAGGCACACCCTTAAGAAAGGCTGCATCGCCACCCAATTAGACAAGATGGATGAAGCAAAGAAGTGCAGACCGACAGGAGCCGGATGTAGATCGCTCATGAGAGACACAGCCAGAATACAGCAAATATAGAGGCGAATGCCAGCAGCAAACCACTGAACTGAGAATAGGTCCCCTATTGAAGGAATCAGAGAAAGAACTGGAAGAGCTTGAAGGGGCTCGAGACCCCAAAAGTACAACAATGCCAAGCAAACAGAGCTTCCAGGGACTAAGCCACTACCTAAAGACTATACATGGACTGACCCTGGACTCTGACCCCATAGGTAGCAATGAATATCCTAGTAAGAGCACCAGTGGAAGGGGAAGCCCTGGGTCCTGCTAAGACTGAACCCCCAGTGAACTAGTCTATGGGGGGAGGGCGGCAATGGGGGGAGGGTTGGGAAGGGAACACCCATAAGGAAGGGGGGGGGGGGAGGGGGATGTTTGCCCGGAAACCGGGAAAGGGAATAACACTCGAAATGTATATAAGAAATACTCAAGTTAATAAAAAAAAAATTAAAAAAATAAAAAAAAGATACATTAAAGCTTTTCTGCAGGAGGAAAAAAAAAAAAAAAAAAGAAAGGCTGCATCCTAGTCCGCCTGATACCTTAGAGGATGTATTTGTGACCATTGGTGATGTCTGAGAAGTGATTCGAGCATGAACCCCTGAACATTTTAGAAACCTCTTAATTTCTTTCACTAGTAATTTTTCTTCCAAGTAGAATCCACTTGCATGTTTTATATTTCCCTTTAAGAATGGAATATGATAACATTTTATGTCTAACCTAAAAGATTTTTTAAATAAAATTAAAATGTTCTAAGTAATAAGGCATTATCTCATAGCAGTGGCTCTCCTTTCTACTCATCTTATAATTGGCAGCATATTGGGTTCAATTATCTCACACCTTGTTTTTCCTGTGACTTTTCTATCCCTCGCTCCTCGCCATCTCTGCTGGAAACATACATGCCTTAACTTTGACACACCCAATAATTTAGGGCTCCTTGAATTTTAATATTAGAAGGTTCTGCTATTCTTTTCTTTGAAAAAAGAAATTGTTGGCCACACTGGTTTCCTGAGTCCCATCGATCAGGTCTGAATAGTAGAACCTATGTTTCAATGTTTTGGGTGGTTCCTCTCATTCTTTGTGGAATCTAGTTTTGCAAACAAATGCATCCTTCTAATGATGATTTGAAACCCTTCCTCTATTATCTTTGTAGCTCTCTCCTTTAGGCCTCCAGACTCCATGGCCATAATTCTGCCATTTTTACAGGGAAGTTGACTTCCATAACATGATTCTAATTAATCAAAACGTCATGTTAACCTGGGTAGTTTTCCCAAGGGTCAGAGATATCTGGGTAACCCTCCTTTGTTCTTGTCCAGCATAGCTGACACAACCAAGAAAAAGATTGAAATAGATGTGTAAGCCCTAAGAACTAACAGATATGAATGAAGGTTTTGGTTACCTCTGAGTAATATACTGTGACTACAGATTGTAATCATATTGAACTTTATAACCATGATGCTCCTGGACCACAGCGGGTGGTTGTTAGGACTCAGTAAGATTATGCCTATGATCTTGGCCTGGAGGAAGAGGCCACACACCCTACAAGGCCAATGTGACTCACCCACTTGGACATTACTATTCCAAGGTATGCTTCAGGGACTGAGAAATGGCTTTTGAGAACATCACTGTCTGTACTGTGAATTGTGAAGATACCAATGACTTTGGGTATCTTCCAGATTATGGCTTCCAGACTTTGAAAGATGTGGTCCACAGCAACAAAAATCTATCTAATTATTAGCTGGCTATTAAACCAACTGAGAGGAAATTCTAGGTGCCATACAACAGAGACACTTTTTTTTTTTTTTTTTTTTTTTTTTGGAGCTGGGGACCGAACCCAGGGCCTTGCGCTTCCTAGGTAAGCGCTCTACCACGGAGCTAAATCCCCAGCCCCAGAGACACTTTTCAAAATAGTTTAGGAAAGTCACATGACACCAAATAGCTCCAAGAACAATAGCAATAGATAGAAACAAACTCTCGATGCAGGATAAGGAAGACGCTCTTGTTTCCAAAGCTCCCACATTATTTAATATTTTAATTTTATCGGGAACTATAAAGTGTACAAAGAAACAAGAAAGTACAGCACACACCTAGACAAAGTGACTTTGAATAGAAACTGTCCCAGTGGAGAGAACACCTAGACTTATTTGCCAAACAATTTGAATGGCAAAGTATAAATATGTCCAAGATATTATGGGAACCCACATACAAAGAACTAAAGGAAAATGTGAGAACAATGTCTCTCAACATGATATATGACTAGATATAAAGTAGGTATTGTTATTATAAAATATATAAGTTCTAAACTTGAGAACTTAAATAAAATGAAAAGTTCTCTCAGATGGGGTCATTAGAGCATTGTAAGCAGACTGAAGAACAATAGGTCTACAGGAAATGTCTAGTCTAAGACTAGAAAGAAAAACAAGAGTCTCAAAGCGATCCAAATACCTTCAAGCTGACAAACACAAATTCATACAAGAAGGATGCCCAGGAATAGAAGGGAGAGGAGGCCTGGATTGCTTTTTTTGTTGCCATGACCTAGTATCTGACATAAAGCAACTCAAGAGAGAAACATCTTATTTTGACTTATAGTTCAAGGAGGGATGAAGTAAATCCTGGGGCAACAGGAGCACGAGTTGGCTGGTCACATTGCAAAAGCAGTCAGAAACTTGAGAGTGGACAAGAAGCAGTAGGCTGTAAAGTTCTGAGCCTGTACCCACAGATACAATTCCTGTAGTGACGCCCCACCTTCTGAAGGTTCCACAGGCTTCCAAAACATCCCCACTTACTGTAAGACCAAATGCTGACATACAGAAGCCTACAGGGGAAATTGTCACATTCAAAGAATAATGTCCCACCACTGTGCCCCATGGAAAAAAGACCATCTCTGTCTTAGAGTCTCAAAGCCCACCTCCACAGTAACACACTCCCTGCAGCAAGGCCACACTTATTGCAACGAAGCCACACTTCCTCGATGGGCCAAGCATATTCAAACCACCACAGCCTCATAATGCAAAACGAACTGATTACAAATTCAAACAGTCGCAACACTGTTTAAAAATTCAAAGTACCCTTGGAGACTCAGGGTGATCTCTTAATTGTCTTTATAAAACCCGGGGCATAGCAAAATTTCAGTTAGTGTGCCACTTCCTTCACACAACCTCAGGCATACTGTTGACAGCTGTTGGATCTCACTATACCACATTTAATGTTGCTCATAGATGGACAGAGCTCTAGATGGCTCTGGGATTCTCATTTCCACCCTTTTCAGTTGCCTGGTAAGAACATGGCTCACCAAGTCTGATAGCTACCTAGAATCCTGGTGCCTGAGGCTGAACTCTGAGACTCCTTGTTTTCAAAGCTACTTCTGTCCTTCCTAGATCAGAAAATGTCCTCAGTCTCTCCAGTGTCCTCTGATCTTTCACCTACAAAAGTCCTAAATGCCCAGATGCTCTGGGGGTATGGTATGGTTTGTCCACTGAAAATCCTTGTTTCTGACCTAGGCACACTGTTCAGGGAACTGTGTTCTTCCATGTATGTTTTCTTACATATTACTCTAGCTGTGTTAGTACACCCTGTGGTACTAATGGTATATTTATCTATACCTCATTTTGATGTTAACTATGAGGAATAAACCAGAGGAAATGAAACATTAACGATGAAGTATATCTTCAAATTTCATATTGAAAGACTCAAGGAAACACATTTTTCAAATATCCTTCACATCCTAAATATATAAAATTAAAACCGTGAGATTTTGCTTTTATTTCAATGGCTTTGAACATGAAGACTCGGTGAAAGATAAACTCATTGCTTCCTTTTATGGCAGATGGGTTCTTGTTCTAGTAAAACTGTCATGGAGGCGAATAAAGGCTCTAAAAAATGTTCCATGAACAAGGCACATAAAAAATGTACTGAGCTCAAACATAATAAAGTAGACTACGTACATCCACTGCCCCTTGGATTGATTCTACATTGTAAATAATTATGGCAACTTGGAAGCCCTAAGAGTTTATGTGTTTGGTTATTACTTTTATTGGCCTCTCATTTAATATGCTTCAGCTATTATTTTAACTAATTGAGCTCAGTCCTCCTTCCTTGCTCTCTCTACACAGTCCTTAGACTTCTAATGGATACCTTGGATGTATGGAGTGGGCCACAGGTGTTCTCACAGAGGGATGTGGTGGGGCTACTTGAGGCCCCTCTTAGGGTATAAGTTTTGCTGTGCACTCTCATCGGCATTTTTGCTACCTAGCACATTTTCTCTCCAGTACCTCACCAAAAGTTAGAATGATGCTGAACTCAATAGTATATCTCCCTCCCACACCCCAGGAGCTCAGCTGAGCGCATTGCTTCACTGTGTGCACTAGTCAGGGTTCCTATTGCTGTGATGAAACATCATGGCAAATTGTGGGGGAAAGGTCTTACTTGGCTCACACTTCCACATCACTGTTCATAATCAAAGGAAGTAAGAACAGGAACTCAAACATGGCAGGAACCAGGAGGCAGAAGGCGAAGTAGAAGCATGGAGGGGCGCTGCTTATTGGCTTGTTCCCCATGGCCTGCTCAGCCTCCTAAATTACAGCACACAAGACCACCAACCCAGTGATGACACCACTCACAATGAGTTGGGCCATTCCCCATCAATCTGATCAAGAAAATGGGCCAGGCAGATATGACTGGCAGAAGCAAGTAAGTAAATGGTGGAGAGGTGGGGAGAAAGAAAAGCCCAGTGGTTTATGCACTAAGAAGGGACTGAAGATAAAAAGACGGTTGCTATTCTTGATCCTTGGGAAATGATGAGTTACACATGTCTGACAATAGAGCCAAGCATAAACACAAGTGCCAGTGGGCCTATTCCTTCTTCCTTTGAGAAAGCTGACCACTGTGTGAGCCGCTGTGACTCCCAGAGCTGCATCCTCGCCCAGGAAAAAGAGCAGGACCTGCAGAGTGGAGACCCATGGCTGACTCAACACGTCCTGCTCTGTTTACTTCTCATCATCGGCCTGTTTGCTAATCTCTGTAGTTGGTTGTGGTGACAGCTCAACCATGAGACGATGAGTCTTTGTTGAGTTATAGTTTTTCTGTGCTGTGTTAACTTTGACCAGGGATTTGTTTCCTTTGGAATCTTTGGGTTCAGTAAACATTCAGTCATCCTAGTTTTCAAAAGATGTCATTGCTGATGAGGCACTGGCAGGCGGGTGGAAGATACCCAGAGGCCCGCTCACCACCATAGCTGCGGGAGCCATTATGATGAGCAAGTCTGTAGTGGAGAGATGAGAGAGAAAGAGAACTGTCTCAAAACAAAGCAAAGCCTTCTCCCCAAAGCAAGCTTATTAACAAGCCAGGATAACTTTTAGAAGGGTGGTTCTCAGCTATCATAAAGCTGAAACTCTTTAATATATATCCTCATGTTGTGATGACCCCACCCATAAAATTATTTTCATTGCAACTTCACAACTGTAATTTTACTACGATTATAAATCATAATGTAAATATCTGTGTCTTCCGGTGGTCTTCAGCAACCCCATGAAAGGATCAGTTAACCCCTAAATGGGTCGAGACCCAGAGGTGAGAACCACTGCTGTAGGGGCTTCTGTTAGTTAAAGCGTCATCCTCTACCCTCACAATGACAGAGATAACAGGCCATCTCTGTGTGCTAATTGCATGATCTTTTCCTTTCATAACTAAAAGCTTTGATGATAGCCTTCAAAGACAACTGAGCCAGTAGAGATTAAAGTGCCAGTCTTGGGGACTTGAGACTCTCCTGCTGGGGTCCTAGCTTTCAGTTCCTCTGGTATTGACTTAGTTCCTTAATCTCCTAATTAAAGGACAATTTCAAATAATGTTACATAGCTGGTGGTGTCATGAAGCCCCCCCCCCCCAGGGATAACAGGCTTTTCTGAGAAGAAACAGTAAGGAATGGAAGTTTGGTTTGTGGACCACAGTTCAGATTGACATCTAGTCGGTGAAGCAAAATGCCAAATGTTACCATGTTTAATCTGTAGATCCAAATCAATTGTTTTCTTTGGATGCGTAGAAGAAAAAATTACCTGTCCTGAATACTTCCCATCCCACTGGCTAGTAGTCAAACTACCAAAAATCAACTGGCAACCATTTTCACGACAGTGAGAAAATAGATGGCTACAACTCTGCTCCCACATTATTGATCAATGTTTAGCTAATAGCCAGAGTCTTCGTTCATGGTTATCAGTGTATCCAGGGGAGTGAGTGCTTTCAGTTTCGAAGAACCTGATAGATTGTAGAATAGTAATAAAAAGTGTCCAGAAAGTACTTGACATATATGTGTATGTAATTATATATATATATATATATGTATATATATATATATACATACATACATACATACATAAACTCTCAAGTATACACAAGCAACTCAAGACTCATGGGTATGATGCTAACGATACGCCAGGACAGTCATTTCTAAGGATGTGATGCTTTTAATACAAGGTTCACCACATGGCACATTGTTTGGATTCTTCCATTGTGGCCTGCTCATTATTCCCGTCATGTAGTAACCATTATTTCCTGAGTCAACAGAGAAAAAACAAAAACAAGAGTAACCAAAGAAACAAACCACAGACTTCTAAAGCATTCCTTGTGGTATAGCTTCATCTGTAATATTAAATTTTCCTTATGTTCAAAAAATAGCTAGAGTCAATGCCCCCTTTTCTCACCTTCCCTAATATTTTGTACTCCCTTCAAGTGGTTCTCAACTCCCGGGGTTGCATATTAGATATTTACATTACGATTCACAACAGTCACAAAAGTACAGTTAGGAAGTAGCAATGAAAATAATTTTATGGTTGGAGGGATCACATCAACATGATGGACTGTATTAAAGGGTCTGAGTGTTAGGAAGGCTGAGAACCATTGCATTAATGCAGCCATCGTAGTCTATTGCTATTGTCTATGTGTTTCCTGAAGCTATGGTCTTGTTAGCTTCTGTCCATACCCTCTCTGTGTAGGTAGGGCTGGAGTTGGATCAATACCCTTTGCAGGTGGTGACTTCTAAGATTCTTTGCTGTGGTATTAGACTACCTGACACAAACATCTTAAAGGAAAGAAAGATTTATAGTAGTTTATGGCTTATGAGGTGTTAATCCAGGGTGGCTAGCACCATTGTTTCTGAGCCGGTGGAGAGACTGACCAGCGTGATAGTGGGAGCTTGTGATGAGATGCTCACCTCATAGTGGACAATCATCTACTTCCTCAAGTTAGGCCCTCTTATCACCTCTCAATAATACTATTATACTATGAGTCTATCAAGAGATGACTGTATTGCTCAGGATCCAGTCACTTCTCAGAAGCCCATAAGCCAACAAACAAGGCCCCAACACATGAGTTTTTGGAGGAATATTTCATATTCAAAAGGACAGTTTTCCATGTACCAACTCCTTAGATCATCAAAAAAAGGAATGCACCCTTTGTATGCACTCCATGCACAATTCAGACTTCTATTGCCTCAGTCTTAATACAGACCCAACCAATACTCATCCTTAAAGTAAAATCCTGAGAATTTCTAGTGAAAATATGTAAATAAACTCTGATATTGGCAACAGAAATATCAACATGGCACTGTCCAATGATTAACATCATTTTTGCATTTGTCTGTCTTCTGATGAATGCTGTTTTGAGAAGTAACTGTGGAGATAGCCTTAAGTTTCTTTGCACTGTTTTTTGTGTTTGAAACTTTAGCAAAACTAGATTTAAGATGTTGAAGTAACCTGTCCTGGGTTGTTTCCTTTGATCCTGCTTTATTTTGCTTGTATAGATTTCTCTCTAAAGCTAGTCTGGACTGTGCCAGCCCCAAGGCTTGTATCTACAGTCCTGCCTTTCCTTTTGGAGGCAGCCATACTGCAGCCATATGTGATGTCTATAATAGGGCAATTCTCACCTCCACTGTCAGTACAGTTGAATTTCTGAAGGCAATTTCAGTCTCACATTTGGAAGCAAGATACCACAGGAAACTGAACTATAGGCCTTCACATGAGATCCACTTAAATAACTACATCTTCCTACATGTTTGATCTTTGAAAAGCAAGACGAATACGATTTACAGTTAGCATGGTAGTTTGATAGGAATCCTGAGTTTAAAGAGGTCAATTTTCTATAGTTAAAATAAACCATGATAGTTGGTTTCTGTGAAGATCAGACATTAATTTTATTTATTTTATCCTTCCTAGACCATTATTACAAGGGTTGAGTTTTCTTTGTGCTATTTTTCTCTATGATTTCTTAAAAATGTTCTCACTGCACAAGGAAAATAGCATTATGATTTGAATTTTAAGAAGCCACAGACAAACTTTGAAAACTGTACAGGCTTGTTTGTGTGTTAACTTGACACAAGCTAGAGTCATCAGAGAGAAAGGAGCCTCCAATGAGGAAATGCCTCCATGAGTTCCAGCTGTAAGGCATTTTCTCAGTGGGGGAGGGTTCAGTCCATTGTAGGTGGAACCATGACTGGGTTGGTGGTCCTGAGTTCTATAAGAAACTGAGCAGGCCATGTGAGGCAAGACAATACACCCCTCATGGCCTCCATCAGCTCCTGCCACAAGGATTTTGTCTTAGTCAATACAGAATACAGGATGTCGTCAGTCAGTACAGAATACAGGGGTCCTTAGGAGTCAGGACAAATTTATCAGCAGGGCCTATATGAAAGAATTGACCCAGTTAGCCAAGGGTATCCCTCAAAAATCAGAACTAACTGGGGCCCTTTCATTTGTGATCAAATGTATTTACATTATAATGTATAAAGGAATACTGACTTATAGTGAGGATTCGCTGCAGATGAGATGCTTTTAAAAGATGTTTACCGTGCTAAACTCTTGGTTTAAAATATTTACCTAAGTTTGAACTATAACTCTTAATTAATGCTACTATCCCAAGTTTATATATAGTTTACAAATAAAATGTCGGTAACTCACCTGAAACCAGAGTGGTGAAAGGGGCATTCAAGTGGAACAGATCCGTTTTCAAAACAAAGGTCTGAATTATATTGATTGTTGCGGTCTGGGTGTCCATTTATTGAACCCATTCCTCAATGTGGGAATGTCTGTAGATGCTGCCTCTGGGATACGATTAAATGGTGTTGGTGAGCTCTCATCAGTGGGATCAGAATCCTTATAGAAACGGCCCTGGAGAGGTCTCCCACTCCTTCCACCATGTGAAATACAACAACAAGGAACCAGATATCAAATCTGTAAAGGCTGTGGTCCTGGTTGTTATTACATCTCACTCATGGTATTCTGTTACGGCAGCCTAGACCAAGACAATGATACAAAGTGACAAGTCAACTTTATTTCTCTCTGGACATCCTAGCTCCTAGACTTTAGTCCATGGACCATCAACTGGACAGACGAAAGGATGGTTGCCACACTCTGCACTGTCAACCTTTGGGCACTTCAGGTCCTACCTCCTTTCTGAAGCTTTGGCTAGACTATACCACCCGGTCCCTGGGCCTCTTCAGCATTCACAGTTCATTCAACTGACTTGGTGACGTAGCCATCTAGCTGCATGACAGTTTTTTTTATTTGAGACTTGCACTAGATATTTCAATTTATATGTTGTTTAAATGCTAGTGTGCTTGTATCTCCTTCTCTTCAGTGGCATGGTACAGACCGTAAGAGCAGAGACCATAGCTTTTTCCCTACTGTTTCAACAGTGCCTGGCATGGAATCGAGGCTCCTATTTCTGCAGCTGTTGCTTGATGATGGGATTATTCCAATGCAGTATGCGGTCTGAACTGAGAAAATGCTAAAATGTCCTAGATTTAGAAGGAGGCTTTTGGGAGCCCTAGCTCAGTGATATTTTGTCATCTTTCCTCCTTTGGGAATTCTTTAAGTGGGGACCTGAGGAAAGCCAGTGTTTTTCCTTCTTTCCCTTCACAGCAGCTCAGAACAAAGTGTTTGCTACTTTCTGTACCTTCCTGCCTCTCTAGTGTCCTCTCTCTCTCTCTCTCTCTCTCTCTCTCTCTCTCTCTCTCTCTCTCTCTCTCCCTCCCTCTCTCCCTCCCTCTCTCCCTCCCTCCCTCTCCTCTCCTCCTTCTCCTCCTCTTCCTCCTCCTCCTCCTTCTTCTCTCTCTCTCTGTCTCTCTCTCTCTCTCTGTCTCTCTCTCTCTCTCTGTCTCTCTCTCTCATTTTCAGAGGTTAGTCCATGAGTTTTGGTTTTCTTCTGCTTATTAAACTCCAGAAGGGTAATGAAGAAAGAGTCTTCTGCGAGTTAGGAGTGAGAACTGGGTAAATTCGAATCTCTTAGGGAGTTAGAGAGCATCTCTGGGTGTCAGTTTCTCTGAGTTGGTAAGATGTACAGAAATGCATCCATTTTATAAAGATGCACACAGAGACAGCAAGTTAGTCAACAAAACATCCAGACTGGCCCTGTCCTACAGTGATAAATCTGATTTCTCTTCCTTCCTCCCCTCTTCCCTGTGTCCCTACCCTTTCACCTCCTTATTTCCCTTCAGTATCAGTTTCTCTACACAGCTCTCCCTGAGAAAATTCCAGCCATCTAAACTTCATGTCCCTGAAAATAATTGTACCTCTGGGTCAGCTTTGTAAGCCCGAAGATGGATTGAGGTTCTGGTCCTGAGTTTTTCCCATGAGCAGTCTGTCCATGCTTCTGGAACACCTGTCATCTTTCTCACCTCCCCACTTCTCAGAACAAAAATAAAATAAAACAAAGCATTGCTATGAACCACGCCAGGTGATTTAGAAGCAAACCATACATCACTGGTGTCTGGCCGCCAAGCCCTTGACATAGGCTTGACATCTACAGGCCACCATGTGGAGCCTCTTCTTCGGTCTCTCTTAGCTAGGACTTCTTATTCACTACCTTGAAGCTTCCTAAAGTCACTGCTTGAATGGCCACTTCTTTTCCATATTTGTAAATGGTTCTCTGTTGCCTATAGCTAAGGTCGCAGCAACTCTTTCAAAAGTCTCAATTCTTGGACCCTGGCCTACTTCCTAGTCTTATCCCTCTCTCTGTGATCGATCACTCATTTTGCTGTGCTTATCTTAAATCCCTGATGTTTCTTCCACATACCCCCAAACTTTTCTGTGAACTCATACCCGTCTTGAAAGATACTTGTTGAATTGTCTAATCTCACTCCCTGTGCCTACTTCTCTTCCTCATCTCAGGCCTGTCCTTGACTTCTACTCAGGTCTTTCCAAGGTCAGCCTTCAGCCCTTTCATCCCATACTCTACAGCCCATAATAGGTCATTACTTCCAAAACTATTGGATCATGAAAACTTGTAGAATCATAGGGTATGGAGCTGGAGAGATGGCTTGGTTGGTAAAGTGCCCACCATGGCAACAAGAACCTGACCTTATATCTCTGGTGCTCATATTAAAGTGGGGCCTGGCAGAGTCCATGCACAACTGTAGTATTAGGGGAGGAAGATAGGTGGGTCTCTCAAAGTCACTCACTAGCAAGCCTAAGGAATTTGAGAGATGCTCAAAAAATAAATGATCAGTTAAGGCACCTGACATCATCCTCTGGCACACACACACACACACACACACACACACACACACACACAGAGGCACCCACATAAGCACCTACACACAGGGCACACACAGGGCGCGCGCACACACACACACACACACACACACACACACAAACACACAAATGCACACAGGTACATGTACCCCCCATGTATCCATATACACAGAATAAATGTACTATAGAATAAAGTGTGCAGATACCACAGAATACATTGCCAAGTTAATGCCTCTTTGAAAGCACATCAAGAATTCAGTCCACATGTTTTTTGTTTTGTTTTTATAACTATGGGGATGAGCCTGTTAGCTTAGATCCACATAACAGGTACATTACCACACGTCTTCCTCTCTGTTGCTTTCCTTAAAGCATAACATACAGCTTCATTTGTCATAGATGTAGGGTAGCAAGGAGAAAACAGAGAGCTGACTTGGTGATTTGTGTTCGAAAACGAAACAACCTTTCTTTGAAGTTCCCAGTCTTTGTATCTCTTTGATTTATGTACCACTTAAGACCTATAAACCCAAGCCTCTTATTCAAACTTCCATTCTCAGCTAGAGACCTGCAGAGAATAAGTTTGTGTATTCTCCGTGTTTTATATGCATTAAGAGATGAATAACATCAAATGTGTCCTGAGCTTAGCAGTCACAGATGTGGTGTAGAGCTGATGGTAGAGGATAATGTCTACCCCTCCTGCTCCTTCATGCATCTGGTGGTCTCCAGGACAACTCCTGCAACAGCTCCTGCTCCTCTCAGTGTGCCGTAGACTGCAAATGGGTACATATGGTGTAATAACAACTACGTACGAATGGGTACAAACAGTGTAATAGCAATAACTACTCATGATCTTAGTATTTCCTTATATAAAATGTAGCTTAAACTAAAAACACCAGTGGGCTATGTTACCATTGGAAATATAGCTCAGTGATAGACTGCTGGCTTAGCCCACGTAAGGCCTTGTATTCCATTCTCAACCCCAAAACATCTAACATTTATTTCCTAGTTTTCCCGCATTCTTGGTATCAAAGCATCTGGGACGTTCAGCTGGGGGTCAGAGAGACCCAGTGGAAATGTACGAAGCTGTGTTGTCCTGTTATGAGTTTCTTCTTTGCCTTATTGTTCTGTGTTTTCATCTGTCTACCTTGAGACTTAAACACAGCCTAGAGTTGCTCTCTGGCCCATAGAGGATCTGTGTGTGTATCCATGGTCTGATTACTTTCCACTCTAGTGGGGGAAGGAATTCCAAAGTGGCTCCTGATAATTATCTCCCTGCCATTCTATGACTAATACTGTTTATCTCTCCATAATGAGGACAAGTGATGTTGTTATTAATATAGCCTTACAGAGCTTACTTTCTAACAAACTTATTTTCTCCTCTTTCTTATTGCCTGCCCGGTGCTCCGACAGTTTCAAAGAAAGTGTGGAGAAGTCATCTTACTCCGACTGGCTGATAAATAACAGTATCGCTGAGCTGGTTGCTTCGACAGGCCTTCCTGTGAATGTCAGCGATGCCTACCAGGACCCACGCTTTGACGCTGAGGTAAGAGGAGCCATCTATTTCGAGGTCCTGTTGTCACAATGTTGATGGCTTTTCTGGTTGAGGTGGAGAAGGGATGTCATGCAGAGCCACGGTAACCAAAATAATTGACACTGCTACACCCTCTGTGATCTGGTTCCCAGCATTGCTTGCTGTTGGCCGACTACTGTCTGGGTCTGCCCAGACTTGGGGTGAAATGATGATCCTTAGCCTGACACTCTTTCATAATGGGGCAGACTTGATGTTAAGCTGTGAGATAATAATAAAAATGCATACGTGACATGTTCGTTGGAGATCATAATAAAAGCACCCATATAACATGCTCGTTGGCCAACAGAAGCTAGAATCACTATCATATGTTAAAAATTGCTCCCAATAAACAGGACAGCCCTGGCTGTCCTGGAACTCACTCTGTAGACCAGGCTAGCCTCGAACTCAGAGATGCTGCTGCGTCGTCATCTGTCTCCCAAGTGCTGGGATTAAAGGCATATACCACCATGCTCCCAGCAGTATTTTTAAATTTTAATCTAATCGATTTATTTACATCTCCTGAACAGGGTCTTGTTACATAGCAGTTATCCTGCCTCCACCCGTGGAATGCTGGGAGGGCACACATGAACCACCACAAGTTGTATTTCACAATGATCACCCTGGCTATTGAATAGAGGGCAAATTGCTAGTTAGAAGGACATTTAATATCTGATATGTTAAAAAAAACCTAGGGGTTATTATAGCAGTTCATAGACACTGAGAGCTGATCCATGCTTAGCTGTGTGAGGATGCAACCCTACTGTCTCTCAGACCCCACAGACCATCTTGTGTATAGCTCTTATGGGGACCTGGCGATGTCATGGGAGCAAGAATCTAAATCTGATAAATGACTCACCGGATCGTCTTTGTGTATCTCTGGAGATGTTAAAGCCCCCAATTCCCCATCACTTGGACCAATCCTTTCCCTGGCTCCATTCCCCATGCTGTTTCTCTTCCTCCTGGATTCGGATTCCCATTCTGGAAACTCTTTGATGAACTCCCAGTCTGGGTTGGATACCATCATCTGTCCTAAGGGTGACCACCTTCCAGCTCTCTGCAACGTGAGACACTGTGTTTGAACTCCAGGAAAGCACATAGTCTCATGTGTCTCCACTTCGCTTGTGAGGAAGAGTACCCCAGCACCTGGGTTGTATGGCTGCTGGAGTAAAGACGGCTCACAGGTGTCAGTATTGCATGCTGTAGCGCTGTGCTTGGAGCAGAGAGTGGCGTGGTAAGATTTGTCTCTTGCTATGTCTCTCTTCCTTGATCTGAGAAAGAGCAAGTACTAAAGGAAATACTTCTGGGCATACAACATTATTAAGAAAAGCTCTCAGTATCCTGTGATTGCCACTAATAATAAATGAACAACCCAAGGACTTTGGTTATGCAGAGAATCATAATTGCTAGTTGTTACAAAGACAACATGTTTAATTGGCTGTGGGAGAGACAAGTGGTTCCTGACCTAGATCATATCATAAATTGGTTATGAATTGCTGCTGCTCTGCTCAGAGCTCTGGACCATGGGGAAGATCAAATTCTGGAGAAAAGAAAAAAAACAAATTAAATCATTGCTTTTTTCCCCTGAGTTTCTAGGGTATCTATAAAATGTAAGAGAACATGTGTACACCTATATCTGCTCCCTCCCCTCCCCCCAGATTTAGAAAATATCATTATTTCTGAATGTTTGTATTGATTTTCCCTAGTTCCATCTCCTTATTCCCCACCCCCATGGGTAACCAATTCCAGAATTTGAATTTAGCATTGCTTTGCTGGCCTCTGTAGGTTCATTGCACACATTTAAAGCTCTACCAACTGTGTTTGGATATTGTATCTCTCCGAACTTTAAATTGACTAATATTGTGTGTGTTCACCTATGGCCTTTTGCACTCAGCATTACAGGGCTGATTCTGCCAAATATGAGCATTATATAAAAAAAGTAAGTCTCATTTTGTTTATCCAAAAGGTTTTGTATTAGACCTTTAAGTTCAATGTTTTATTGATCTATCATTTGAATGGTAAATAAATGGGGAGGGTAAACCATCCCATCTGCCCGTTGCTGCTGGTTCCTTTTAATTGATATGACCGATAAAATGAATGAAAAATAAATAAATAAAAAGAAAGACATGACTGCCCCTTGGTGTGTTGGAGGAGGAGGTTTATTATGAATATGAGGGAGAATACAGAAAGGGGCAGAGAGAGACATCTGGGCGAGTTCAGAGTGAACACATTGGGACTCAGCCAAGCCATGTGAGGAGAGAAGGAAGGAAGAACAAGAGAGGAGCTGCCAAGCAAGAGGGGTGGCCTGGGCCAAGAGAGCAAAATGGATAAAAAATGATCCAAATGGCTGGATTATATATGGAAGAGCCAGCTTGGAGAGAGAGAGAGAGAGAGAGAGAGAGAGAGAGAGAGAGAGAGAGAGAGAGAGAGAAACCCTGTACACATATGTACCTGGTATTTGTGGGGGTCAGAAGGGGGTCTAGGATACCCTGGAACCAAAGTTATTGATGGTTGTGAGCTGTCATGTGGGTCGTCTGCAAAAGCAACAAGTGCTCTCAACTGTTGAGCCATCCCCTCTGCCCTTCTCTGGTTGCTTTTAAACCACAGAACAAATTAAAAAGATAATAATGATGCCAAGATGACTGTTGATCCTTTTAATAAGAAATCATTCACTCCATCAAGCTTTGCCATAAAGTCTAAGAGCACGCTGGCTTTCCGATTTCTGTGCCATTCCCACCTTAGGAATGCTTCTGGGAGGCTAGAAACTTGGCCCAAGCATATACAGGAAGTCAAAGATCCTTCTTTTCCAACCTCAGTTTCGTAACTGTTTTTTTTCCTCTTGATACAAAAGATGGCTTTAAGGTGCTGCCAACCTCACTCCAGGTGCTGTCACCTGTTGAGGGGGCTGTAATCTCAACTGGCCACTGCTGGCTATTCTCTTTGTAAGCCTCTTAAATAGTTAATGGAGTTTCCTCTGGTGGAGAACTAGCAGGGGAATCATGGTGATCATGCACCTTTTGTTTGCCTAGAGTCTTTGACTCTCACCAGGGACGCCTGTTGGTCTTGAAAACATATATGTGTTTAAGGCCAAATTTCTTAGGAAGCCATGACAGGATGCTATATAAAATAGTTATAAAGCTGAACAAATGAGCTTTAAAATTTCCAGGTATGATCGTTATAATTATTCTCATGTTTCCAGACTCTGATCCTTGATAACACCTGAAAAAATTATTACTATACATTGACTTTATTTAACTATTGTGTATAAAAACACTCATGTAGATGGATTTTTTTGAGAGCATGTTTTGTATCACCTGTTACATATCTTCTCTTAGGGGATTCGGAGTCTACGTTTTCTTCTAAAGATGTTGAAAGGGATGCTGTGATGTATAGCTCTCCAGAGATGACCACTCAGACAGTTTATAGCTAACTGAAAGTCTTTATTCTAGCTGGCTGGGACTACACTCAAGTAATTATCGACCTAGCTGTAGCCTCAAATATCCAGAGCACAGGGTTTGGAGGGCAGAAACCATGTCCTGGCATTTTGTTCAGCAGCTTCACATGTGTGGGGTGGGGGAGGGTACACTTCTTAAAAGCAAGTTTAGCAGAAGGTAACACAAGCAGTTCGCTGGGGTGGGGGGTTGGGGGAATTCAAACCAACAGGCAGTTTAGCAGATACTAAGATAAATTAACTAGGACTTCCCAGTCTTGAATTTCTAGAATAGAGTTAGGTAAATTTCCATGGGATTCTCCATTAAGATCAAATCCTAGTTAAACCTGAAATGGCCCCGACAAGATGGAGGAAACCTGCCTTGTCTTCTTGCCCTGTCACAAAGCTACATGTGTTGATTTTCTGCTGCTGCATGGTGGATCACGATGACTCAGCAACTAAGAACTCTCACCCTCCATCATGAAGCTTCTGGTGATCAGAAGTCTGGGAATGACATCTCTGGGCTCTTTGCTCAAGATCTCACATGGCTGAAGTCAAGGTGTTAGCTAGAAGGCACTGGTCTTTGCAGACTGATCAGATTGTTGGCAGAATGGAGTTTCTTGCCTGGTACTGGTTATGTCCATGTGTTAGGAGACAGTTTCCTGAGTCCAGTCATCTCAGGAACAAAATCCACTTTGGTGGCAGGAACAAAACTGAGTTCATGTTCCCAGGCCCCAAAACCAACTCCTGTCCTGCTTCTTCAGATGTTCCTTGTTTGTCTGTTAACAAGTAAGGGATGTAAAAGGAAAGCTGCTGTTATCCCATTATCTAAACTGAGGCACATAAATCATGAGCGTGTTGCTTGTCTTGACTTAATTGACTTCATGCACCTTGCCCACTCCTTTGTTCCCTTCACGTTCTAGATTCTAGATCAGAGTCCAGGAGACTGCAAAAGCTGACTCAAGGACCCTGAAACCAGGTGACTCGGCTAAGGCCCAGTCACCAACGTTAACTTGCTTGTTTAACTCCTGTGTCAAAATATGATTGATCAATGCCACAGCTCACCTTGTTCACCCATGGATTGTGTTCTCATCCTTTAAAAATGTTGTAAGATCTTCCTTCTGAAATGCTGTTCAGATCCAGAACTGGCCACCTCCCTGTGTGTGTAGAAAATAAAGCTTTCATTTTAAGCCTGTTTCTGAGGTGAGTTTTCTCAGCTTCCACCCCAAACCCAACACATGGGCTCCAAGAAGTTGCCCTTAGGTCTTGAAGGCGGCCCTCTCAGCTCATCCTTCAAAGCTAACAAGAAGAGCTCACCCTAGGCAGTTGATACAGAAGCAAATATACTGTCAAGAGTGGGGTCACACAATCCCAAGGGTGATTATTGCACCACCTTTGCCAAGGAAGCGACTGTCTTATGTAGGGATTGGTTGTGATGCTTTGATCAGGAATCTGTGTGAATGCTGAAGGTCCTGTTCCCAAATTGGTTCTTGATTGATCGATAAAGTTGTCAGTGGCCAATGGCTGGGCAGAAAAGGCTGGACTTTCAGGTTACCAAAGCTGGGGGTGGGGTGGGGTGGTCATCAGCCATGTGAGACCTTGGGCTGAGTGACATCGGCTGCTCCCCAGGCAGGAGATTAGAAATGCAACTAAGCTGAAGGCAGATGTGGGGTGTTGAGTAAGAAGTAAAGGAAAAGGCATGCTAGCTGCGGGAGGCTTAGAAGAGCCAAGCCTCTGAGCCATAAGGCAGATTAATAATGAGGTGTGTGTGTGCCTGTGCCTGTGTGTGTGTGTGTGTGTGTGTGTGTGTGTGTGTGTGTACGCGCGCGCGCGCGCGCGCGCGCGCGCGCGCGCGCACGCACCTGTGTGCTGGAACATGTGTGTGTGTCTTTCATCCGAGGATCCAAGGGAACCAGGGTAGTGGCTGGTAGTGTGGTCCAACCAGAGCTTAAAGCAAGGTAGTAGAAACTGCATGCTAGATTCTTGAGTTCTTTGTCTATATAAGATATTAGCCCTTTATCAGATGTAGGATTAGTAAAGATCTTTTCCAAATCTGTTGGTTGCCATTTTGTCCTAATGACAGTGTCCTTTGCCTTATAGAAGTTTTGCAATTTTATGAGGTTCCATTTGTCCATTCTCGATCTTAAAGCATAAGCCATTGGTGTTTTGTTCAGAAAAATTTCCCATGTGCCCATGTGTTCAAGGCTCTTCCCCACTTTCTCTTCCATTAGTTTCAGTGTGTCTGGTTTTATGTGGCGGTCCTTGATCCACTTGGACTTGAGCTTTGTACAAGGTGATAAGAATGGATTGATTTGCATTCTTCTACAGACTGACCTCCAGCTGAACCAACACCATTTGTTGAAAATGCTGTCTTTTTTCCACTGGATGGTTTTAGCTCCTTCGTCAAAGATCAAGTGACCATCGTTATGTGGCTTCATTTGTGGGTCTTCAATTTTACTCCATTAATCTACCTGCCTGTCTCTGCACCAATTCCATACATTTTTTTTTATCACTATTGCTCTATAATACAGCTAGCGGTCAGGGATGGTGATTCCCCCAAAAGTTCTTTTATTGTTGAGGATATTTTTGGCTATCCAAAATTATTCCAAATGAATTTGCAAATTGCTCTTTCAACTCTATGAAGAATTGACTTGGAATTTTGATGGGGATTGCATTGAATCTGTACTCCAGAGAATCAAATAACCCTTTTTAAAAAGGGGCTACAGAGCTAAACAAAGTATTCTCAACTGAGGAATATCAAATGGCTGAGAAGCACCTAAAGAAATGTTCAACATCCTTAGTCATCAGGGAAATGCAAATCAAAACAACTCTGAGATTCCACCTCATACCAGTCAGAATGGCTAAGATCAAAAACTCATGTGACAGCAGATGCTGGCGAGGATGTGGAGAAAGAGGAACACTCCTCCATTGCTGGTGGGATTGCAAGCTGGTACAACCACTCTGAAAATCAGTCTAGTGGTTCCTCAGAAAATGGGCATAGTACTACCTGAGCTATACCACTACTGGGCATATACCCAAAAGATGCTTCAACATATAACAAGGACACATGCTCCACTATGTTCATAGCAGCCTTATTTATTTATTTATTTATTTTTGAATTTTTGCCGTCTTTTTTTTTTTTAATTAACTTGAGTATTTCTTATATACATTTCGAGTGTTATTCCCTTTCCCGGTTTCCGGGCAAACATCCCCCTCCCCCCTCCCCTTCCTTATGGGTGTTCCCCTCCCAACCCTCCCCCCATTGCCGCCCTCCCCCCAACAGTCTAGTTCACTGGGGGTTCAGTCTTAGCAGGACCCAGGGCTTCCCCTTCCACTGGTGCTCTTACTAGGATATTCATTGCTACCTATGGGGTCAGAGTCCAGGGTCAGTCCATGTATAGTCTTTAGGTAGTGGCTTAGTCCCTGGAAGCTCTGGTTGCTTGGCATTGTTGTACTTTTGGGGTCTTGAGCCCCTTCAAGCTCTTCCAGTTCTTTCTCTGATTCCTTCAATAGGGGACCTATTCTCAGTTCAGTGGTTTGCTGCTGGCATTCGCCTCTATATTTGCAGTATTCTGGCTGTGTCTCTCAGGAGCGATCTACATCCGGCTCCTGTCGGTCTGCACTTCTTTGCTTCATCCATCTTGTCTAATTGGGTGGCTGAATATGTATGGGCCACATGTGGGGCAGGCTCTGAATGGGTGTTCCTTCAGTCTCTGTTTTAATCTTTGCCTCTCCCTTCCCTGCCAAGGGTATTCTTTTTCCTCATTTAAAGAAGGAGTGAAGCATTCACATTTTGATCATCCGTCTTGAGTTTCGTTTGTTCTAGGGATCTAGGGTAATTCAAGCATTTGGGCTAATAGCCACTTATCAATGAGTGCATACCATGTATGTCTTTCTGTGATTGGGTTAGCTCACTCAGGATGATATTTTCCAGTTCCAACCATTTGCCTACGAATTTCATAAACTCGTTGTTTTTGATAGCTGAGTAATATTCCATTGTGTAGATGTACCACATTTTCTGTATCCATTCCTCTGTTGAAGGGCATCTGGGTTCTTTCCATTTTCTGGCTATTATAAATAAGGCTGCGATGAACATAGTGGAGCACGTGTCTCTTTTATATGTTGAGGCATCTTTTGGGTATATGCCCAAGAGGTATAGCTGGATCCTCAGGCAGTTCAATGTCCAATTTTCTGAGGAACCTCCAGACTGATTTCCAGAATGGTTTTACCAGTCTGCAATCCCACCAACAATGGAGGAGTGTTCCTCTTTCTCCACATCCTCGCCAGCATCTGCTGTCACCTGAGTTTTTGATCTTAGCCAATCGCACTGGTGTGAGGTGAAATCTCAGGGTTGTTTTGATTTGCATTTCCCTTATGACTAAAGATGTTGAACATTTCTTTAGGTGTTTCTCAGCCATTCGGCATTCCTCAGCTGTGAATTCTTTGTTTAGCTCTGAACCCCATTTTTTAATAGGGTTATTTGTTTCCCTGCGGTCTAACTTCTTGAGTTCTTTGTATATTTTGGATATAAGGCCTCTATCTGTTGTAGGATTGGTAAAGATCTTTTCCCAATCTGTTGGTTGCAGTTTTGTCCTAACCACAGTGTCCTTTGCCTTACAGAAGCTTTGCAGTTTTATGAGATCCCATTTGTCGATTCTTGATCTTAGAGCATAAGCCATTGGTGTTTTGTTCAGGAAATTTTTTCCAGTGCCCATGTGTTCCAGATGCTTCCCTAGTTTTTCTTCTATTAGTTTGAGTGTGTCTGGTTTGATGTGGAGGTCCTTGATCCACTTGGACTTAAGCTTTGTACAGGGTGATAAGCATGGATCGATCTGCATTCTTCTACATGTTGCCCTCCAGTTGAACCAGCACCATTTGCTGAAAATGCTATCTTTTTTCCATTGGATGGTTTTGGCTCCTTTATCAAAAATCAAGTGACCATAGGTGTGTGGGTTCATTTCTGGGTCTTCAATTCTATTCCATTGGTCTATTTGTCTGTCTCTGTACCAATACCATGCAGTTTTTATCACTATTGCTCTGTAATACTGCTTGAGTTCAGGGATAGTGATTCCCCCTGAAGTCCTTTTATTGTTGAGGATAGCTTTAGCTATCCTGGGTTTTTTGTTATTCCAGATGAATTTGCAAATTGTTCTGTCTAACTCTTTGAAGAATTGGATTGGTATTTTGATGGGGATTGCATTGAATCTGTAGATTGCTTTTGGTAAAATGGCCATTTTTACTATATTAATCCTGCCAATCCATGAGCATGGGAGATCTTTCCATCTTCTGAGGTCCTCTTCAATTTCTTTCCTCAGTGTCTTGAAGTTCTTATTGTACAGATCTTTTACTTGCTTGGTTAAAGTCACACCGAGGTACTTTATATTATTTGGGTCTATTATGAAGGGTGTCGTTTCCCTAATTTCTTTTTTTTTTTTTTTGATTCTTTTTTTCGGAGCTGGGGACCGAACCCAGGGCCTTGCGCTTCCTAGGTAAGCGCTCTACCACTGAGCTAAATCCCCAGCCCCATCCCTAATTTCTTTCTCGGCTTGTTTCTCTTTTGTATAGAGGAAGGCAACTGATTTATTTGAGTTAATTTTATACCCAGCCACTTTGCTGAAGTTGTTTATCAGCTTTAGTAGTTCTCTGGTGGAACTTTTGGGATCACTTAAATATACTATCATGTCATCTGCAAATAGTGATATTTTGACCTCTTCTTTTCCGATCTGTATCCCTTTGATCTCCTTTTGTTGTCTGATTGCTCTGGCTAGAACTTCAAGAACTATATTGAATAAGTAGGGAGAGAGTGGGCAGCCTTGTCTAGTCCCTGATTTTAGTGGGATTGCTTCAAGTTTCTCTCCATTTAGTTTAATGTTAGCAACTGGTTTGCTGTATATGGCTTTTACTATGTTTAGGTATGGGCCTTGAATTCCTATTCTTTCCAGGACTTTTATCATGAAGGGGTGTTGAATTTTGTCAAATGCTTTCTTAGCATCTAATGAAATGATCATGTGGTTCTGTTCTTTCAGTTTGTTTATATAATGGATCACATTGATGGTTTTCCGTATATTAAACCATCCCTGCATGCCTGGGATGAAGCCTACTTGATCATGGTGGATGATTGTTTTGATGTGCTCTTGAATTCGGTTTGCCAGAATTTTATTGAGTATTTTTGCGTCGATATTCATAAGGGAAATTGGTCTGAAGTTCTCTTTCTTTGTTGTGTCTTTGTGTAGTTTAGGTATAAGAGTAATTGTGGCTTCGTAGAAGGAATTCGGTAGGGCTCCATCTGTTTCAATTTAGTGGAATAGTTTGGATAATATTGGTATGAGGTCTTCTATGAAGGTTTGATAGAATTCTGCACTAAACCCGTCTGGACCTGGGCTCTTTTTGGTTGGGAGACCTTTAATGACTGCTTCTATTTCCTTAGGAGTTATGGGGTTGTTTAACTGGTTTATCTGTTCCTGATTTAACTTCGATACCTGGTATCTGTCTAGGAAATTGTCCATTTCCTGAAGATTTTCAAATTTTGTTAAATATAGGTTTTTATAGTAAGATCTGATGATTTTTTGAATTTCCTCCGAATCTGTAGTTATGTCTCCCTTTTCATTTCTGATTTTGTTAATTTGGACACACTCTCTGTGTCCTCTCGTTAGTCTGGCTAAGGGTTTATCTATCTTGTTGATTTTCTCAAAGAACCAACTTTTGGTTCTGTTGATTCTTTCTATGGTCCTTTTTGTTTCTACTTGGTTGATTTCAGCTCTGAGTTTGATTATTTCCTGCCTTCTACTCCTCCTGGGTGTATTTGCTTCTTTTTGTTCTAGAGCTTTTAGGTGTGCTGTCAAGCTGCTGACATATGCTCTTTCCTGTTTCTTTCTGCAGGCACTCAGCGCTATGAGTTTTCCTCTTAGAACAGCTTTCATTGTGTCCCATAAGTTTGAGTATGTTGTATCTTCATTTTCATTAAATTCTAAAAAGTTTTTAATTTCTTTCTTTATTTCTTCCTTGACCAGGTTATCATTGAGTAGAGCATTGTTCAATTTCCACGTATATGTGGGCATTCTTCCCTTATTGTTATTGAAGACCAGTTTTAGGCCGTGGTGGTCCGATAGCACGCATGGGATTATTTCTATCTTTCTGTACCTGTTGAGGCCCGTTTTTTGACCAATTATATGGTCAATTTTGGAGAAAGTACCATGAGGAGCTGAGAAGAAGGTATATCCTTTTGCTTTAGGATAGAATGTTCTATAAATATCCGTTAAGTCCATTTGGCTCATGACTTCTCTTAGTCTGTCTACATCACTGTTTAATTTCTGTTTCCATGATCTGTCCATTGATGAGAGTGGGGTGTTGAAATCTCCCACTATTATTGTGTGAGGTGCAATGTGTGTTTTGAGCTTTAGTAAGGTTTCTTTTACGTATGTAGGTGCCCTTGTATTTGGGGCATAGATATTTAGGATTGAGAGTTCATCTTGGTTGATTTTTCCTTTGATGAATATGAAGTGTCCTTCCTTATCTTTTTTGATGACTTTTAGTTGGAAATTGATTTTATTTGATATTAGAATGGCTACTCCAGCTTGCTTCTTCTGACCATTTGCTTGGAAAGTTGTTTTCCAGCATTTCACTCTGAGGTAGTGTCTGTCTTTGTCTCTGAGGTGTGTTTCCTGTAGGCAGCAGAATGCAGGGTCCTCGTTGCGTATCCAGTTTGTTAATCTATGTCTTTTTATTGGGGAGTTGAGGCCATTGATATTGAGAGATATTAAGGAATAGTGATTATTGCTTCCCGTTATATTCATATTTGGATGTGAGGTTATGTTTGTGTGCTTTCATTCTCTTTGTTTTGTTGCCAAGACGATTAGTTTCTTGCTTCTTCTAGGGTATAGCTTGCCTCCTTATGTTGGGCTTTACCATTTATTATCCTTTGTAGTGCTGGATTTGTAGAAAGATATTGTGTAAATTTGGTTTTGTCATGGAATATCTTGGTTTTTCCATCAATGTTAATTGAGAGTTTTGCTGGATACAGTAACCTGGGCTGGCATTTGTGTTCTCTTAGGGTCTGTATAACATCAGTCCAGGATCTTCTGGCCTTCATAGTTTCTGGCGAGAAGTCTGGTGTGATTCTGATAGGTCTCCCTTTATATGTTACTTGACCTTTTTCCCTTACTGCTTTTAATATTCTTTCTTTATTTTGTGCGTTTGGTGTTTTGACAATTATGTGACGGGAGGTGTTTCTTTTCTGGTCCAATCTATTTGGAGTTCTGTAGGCTTCTTGTATGTCTATGGGTATCTCTTTTTTTAGGTTAGGGAAGTTTTCTTCTATGATTTTGTTGAAGATATTTACTGGTCCTTTGAGCTGGGAGTCTTCACTCTCTTCTATACCTATTATCCTTAGGTTTGATCTTCTCATTGAGTCCTGGATTTCCTGTATGTTTTGGACCAGTAGCTTTTTCCGCTTTACATTATCTTTGACAGTTGAGTCAATGATTTCTATGGAATCTTCTGCTCCTGAGATTCTCTCTTCCATCTCTTGTATTCTGTTGGTGAAGCTTGTATCTACAGCTCCTTGTCTCTTCTTTTGGTTTTCTATATCCAGGGTTGTTTCCATGTGTTCTTTCTTGATTGCTTCTATTTCCATTTTTAATTCCTTCAACTGTTTGATTGTGTTTTCCTGGAATTCTTTCAGGGATTTTTGCGATTCCTCTCTGTAGGCTTTTACTTGTTTATTAATGTTTTCCTGTGCTTCCCTAAGTGTGTTCATGTCTTTCTTGAAGTCCTCCAGCATCATGATCAAATATGATTTTGAAACTAGATCTTGCTTTTCTGGTGTGTTTGGATATTCCATGTTTGTTTTGGTGGGAGAATTGGGCTCCGATGATGCCATGTAGTCTTGGTTTCTGTTGCTTGGGTTCCTGCGCTTGCCTCTCGCCATCAGATTATCTCTAGTGTTACTTTGTTCTGCTATTTCTGACAGTGGCTAGACTGTCCTATAAGCCTGTGTGTCAGGAGTGCTGTAGACCTGTTTTCCTCTCTTTCAGTCAGTTATGGGGACAGAGTGTTCTGCTTTCAGGCGTGTAGTTTTTCCTCTCTACAGGTCTTCAGCTGTTCCTGTGGGCCTGTGTCTTGAGTTCACCAGGCAGCTTTCTTGCAGCAGAAAATTTGGTCTTACCTGTGGTCCCGAGGCTCAGGTTTGCTCGTGGGGTCCTGCCCAGGGGCTCTCTGCAGCGGCAGCAACCAGGAAGACCTGTGCCGCCCCTTCCGGGAGCTTCAGTGCACCAGGGTTCCAGATGGTCTTTGGCTTTTTCCTCTGGCGTCCGAGATGTGTGTGCAGGGAGCAGTCTCTTCTGGTTTCCCAGGCTTGTCTGCCTCTCTGAAGGTTTAGCTCTCCCTCCCACGGGACTTGGGTGCAGAGAACTGTTTATCCGGTCTGTTTCCTTCAGGGTCCGGCGGTGTCTCTGGCAGGGGTCCTGCCGCTCCCCCACGGGAGCCCAGAGGCCTTATACAGTTTCCTCTTGGGCCAGGGATGTGGGCAGGGGTGAGCAGTGTTGGTGGTCTCTTCCGCTCTGCAGCCTCAGGAGTGCCCACCTGACCAGGCGGTTGGGTCTCTCTCTCACCGGGTCTCAGCAGCCTTATTTATAATAGTCAGCAGCTGGAAAGAACCCAGATGTCCTTCGACAGAGGAATAGATACCAAAAATGATACATTTACATTTACACAATGGAATATTACTCAGCTATCAAAAACAATGACTTTATGAAATTCTTAGGCAAATGGATGGAACTTGAAAATATCATCCTGAGTGAGGTAACCCAATCACAAAAGAACACAAATGATATGCACTCACTGATAAGTGGATATTAGCCCAAAAGCTCAGAATACCCAAGATACAATTCATAGACCACATGAAGCTCAAGAATAAGGAAGACCAAAGTGTGGATGCTTCAGACCTTCTTAGAAGAGGGAACAAAAGCACTCATAGGAAGAGATATGGAGACAAATGTGTAGGCCATCCAGAGACTGCCCCACATGGGGATACAGCCCATATACAGCCACCAAATCCAGACACTATTGCGGATGCCAAGAAGTGCATGCTGACAGGGGCCTGATATAGCTGTCTGCTGAGAGGCTCTGCCAGAGCCTGACAAATACAGAGGCGAGTGCTCGTAGCCAGCCATTAAACTGAGAACAAGGGCTCCAATGGAGAAGTTAGAGAAAGGACTGAAGGAGCCGAAGGGGTTTGCAACCCCATAAGAAGAACACAGTATCAATCAACCAGACCCACCAGAGCTCCCATGGACTAAACTACCATCCCAAGAGAACACAGGGATGGACTTATGGCTCCATTCGCATATATAGCAGAGGATGGCCTTATCGGGCATCAGTGGGAGGAGAGGCCCTTGGTCCTGTCAAGGCTCAATGCCCCAGTGTAGGGGAATGTCAGGGTGGGCAGGTAGGAGGTAGTGGGTGGGTGGGTGAGGGAGCACCCTCATAGAAGCGGGGGGGGGGGATGGGATAGCAGGTTTCTGAAGGGGAAACTGGGAAGTGGGATAACATTTAAAATGTAAACAAAAATGCAATTAAAAAACATGAAAAAAGCATGAGAAATACATGCTACAGTCATATATTCGTGAACTTCTCTTTATTTGGGGAGGAGAGAGATATATAAGGCCTGTACAAAGCTGGGAGAGAAGATGGTATCGGGGAGATATTTTAAAGCCTATTCAAAATGAGTCCATACAAAAATCCCCTATTCCATAAAGCAACTTATATGTCCTGGTAAGAAAAAATTCCATGAGAAATACAGGCACAGAGAAGTACTTATCGAGTAGTATATACAGGTGTATGTAGATATGGACACCTTGTTTCCTAATGAATACCTGAGATGGAACATGTCCAAACAGCCTAGAACTTTCCCCCATACCTGTGTGTCTGTGTTTCTCAATCTCTGTGAAGGTAATTCAGTTCTTCCTAATGCTTCCATGAAGGGTTTCACAGGCACGGCGCTGCCTTTCCCTCTCGCTCTACATCTGATTCATAAAGAGGTGCAGCTGGTCCTGTCCGTCAGATTTATTTAGAAAATGACGGCTTCTCCCCACTCAGCTGTTCTCACTTCATTGTGGCGGTCCTAGATACCATCAGCTCCAGGCTCGTCCATAACCTCGGCCTCCTAATCTGACTCCGCTTCCAGCCTCCTGCTCAACTCTGTGGTTCATTCTCCTCACATCTGCTACTTTTACCTCTTATATCATAGCTTTTCAAAGTCTCCTGTGAGAGAAAAAGCCAAAGACCAATGTCTCAGAGGTCTGTAGCACCCATGTGACCTGGTACACCACTGTCTACCCCTAGAGTCTACCTTGCTAATACCATTGTAGCTACACTTGTTGCCATGTTCCCGGAAAATGCCACTCACACACCCAGTGCCTTAGGGTCTTTGCACTGTCATTTCCTCAGGTGAGACTCTGATATTCTTTGCCCTTCTTACTTTATTATTTTTTCCAAATAATCTTAACACTTTCTAATGTGTAATTTGCTTTTGTGTTTTTTCATCTTTCTTGTGTTAACTTTTCCTGGGGAGACATGGTATCTATTTATCCCTTATAGAGCATCAGTAACAGACTAATGACATGACTCTAACCAAGGCTAACTGGGTGAAAACAGTTTATTCTAGTTACGTGGGAGAGCATAGACAACATAAAGGCTGCTATCCTATTGAAGGAGAGTCCCCTCAGAGCAACACTGAAGAAAGTCCCCCTCACTACATCACTGAAGACGTCTCCTTCACTCCAGCTTATATATCCTTGAAAACAAGAGGGCCCTCAATTATCTAATGGGTTACCTCATGAGCCATCTTACAGGCTATTCATGAGCCTCTCCTATGCCCTTTACATGAGTCTCATGTGGGTAACTGGAACTGCTTTGATTCCAAGATGGCCGAAGCTATGGCATGCCCAGAGGCCAGCATTCCACAGTGGCCTATTACTAGAACGTAAATGCTTTGAGGGTGAGAAATCTTTTCACTTTTGTTCACTTATGTACTCATAACTAGAACTGTGTTTTGTGCATAGTAAACATTGTCGTTGGTATTGTTCAGTACTGTGTGTTGTTTGAGTCTACTATAGAATGTCAAATACATTGCGTGTGGACATGTGAACAACTATATATTTGTAAAAGATAAGGACGGCATTGTTCCAAGCTCTTAACCACGATTATCTCTAGAGATGATAAAATTAGAGCTTTTAGTTTCATTGTTGCTTTAACATTTTTGCATGTTCATATTACTTTTATGACCTGCAAGATTATAGTTATTAAAGTCTTATAATCTTTATGATTTAAATGAAATTTTACCAAGGTACTGAGAGCTTTCTGAAAATTATTTTAAAAATGATTCAGGGATTTTAAAATGTGAGTAGAAGTAAAATAACGTATCTAGATAGTTTCTTTTTCCTTGCTTGGCCCATGTGGAGTATTTTAGGAGTTTGATTTTGAGATCTTTGTTTAATACTGGCCTAACACCATGTTGGTAAACTGTCTTCATAGATGATCTGTCATGGTATCATGTGACTTCTTCTACTGCACACTGTAGTGGGAAGCGCCCTCAACAGAAAACAAGTATTTTAGCCTTCCCTGTGCTTGGTGTCCGGCTTCGGAATTCAACTCTTGTTGAAATCACCCGTGATGCCTTCTGCCCTTATTTTCACACTAGATTAAAAAGGAGACACTGACATAAATACACTAACAGAAAACAAGCCATTGTTTAATGTATTTTTTTTTTTTTTTGCTTATTTCCGTACTTGCTTCCAAGTGAACAGTTACTGGAAAAGTTTCCAGGGCTACCCTATCTAGAGTTTGCATTCTGACCACAGTCAGAATGAATGATGGACTCAATATTAAAACAGGAAAGGCTCTTAAGTAATGGGAAGAGCAGAAAATACCTCAAAGCTTCGAGGCAGGGGTGGGGGTGGGGGTGGGGGTGTTATGTAAGAACGGGCTTGACAGGGTATGCGTTTGTTAGAGACGAGTGGCAGGAAGCCCACCATCACCCAGTCGCCCTCGGCCATGATGCACACTGAGTTACAAAGCTGATACTGAGGCTTAGGATCCCGTTCTGACCCCGGGCCTCTGCCTTCCATCCCGTGCAATTTTTCCCTGTGAAGTTCTGATTTTTAAAAGCCTGTTGTCGATGGCTCAAAAGTACTTGCCCTTGTAACGTTGCACTTAAGGATAATGGGGCCCCAGCCTCCGAGGTCCTCTGGCTGAGAGCATTAGAGCCCATTTCAGCTGTCAGAGCACCATAGAGGAGCACTTCTCAGTGCCAGCCTGGCAGGACAACACATTCTCCATTCTCTGGAACACCTTCCGCTCCATCAGGTATGCTTTTGGTAAAAAGAAAACTGCTAAGCTGAAACCATTAAGGAATAATGCTCCGTCGATCTGCCTGCGTGCACATGCACCGGCTCCCCGCTGCCAGCCACTCACCCTATGAGATATTTCAGATCTTTTCTCAAAAATGGTGGGGAAGATTGGGGCATGGGCACAAGAATTCCTGATAATAAGGAGTGGGGAGGTGTGGGGCCACCAGTATTACTGAAACAGTGAGATAAACTGGGTAATAGTGGGTAGTGAAGACAAATATGAACCCCACAGTTCAGACTCAGGCAGGACTCCCAGGCCTTACCTCATAGCACAAAGAATGGGGTTTGTATACTTTTGTTTGGTTTCAGTTCATTGTTTGGTTGCTTGGGTTTTTGTTCTGTTTAGTTACGAATTTAAGGAGTCATTTGTAGGTGGTGACCTAGAAGATATTAGGATTAATCTTATATTCGGGATGAAACAATAGATTCTATTCTCATTTCTGGGAAAATAAAGGATTGACTGACTACTGGCTCTCTCTCAGCTAGCCTTAGTCGTTAGTCGTTATTTAGTACTTAGCACTTAGTTCTAGAATGTCTTCCCCGCACAGGAATCTGTGGATAACATAGAGGAGGGAAAGGAAGCACATCACAGATTAAAGGGAAGTAACATATTGTTACCAGTTCATTTTGCGCTTGCTCTTTAGAAGGCTGAAAACCATGGCAGGTCTGTTTTGAAGGATTCATAGCTAAATAATCAGCCATCTTTAATTGGGTCTCCTAGCTGGCAATATGTCATCAGGACAGGTATAGGCAAGTCTTTAAGTAGATAGATTTTTAATTGGCCAGTACTGGGCGGCCTGGTGGAGTATATTTATTTGAACTGTAACCTGTTAGGAAGGCTGCTTCATCTCGCATAGACTTGGTTGAGGGACTTACGTTGTGAATTATATACTGGGATGATTAGGTGGAAAGCCTGTGGGACAATAAGGCAGGTATGTTTTGACAGATATTTCTTTGACTGTTAACAATATCTGCATTTTTTTAAATGCTCTACATACACCAAAACACATTTACATATACATTTCCATAAAACAAACTATGAATAAGAAAAAGAGAATCAACTGGAGCATCAAAATCTAAAAATGTTTTAGTCGGGTACGCTACAGCGTGGTTCTCAGCCTTCCGAATGCCGCAACCCTTTAATACAGTTCCTCATGGTATGAAGACCCTAGCCATAAAGCCATAAAACTATTTTGTTATTACTTCATAACTGTAATTGTGCTACTCTTACGAATCATAATGAAATATGTGATATGTGACCCCACAGGGATCACGACCCATAGGTGGAGAACTATGCTGTAGAGGAACAGAAACAAGGAAATAATATATGTGCATATACATATATGCATATATGTACATATATATTCATTCATTTATAACATATAATTCATTAGCAAACCTAATGAACATTACATATTGCATGTCGTATGTTGCATGTTACATGTTATGTATTATATATTACTGCACATGAGATGCCAAGAGCACGGCTTTCAGTCATTGAGGCTGGCAGCCTCCATAGAGTAGTCCTAGAATCTGTATCTACCTGGGGGGAGGTGGGCCTAGTTAGTCCACAAGGCAAGGTACCTCAGTAGTCACAGTCTGGCACTGGAAATCTGGGGCATTTCTGAGGAGTCCATGTTCCCGACTCCACCACAAAAGCTCGGAAATGCTGACTCTGCCGCAGGTGGTGGAATCCCAGCAGCTGGGGTAAATTAGCTAAGGGGCGAGAGGGAGGGCAAACCAGTAAAGGGCGAGGTAAACTTCTTTCTGAAACATTGGTTTTTGATCCGGGCTTCAACCTGAAGGTGTCTCCCACAAATGGGACAGATCAAATCAGGACAATTCTTCAGGTGAGGCTCCCTATTCAGGTGATTCTAATTTGTGGCAATCTGTCACTGATACCAATCGTAACAGGATATAGCCGGTGTCTCCAGTTTGTATATGGAAGACTGAGATGATGAAATTGAGGCATTGGGGGTTTGGAGTGACTTGTTTGGGGGTCATTCAGCCAACATTTGCTTGTGGAGTTTCATTTGCTCATATGACCTGAAGATCAGTTATCAATTAATTTGTTATCAATTAGTGGTTTTTCCATTACTATGATAAAATACACGACAATCAACTTAATAGGATATAAGTTTTATTATGATTTACACTTTCAATCCCTGATTGTTTGGTTCTATTGTTTGGGTCTGTTGTGGTAATAGCATGTGAATGAAAAGGCTGGTTTACAGTAGCCATTGTAGGAAGGGGGACGGACTTCAGTTCCAATCTCTTTGAACATACGGTGCCTTCCAAAGACCTACCTTCCTTCCATCAATGGCACCTTCCAAAGTCCCCACCACCTGCCAATAAGAAGGCTACCCCTTCAGCATACGAGCCTTTGGGGACCGTTTCAGATTAAAGCCATGGCACTAATAGGAACTATTCTTGCCCCTGTGCCGAGTCATTCTTCTTTGTCCCGACTTGGGAGTCACTGTTTGGCAGTCCTGTGCATCTGTAACGGGTGTCACTTTCCTGTTACCCTCTGCAGAGCAGAGGGATGTCTTAATGATCGTTTATCAGAAACGTTACTCCCTTCACACTCTGGTACCCGCCTTGGCTGTCCTCCTCTCTCGCTTGGAGGACTCATCAAGAGTGATGATCACCGCCCTACTCCCCCACACCCTTTCACAGGTCTGGTAACCAGGGAGACCCTCTTCCCTCAGACACAGTGAGAGAAATGTAGACATTACCTTCTCTATTGTCTCAGGGCTCTCTGGTGTTCAGCAGCTTGGAGACTCCAGCTCCGTGCAGCACAGCTTTCTCGGTGTGACCTCCTCTGCTACACTCGACTTCTAGTCCCCATCCCACCCCTCCAACTCTCCACCATCTCTGCCTTTAATTAGCCTACTTGCTGGTAAATCGAACAACCTCCTTTCAGCCTGTCCCCTATTTCATTGTTCTATGCTGTTGAATACCAGTGTGCCTATGTCTGTTCTATTTTGAACATAACTAGTTTCCCTGGGTGCAAGTAATTTATATTCCTTATTTAAAATTGAGGAACTAGAATCAATCATTTTTTAACTCCCAGAGGTAAGTGATTCAGAGGAAACCATTGTGGTTATAGCATTTGAAGGACCTGTCAGTGTATATGAGGGTTTGAACATCCACAGATACCTGCACATCCCTTAACATAGGTACTGTTTCCCGAGTTCAGATACACCCTTCTGTAACATGGCTTTAATCAGACGCTTGGTGTTCCATTGTATGGGTGCTCTGTCTTCTACTTAAGTGACTTCTGAATGTTCATGCCATTTTTGATACATTATTGCGATAAATAATGATGTGGTTCATACTCTTATATGGGAATTTCCGTCCATCCTTTTGATAATTGCCATAAGACACGTGGCATTATACATGCAATCAGTAAGTCAGGAGTTGCTTATACTTTTTGTGCTCCAGATACACATTAATACATCAATTGCTGGAAAGACTGTGGCAATGCATTCATATTTTAGAAATGTAGTAAAGGCTCGGGCTAAGATCACAGGCTCTGGAGTCCTGCCCGTCCCTCTGAACCCTAAGTCATGATCACAGGCTCTGGAGTCCTGCCCAGCCCTCTGAGCCCTAAGTCTCGAGTCCTTCACCTTTTACTTCATTATTGGTTTTGGACAGGTTCTACATTGATGATTTTATCTATACAAAATCTCTGGTGCTTTTTAGCCACCTTGATTCCAGGGTCAATTTGAACTCCCTATTATTTCTGTCAGATTCCCCAGGTTCCCTACAACCACCTTTACTCAAGCCAGATATTCATATTTTCATCTTTATGGATGGGAGAGCTCATATACCCTGTGTGTGTGTGTGTGTATGTGTGTGTATTGGTGTGTGTGTGTGTCTGTATGTCTGTGTGTGTGTATTGGTGTGTGTGTGTGTCTGTATGTCTGTGTGTGTGTATTGGTGTGTGTGTGTGTCTGTATGTCTGTGTGTGTGTATTGGTGTGTGTGAGTGTCTGTATGTCTGTGTGTGTGTATGTGTGTATTAGTGTGTGTGTGTATGTGTGTGTGGTGTGTATGTGTGTGTGTCTGTGTGTATATTGGTGTGTTGTGTATTAGTGTGTGTGTGTGTATTGGTGTGTGTGTGTCTGTATGTCTGTGTGTGTATGTGTGTGTGTATTGGTGTGTGTGTCTGTGTGTGTGTATTGGTGTGTGTGTCTGTGTGTGTGTATTGGTGTGTGTGTGTATGTGTGTGTGTGTCTGTGTGTGGTGTGTGTCTGTGTGTGTGTATTGGTGTGTGTGTGTCTGTGTGTGTGTGTGTCTGTGTGTGTGGTGTGTGTCTGTGTGTGTGTCTGTATGTCTGTGTGTGTATGTGTGTGTGTATTGGTGTGTGTGTCTGTGTGTGTGTATTGGTGTGTGTGTGTATGTGTGTGTGTCTGTGTGTGTGGTGTGTGTCTGTGTGTGTGTATTGGTGTGTGTGTCTGTGTGTGTGTCTGTGTGTGTGGTGTGTGTCTGTGTGTGTGTCTGTGTGTATTGGGGTGTGTGTGTGTCTGTATGTGTATATTGGTGTGTATGTATGTGTGTGTATTGGTGTGTGTGTATGTGTGTGTGTGTGGTGTGTGTGTATGTGTGTGGTATGTGTGTGTGTTTGTGTGTGTGTATGTGTGTGGTGTGTGTGTGTTTGTGTGTGTGTATGTGTGTGTATTGGTGTGTGTCTGTATGTCTGCGTGTGTGTCTGTGTGTCTGTGTGTGTGGTGTGTATGTGTGTGTGTCTGTGTGTGTGTCTGTGTGTGTGTGGTGTGTGTATGTGTGTGTGTGTTGTATGTATGTGTGTGTGTGTCACTTTAAAATGATGGGTAAATGAATGTACTCATCTGGCAAGCAGCCTACATAAAGTTTATTTTTTCTCACCCCAGACCCCAGAGCTCTCCAGCCTCACTGAATGCTCCTATTCCATTTCCCTCCGTGATGTAAAGCTTCTCTCAGATACATGGGATTTATGGGAGAGGTTAGATCAGAGCTTCAGTTGCCTCAGAACTGGGGGAGACAAGCACATCTACTGTTCTGTACTGGCTCAGACTACCATGCTCTGTTCGGTGCTGTGTGACCCTTCCTTGACAAAACAAAGGGGGCCCAGCCATTCTGGGGGAGTTGGAGCTCCTAGCCCAGAGGTTATACACATGAAGCTTCATCATCCTGACTGCCTCTTCTTCCTGCTTGCTGGCATTGTGTTAATTCTGATGTTATCCTTAGGGAGAGGAAGAAAGCCATTCTGTTCTTTCAAGAGATAACTTTGATGGATGTGTTTGTTATTGTCTGGCCTGCTTTGAACCAGGCTCTTCCATTCAGGGCGGTTTATCTTTCCAAGCCTTATCTGATAAGGGCAGATGCTAACAGGGCCTACCTTGTTGGATTATTTGAAAAGTATATAAAATAGCTCAGGGGAAGGTGCTGCAGAGGGGACCGACACACAGTGCGCAGCCAATAAATGTTATCTGCATTGCCATCATGGAAGAGTTGTTTTTAAAGGGTCTAAAGCTATTCTCGATTTCTCTATAGTCTTTTTTGGAGCTTTCTCAAAAACTGCAGTCTGAACATCGTCTGTTTGAACACATATCTTATCTTTATTACTGTCTCTAGTAGTCGGAGTTCTTCAAGGACAATGACTAGTTCATTTTTCTATTCTCAATACTCTGCAGTTCACATGGGAGACATTAATAAATATCTGGGAAGGGTACACTGGATGAATGATTTTTTATGCTCACATTTTTGTTTTAGTGTGTTTTGCATCTGGAATTCTTTTTTAATTTAAGAAAATTTAAAGATTACAATCTAATTATACTGTTTCCCTTCGCCCCTCCAAACCCTCTTGTGTATGCCCACTGTATGAACTAAAGGTTTGGGCAACAGATGTATTAAACTGACAACATGATACTCCAATGTATGGTTAAGTGGAAGGTTTTATTGTAGACTGGAGGGAGAGCACAGCCAGAGGCAGAGTCCAGAACCAGGAGAGAAAGGAGTGAACTGAACAAGGCCAGCAAACTGAAGTGGGCCAGGAGAAGAAGAGAGAGAAGAGGGAAAGGACCAAGAGAGGGACAAAACAGAACCGCACGGCAGATACGGCAGGGCTATGAAGATAATGAGAATCCGGGCATAGAGAGGCCCATGAGCTGGAGACGTTTAGTGTAAGGGCAGGATGAGAAGAGCCATGGTGCCAGCATGGGCTCTGAAATGCCTAACAGGTACTTGTGATACTCAGGGAGCCTGGAGGCCAGCACTTACTTTGCTATGCTGTTAGGCACCACAGATAATCATTTGTCCCTTCTGCCATTGGGAAACTGGCTTTGTAAGTTCCCAAGGAAAGCTAGCATTGATCTAACTGCCAGAATCTGCACTCACCCTTCAAATTCATGGCTTCTTTTTCTTTAATTTTTAGTGGTGGTGGTGGTGGTGGTGGTGGTGGTGGTGGTGGTGGTGGTGGTGGTGGTTGTGGTGGTGGTGGTGTGTGTGTGTGTGTGTGTGTGTGTGTGTGTGTGTGTGTCTTCCTAAACACTGAATACACCCTGCTCAGTCTGTATAATGGGGCTCATATACATGTTTCCATGGCTGATGATCTCTTAAAGGTTTTCAACTGGTGCTCTTCCCTCTTCACTTTCAGCATTCCTCAGCAGTCTATAGTTCTTTGTCTAGGGTTGAGGCCCCCCTCAGTTTAACCCCCTTCCATATCAACATATCTACTGATATCATCTTTGTTCAATTCATGCTTAGGCTTGGATTCTTAAAAACCTATCCTGTGTTCTATATTAAACGAAAGAGAAAAGTCAGAGGGTGCAACATCATATGATTAAAAGGTAAAAGAACTGAAGAATAAGATGGCTAGAAAATCCCAAACAATATACAGATGACCTATTAAGATTAATAATTTTAATAAATATTGAAACAGACATATTTATGGATACATGTCATATATAGGACCTCAAACTTGAAACCAGTCTGGACTATGTAGTAAGAACCTGCCTCAAAAACAATTACGAAATCCAAATGTATCTGTACAGAACATAAACAGATTTTTTTCCCCACACCATTATTACTCCCTACAGCAGCTGTTCACATAGCATTTCATCATACTGAGTTTGGTAATCTCAGAGATGAGATTGTACATACAAGAAGATGTGAACACATTGTAGGCAGATATGGTGTCATTTTAGGTAAGGGATTTGAATATTCATACATTTTTATTTCCCTGAAGATCCTAGAAATAATCTCCCATAGATACCAAAGAAAACCATAGAGCATTAGAAAGTAAAATAACAGAGCCATTCATAATAACATGAACAGCACCAGGGGTACTGTGGTTATTTCTTACCCCAATAAGCACATATAAAAACACACAACCAGTTAGTATATTTATAACCTATATGCCTAGGCAGATAGTATATTTATAACATATATGCCTGGGCAGATAGTATATTTATAACGTATATGCCTGGGCAGATAGTATATTTATAACGTATATGCCTGGGCAGATAGTATATTTATAACCTATATGCCTGGGCAGACAGTATATTTATAACCTATATCCCTGGGCAGACAGTATATTTATAACCTATATGCCTGGGCAGACAGTATATTTATAACCTATATGCCTGGGCAGACAGTATATTTATAGCCTATATGCCTGGGCAGACAGTATATTTATAACCTATATGCCTGGGCAGACAGTATATTTATAACGTATATGCCTGGGCAGATATTATATTTATAACCTATATGCCTGGGCAGACAGTATATTTATAACGTATATGCCTGGGCAGACAGTATATTTATAACGTATATGCCTGGGCAGACAGTATATTTATAACGTATATGCCTGGGCAGATAGTATATTTATAACGTATATGCCTGGGCAGATAGTATATTTATAACCTATATGCCTGGGCAGATAGTATATTTATAACCTATATGCCTGGGCAGATAGTATATTTATAACCTATATGCCTGGGCAGATAGTATATTTATAACCTATATGCCTGGGCAGATAGTATATTTATAACCTATATGCCTGGGCAGATAGTATATTTATAACCTATATGCCTGGGCAGATCTATCACTATACTTGTTTATTTCCCAGCTATGAGACTCCTTGCTACTTGCAGTTTCTCTGAGCCATGTGGTTCTTCTCCATCTTCCTTCCACCTCCTCTTCTTCTGTCTCTCCCTCTCCTCCCCCTCTCTGAGACCAACCTTCCCACCTTTCCCTTCCACTGCCCAATCATCGGCTCTGGCCTTTATCTGACCAGTCAGAATGGGGAGAAGGATTGGAGAGATCACCTGAGCATGTGATCTACTCTTGGGGGCAGCCCCTCTTGAGGAAGCAGAATTGACATGGAAATACAGACAGCACCAGGGCAAACCTACATTTCCCCCTTTCTGTCCAGTTAAAAGGCTCTTCCCTCTCAGATATAAGTTGAACACAATCCTCACAATTGTGTAAATGGTAAAAATACAATGTACACTTAACACTCAGTCTTTCATTCACGGATTCTAAGAGTTCCTAGTCGGGTAGCTGGAAGCTCGTAGCTACTGGGAAGTGGAGTAGCTCAAACTCACTGCTACAGGGGGTGAATGTAACAAATTATATGTAAGACTTGTACATATGAAACTTTGCTGAAATAAATTTGAAAAGCTCTAAGAAAACTGAAGTGGAAACATAGTTTGGCAGGAAAGAGCACCTGATAGTCTTGTAGAAGACTGGGCTTTGGTTTTTAGCTCTCACATCAGAAGGTGGCTCATAACTGCCTGTAAATACAGCTCATGGGGATCACACACACTCTCTTGGCCTCTGCGGGTACCTGCACTCACATGCACATATGCACACAGACAGACAGCCTGACACAGACACACAGTAGTAGAAACACAAACATGATTAAAAAATAACAATTTGTTTTAAAGGTTTCAACTCTATCAAGACAATTTTTCTCCAAGTTGGCTGATAATTTAGTACAATACCTCCTCCCTCCCCCCCGCCGAAAATATGAGCAGTGTGCTCAGCACATGTATAATTAATTCTGAAACTTTATACAAATGTTAGATATTGAAGAAATATAAAGTTAAGTGTTTACACTGCCCAATAAAATATACCATATTTAAGGCAGAAAGGTGAAAGGTTAAAAGAGTTCTCTAGATCACTAGAATAAGATTGGAGAGTCCAGATGCAGATCTGAACAAGCCCAAACACTTGGTTAATGAAAATGATGGAACGGCAGACCATGAGGGAGAGATTTTTTCCCCTTTAAAATGGTGTTGTCCCGTCTTAAGTTACACCTCCTGAGTCCACACAGAAGTTGGACGATAAGTTTAGCTGTGAAAGTCAAAGCAGCAAAGAGCCTGTGAAGGAAATAAGAGATCCTGTCCATGAGCGGTAAGCGGGATAAAACTTCTCAGATAAGGCACTGAAGCCATAAATTAAAATCTCCTATATTGTGCAATGTCGTATGATAGACCTCAAAGTCAAAAGCAAGCAAGAGAGTGGAAGAACAAGAGACAGAATGAGGAAGACTTTTATCTATGTATCTGGCAGAGAAGCCACCATCCCTCGTGAAGAACAAGCTTTTCCAATTTGATTTTTAAAAGTTAGACAACCCAGTAGGACAAACACCCCCGAAGAGGTATTTTATGAAAGAGAAGATGGTGTAAGAGAGCCACACAACTCCGCTGCCCATCAGGAGGGAAACCGAGTGACTCGTGGTCCACATGGGAATGCTTTTGAAAGTGGAAAGGCATTGATAATTATGCCAGAAAAACAGACTTAAGCCGAGGTAAACAATTCTCCTGGTTATCAGAGATGGTCTCAGTATTTTCACCATCAGGTACTACCACACAATCCCAGAGGTTAAAACCAGAGCAAAACAAAGCAAGTAAAACCCAGACAGTACCAAGTGGTGATGGTCTAGAGCAGCTGAACGCTCATGCAATTGTAAACTGTTTTGTTTGGTTTTTTTGGGGTGGGGGGAGACCTTCTGGTGGGAGACATCCACTGAGACTGACTCGCTTGGAATCCAGTGATTCTCTTAGAGTCCCAGACACAGAGGAGCTCACTCACATGTGTGGGGAGTATGCACAGGGGTATTCCTAAGGACATTGTTTGTGGTTTTGCTGGAAACAAGTCAGTGCTCCACAAGACTGGCATGAATTAGCAATGTGACATTCAGACAGGGGGACACGATGCCACTGTGTAGCACAGCCAAAATGAATAATGCTCAAAATTATAATGTTATGGAAAAGAAGTCAGCCACACAAGAGTATACATTTAGTGACTCACTTCATATTAGGTTTAAAGGAATCATCCTAGTTTTTGCTGGCTGGAATCAGGTGAGAGGAAAGGACTCCTATCTCTTAATTACAGTGCGCTTTGTAAAAGCCTGGCAGATCCTACTCTAACATTCTTAACTCTTAATTTAATGACCGGTAGCTCTCAACTCTTAATGAATATTCAAGATATCTTTCCATCATTACTATCTTATTGTCCCGGCTCTAGTGATAGGGAAACGAGTTGGCCTTTCTCAATGAAAGCAAAGGTCACTCAAGTATGAGACTTGTCCTCTGATGTGTCATTGTAGTAGATGACAGACATCTGTTAGAGCTCGGAGATCTTCTGAATCCCCTTGTCTATGCTTTTTTCTCAATTTCAGGTTGTAAGTTTTTGTTATGGGATTTTACAACATTCATAGCAACTTAGCAAAATTAAGAATATGCAATTTTGGACTGGAGGGCCTTTGGGCTCAACACTTAAGGGCACCGTTATCTCAGAGATTCCAAGTTCAGTTCCCAACACCCACGTCAGGTGCCTCACGACTGCCTGTAACTCCAGCTCCAGGGTGTGACACCCTGGCCTCCATGAACACCCACATTCACACGCACAGTCCCACACTCCCACACAGAGTCATGCACATAATTTAAAGTAATAAATTAGTAGTATCTAGTAAATAACAGTAGTACATAATAAATAAGTAGTATCTAAAGTTAACATGCATACGACACATTTCCTTATAGGTTCAAACATCTTACCAATGGGGGTGCCCAGTCAAAGATAAGCACTGACTATTGGCTTAATTAAAATGCCTTAATTACCCTGAATGCACTACAGAATACTTTTCTGGTGCCGTAACTGTGACCCACTTCCCTGTGGCTGCCGGGATTGGGGATAGTCAGGTTGGTTGACTGGTTTGTCTGATTTGTGCTGGGTTTGAATTTGTTTTTCTCTTGTGTTGTTCATTGTGACATAAGAAAAAGAGGGAGAGTTGGTGTTTTTATTCAAAGATTGGGTTGTAATGGAAGCCAGGCAGTCTGCTATAGACAGCTAAGGTGAGAAGACGGTGAGCTCAAGGCTAGACTGGGTGACAATATCAGATCCTGCCTCCAAAAAAGTGATAGCTTACAGTACATAGAAATAATTTCTCAATGAGTGGTTCATATTTGATGATAATAAACTTCTTTTCTTCTGTCCTAGGCTGACCAGATATCTGGCTTTCATATAAGATCTGTTCTCTGTGTCCCTATTTGGAACAGCAACCACCAAATAATAGGTAAGACGTGACCCACATGACTCTGACTTCTTTGTGAAGCAACCAGCACCTATCTATAAACCAGGTCCATATATGTATGTATGTATGTATGTATGTATGTATGTATGTATGTATGTATATATTATATATATATATATATATATTCCCCTGTGTGTGTGTGTGTATGTATGTGTGTGTGTATGTGTGTGTGTGTGGTGTATGTGTGTGTGTGGTGTGTATGTGTGTGTGGTGTGTATGTGTGTTTGTGTGTGTGGTGTGTATGTGTGTGTGTTTGTGTGTGTGGTGTGTATGTGTGTGTGTGGTGTGTATGTGTGTGTGTTTGTGTGTGTGTGTTTGTGTGTATGTGTGTGGTGTGTATGTGTGTGTATGTGTGTGTGTGGTGTGTATGTGTGTGTGTTTGTGTGTGTATGTGTGTGTGCATGCATGTGTGTGTATGTGTGTGTATGTGTGTGTATGTATGTGTGTGTGCATGCATGTGTGTATGTGTGTGTATGTGTGTGTGTTTATGTGTTTGTGTGTGTGTTTGTGTGTTTGTGTGTGTGCATGTGTGTGTGGTGTGTGTGTGTGTATGTGTGTGTGGTGTGTATGTGTGTGCGTCTGTGTGTATGTATGTGTGTATGTGTACGTGTGTGTATGTGTGAGTGTGTGTGTATGTGTGTATATGTGTGTATATGTGAGTGTGTGTGTATGTGTGTGTATATGTCTGTGTGTGGTGTGTATGTGTGTGTGTGTTTGTGTGTGTGTGTGTGGTGTGTATGTATGTGGTGTGTATGTGTGGTGTGTGTGTGTGTGTGTGTGTGTGTGTGTGTGTGTACACCTCTGGCCTGCAGCTCATAACGCTCTTCCTTCCTCTGCCTCCCAAATATTAGGAGTTACAGGCATCTATCACCAGACCCAGTCCAAGCTACACATCCATACTGCTGTGCAATTCCATAGCGAATGAATTCTAGACACTAATGAGTGGGCATTAGTTAGAACAGGGACAAATATCGATGAGGTTCAAAGCACTTGTAAATTCTGAAGGTGGAAGAGTCCCAGGACCTATCAGCTGAACTTTGCTGTATTACATTGATAAAGAATAGAGATGGGAATGGGAGAAAAAGAAGGAGGAAAGGATGGAGGAAGGGAGGGAGGGAGAGAAAGAGGAGGGACAGAGGCAGAGAGGTTGAAACAGTCAGGTTACAGTTATTAAATGGATCAGGATTGAACTTGAGGCATCCCCCTTCCCTGTGGTGTCTATCCATGCCTGAGCTTGTTTACACACCATGCGGGTGCAAAGACACTGGGCACACCTGAACATGCATCTTGCTGGTATGACTCTGAACAGACACTTTCCCCACCATAAGGAAACCACAGGCAAAAGCAGCTTCCCACACTTTCCACCATACCTGCCATTTCCCATTACCTCATAAAATAGGGGAGCCTACCCCCCCCGAAAAGGCCAAAACCAAAACCCAACCCAACAAGACAAAAAAAATCAGACAGGAAAAGAGCAATCAGTACAGAATCTCGGGCAAAGAAAGAGTTTATGGTTAAGCTTAATCATGAAGGAGAGAGATTTGCTTAAAACCACAATGAAAATGTAGGGTTTAGACATAAGGTGATGGGTATATTTGGTATGGAATACATATTCTTGCTTCTCTCGATCTAACCAATGACTTAGAACCTTGTGAGAGTCATCGAGAGCTGTTTTTGTTTGTTTCATTTTGTTTTGTTTTCTTGTTTTTGAGCCTTTTGTGTCCCAGGCTCGGACAAACTGAGCTTGATGACCAAAGATGACCTTGAGCTATTGGTCTTCTTGGCTCTGTGACCTGAATGATGAAATTGCAGCTGTGCTCCACCACACTCAATGCATGCCGTACTTCTTGCTCACTAAGCAAATGCTGTACCAACCGAGTTTACCGACAGCCCAAGCCCTCCATTTCTAAAGGAATTTTCCCTCATTGGACTGCTTGACTTGCACAAATATATTAATATGTCATTAGGCATAAAGGATATTCTAGGCTCATAGGACCTGAGCCTGAGTACAAATTGGAATTTACTTATATTATATGTAAAGTTGTGTGTGTCTGTGTGTGTGTATGTACATATGTGTATGTATGTGTGAGATAAATGTCCATAGGAAACATGTATTGCTCAAATGGTAATCTCATATACAATCCTTCATTTTAAGGCTAATGATAAACATCTCCTGTTACTTTGAAGTTAGTGCTGTAGTTTTCCCGTTATGCTAAAGACTTTTTCATATTTCTATATGCTGTTGAGGAAACAATGAGTTGGCTCACCAGTGGGAAGTTAGGTACATTTTAAAAGGTACAGACTCACTTTAGAATCATAGCTATTGTTTCCCTTTGTTCCTGCTAAATGGGGCCACAGACTAGCAGTTTTCAGGATAGAACTGTCTTAGTTAGGTTGATGTGTTTTGGAAGTCATGTGTCAACACGTCTGGTATAACGCTGGGGAATGTATTTGAGAAGGGCAAGCCTGCTTACTGAGTCTGTTAGAGCTGTGTGAGCCATCGGTACAGATAACAGAACTAACTCTGCTTTGACCCGCGTGTGTCCCATAAAATCATGCTGGATGTCTTAAGTGTGCATAATGAAACTCTAAAACCTATTTCACATCTTCATAATCCTCTGGGATAGTTTACATTTTAATTCTTTTCGTATCGACGAAGATTTTCATCACTAAAACAGTTCATTTCCTCTCAGACACACAGCTGACACTAGAACTGGAATTTGAACTAAGGTTATCTAAACCCAGAGCCAGTTCTTAGTCACCATGCCACACTGACCTTTCCAAACACCAAAGAGGATGTGTATTATATACACATGATACATACATACATATATGCATATAATATATACATATAATATATACATATAATATATATGTACATGTATATCTCCAGTCATCATATATAAAACTGTCTATGCGTGTTAAGTCACCCACAGAGTCAGCTCTGGCACTCTCTGTCACAGGGACAAGACGTCCAGTACTAACAGTGACCACTGTCCCCACCTTCCCTCAACAGGGGTCGCTCAAGTGCTGAACAGACTCGATGGGAAACCTTTTGATGATGCTGACCAAAGGCTTTTTGAGGTGAGCAAATACATTTTTCAAAGCCAAGGGCCAGGACTGAATCACTGACAGTGTCTTTGCCCACGTGTGTTGGCATAAACATGAAACATTTGAACGAAGTTAAATGGTGTACCAGACTTAGAGGAAAATTTAAAGACTATAAATGCACAGGCAAGACTTGATTGTGTTTTCGCCAGTTGGATTAGTTTGTAACCTTTAATCATTTTACCTTAGTACTATTGCAGAATTCTATCCTATACCCCCATTTCAGCCCAGTGTTAATCATTCTTGTGTTCACACGCGATCAGTCATGAAACCCTTAGCCAGCCCTTCCAGGTCTCTCTTCCCCACCTTCCTTTAGTTCACAAGCTTCCGTTTCCTGCGGAAGAGGTTGGCTTTCATGTGCTTTATCGTGGTCTGTGCCAGGGTACAACCCCACGCATAAAGAACTACCATTCTCAATGCATCTTTCTGGTAGCTGGTTCTAAATCAGTCTGCTTGCCCTAGCCCCAACCTTGTGGTTTCTCTTACTTAATTTCTTGGCCAAAATATTTTATAACCTTGCTATTGAAAGGGGCTGCTTTTAGTTAGACAAAGCAGAATAATAAAAACAAATAAATCTACCGCCCAAATAAATTAAAGCCACGTTGAAACACATTGCATGCTCTCAAATGTGTGAAGTTATTTCTTCCCGATATCATTAAAATAATGATTTCTCGTCTCGTGTGCAGTGTGAGCTGTAAAGTCCTTACATGACAATAGTAATTAAGAACTTTAATGCACATGTCCCCGAGGCCCACCTCTGAGCACAATAAAATTATATTTTCGGAACTGTCTCTGGTGACTGCCTGCCTTCATATTAGATCTTGACTGTGAGTTATTACGGTTTTTAATTAACAGGCTTTCTGTGTCCTAGGCCTTTGTCATCTTTTGTGGCCTTGGTATTAACAACACGATTATGTACGACCAAGTGAAGAAGTCCTGGGCCAAGCAGTCCGTGGCTCTTGATGTAAGTACAGTATCGTGTCAGCATCCTATGCTAAAAGGACTTGATTTTATGAGGTGAAAAGTTATCCTGCTCATAGGTCTTGGCTTTTAAATCTTAAAGGTTTTCCTCACTGGCTTTCAATTATTGTATGATCTTGGGTTCAATTGGGCAGAAAATGGAGACCCTCTCTTGAAAAGTATATGGCATTGTCTGTAATAGCAGGGGGTTTTGGGGTTGCTGGGAGCCCACCCATACACAACCTATCATTAGATACAGATTTTTATACTTGATTTCTTAAATAGAGATAAGTCAACATATTTTGTCACTGCTATAATCCCAGCACTTGGGAGGGAAAGTAAGAGGATGCGTTTGAGGGCAGCCTGGGTTACATATCCAGACCCTGTACCCAGCATATAAGTGAAAACAATTGTTAGGACTTAAAATAGATTAGGAACTTGAGTGTGTGTGTGTGTGTGTGTGTGTGTGTGTGTGTGTGTGTTTCAATGCACAACTTTTCTTATCACACGTGGAAACCTGGCTCTGAGGGTATATAAGCAGCCCCACCTCCTCCGTGCATTCATTTACACATGCTTCCTACCAAGAATTATATTCTGTTCCTTGCATGGCTCCCAGACCCATGGATTTCTAAAGAAAAAATATTCTTTCCTGTGAATCTCAAAGGAGTATTTTGTCACAAGACCTATTTTCTTCTCACCGCATTTGTTTATAGATGATACTTAATATTTTCTCCCAGCTGGGAGGGGGAAAAACCTGAGAGTGCAATTGCAAATTTAAAAGACACAAAATTATTGTTATCTAATATATCTACATACTTTTTTCTTCCCGTTTTGATCATGAATTCTGAGCTTCGTCATTCATTCAGTTTCATAATTTATTTTCAGTGCCTGGCAGGATCCTTTGCACAAAGGGAAGATCTGTAGAATAAGTCTTAGGTGGAGGGGGACAGACAACGTTGAGGTAGGGGATTTGGAGCAGTTCTCCTGAGAAAGAAATGCTTTGTTTCTCTGAGCATGTTTACCGTGAAGACTAAAGACAGGACCTTTAACCAATGGGTGAGCTGGAATAATGTACCTGATATATAAGAATCACTACTAAACTACACATGGTGGCACACGCTTTTAATCCCAGCAGTCAGGAGTTCTGTGAAACCAAGACCAGCATGGGTAACAGTGAGATCATGTGAAAGAAGAGAGAGAGAGAGAGAGAGAGAGAGAGAGAGAGAGAGAGAGAGAGAGAGAGAGAGAGAGGAAGAAAGGGAGGGATGGAGAAAGAGGAAAAAGGGAAGGAGAGAGGGAGGGAAGAAGGAAAAGAATGAACCACTACCAGTGAGCTAAGGAGATGGTTCCGGTATATAATGCAAGTGTGAGGACCAGAGTGTGGATCGCCCAGAATCCTCGTGAAAATCAGACAGCTGGGGGGATTTGTCAGCTGCCTGTAATTCTATGCCCCTCCCCCCATGCATAGATAGAACCTCCCTTGGGCAACACTGACAACTAACCCAGCTAGACCTGGTGATCACCAGGTTCATTGGGCCTCCATGTGCATGCATGTACACACACACACATGCACTCACAAGCACACACACACACACACACACACACACAAATGTACCCACACAATGCAACATGTATGCATAGCACACACACTAACACAGAATCACTTCTAGAGCAGGAAGGTCTGTGTGCCAAACTGTTTTCATATCGTGACTCGGTTGTGAAAATTAAGCGGAATAATACCGGTGAAGGTTTCACTGACCTGTCAGTAACGCTGTACAAGTCATCACTACACTCTGATATACGGTAGCATACTTAGTACCAAGACGCAACTGGGAGAAGGGACGAAGGCCGTGAATTTGAAACAGCAGATGTCGAGGGTGTCCCCTTAACTCTCATCAAACTCTGTGTCTCCAGTCGCCTCGCCCATTGCTTTTTAATAGCTTTCAGCTATCTACAGACAGACAGACAAACAAACAACAAACCAGTCAACCCAGCTTAGCACATCACACACATTAGTGCCAACCAGATCTCCTGATGCTGTGGCATCGTTAACACGTAGAGAAAACACGCCACTGCGATCTTGCTCCCCAGCACCTCCGGTGCACCTTCCTCCTGTTAAATGACTGGAGTGATGATGGGTTGAGCATGAAGGGCCAGTTGTCCCCAGATGAAGCATCTTTTGACCATTCTCTCCTAACCCCCTCAGCTTCAAGGCCATCCCTAGCCACAGTCTCCAAATATGATGACTTATTTGTGGTCCCAGTGAACACCTTCATGCTGGTGCCACACAGGGGCCTCCTGTCCTTCAAAGTTATGACGGACACTGCCAACAGTTCCGGATTGGCTCAAATGATGACAATCTCACTCTTTCAAGTGGACTTCTGCTGTTGATTTGTTTGTTCTGTGGCCTTCTGTCACACTGGTCACAAGCAGCATTCCCTGTTATGTCCTGGTATTGCCACCGTGGTGACCCTCCAACCCTTGGCCAACCTTCATGTCACTGGGAGCCAAATCTTGGTGATTGTGACCGGGTGGCCCCACTCTGTGCCCTGGCTAAGGATCCATTACAAGAGTTCTTATCCTCAGCACTTACAAAGACAAAATATCACCTGTTGAGAGCTACTAAAGCCAAACTCAGGTGTGACGTTTTCCTATACTATGATCTATTAACTTCTGAGTGGCTATACATTACATTTATGTACTTCTAAATAATATACACCAATACGAATGAATGCAATACTTTTGTAAATATTTTTATTAAAATATGCATGTGTGTTTATATTATTTATAAGAAACTTAGTTCCATAAAGGATATGAGCTACTTTATATTACTATAAATGATCTCGCAAAAAAATTAAACAGTAAAATAATAATAACAGCCAAGAGATAGTGAAAAAGCCAGAGGGGACAGAATCAAATATAGGGTTATTCCTATAGTCACAATCCTCCTGCCCTAGGGCCTGAGCTGGCTCTTTCTCATTTTCCATTGCAGGCAAGGAAAGATTCCCCACTCGGCCCAGACAGACTCGTTTTTTACATATTCCTTTTGGTCTTGATTCTACTTTAATTTTCCCAGGAAGGCAGGCTTTAAATGTAGTTCTGGTACTCCCCTGCCTCTTACTTGTCATCAGCAGCAAGAGTAACAGGAAGAAAGCCATCCCTCAGCTGCCCTAGACGCCTTGCCTTCCAGGAAATGAGCACAAACAGTATAGGTGCAAGACAGTGCTCACATTTGCACACATCTGGCTCTAATCTGGACTGAGTCCTGAGTGCATAGCTTGGACATTCTGTCTACGTTCTTAGTTACTTCATACAGCAAATGCGTATAAGAAAGCATTGTAACCCTTAGGGACAGTATTCAGTTATAATTGACATACCTGGTCCTCTGTTTCCACTGACTCCACAGCTGTGAATTCAACCATGGCTGGGAAAGATCCTGAAAAATTCTATCTGTAGTAAACACATGCAAATGTCTCCCCTTTGCCAATCTCTCCTAAACAACATAGAACCACAGCTGTCTGCTCGCATTTACACTGTGCTACCGAGGGCACGCAGTATAGAGAGGACTCAGCCTATCTGAGGTGCATAGCTTATACACAGTACTGAGCCATTTTAGAGAAGGCATTCAAGTGTCCAAGGATTCGGTCTGAGGGAGAGGGTCATGGAACCACACTGTGTAAAAGAGCCAGACTTCACAAAAGTTAGGCGCCAGTGCATTGCTGTCTTTGGTCTCTATTGAATTCTGTTTGCTCATCCTCGGATTAATTTCATTAAAAAAGAAAAGAGGGAGGAAGGAAGGAAAGAAGGAAGAAGGAATTAACTTATTCCACCCTCCTCAGAAAGCAACTGACTCACATGCACTTAGTTATCGCAAGCAATAATTACTAACTTCTAAATTGTATTGATTTAAATCATCATCAAATTATAAAAATTCACATATATGAATTCATATATTCCTACATATTTGTGTGCATATTTAAATATAGGTGAGCTTGGCCTTAAATAGGGAATATTAATTCAGGGGTGTGCTGATTAGGGGCCATAACTCCTCACCTGATTAGTGAGGCATTTCACTTCCTGCTTCAAGTTTGAGTCCTAAATAGATTTGTCTTTCTTTCATTCTTTGACTCAGGCTCTGCAAGCTACATCACTGTATAGGCAGGCATCATTATAGTGCACCCTGGCACCACTGCAGTGCACCCTGACACCACTGCAGTGAACACTGGCACCACTGCAGTGCACCCTGGCACCACTGCAGTGAACACTGGCACCATTGCAGAACAGCCTGGCACCACTGAAATACACCCTGGCACCACTGCAGTGCTCCCTGGCACCACTGCAGTGCACCCTGACACCACTGCAGTGAACACTGGCACCATTGCAGAACAGCCTGGCACCACTGCAGTGCTCCCTGACACCACTGCAGAACAGCCTGGCACCACTGCACTGCTCCCTGGCACCACTGCAGAACTGCCTGGCATCTTTGCAGTGCACCCTGACACCACTGCAGTGCACCCTAGCACCTTTGCAGAAAACAATTGCAGGAGTGGCTATTCCAGATCACTTCTGCTTCCTCCAGGTATGCCCAGTGCCTGCCACCTGTGTTACCACGTTTGCTTCTGCAGAAAGTTACAGGACCTGGAAATCACAACTTCCTATTCAACTTGGCATAGAAGGAGGTCTCTTCCCATTGTCACATGCTGGTAACTTCAGCTCATGTTAGTCAACTCACCACAGGTGAAAGATAGATATGTAAGCTACATGGCTTCTACTTCTCTTGTCTTTAAAAACGGAATGACTGTCACAGTACCTAGATTTTATTTAACAATAAAATTACTAATCCAATTATTTTGGTGACTGCTTTTCCAACTTGCTCATAATTCAGTTATAAAATCCTATTGTTAAAATTCTTTTACCTAAATATGTAATATTAATACCGCAAAGCTCTTAAAGCAGGATGATGGAACAAAGAAAGGAATTTACAATCACTTTAACAAATTTACTTTTACGGTCTTGATTTCCATTCTGCACAAGCAACCAAAAACTTGGGAACAGCCGTGTTTCTTTTGGCTCATATTTTCCCAGAGGGAGGTCCTCAGAACAAAGGGGGATCTTCCCCTAACGGTCAGAATGCAGAAGAAGTACAGTAGGAACGAAGACATGGAATATTATGTCCTCTTGGAGCGTTGAGAATTGTTCTTCGGGGCGTCCTTCATGGTTATTGCAAATGAAGCCTTACCTAGTGCAGGTGGGAATATTTCCAGGAAGTGTAAGGCTGGGTGGTAAGGGATCCCTCACACGGTTTTATGATCGGAGAGAGGAGAGGAATGGGGGTCAAACAGAGTGAGGAGAGGCTATGCAATCAGGAGCCGGGCCCATTTATCCCTCCTCCCCAGAGCCTCCCATCTATTTCCTCCTTCCCAATTTTCACAGCAACCATCCTACTTAAGGGCTTCATTACCTCTTGGCTGGGCAATCACAGTCCCCTTCTACTTGCTCCTCCTCAAACAGAGTTTAGAGTGCATCACGAGCAGACTCATAGACCTTAAATTGCTCCCCTATTACCTATCAAAATACAAATGTCCTGACCTCTGGGGCCCTTGGAAATCTCACACCAAAGTACTTTCCTACCCCCGGCTCTCATTTCCCTTCTCAGAGAATGTTATGCTACTTACACACTCAAAGGCTTCATAGTCTACAAATCAGCCACCTGCCTGTCTGCCATCTGATCCTTAATGTGCCCTCGACTTTCATTATTCTCCATTCCAATTACGCCTCCCCACTCAGGACCATCCCGTAATTTGGAGCTCAATTTAAATGTACTCCAGAAAAATGTCTAGTCTTGTGGCTGTCTTTCTTATGCCCTGCATTATGCCTGTGTATTTCCCTCTGACTGAACATGTGTACCCTGAAGTATGTGATTATGTCTTATTCTCCCTCTGCCCTGTTTTTACACAATTGGTGCTCAGAGAGAAAAAAAAATGCATTGGATAAGTGAATTTGAGCTGCCTTCCACTGTGGTCTTCCAGCACAAGAATCTAAAAGGGAAGACCTTTGACCCTTTGGTATTGATGACAAAGGAAAGGGGCGTCATTCGTAGTAGAAGTCTTGGTACCCACAGACTGGCAGAGCATCTCCTCTACATCCCCTCACCGTGAATTGAGTTGGCTCTGTGGGGAAGGAAGGAGGGGTGTAGCAAAGATCTCTTTCTTTCCAGACATCGTGTGAAGCCTCCTTCTGTTAGAATTAAGGAGTCTCGTGAAGCGAGGGGGAAGAGATGATTCTCCCATGAGGAGTCTCCTAAATTCTCAGGAAAATTCCCTCTGGTTGGGTAATTGAAAGAGCTGAATTCCTAGCAAGTGATCAGATGCTAATCTCTTTTTTCCTGTCCACTTCCCTTTTCCCTTATCCATTGAGCCTGTCTTCACTCATGGCCGAAGGTGGTCTTAGACAGCACCCATCTTCTGATACAGTGAAGTATCGAGTATTTATATATTGCCTTCTTTCCTGAAGTTAGAAGCCTGATGCCAAGAGAGTTTACAATGAGCTTCTTTTATTTTCCTATTCTTCCTTTCCTTTCCCTCAACAGGTTCAGGGCAAGGGAGAAGTGGGTGGGAAATGCAGATCGTTTGTGAGAGGGATAGTCCTCACCTGACTCCTGGCTCTCTGTGTTCACAAGGAGTCGTTTGCACAAACCCTCTAGGCAACTCCATGGCAAGCACTCTCCGGCTGACAATTCCTGATGTAGCTTTGCCCCTCCTGACAGGGCCTGATCTCCAGTGACCCATCCATCCTTCCCTGTCTGAGACTCAGCTCATCCCTCTAAGTCTGGGTCAGGGTTCTTTTTTATTCCTTTCTAGTTATGGCAAAAATGATCATGACTTGAAACTTGCTATTTTAGCCATTTTTAAGCATGCAGTTCAGTGGGTTTAAGCGCATCACACTGTTGTACAGCCCTCACCACCATCTGTCTCTCAACCTGAGACAACATCCACAGCATACGAACTCAGCTCCCTGTCACCCATAGCAACCACCATTCCCCTTTGCCTGGGACTCTGACTTTACTAGGAAGCTCATGTACATGGAATCACGTGTCCCCTTTGACAAACTTCGCTTAATTCCTGGCCCATGCTGTTCTAGCTTCTGAGGGTCCAGCAGTGGGAAAATGAGTGCTATGTTTTATACTCTAGGAGAAAACAGGAGTAGGTAAACAAGATGCCAAGAAAGCGTCACGATAATGTGGGATAAGGAAACTGCATGGTGTTTGGTAAAGAGTGAGCATTGGAGAGCTGGACCTGTGCATTCCGAGGAGGTGTATGTCTGATTTTGTCAGGGTGACAAATACCTAGGGAAAGGTGCTCAACAAAGGAACAGTTTGTCTCAGCTCTTGGTTCCAGACAGATCTCTGCAGAGTCTCTAGGCTCGGTCACTTTACACCTGGGACGAGGCAGAGTATTTCAATGAAGGGCCTGTGATACAGAAATTGGTTTTCCTCATGGTGAGTCCAGGAGCTAAGAAGAGAAGAGAGGAACGGAGTCCCAATATCCCCTTCAAGAGCAAGCCCCAGTGACCTACTTCTCCAACTGCATTCCTCTCTCCTGATCTCCCTCCACCTCCCAATAATGCCACCACTGGAGCATTGAACCCAGAAGCCTTTGAGGGATGTTCCAGCTCCAAACCATTGCGTGGCTTTCCTGACAGAGGGATGGCTTCTCCCTGTTGTCTCTTCTTTTGCTTGTTTTGTGACTTCCATCCAAACCCATTTGCCTGTATGGTCTTTGCTCCAATTGCAATGTGGCTCCTCCTCCTCCCCCCTACTCCCCCTCTTCTTCCTCCTCTTCCTCCTCTTCCTCCTCCTACCCCCCTACTCCTCCTCCTCTTCCTCCTCTTCCTCCCCCTCCTCCTCCTCCTCTTCCTCCTCCTCTTCCTCCTCCTCCTTCTTCCCCTCCTTCTCCCCCTCCTCTTCATTATCCTTCTCTCCCTCCTCCTCTTCCTTCTCCTCATCCCCCTTCTCCCCCTCCTCCTCTTCCTCCTCCTTCTCCCCCACCTCTTCCTTCTCCTTCTCCTCCTCCTCCTTCTTCCCCTCCTTCTCCCCCTCCTCTTCATTATCCTTCTCTCCCTCCTCCTCTTCCTTCTCCTCATCCCCCTCCTCTTCCTCCTATTCTTCCTGCATATTTTGAAGACTAAGCATGAGATTTCTGGGAGGGAATGGCCCATGCCTGAGGTAATTATCAGGTACATTCTCATTGGTTTTCAAGATAGAGTGTGGACCAACTGACAAGCCTTTTGTGTCTCCTAGGGCCTCTGCCAGTCCACTGATAACCTCTGGAATCCCCTTGGTGATATACACAAAAAGGAGAGCAGGCTGATGTGTTCCGTTCCTAAGCACCAAGCAAGGCGGGCAGATCTAGTGTGATCTTATAGTGATATTCTTCCTCGTCAGGCCCCACCAGATTCTAGGCCACTTACACATAGAGCTGTGTCGTCTGTGGGGCTGGTTTGCCATGGTTAGCGACGCGCTTGCACAGGGCATGGCACACAGGCTGCGTGCAGGAATTACTTGCTGAGTGAATCAAGTCCAAGAAAGTACAGGCAAAGATTCAAGTCATGAAGTACAGGAGGAAGCTCCTTCCAGCACACACTGTGGGACACCGCTCCCGGGTGTTGACAGCAGCAGTTACTGCGGTTCCTGCCCACCCTCATCCAGGCCTTTACTTGCGATAACTTCCCCAAGCCCGGAGAAGAAAGGTAATTCCTCCGAAGTAGGTGCCATTCAGAAGGAGCGCTTCGACACCAGACACGGAACAGCGCCCTCGTGGGGCGGCTTGAAGAACAGCTCCTTCCTGTCTTTAAACACTGTAAAGCCAGTTTTGTTTTGTTGCTGTTTGGCTGCCCCCCCCCCCAATACCATTGCATCTGTCTAATAATTGACAAAATTTCTCAGATTCTATATTCAGTTTTGGGAAGGGTTTCTGTTTTCCTTTAGGTGTTGTGGAAAGAAGAGGACCTGTATCAACATCCAACCGGATAGTATCTTTTTTTTTTTTTTTTTTGGTTCTTTTTTTCGGAGCTGGGGACCGAACCCAGGGCCTTGCGCTTCCTAGGTAAGCGCTCTACCACTGAGCTAAATCCCCAGCCCCCGGATATTATCTTTTAAGTAAACATTATTTTTAGAACATTTTTTCACCTTTCATTGTGTTTTATTTTAAAGATTTTTCTCTTAATTATGTGTCTGTGTGTATGTACACATGAGAACGGATGGCCACAAAAGCCAGAAGATGGCATTGGATCTTCCCCTGGAGCCGGAGTTACAGATGGTCTCCAGCTGCCTGGCGTGGGTGCTGGGAACTGAACTTAGGTCCTCTGGAAGAGCAGCGAGTGCTCTTAAATGGAGCCATCTCTCCAGCCCCCTACACATTAGAGAGTAATTTGTTTTTAATTGTTTAAGCATGTCACACATATATGCCATCTGTAGGACAGTTTCATATGAATAGGAAACAGAGAGATAATGTCGCCTCCTTTTGTACCCGACATCCTGTTTCCCCTATTTTTAGCATCTCACATTATCACAGTGTGTTTGCTGCATCATGAACATTGCTGCACTCTGATTCCAGGGTCCACTTTGTTCACCTTTCCTTATTCTTTACCAGGAACCTTTCCTGTCCCAAGATTCCCTGTTGCCCTTGGACACCATGCTTCCTTAGGCCTCTCTTGGCTGTCTGCATTTCAGGATTTCCTTTTTAAAAAAAGTATTATATTGTGGGTTTTGAGGGGGAGGGGAGTTAGTAATTTTCTTATTTTTTCTGAGAACTTCACACATGACCACTGAATCTACATCACTCTTGCCTCTCCCTCTCCCCCTTAAATCCCTCTCTTATTCCCCCAACTCATTATCACTTCTTTATTTTATGCACATGCACACACACTCACACACACACACTCACACACACTCACACACACATGCACACACACGTACATGTGCATGCACAAGCATGCATATGCTCTCACACACACATACATACATGGGTGTACACACACATACACACATACACTCGTGCACACACACAATGCACTCACATTCTCATACATGCACACTCACACACACATGTACATACATCACACACACACGCATACAAACACGCACATGCAATCACACGCACATACTCGAGCATGCACACACACACACACGAAATTTAACCTACCTGGTCCATTTAGCTTTGTGTGTATGTCCACGAGACAGTGTTCCAGAGTGCTATAAGCACTTCGTATGTCTCTGTATTGGGATTGGCTGCTGTTTTCTCAAGGTTAGACTCTGGTTCTAGACGTTGGTAAGGAGGGCCACAGGTGACTTAGGCGGTTTGCATCACACCAGATCAAGTCTGTGGTACCACCAGAATGACTTATTCTTGACCTTGACACCTGGTTGGGGTACGTATATCAGGTTTCCCACTGCTGTCTGATCAAATCGAACTGTTCCGATACCGTCTTTCTTCACTGCACTCTTCCCACAGAACTGTCTGCAAAGCTATCCCCAGCAGTGGAGGGCTCTAGTCCATTTCCTTGAGGGGGAGCTATCTACACAAATTACTTAGTACTTGTTCTCTGAATAATGTTCCCTATTTTCTATAAATCTCTTCATCTATTTCTCACTTGGGGGTTATAATTCATTATTACTTCATTTATCAGGTACTCCCTCATATCAGAGCCTAGTAAAGTGGTTCCTTAACAACAAAAAGGGTGTATGGAGGCTGGAAGGAGACCCAGTCACTACAGCATTTGCACAGAAGCATGAGAATGGTCTCTAGAAACCATGTGCAGAGCCAGGTTCAAGTGTGAGCTTGCCATCCCAGCACTAGGAAGGAAGGGACAGGTAGATCTTGGGATTCACTGTCCAGCCTAATGGTCAGCCCCAGGTCAGAGGGAGACCCTGTCTTAAAAATACAAAATAGAAAGTATCTGAGGAACAACACCCAGGCTTGACCTCTGGCCTCCACAGATACTGAACACACACATGTACACACGTACACATACACATGTAAACATGTGTACACACACATATATACAATGTACATGTAAGTGTGCACACACACGTGAAGAATTTACAGATGTTGGAAATGAGTAAGTGCTACATTTCTTTTTTTTTTTTCTTTTTTTCGGAGCTGGGGACCGAACCCAGGGTCTTACGGTTGCTAGGCAAGCACTCTACCACTGAGCCAAATCCCCAACCCCAAGTGCTACATTTCTAATAATCCTGTCATCATTCATCATCCACACTTTAATGGGATCTATGAGGTCTACATGGCATAATCATTAATGTAACTGCCTTTGTCACTGTTCTCTTGCCATAAAGAGATGCCATGACTAAGGCAATGCTTATAAAACAAAGCATTTCACTCGGGGCTGGCTTACAGTTTGAGGAGCCTAGTCCATTATCATTGTGCCAGGGAGCATGGTGGCAGGCATGGCAGGCGTGGTGCTAGGGAAGTACTTGAGAACTACATCCTGATCTGCAGCCAGAGAAAGCGAGCCGAACCTAGCATGGGCTATTGAAACTTCAAAGCCCTCCTCCAGTGACACACTTCCTCTAATAAGGCCACACCTGTGCCAACAGGGCCACAGCTCCCAATCCTTCTAACCCTTTCAAATAGTGCCACTCCCTGGTGACTAACCACTCAAATGTAAGAACCTATGGGTGCCATTTTTAGTCAAACCACCAAAGTAATGAACTACCTACTGTGCACTAAAAACTTGATCCTTACCAAAGCATACTGGAGACTTATAAATGGCATGAGCCACAGAATAACCCCTCACATAATTTCAGTCTGTAAGAGGTCAGAGGCGAGGGAAAGTGTGATTGCTACCCTGGGTGACAAGTTTAGGACAGAAATAGGTACCATGTGTAGGAGAAGCATCTAATTCAGAAAGCTTTATCACAGTTGATTGGCGGAAAAGGTAACTTCCAAACTGTATGGTTTTGAAAGATGATTCTTAGGAATGTTCCAGGGAGAAGGAACATTGCAGATGAGAGTGTAGAGGACTCAGTGGCAAACTTTGCAGAGCCACTGAACATCTCTGAACACCAGGATAGAGACAAGCATGAGGCTCCAGAGAATGGGTCACAAAGGACAGTTGCGTCGAACGCAGGGACTTGAATTTGACTCTAAGAGTAGTGGGGAAGGATGGGTCAGTCTTCAGCAGAAGGGCAGTGTGGTTCATTTGACATTTTGGAGGGATCTGCCATCGATACAGAGATTAGTGTCGGTTCTCTATAAACACAACCGTGTTTCTAACAAGAAGTTGACTGTGTTCTCACTTTATCTCCTGCCGAGCAACATTTGGTGGTTTTCCCAAATCAAATCCATCTTTATGGGATTTGTCACCACTGCTGTGGTCTAACAAATGTGCTTCAGGATTGTGGACCAAGTTCCCAAGCACAGCAGATGTTGGGAGGAATGAAACATGGTTGCCATGGAAACCTTAGGAAGTAACTCTTATTTGGATGCACGTATTCTGGCGTGTTTGGGTTTTTTTTTTTTTTTTCCTTCTGTGGTTTGTTTCTGCCACTAGTTCGATGGTGGGATGTTTTGGATGCTTATGAAAGTGTCTCGGTAACTGGGTGTCTGTATTTGTGCCCAGCACTGTGTGACGTGCCTTATAGAACAATCTCATAGAACTGTTATGAAAGCATGTGGAGAACACAGCAAGATTCCCACCTCACTAGTGAGCACATGGAGGCTCAGCAGGGTCTAGAAACTCGCCGAGGTGGGCTTTGTGGCTTGCTTCACTCCGCTGGCTACAGATCTGAATTCAAACTGAGGTCTGGGTCTCAAGGGCCCGTGTATTCAGCTGGGACGTAAAGGGTTGTTTGGAGACAGTCTTCTCAGCTGTGCTCTCCCCTGCGACCATGATGGCCAGGATAGGAGTGGGATGAGAAGCGTCTTAAAAATCCTGCTTTGTACAGCAGGGGGAGGAGCACATTCTGGGAAGGAAGACAAGGAGGACAGTGACTAAGGACACCGAGGAAGACCCATTGATTTAAGAACTTAAGGTTTCGGGGCACAGTGGCACGTGCCCCAGCACTCGGGAGACAGAGGCAGGCAGATCTCTGTGAGCTCAAAGCCAGCAAGCACCAAGAGGCATACGGGGAAACCCTGTCTCGGAAAAACAAAAATAAACAAAACAAACAAATAAATAAATAAACAAAAAACCTTAAGGCGAATGAAATGTAGCCAGAGATCCATACTCCTAGGGACTCAGGGTGTTAGACAGCTGAGTTCATTGGTCAGCTAAGTATCACAAGGTCCTGATGAGACTACTGTGCTGAGTGTTTCTTTCCTGGCACTTCTCTTCAGTGTGACCCTAAAGGTCATGTCATGTCAGATCTTTACAAAAGACTTAATGTAACTAATATGTAAAAGCATATATCATATATGTATATATATACACACACATATATATATACACATATATATATATATCACATCACTATGTGTAGAGAGTTTTGTGGTTTGTATGCAAAATGGATCCCACAAGCTCAAATATTAGAAGCCATGGGCCTCAGTTGTTTGGTAAGGACATAAAAGCTCTAAGAGGTTAAACCTACCTACCTGTGTTCAAACTGCACACAGGATTAAGTCCATCTCATGCTATGGAATAAAATTTGAGGCCCAAAAGCCATGAGAAAGAGAGATATGGACAGACAGACAGACAGACAGACAGACAGACAGACAGGACATTGACAAACAACGGACATTTATATTGAAGTGTGGCAGGACAAGAGATCATATCCTGATTGTCAAGGCATGAGATTATTTCTCCCGAAGGCCCCATCTCCGTGACTCTGTGCAGTTAACATCAGCCCTGACCTGGGCAGAGATGATGGAGAAACTTCCACCATTCCTTTGCAGAGAAGGGAAATGGCCCCTTAACTTAGCAAACATACTGGGGTCACCTAGACAAACCTTACTTAGGAAATTATCCTTGTCTGCAGGAAGAGCTCTTTGTACTAACCCAAAGCCAAATTATAATAATTTCCAAAACCCTTATGTTTCTTCTCCAGTCTTCTCTTACTCCTCTTTTTTTCTCTGTCTCACTGGCCTCCTCGTATGTCCTTGAAGAAACCAGACACGTGCCTGTCACTGGGCCTTTGCACTTGTAATCTGCACCCTGCCCCAAATATTCATATGTCCTTCCTGCAACACACACACACACACACACACACACACACACACACACACGTGAAGTTCCTGGCACTTCCTCAAATTGCACTGCTGACTGGGAACCAGGTCTTCATCAATATCCAAGGCTTTGGGCAAAACTTTTCATATTCAAACAAAAATGATCAGCCTATCCCCTCTTTGCCCCTTTTGCTTCTCAACCTGTGTGTCGTGACCCCTCTGAGGGTTGAAAGACCTGTTCACAGGAGTCACCGAGGACCAGAAGAAAACACAGATATTATTTTCCTTATGATTTATAACAGTAGCAAATTTATAATTATAAAGTAGCCACAAAGGTAATTTTATGGTTGGGGTCACCCCAACATGAGGAACTGTATTAAAGGGTTGCAGTATTAGGAAGGCTGAGAACCAATGGCCTAGAGGTCACATAAACACCAGTGTTCCCGTGGGGTTCTTCTGTAGTCAGTGAAAACAATGTGTCCCTCTAAAATAATAAAGCACTCCAGTGGCCCTTTTGGTTATTTTAAAAACCTATGGGATGAGATGCATATAAAATATAAATAGATATTCAAGACTTGAATATGCAGAAATATGGTATTGAATGAAATTAGAACTCTAATCATTTCAGATATATATATTTTAGGTTTGGAAAACCTTGGTGCATGTTGTGGTTGTTTTGGAAATAGCAATAATCAATCCAAGTTTGCTCAATTAGTCCAAAAGAATGCTATGCTCTCCTCCACTCTGTATAACAAACTAGAGAAACAAGCAAGCGAGGGGTTCATTAGAAACACATTTGAGAGGCATTAATACATTTAATAACTTTCATGATTAAGAAAAACAGCCTCACTTTAAAACAGAACGTAAGAAATACTGCAGCTGTGGGAGCAGCATGCTTATTTTAAAACACGTATAAATTATAGTCCAGTATGCAGATGTAGAGAGTCACGTTGAATCACGCTATCAATCACAGAGACCTCTTTAATTTCAGTGTTAATGGTTGAGATCCTCTGTGACAGATGAGTAGGAGCTTAGAAAAATAGAAAAATCATTACCACGTGAAACTTTTTCCAAAGAAAATGGCTGTCTCTCTCATTCTAATGACATTTGCATGGTTGAAATGAATAGGCATTTCCTGACAGTTCTATAACAGAAACAAGCCAGTCCGTACCCATCTCTAATATTAACTTTTTCCCCTGGGTATTAGAATGGGTTTAATCAATGTAGTAACATCTAATAATCAAATGCCAAATGTACCACATACGTTAAACAATATTTCATATGCATGTACTATAATCTCGCTTGGAGATCTTATCTACCAAACAATCTTTATAATACAGAAAGGAGTTAGGAAGTAATAAAAACACCAAATAATCCACCAAAGTCCTATAGTAGAATGCATGTACTGGGCTCATTGGCTCGGTTTTAGACACGATCCCTACCACAATCTTAAACTGCTATTTGTTTTGCTCATTCTTCATGGTAAAAGTTCTGGCTCACCATCAAGTTGTTCTGGGTCATCAGACCACGGTAGGATTACTTTTCCTCCACGATTAGAGTGAAAGGGACTTGTAATAATCTCTTCACAGTGGTTTGAATAAGAATGGCCCCCATAGGCTCATACATTTGATTGCTTAGTAACCAAAGAATAACATTATTTGAAAGGATTAGGAGGTGTGGCCTTGTTAGAGAAAGTGTGTCACTGGGGTGACCTTTGAAGTTTCAAAACTCCATGCCAAGCCCCGTGTCTCCTGCTGCCTGTAGACCCTGAGGTAGCTCTCCGCCACTGCTCTAGCACCTCTTTGTATGCCACCATGTTCCCTAACACCATGGCAGTGGACCAAACCTCTGAAACTGTAAGCAGGCCCCCAATTAAATGATTTATTTTATAAGAATTGCATGACCATGGTGTCTCTTCACAGCAATGACTAAGTGACCAAGACACTATGGAGGGTGAAACTTAGTGGGAAAGGGAAGGGATCTTCTCCCTTTTATTCACAAGGATTAAAACTTGAGCTAAGAAATTGGGCCAAAATTATAAGACTAGTGGAGTGTGGAAAACAAGTTAAAAGGTCAAGCAATTCTGCTTCCCAGTGTGGCGTCTTCAATGGTGAGAACTAGGAAAACATAGTTTGCCAAGTGAACCGAAATGGCTGACCTTGAGAATTCTTGCTGATAGTTCATTAGAGAATTATTTTACATAAACAAAATGAAATGCTACTTCCGGTCCCATAGACAAGGAGACAATGAACTCATACTACGAGTCAATGGCAACTCAATGATGACGTCTGGTTTCCCTGGTCAGTGTTAGTGGGCTCACTTGCATGAATGTGTGACTTGGAACGGCATGTTAATCAGATTGCTTTTGGAAGCCAACGGCTTTCTAGAAATATTCATTGCAACGAATTTCATAGTGTTTTTTTAAATCTCCACTTTCAATAGAGTTGCGAAATGAAAGGCAATCTAGGCACAAAGTATACAGTTATTAAAATAACTAAAGAAACATTTCTAGCCTTCATGAACGATGGTATTCAGGTTATATTGAGTCTTGGGATAAAATGCAGTCAAATTTATCTTTTTCCTCTCTGCTCACACTCTGACATCTGACCTGTGTAGCCTTGGGTAGAGCAAATTCAAGTCATTTTAACATGGGAAATGCATGGGTAGGCTTTAACCAGTGCTTTTCACAGAATTTCCCCCAAACTAGCTGCATCAGCTTTATCTGGGAATTTGTTAAACATGTAAATTCTCAGGCCCCACTCAGAGCAACTGAATCAGGAACTATCTGGAATATTCTAGAGTGTGTGACCCACTGGATATTACATGAGTTAAGGTGCACAGGAGGCCTTCTAAATATAACAAAGTGGGGGAACCGGAGGCTCTGGGATTCCATGGATCAATTTCAGTGGAAAACCCTTGACAAGCTGTCTTAGAACAGTATAGGTTATGAGAGAGTAGATATTGGCCACATCTATTAGTCAGAAGATGTAGGAAGCCGTTCTGTATGAGAAATGGAGTCTCGTGATTTTGCACACAAAGTGTAAGGACAGAGGAGAAAAGGAAAAAGAGATTACATTGGAGAGAAGCCAGAACGTAAAGAGGGGGTAAATCTATGAATTAGTAGCCAACAAGCTGAACTGTGAATACAAGAGTCAGTAAGGTGCCCATGGGTAGAAGGGTCAGTGAGATCCCCCATAGGTGGGAAGCTTGGTGAGCTACCTTATGAGTAGAAGGATCATTGAGATACAGCATGGGAGGAGGGTGAGTAGGATTCTCCATTGGATGGAAGGATCAACAAGATACCCCATGGGTGGGAGGGTCAACAAGATACCCCATGGGTGAAAGGGCCAGTGTTTAGAGAATGGTAGAGCTGATACTTTATTTGCAAATATTTATTTGTGCTTGCTTTAATGAAACTCCATTCATCATTCCAAAAAGACAAAGACAAGATGTGAGGGGAAGGAAAGAGAAGGGATGGGAGAAAGAAAAGAGGGAGGGGGAGAGGAAGGAGGAGAGGGAGAAAGGGAAGAAACCTTTATGTTTACTGAACTTGCAAATGCTTGAGGTGAGTGGCTCCGTGGAGACTGAGGAGGGGCTGAGTCTCACACTCGGTAGCTTGGTCATGTAAGACAGACTGTGAAAGAATTTAAAGACCAAGGCAAGTCGGAGCTCATCAACAAAACTCAGTTACCAGCGTCAACTTCTAAATACTTTGTAAATTAACAGTGACACAAAAGATAAATCCATCTGGGATAGAAATTTCCTTGTGAAAGTTTAATGTCAGTTCAAGTGTCCCAGGGATCAGGTGTTTACTTTCCTGTGTAAGCTTTATACTAATTTTATTTAGCTGTCAAAAAAATTAACTACTGTGTATATTGTGGCCAGCCCCTCGCGAGCTACCAACATTTTTCATAGAGGAAGACAGTGTGGATATTATTATAACATTTTGTAAATTTTTGTCTTTTAAACTACTGAGATATATTTAATGAACATTTTAAAAATTCTGATCAAATATACTATTGTCTAAAATGTAAGCTGCGCCTCTATCCTTGCTATGCAGCGGAAAGCTTGGGAAATTATAAAGTTAATATAGCCTGGAACTGCAGAAGAATCCTTTAGCATATCCAAGGGTGCTCAAAACTAATAGTTAATGTGTATGTCTTCTATGTGTTGTTAAATTCTGTGCCTGACTATAAGAATTTGCTTGATTTTTGGTCATCAAATGTGCTGAATAGTTTTATTCATATATAAAACAGTGATAATTTTCTTTTGAGGATTATCTGGGCTGGAAGTAATCAGAAATTACTTCTTCTTTTCCTGCAATTCCGCCATAGATGGTAGGTTAATGAGGTTATGTAGTTCTATTCCTTTTTGAGGACTGTTATAATATAACAAAATGCCACAGACTGGATGGCTCTCACCCCGGAAATTAATTCCATATTTCTTGAGTCTTAAGGTCAAGGTCAAGATACCAGTGGTTTGGTCCCTTCTGCAACCTTTGTTTTTTTACTTACAGAGGGCTGTCTTCTTGCTGTATGCTTGCATGGTCCCTCCTTACTCTGTGTGTCTTCTGTGTCCTTTGTCCTAAGGTCCTGCGCTTGTAAGCACACCAGTCTCATTGGACTGGGTGCCCTCACCGCACCTCTTTTTACCTTAATTCCCCCCTCACAGATACTGTCTCCAAATATGGCGACATTCTGCGAGTTAGGGAATCAGTATGTGAACTTGGCGGAGTGAGAGACACAATTCAGCTCATGGCAGTAGCATTGTGGAAAATCTCCAACACGTTTGGTCAACATCCAGATTAAACATTCCAAAGGAAAACTCACTGGGAGATTTGGGGATGGGCAGAGGAAAATGAGTATCTTGGAATAGAGCTTAGCATTGTCTGTGGGGTCCATTCTTCCTCCTGTTGACTTGGGTCAGGGAGAAGTTGGGTAGCCATGTGACAGGGTAGTAGGTAGGCTTGAACTTCAGTTTAATGGTGAATCATTTTAGCATAGACATATCTCATTATGTGACCATCGATTGGCCCTGTGAAATACAGTTTTAACTAGTCCTTCCTGTATTTGCCTTGTCTGACGCTGTTACCGATACCTCTCAGTTTATGCTCAGCTATGGTGTCTGTTGTTACTCCTTCAAGGAAAACAGCACCTTTTCGACCTGCTAAAAAAGGAAGCTGGGGGGAATATGGGAGACTGAGATTCTTTTCTTCTGAAATGATCTTATGTTTTATGTGTCAGTTCACCAAATATGCTAAGTGACAACTAAGTGTCAAGCTTACTCCTAAGGGCGGGGTCCATGTTGGTGATCAAAACCAAGGCTAATCTTTGATTTCCTGGTCTTGTCAATCAGCGTCTCACTGCTGTGGTAAGTCACCTAAGAAAAGCAAAGGCCCATTCATGGTTTCATGGTCACTTGGCCTGAGTCAAGTCTGAGAGGCCAGGCTGGTGCCCAACTCAAAGTACCTGTGAAGGAATGGGAGACAGAGGAGAGAAGCTAAGGCCAAAAGGAGCCCCTCAGAGGCACGTCATCAATGGCCTACTTCTTCCAGTCAGCGTCCATCGCCTGCATTTCTACCATCTCCCAGTTTCGCCACCAGCTGAGGATCAAGCCTTCTACCCTGAGCTCTTGAGGGACATTTCAGACCCAAGCCACAATAATGGTGCTTGAGCTCTAGGTGGGTGGGGACACTGGCCATCGTGGTGAGCGATGTAAAAAGCATTCTCTTCACTCAAAGGACACAGGCGTGGAGAAGCGGCTTCTTGAAGTGAGCAGGGAGGATGTCACTGAAGACATGAGAGTCAACTTAATATCAAAAGGTGCATCCCTGCCAGGTAACGAGGGCAGAGGAGGCTCTCAGGTGCAGAAGAACCTGGTGGATTAAAGATCCAAAAGCACGCGAGTGGGGTTGGAGTGGACAGAAAGGGACAAGCGGCATTAGGGGCAGTTTGAAGGGTATCAGTGGCCAGATGGTCCTAGGCGCGTGCACAGGGTTGAATTAGCCTGCTAACCTAAAACCTGTAAGCAATCTGTAGGGGGTGCGGAGGAAATGTGGCAGATTTGTGGGAATCCCGTGGCTTTCATCTTGGGGATGGAATGGTCAGATTTTGACGTTTGTAAGTTTACTCTGTCTGATGGTTACATGGAGACCAGAGGCATTCACTGTCTGAGCTGAGGAGTTATGATGGACTGAAGGGAGAGGCAGAGATTACAGGAGGGTGGATATCACTTGGTGTGAGGGAATCAGTCGAGAGGAAAAAGTCAAGGATAATCCCGAGGCTTCTGGTTTAAATAAATTGCCGGATAGGACGCTACTTGCCAAGTCAAGAACAACTGTGAGAGAAAAGATTTGTGCTGTGCCTTAGTTTTGCATTGGTGCTGTAATGAATCTACAACGAGGTGAATTAAAATAACACATGCTTCCTATGGTGCCATTCTGGAGGTCATACGTCTACAAGAGACCTTATTAGGCTGGCATCGAGATGTGAGAGGTCTTTGTTCCCATGCAGATGCTGACGGACAGTCTGTGTGTCTGACTTTTCTGACCTTCACGCTGTGGCGCAGCTCCTCACCTTCGCTGCCTAGTCAAACCTCACACTGTGTCACCCTGGCTCTCCCTCTGTCCATCCTTACACTTGGAAGGACTGTGTGGAAACACTAAACCCAAGTACTTGCTTTGCAGTGCCAACCCCTTCTGTGGACACTTCTCTTGCCGATACCAGGCACGTCTTGGGCGTTCAGTGTGAATGACCTGTGAGGTGGAGCTGAAGTGTTGTTCTGTCTAGCACATGTGGAGAAATCAACATGTGTGTTGAGGCATGTTAAATTTGAGCTGCCAGCGAGTCAACCAAACAGGAACTCACAATGGTGGCCTTTGCCAATGTTAATGGCAAATACAGAGAGATCTGCACCAAACATAGAAGTTGTCAACAGGGACATGCTGTGGAAAGCACGGGGTGATGCAGCATCCCTGAAAGAGAGGACAGTCCTACAGGGCCACCATGTTTCAAGTGAAAGAGGAAAGACAAAGAAGAAAGCAACAGAAGGAGCAGAGAAAGGGGATGGAAACCCAGACGGGGTGCCACCAGGGAAGTCCAGCATGCAGACTTAAAGAAAGAAGGGAGGGGCGGCCTTCCAGTTCAGGGCCACTACACAGAGTATCCGAACATCTGTCAGTGGACCTGTCCCCAAGAACTTGGAAGTTTGAGTGAAGGTTTCAGGGCAGAGACGAGGGTGGCATTGAAACTGATGAAGGTGGGGTGGTGATCATAGTCACAGGTGATGAAGTTCTATGAGACATTAGCAGTATCTGCAGATGCTTTTAAAACCAGTGAGGCAGGCCTAGGGAGATGACTCAGTGCATCAAGGCCCTTGAACTTGATACCCAAGACTTATATTGTAGAAAAGGAGAACTGACTCCCACAGGTAGTTCCCTGACCAACACAGAGAGCGGGGGGAGGGGGGAGAGGAGGGAGGGAGAGCATCATTTTTGGTCACAGTCTTTGCAATAAGAAGCTGGGAGTATATCGAGATCACTTCTGTATATTAATCCATAGTCAGCATGTGACACCTGAATGGATACAGAAGTCATGGCCTTTCATGCTTCCACCCTATGTGTGTAACAACAGAGAAAGTCAGCTGGGGAAATAACCCACCTTGCCCTTCCTAGATGCATGAGTGCTGGTTGGGGCAGCCCATGTAAAGCTACAATAACTCAGAGATTGGTAAGGTCTGTGTGTGAGGATGATTCCCAACTCGGGGAATGTTCCACAGTCTTTCCAAGCACGTGCAGAGCCCTGGGTCCAACCCATAGCACTTGTCTTTCTTTCTTTTAATTAATTAATTTATTTATTTATTGAATCTACAGCATTCTGCCTGCATGTAGTACCTGAAGGCCAGAAGAGGGCATCGGATCTCTTTACAGATGGTTGTGAGCCACCATGTGGTTGCTGGGAATTGAACTCAGGACCTCTGGAAGAGCAGTCAGAGCTCTTAACCACTGATCCATCTCTCCAGCCCCATAGCACTTGTCTTAATTATTTTTCTATTGTTGTAAAGAGGTACCATGACCAAGACAACTTACAGAAGAAAGACTTTATAGCGGTTCCTGAGGGTTCGAGTCCAGGGTCGTCATGGCAGGTGGCATGGCTGAGGTAGTCAGGCGTAGTACAGAAGCTGTAGAGAGAACTCATCTCACACAGGCACAAAGCAGAGAGAAAGGGCTAACTGGGAACGGCTTGGACATTCGAAACACACCTCCTAATCCTTCCTAACTAGTCTGTCAACTGGATACAAAACAAACACACAAGTCTAGGGGGGTTATTCTCATTCAGATCAACAAAGCATTGAGAAAAATAATCCTACCTCAGTTTACAGAGACCTTTAGAAGCAATTAGCACCAGGTGCTTTGAAGAACTATGCTAAAGTAGCCCTTAGAAAGTCTCAGGATAAAAAAATAAATTAATTTAAAAAAGAAAGTCTCAGGACTTCTTTGTCTGGAGTAGCTTGATTCTCAGTCTTGGCTGTCCCGGGAATTGCTAGCAGGGACTTGCTACCCCTTCTCCAAGTTTACCACCAGGGCTTGATTGAAGCTGCAGAACAGTGAGAATTCCTTCCTGTTCCCCCCCAGGGACTGGACCTTTCAGGAGAAGGCAGTTGAAAGATTCTTGAAGTCAAAAGTGGTAACTCAAAATAGATTCCACTTGGGAGACTAAGGCAGGAGGATCATCCCAAGTTTGAGGTCAGCCTGGCTATGTCACGGATTTCAGGAAAGTCTGGAATATCATAAGATTCTGTCTCAGAGGATTGGGGATTTAGCTCAGTGGTAGAGCACTTGCCTAGCAAGCGCAGGGCCCTGGGTTCGGTCCTCAGCTCCAAAAAAAAAAAAAAAAAAAAAAAAGATTCTGTCTCAGAAAAGCAAAACAAACGGGACGTATTCTCCACCCTCTTGCCTGGTTCTGAGTCACATCACAGGAGATAGGGAGTCTCATAAGAAGATTCAAAGGCCAAACCCAAAAGCGTCTTGATTTTATTATTTGTCAATTTAAATAAAATAAACAAAGAAAATGTAATAGTCCTGAGAATATACCTAAGGTGATTTTCCTTAAGCCTTACTTAGCCTTGCCCTATGCACAAAATTAGTTTGATTCATCATAGATCTAAGCATAGAGAAACAAACAAGAAAGTTCTGAAAGACAGTACAAGCTGTGCACATATGCAAGAATGTATCATACACGTGCACACACACATGTACACGCACATACCAGTAACTTTCATGCTTCTCAGAAAAGACACATGAAACAGTAATCATAAAAATGGACAAGTATGCTAAATCATATTTTAAAACTTCAGTTCATTAAAAGCATAACCCAGCAAAAGCACACAGTTCACGTGTTTCATAGTCTCAGCTGCTAAGAGTCTGAGGCAGGGCAATATTCAGGGCAGCACGCTAGCCCTCCTCTTCAAAACAAGCAAACAAAAGTGCACTGTTACACTAGACTTGGAAGCAATGATTGTGAATATATATGCATATCTATTATAGAATTAATTCTAAAATATATGAAAAACCTTATACCTCACTTATAAATGAGTTATATGTGAGTTATAATTGAAATAAAATTATAAATGAGAAAGAAACTAATGTTAAGTGAGCAGAGAGCCTTAGTCTGTAATAGTTATTTGCTTCACTGATTCAAATAGTTTCAATTTAGTATTGTTAATAGGTTTTTTTATTAATAATAAAGGAGGTGGAAAATTGATTTAAGGAAAGTGGGAGCATGCTTTACTCACATGCTAAAAAAACCTGGCTGAGCACCATCTAGTGGCTGAGATTTGAATTGCAGTTTTGGGGTTTGGTTTTGGTTTTTCTGGTTAACTGTTGATTTTAAAGACTTAATATACAAAAAGGAATTGCAAAGACTAAGAAAATCTAAGACAATAATAAAGTAAGAGATTAATTTAATAAAATGGAGCCAAAAGTACAGAATTTTTATTGAAAAAAATATTGCATCAACAAAGATCATGATATATGATACCAGCCAAACACATATGGGGTAGACTTTTAATTGACTATTCATGTAGTCAATATATGTTAATGTATGTAAATTATCTATGTAATATTATAAGTAATTGTATGCGTGTAATAGATTTGTACTCTCGCATTAAATTTTCCTAAGAACTCTGAAATACAAACCCACCCCAGGTAATAGTGTTACAATTAACATTTTGCTGGCGGAAACTCATTTTGTTGTTAATAAGCAAACTGAAAAAAATGTTATTTATCTCACAATATAAGGTTTTTGCGAGTCCCTTCTGAAAGTGAAAGGAAATTGGGAACACTGTGGAGAAAAGAAATAAAGACCATGAGAACCATGGTCACAGTTGGAGACAGAGTTTACTTCCGGTAACCATTACAAGGTTTCATTTGAGCATTACAAAATTCTGCCATCATCTTCCTTGTTTCATACACACCTATGAACTCTGCTGCTCTACAATTAAGTTTTAAGTGTAATATGATTTTTTTTCTTCCTGTTGAAAATAATGGAAAATGCCCTCCCGCCTGGGGTTTCAGGTAGAGCCTCTGGTTTTCAAGAACGGCTGCTGTTAAACCGAAGGTGGCTCTGTAGTAGTATTCCGATGGCACTCCGCAGAGGAGATCCAAAGAGCCTAGCAAGTTCACAGAGCTGGGAAGTTCTGCTCTGAAAGCGTGGCTGCACAGACTGTATTCAGCCACTGGGAGGCGCTGTGTCTGCAGCTGTGTGCTTTCACCGTATCAGCGGTCCTCAAAAGTTCTTTCAATGACTTATTAGGTTGGCGTGTTGTGACATTGCTATATCATCTAAAGCAGAGTTCTAGGGCTAATTAGATTTGGGAAATTCTGGGCTACAGTTCAGAGGCAAACTGTGATTCTCCAAGGTTGGAAAGTGCAAAAAGATTTAATGGGTTCCAAGTTCTTCTAATAATTCAGAGAAAAGAGAGACCGTGGTACCATGTGATGACCCTTAAGGGTCACACACACCAGAGCATTTCTCAGGAAAGGTACTACTCTCATCCTTTGGTGACTGTGGTCTTGACATGCACCATGTTCCTTCGAGGATACTGGTATAACATAGTCAGCCTTCAGACTGTGTCACAGACGGTTCTTAGTCGTCTCTTGTTAGACATTGAAGTTCACTGTCAGGTCAAGGTGGTGTATGTGAACACCTCTCATTTTCCAGGGAGGAGGATTCAAGACAATCCCACCATGCCCATTGCTGACCTTCTGTCCTCTTCCCCATCAGGTGCTGTCCTACCACGCCACGTGTTCCAAGGCTGAAGTTGACAAGTTTAAGGTGAGAAGGGATTGGGTTGCACTGTTAGCACCTAAAGTTAAACTTTGACTGACTGTCGTCCTTCTCACTGGAGTGTGAGTCACAGTCCTGGGCAGAGTGGCTTGGAGTCCTTCTTTTTAGAGAGGAAGAAGGAAACACACAATAGAATAGTCCCTGTGTGTTTTACATGAGTCAGTATGTCTTTCCATGTGTTAAACATACAGAAACAGGGTGGGGGACAGGAGGATTCTATATAATAGGGTGAGAATCTGGACAGCTGACTTAGGTATTGGTTTTACTTCTAACTTAACAGTCCATTTTTAAAAATTTTAGAGCCTTATTCTCTTATTTATCTATAAAACTAAATCAAGATAATAGGATCATAGCAGCTAACATTTATCACATGCTTCCTGTATACCAGGAACGCTACAAGGCTCTTTTATGTACTGGTCCATCTCAACCTCACAGCCCTGTGAAGGGCTCTGCACACTATTTTTCCAGTTGAGTAAACCGGGGAGACACTGAGTGACCAGTATAACCAGTAACACGTATAAGAAGTTTGATGATCCACTCCAGCACTGGAGGTCTTAACTGTGTGCCTCCCTGCTGCTCAGGGACTGGTTCCCATGGCTGACCAGTCTATGAATGAGTTTAAGCTCAGGGTGAGCTCCAGCTGGTTCCCACGGCCACTGAGTCTATGAATGAGTCTAAGATCTTCCTTTATATCTTAGTTACCACTGTTTCTTTATGTGCGGTTGAGAATACTATCTTGTCTCCTTGGATTCCTACACATTGTTTTTTTCAATAAAATAGGAGTTCTGGGACATAGCTCGGTGGCATAATGTTTGCCTACAATGTTGGGGCCCTGGATTGAATCCCCAGGACTTCAGGAAAAACAAAAGTATATGAATGTTGGGAAAGTGATTTGTCTCCCTTTAAAAAGAATTGGTCTTTGCATTTTTCAGTTCTGTTTTAAAGTGCTGAGAATTAACAGGGAAAGCCACTGCATCTATAGGAAATATCATATGCTGTGATGTTAGTACATGATGGTGATCTTCTAGGAGTCCTGTCTGCACATAGATCCATTTTATCCTCATAGGGAAAGAGTGACACAGAGACCTTTGGTCCTGATAGTCCATATTAGAATCCAATCATCTGAACTTCTAAAGAGGACAAAGAAAGACCCAGAGGACAGGGATAGAAGTCCCCAGGAGGGCAAGGTACACAGGACAGGTATGTGATGAGTTGTTCATTGGACAGACACTTAAAAGGTCTTAGAATGGTACCGCAGGTCAAAAGGAGAGGTACCATTGCTGCCCCATGCCCAGGAAGGATCAAAGCGATCTAAACCATGGCAGTCAGGGTCTATTTGTTGTAGAAGCAAACTTGTTACATACCTTTTAGTTTGTTTCTGTCTCTGTAACAAAATACCTGAGACTGTGTAATTTATAAACAATAGAGGTTACTTAGCTTATGCTGCACAGGTTGAGAAACCCAAGGCGTGACTGACCACTGCTCAGCATCCGGTATGTGTACGTGCGTGCATGCGTGCATGTGTATGTGTGTATGTGTAGATATGTGTGTATGTGTACATGCGTGTGTGTGTATGTGTACATGTGTGTGTGCGTGTGTGTGTATGTGTGTGTCTGTGTGTGTGTGTGTATGTGTACGTGTGTATGTGTGTGTGCGTGTGTGTGTATGTGTGCGTGTGTGTGTGTGTGTGTGTGTATGTGTGTGTGTTAGACTTCTTGCTTCATCACAGCGTAGCAGAGGGCATCATGTGGCAAGATAGAGCAAACACTCCAGAGAGCTGCTCTAAAGCCCTTTGGGTAAGCCAGGAATCCATTCATTCATGATCCAAGGCAGAGCCCTCAGGACCCATCCATTCCCAGTCACACTTACCCACACCCTTACAGTGATCAAAAATTTCGGACACGTGGAATTTGGGACTTTAAATCATGGTATATGTTGACTAGGATATGAACTCCATCATGGCAGGAATTTTTGTATGTTTTCTTCATGGCGCCTTTCGAAGTTCTTGGAACATAGTGCACTCGGTAGGGCCACTCACTTGGTGAATGAATGTATGAATGAAAGCATGCAAGGAAGACCAGTGTTCTATATCTTAAGGCAGCCATCAAGAAAATATTAAAACTATAATATGAAATTATTTTAGATGCCAATTTAAATTGAATTTTATTTAATTTATATAAATTATATTTTCCATGAAGTATTTAAAACTTTTTTTACCTAAGTAAAATGTATCGTGTATGCACCAAAACACAAGATATTATATGATAAATCTGTAAAAGTTTGGTTTTGATCTATAAATTTGGAAAGTTAAACAATAAGGCAAGGTCTTATGACCTAGAAATCTGCTTAGTGGCAATACCCATCTCCTGCTAAAAAGATAAATCACATTCTGTCATTTCACTTTTGCTATAGTTATGATTATTCTTGTTGCCAAAGCAGGGAAGTAACCAGAAAGAAAACAGCAAAGTGCATAATGAACTAAATGAGACCATAAAAGCCTCCCATGACAACCTCCCAAAAATACAGCAAGCCACACTCGGTCTAGAGCTCTCTGCTTTGTGAAGGTCACCAACCTGCATTCAGGTTTCCTTCTTTGCTGTAGAGCAAACAGAACTCTAGTGTCTTAGAACACGCCGTGCTTTTCTATTTTAGCTCCCAAACATACAAAATATGAGGTATTTAAACTTGAGAACAAAGGGTTATTTCATCTTAAAACCATCAAGATTACTAACTGAACTGATTTATCCCAGATTTTATCCCAAAAGATATTAACTGGTATCCTATTATAATGTAATTTAGATATAGTAGTAATTTTAACCAAATGGCTTTCCCCTTGATATATAAAGTAAATAAAACATTATCCTAATTGATGGCTTGTGTCTATCGTAACTGCAGCAATAACATTAAAATGTAGTGTGTTTAGAATAATCCTGCGTGTAGTCGTGGGACATTTATGAAAACTTCAGACTCAATTGTATACACCTAAGTCAATAACTGAATAAATACTTTTTTCAACAGTATATGCAGACAAGACACATCTACATGCAACTGTGTTGTAACCTGTATTGTCTTTAGAACTTTTGAAAGTATGCATAGTTTTCTTTTAAACAGCATAGAGATTTAAATCTGGAATCAGTGTTATCCATGGATTTCCTGAGTTAAAGGATAGGTGAAAAGATAGTTAAAAAGTAGTCCTAATGTTTACTCTACCAGTGCTCAGTGATTCAGAGATGACCCTAGAGTTTGGAAAGATAGTGTTTAACTATCTGGTGGTAGAAAAGATCTGGAGCTCAGATGCACACAGGCATATGATCTCAATAAAACCCTGAGATGCACCACATCTGGGATGGAGAAATATCTCAGAGACCAGCAAGATGCAACCATTTACATGGGTCCGAGAGCCTTTCTGAATCAAGCGGAGCTCGCATGCCCCCCTATCTACATGTGAGTCCATGTTCAGCGTGCAAGCCAGCTCTTGGATCCGTCTCATCCCTCAGCCACCCATGGATCCCTGTTCTAAGCTGAAAACGTGAGTGCATGCAAAAGCCTGATCCTTGTGGTGGTTTTGGCATCCAGACTGTCAGCTGCACACATCAGGGACCGAATGCTTCACTGCAGCTCAGAGCAGGGACACATTCCTGCCAGTATGGCCATCAAGGGCCGGAAAGGACAGTGCAGGTGAAGAGGCCGCTTGGTGAGGACAGGGAAGGCACACTCTGAAGACCTCAGTAAACAGTGTGGGTGCCAATACTGCACCCTTCCTTATTCTTAGGTTACAGCCATTTGTACACATAGAGGGTGTGGCCTAAAGGGGGAGCTGACTTCATGTGAGTTAAAAACAAACTGCAGTACTCTCATGCCTCCTGGTTCTATTCCACACTGCTTCACCTGGTGGGTGCCCCCCCCCCATTTTAGAACACTGTGAAGGATCTGTCTGTTATTTCCTTTATTCTGATCCCTCCTCCTTGTCTTGTTGAGGAGAATTTGGAGCAATGTGTAGTGGCAGGTGGGAAAACAGGATTAGAGTTTGTCTCCATCTTGTTTCTGAGGCTGTGGTCAAACACCTGGATAAAAGCAATGTAAGGGGAATGAGTTCATGTTAGCTCACAGCACAGGCTATAATCTGTCACTGCAAGGAAGTCACCGAGGCGGGACCTGGAGGCCAAGTCCACAGTCGGGAGCAGAGAGAGAGCAAGAGCAGGCAAGCACGTGCCCAACTGACTCTCTCCACTCACACAGTTCAGGGTCTCCCACCACAGCCATGGTGACACCAATAGTGAGGTGACAGTAGCTGGGGCTTCCCGCCTCAGTTAGGACACTCAAGATACTGCCTCACAAGCACACTCCACAGGCTGACCTACCTAGACAAACCCTCCCTGAGACTCTCCGGGAAGGTCAGACTAGATTGTTTCTCGCTAGCAACTAACACTGACCCTCACTGACTTGAAAGCAAGTGTCCCAGCACAGACCAACAAGTGGATTGTCCTTCTTCAAGAAAGTCAGAACTCAGGATTATTTTCCCTAGTTCTGGTATTAGTCATACCTCAGGAAATAGTCTTGTTTGTTCATACACACACACACACACACACACACACACACACACACATGCATACCAAACTTCCAGGTACTGATAAATTAACTGCTCTTAGAGTCTGATTCGGATGAAAACGTCAATAAATTATCCTTTATGGGCTTATTGCCCTGTGCATTAGTGAGCAGGCCAAGATCCAAAGAATGTTTTTTCCCCCTCATTAACATTTACTGTTCCATGAACTTGAAATGAGAAGGTGACATAGGGAAAATTTGTGCAGATTTTAGTGCCTGTTTATGTCTCTTCAGCTCTGTGCTAACAGGAATAACATATAAAGACCATATTGACAATTAGATCTCTTTGAAGACAACTAGTTTAAAGGCTTTTAATAACCCGAGGAAGCCAGCTGTGATCACACGAGAAAACGAACTTAGCACACCAATTATATGCTCCTGTGGTTTTATACAGTTTCCTTGGAGTCCATTGCTATGGACAGACCTAACAGCTATCAGCACCTCCTGCCAGCCTGTCCATTAGCATCAACCTGTGGACATTCTCAGGCTACAGTGCCTCCTTCAATCTTCCCTTCTTCCAGTTCAGAATCTCATGGGTTACAGCTGCAATCAAAGACGAGGCTCTTTTACTGCCCGGTAACTGCCTCAGTAATTAAAGGCTCAAGGTGGATGTTTGAGTCTGGACCACCTCTTCCATCACCCAAGCTTTCAGTGTTGATGCCCAAGCCACAGACTGATATCACCGCAAAGTAAATAAAGCACCAAGAATAGGCACTTCTTGTGGACCTCTGCATGGACGTAAGAGCGAAGGAAATGGGAGATGTGGTGTCATTCTCTTCATCTAGTTTAGATTTAAGAGATCACTTCAATTCACGGGATAAAATGGCGTGGAGAAGCAGCTTCAGGCCTCAGGACGACCCACAAAGCTGCTACGAACAACTACCGGGGTTGTTTGGGAGCAGTCGGGAGTGAGGAATGCCATGCTCCCTTTGTGGACCAGTGCTGGGATGTATTCATTACACTATAAACTCAAGAGAGTGTTTCTGTCCCTAGTTGTCACTGCACAAGACCACCTCCTTCCTGGCCACTTCCCCTAGTCACACAGCTCACTGCAGAATAATGACTTCACAGGTTCAACCAAAACAGCCAACTCAGGGCATGCTGAGAGGGGTGAATGGAGGAGATCACTAAGGAGGGCTGCCAGGATCCAGGGATCCTGTGATCCAGGGATCCGGTGTTCCAGGGATCCAGGGTTGGAGGCTGGCAGCCCACAGTGTCACCCACCAGAGCATCAGTAACCCCCAGTTCCTCTGCCTCTCCGACAGATGCTCTCTCAGAGGATCCTCTGCAGCCAGGGCTAGCCTAGAACTTTGGTGACAGAAGGAGGTTGTTGTCTTCATGCTCCGCAGACTAATTCTCTGAAATGCTGCTTTCAGAACTGCCTGCCCTGGCTCTCCAGTTCTCCCCCAGCTTATTTCCAGGATGCCGTGAGGAGGCAGCTATGAGCAGACTTCTGGCATCGACTTTTGCCTAACTTAGCCTTACCCCCCCCACACACACACACACCCTTATTCCTGCCTCTTGAATTTAAGGGATCATTTTGACTTTCAATGGTATTTATGCCAAGTTTAGTATCCAAGTTTTTCTTTACTGTCAGAGCGAGCTATTGCACTCTCTCGCTCTCTCTCTGGAAAATGCTCTACAGGGGAAAGACCAGCCCGGCACCGCCAAGGGCAGTCGTTGACACTGCAGCAGGCAGCAGCCTGCACGGCTCGGGCCACACCCATAAATATGTGGCCCACCTCGTGCTCAACTGTCCAGTTCCCTTTATGAATTGTGTCTTAATCAAAGGCTACATCACAGAAAAGATGGCTATACTTTGTCACTCTTGAGCACTGCAGATGGCAGGGAGGGGATGATGTGCAGTGGCCAGGTCTTTAAGGCCAAGCCGGCCTTTCTTAATGCTGAGCTCAGCGGCTATGGATTGAGGGCCCTTCAAGGACCTGACTGACCCAAATATATTCTGTGACGACCTTGGCCTCCTCCCCTCAGAGCAATACACGCAGCCACTATTTGTCACTTCTTCCCTTTGGAAAACAAAGCAGGGACACCTTTTCCACAGGTCGCTCACTGGAAACATCTACTTTCGTGGGAGAAAGGTTGAGCCTGGGATCCAGGCAAGATGGATCAGTGGTTAGGAGCATGTACTGCTTCCGAGGTTGGGTTCCCAGCACCCCCTATCTAACAGCTCACAACTATGTCTAACCCCAGTTCCTAGGTATCTGACACCTCTGGTCTCCTAGGGCATCTACAGTCACAGGCACAGAACCAACAAAACATAGGGACACATAATTGAATGTAAGTTTAAATCTGTTCTACAAAAGGTCTGGAAGGTTCCCCACCTCCTCCAGTCTTCAGTTCACTTCATTCCCTACCGTTCCCGGTCTCAGGCTGGAGGACAGTTCGTGTTGTTTTAGGCATCAAGCAGAGCAGTGATGAGTTCAGACAGCCCAGCAGAGGCCACAGTGTGGCCCAGTGATAACCCTGACTGTGAGGAGAATTAAAGAAGCCAAAGATGTCAGAACCTTCCAGAACACTAGAGTATCTGGGACTGCACCACTCTATATTTGTTCTGACCTCCTTCTAATACAAACTGTGTATGGTTATGGATTTGAGCTGGGAAATTGTGGAACTGGGACAGGTGGCCTCTTACCATGGGGACGGGTGCTTAATTTAGCAATCTTAATGGTTTCATTCTTCCCTAGTTAGCCATTTAGTATACAAACAAGCTACAACCTCCCGCCTGCTCTCTCCCCTTGCCTGCACTCTGAAGCTAAGTGCTGTGGATGTAACTGCAAAGCCACCCATGATTCTTCCCCCTCTGCATTTCCACGTGTTGTCCCATTCACTCTGCCTTGGTGTCCTCCTCTCATTCCAACCCAGCTCACGACTCTCACCAGTTCAGCTCCCTGCTCTCTCCTCTGCAGATAGTGACTGCCCCCTCTGACTCTGCCTGGGCTCCCTGCCCCCTTCCCTTCCTCAAATCCAGACAGAACCCAGCTGCCAAGTGGACAGCACTTTTCAGTGTCCAGGATCCTGCTCACAGGGCATCCTCTAAGTCTCCAGACTCGGTCTGGACATTAGAAGTGCTACAAACTCCAACCCACAGTCCACTGTTCAGGCTCGTTCCACCCCAGCCCCACGTTGCTGGACTGTGGGTCCGCGTCCACTCTGCCACAGGGCACAGCCACTGGGGAGGGGGGACGAGGGGGGTTTGACTTCGCTTATCCTACACCCACCGAGCTCTCAGGGGAGGGAAAGCGCACTATCTCTACGAATTTCTCCCTCTCTTTTCTTGGAGCCCAGTCTCCTTGCTATCTCTGCATATTTCCAGCCTTACGAATCCATTTGACCTCACCCAACTCCCTCTTCCCCAGGCTTCCCACTTTCTATCCTTCACGAAGAACTGATGCTGCTTCCAATTCTTTTCAGTTTCTACTGCAAAATAAATCTTGGCACACCCGTCTAATCAGATGGTTAGGCTAGGAGCATTGGGGGAGGTGGGGGATTTTTGTCTTGTTCATTTTTATATCCCTTAAATCATATGTAGCCATGCTTGGCATCTGGGTGCATCTTGTGACCAGGTCCACTGAACTCTGCCATTTGGGGGTGGAGGGAATGACAGTGCACAGTAGGAAATTTGAAGCAGGGATCTATGACAAGAGCAATAATTGAACAACGTTCTGTATCAACCTTGGCTCTTTGGTGCTTTAAACTCCTTCTTGTATGTACTTATCAATTTCTTCACTTCCTTATGCAGTCTAAGTTCCATGAAAATAAAGGGATTCGTGTTCTCTGAGCTGAGCTCTGGCCCAAGTCTGTTGAAGTGCCAGGTGTCTCTCTGCTGTAGGCAGGAGTTTTCACAGTGTTGATGGTTTCTTTACTATTAAATAAAATCCTGTATGCATGTATGTACATTTTTCTTTTTAGACCTTATTGTTTGCTTTTGGGGGGGTTGGTGTTTTGTTTTGTTTTGTTTTCTCCCTTAACAGACAGCACCTCACTATGCAGCCCAGGCTGGCCCAGAGCTCTTGGTTTCCCCCCTAGCTGTGCCTTCCTTGCGTTGGGATTACAAGCGTGTGCACCACTCCCGCCTTTCTTGATGGTGAATTCTTGGTTGCTTCACTCACGCTGTGGCCCCCTCCCATCACCAAGAGACTGAGGGTCCTGAGTAATGGCCTTGGCATCCTCCTCTCATTCCAACCCAGCTCAGGACTCTCACCAGTTCAGCTCACTGCTCTCTCCTCTGCAGATAGTGACTGCCCTCTCTGACTCTGCCTGGGCTCCCTGCCCCCCTCCCTTCCTCAAATCCAGACAGACCTCAGCTGCCAAGTGGACAGCACTCTTCAGCGGGTTCCAGGATCCTGCTCGCAAGGCTTGGCATCCTCTGAGTCATTAAAGGTACTCCAAACTCCAACCCACAGTCCACTGTTCAGGCTCGTTCCACCCCGGCCCCATAGGTGTGTATGTGTGCGTGTGTGTGTGTGTGTGTGTGTGTGTGTGTGTGTGTGTGTGTGTGTATGTATGTGTGTGTGTGTCTGTGTGTGTTGTGTTGTTTGTCTGCCTGCCTTAGTGTGTGTCACAGTGTGCACGTGGAGGTCAAGAGACATTTTTCAGAATTTTGGTCTCTCCTACTATGTAGGTAGCTCAAAGGCTGATACCCTTTGCCTGCTGAGCCACCCCACTGGCCCCAACCAAACATTTTAAAACGAATTACTATCCCTGTTTCATGAAATGACTTTCTAATGCTTTCTTAGCATTCGCTGTTGTATACTGTCTCCCCTGTGTGTTTGTGAAGTCATGAACTGGCTTGGAGGGTCTTCGTGTCTACGTTTCAGCTGAGAACAGATCCACTCGAGACCTTTAAAATGTTTGTGAACCCAGTGCTAGGTTCTAAAGCAACGTTTGAGGAGTGAGCACAGAACCTCTGTCCTCAGTGCTGCCAGCAGTCTCAGGGCTGCAGCCTTCCCCTGACACAGTCTGTGTTGGAACACGTATGCCGTGGGACAAGAGTAAGCATACGTGTGAACAGATACAGACAACACAGCTACTGGTTCATGTAAATGTTCTGGGCTCCGGGTTCCCTCATCTGTACAGCGAAGCCATTTCCAGCTATAAAAGGGTGCCGCTTTATGAGCCTATAAAGTTTATCCGTAGGAGTGAAGGGGAAATAAAGCACAAAAGAAAATAAATGTTGACAAAACATCTTGAGGTCTTTATGATTCCGGATGCTCAAAGGTTTGAATTGAAGATCAGCTTCGGAATTAAGAGTATTTGCTGCAAGACCTGGCCCAGGCTGATTTAATTACATCTTGCAATTAATTTTTCAGGGGCTCTCGTGGCTATATTATATTTGAAGAGTAATAAAAACATAATGATACTCGTGAGGGAGAATGTGGCAATGTTTGGTAAGATAAGCCTTAAACTCCTCGGTATAGAATCTAGACCCTAGCTCTCCCCATAAATGTTTACGGAGTAATTGCATGTTTAAAACTTAAGAAATAGCAGTGGCGATTAAAAACAAAGCAAACAAAAACAGTCCCATGGCTCAGGATCCTCAGTCTCTTGGTGATGGGAGGGGGCCACAGCGGGAGTGAAACAACCAAGAATTCACCATCAAGAAAGGGAGGAGTTGGTGCACGTGCTTGTAATCCCAACACTCAGAAGGCACAGCCAGGGGAAACCAAGAGCTCTGGGCCAGCCTGGGCTGCATAGTGAGATGCTGTCTGGAAAGGAAAAAAAAAAAAAAAAACCAAAAAAAAAAAACCAAAAAAAAAAAAAAAAAACACCGAACCTCCCCAAAAGCAAACAATAAGGTCTAGAAAGAAAAATGTTCCCAACTTTGATGGCTTCCCCCAGCCCTGGTTTAGTTTTGATTCTAGAACAGTCCATACATTTTAAGTAGGAATATGGAAGCAAGGTGCTGGAATTTTACCAAGACGATTTCTTTTGATTCCGCTATTCTTCTTGGAAATTTAGCGGCATTTTGACAGCCTTGGAGGCAAACAAGCGAAGGTGAAGATGTCTAGGAAGGAATTTCCGGCTGAACTTAAGATACTATTTTTTAAAAAGGACCATCTGTGGTATTCCTTAGTGTATGGTGTTTTGTTAGAAATTTCCCTCTGGATTCATGCTTGTACCATCCCATGGCTTCCTGCCCTGGGCTTTTAGACTGTTTAGAAATGTATGGGAATTGGAAGCAGGAAACATGGAGGCCCTGCCTCATTCGTAGAGCTGGGGGAGGGGATCCATTATTCTGACACGTCGCCTATCTTCTTTAGTCCAGTCGCCTATCTTGCCATGCAGAAATCTCTCGACATCTGGAAATCTCAAAGAGAAAAGCAGGGTTCCACTTTATTACCCTGCACTCTCCAGGCTGCCGAGGACCATGTAAGAAAGATAACACGGGCAGAAGACTGCAAACATCGGTTTAATGATAAAGTATGTGTCAGGAGATAAAGTCTTAGGCTTAGGGCATGAGAACTTATGAACCAGATAGGAACTATGGGAAGGAAGATGTGGAGTGAGGGATGTGTAATCTTCTTTTGATATTAGGGATATCATAAACAGTATGCTGGTTTTCTGAACTGTGATTATTAGAATGTAAATTCTTAAAGTATACACACACACATACATGTTTTTATATATATATATATTTTATATATATTTTAGTTTAACTCACTGAAATACGCCCCCATTATGTGTGTGTGTGTGTGTGTGTGTGTGTGTGTGTGTGTGTGTGTGTGTGGGTGGGTGTGGGTGTGTGTCTTTGTTCAACTTAACAGTATAGTCCTATGATTTAGAGTTTTAGCTCTGCCATGAGGGAATGATCTCCCAGTAGCCCATTGTCTCCAAGGAGATAAGCAAATGACAAATCCTTGAAAGAACAGGATCTGAGATGAAGCACTTTGGCCACTGGGTGCCATCCTTGCTCCACACAAGAATTTCCAAAGCCACATTTTTAGGGAAATGGTTAAAACCTCAAAGATGGATTTCAAAGCAGTTTTGAGATATAATAGCATCGGTGCATGTGTACATGACCTGGAATATGTTAGTGACACCAACATTGATTCATCCCACCCAGGCATGATCTGGAGGGCCGGAGAGCAAAAGCTCCCCTTTGGTTTAGCCTTGTGAACAAAGGGAATGGCCAGGATGCCTGATGAACCACAGTGAGCCTCCTGTGAGGGCACGGAGGTCCCGGAGAGGGCAGGGATTGACGAGGTGGTGCCATGTGAGCATCCGGAGGTCGGAGGGTCAGATGCCCCATTAATTATCTTTATGGTTGTTTGTTTCCTTGGTTCGCATGCAACGTGTGATTGAGCTCACTGTCTGGCAGGCCCCAGCCCTTCGAGTGTGTCCCTGTCAGGACTGAGCCAGCGAGCAATTAAGAACTCCATTTCCTGGCTTCCAGACGTGCTAAGTGTTCAGTGGAAGTAATTCTGGGGTGAACTTTGCTACCCCGGAAGTAATCCTTGAAGTCCACCACTTTAGCCAGGCCTCAAACATCCAGAGTCAGGAGTTTAGCAGCCATGCAGAATTTTGCCTACTTTGGGTTTGAGTCTCATAGATAGATAGATAGATAGATAGATAGATAGATAGATAGATAGATAGATAGATAGATAGATAGATAGATAGATAGATGACCTCCTTCTCCTTCATATATATGATATGAATTTAATTATATATATCACATATATATTAAACTCAGCATTATGAACAATTATAGCCACAGAGAACGTCCTAAGACTGCTTTGTAATACAGACTTGTGTTTTCAGAACTTTGGCCATTTGGTTGGAACTCAAAGAAGTGAGACAATAAACAATAAAGAATTTAATTAAAAAGTGATAAATCTGTTAGGTCTTAGGGTAACAAAAAGTTGAGACTGCATTCTAGAAGGGACCTAAGCTCGTAGCAGTTAGCTTTGTAGTTGAGCCGAAGCAGTGGTTCTCAGCCTTCCTAACTCTTAGACCCTTTGGTACAGTTCCTCATGTCGTGGTGACCCCCAACCATAAAACTATTTTGTTGCTACTTCATAACTGTAATTTTTCTACTGTTACAAATCACAATGTAAATCACTGATATACAGGATATCTGATCTTCCACCTCTGTAAAAGGGTCACAACCCACGGGGTAAGAACCACTGCCCTAGAGGCCGTACACAGAGCAGCATTTACAGTACCTCTGAGGGCTAAGGATGATCAAATCCATGCCCTTCTGGAAGGAGACGGTATGAGAAGGGCCAGGGAGAACTTTAAAGCATCAGACTTTCTCAACCTCTCCAGGGATAAGAGTGTCAAACCCAGCTACGTGGTTACACAGTGCCAGGAGGACAGACTTAAAACTGCATTTCCTCTCCTTCCTAGAGAATGACGTGGTGCCAATCACCACAGGACACAGTGCCAGTCACCACATCTTTCAAGCATTGCTCCTCACTGAGAATAATACTACTATGGCCCAGCATTTCTGCTGATTTGGGTGCTGTTATAGCTCTTGCTCTGTTGAACCGCAAGCCTCTGAAGGAAGTGGCTGGACTGAGCTGCTGTATTGGACAAGTCCTGGAAGGACCACACTATCAAATAGGGGGCTTCAGCTTGTGCTGCTAAAGTCCTCTCCTCTCCCTAGTATACACTCAGTTCACTCGGTGTGAGAGTCCTTCAGAAAATGAGAGACACAACCGGCCAGGTCTGCTTCTGGGATATTGCTTGTAGTAACTCATTTCACAGTTGCAAAACCCATTTTACTTTTCAGATAACAAACCTGAGACACATGTAGAAATGCCCAACAATATACCAGTTTAAAAAAAAAAGCTATTTTCTGGGCAGGCCTGGCATACTGAATCTATAGTGTTCTCTTTTGAAATGGCACAGAACTCTTTGTTTTGGGAACATCTGGCCTTGGCTAGATCCTATCCTTGAGCCCTGATAGAACCTTGGTTTTTGCTCCTTTGAGAGATGAGTTCAGGTTTTAAGCGACTTGGGTGTGTGCATGCAAGTGTGCATGTATATTTGTGTGTGTATATGTTGTGTGTACATGTGGGTGCATGTGTGTCTCTGTGAGTCTGCGTGTGCGTGCATGTGTGTGTGTGTGTGTGTGTGTGTGTGTGTGTGTGCATGCCCATGCACGAGAGTGTGCCTATCTATGCAAGTTTTCATAATCTCCAAAGTCAACCGTCAGCCCCACTGCTTCCCCGGGGTGGACCTCCTCAGCTGCCAGCACTACAGTGTCAACTTCAAAGGAAAGTTTTGTTGGATAATAATAATTTTCCATCCAAAGCATAATTCTGGAGCTGACTAATTCCATTCCTCCTGCTACTGGGCACACTTCCTAACATCTATCATAATTCACCTCTGCCCTTTCCAGTGACAGAGAGGGTTCTGGGAAAATCGAGCTCTGTGATGGCTTCTGCAGGAGCAGATGGCCGCCACCCAGCTGGGCTCAAGCTTGTCAAACAGCTCTGCAAAACAGAGTGGCTTTTGAAGAAGAACACTTTGTACTCTTCCCTTCACCTCCGACTAGAAAAACTCAAAATTCAGAAAAGAGGGAGAAGGGAATGGGAGGGGCTTGTTCTGTGATCATGTTGTTCCAATTAAAAAACAAAAAGAAGAAGAAGAAAAAAAGAAAAAAAAAGGTCTTAAGCATGTCCCTTTAAACACTCCAGAAATGTTTGTTTCTACTGGAAGTGTCATCCAAGCCACCAGTGGTCTCTCTGAAGTGAGTTCAGCATAATTCTCTGAGAAACTGGACAAGCCAAGGAAGGGTCCATCAGTCTAGTGTTGAGAAGTCATTGTCTGTGCAGATTTCTGTTTGAGCTTCTCTGTCCACATGCACTTTGCTCTTTCACAGCGTGGTGTAAAAGAGAGTGAATGAGCCCCATGGCAACAGCTTTTCTAAGATACACATACAGTGTGCCTGAAGTTTTCCCAGTAAAGGCTTCAAACAGGAAGACAGTAAACACCCAAAGGGAGAAACAGCCCCATAGATTTCATCCCTGCAAAACTAGCTCCTAGTCTCAAAACCTGTCCAAGACTAGGTTTCTTGAAGTAACCCCTTTAAAGAAGGGGTTTCCCACGTTCCACTTTACTCAGTTGGTCCACATGTCTAGTTCTTGTACCAGCCCACTGTAAGGAGGGCTCTGTGAACAGAGTAATGTCACTTTCCAAGTGGACACGGATAGCTAAGAAAGGCCATTTCCTCTAGAAAGGACAGAGGAGGATAGAGTACCACTGCTATCCTTCAGTTTAAGTATACTCACAGCTTTCAAATGGTGACTTTCAACCCCCCCCCAGGCCTCCCCACTGCTTCTGTTATAACCAGACACATTTTCTGAGAACACAGATGGGATGCTTATATCATAACATATAGGTATCGGGTGACAATGACAATTTGTCACCAGCCATAGTGTCTAGATATTATAATTGAGCAGAATATTTTCATTGTGCCCTTAAATATTCTCCCTCTATGGATTATCTGAGTGTGAGCCACCCTGATTTGGCTCTCATCCAAATAATTTCAAGTACTCATACATGATATATCTTCCATGGTTGTGCCAAGTAAGTTGGCCTAGAAGTCTGTACGGCCACGTATCATCAGCCCCTACCAGATCAGCGGCTTTCTCTTGTGCTTGATGCTGCCACAGACCCAGAAAATCCCCTTTCAGCTAGATCAACCAATAACCTGCAGAGTCCTTCTGGGCAGTCATTTCTTCATGAATTAATCAGGTCTTACTGGAAGATTAAACAGATCAAATAGGCCAAACATCCCTATATCCAGTGTTGGAAACTAACAGTAAAATAGCTCAACTTCTAATCTACTTCCTGGCCTCATTAGAATTCAATTAGCAGAGGACATCCTTTCCTAGGGGTCCTTTGGCAGATTTGTGTGTGGACAGTTAACCTAGGGGTGGCAAAGGCAGTTACTTGTAGCCAAACGATTCTCTCCGACTGCAAAGATGAATCCCAAAGATGTTTAGATAGGACTGAACTTCTCCTCCCAGCATGATGCAAATATTTTAAGTGGACAGAGTGAGATAAACTACACCCAGCACTGCCCCTGACACCGACCACATCCTGCAGCTGCCAGAGTGTTTGGACTTGAAAGTCAGAAGGGAAAGGTCAAGGGGGTTATGCTAAAGACAAGGAGACATAGAAGAATTTACAAGCCCCCCCTTGACACTGTTGGAAATCATTTCCCGCATAAACAACATCGGGCTCTGAAACACATAAACGGACATTCTATAAAAGGTGTGTATAAATATCCACATATTTCTTAAGCAGGGGGAACTCTCCTCAGGCCATGAAAAGCAAGGTACTTGGGGGTAAGTCAACCTTGTGTTGGTTTTTGTAATGCGTGCATTTCCCTCCCCCACCCCACCCCCACCCCGCCATCTGCACTGTTCCCTTCGCTCTCGTTCTGCAGCCCGCGTGTAGACTTGGCGAGATTTATTCTCCTTCTAACAGGGTGTGCTATAGTTGTCACTCAGCCTTGAAATAGTTTTCCTCTCCAGTGGAACATCAGGCCAGTGATATATTTGCGTAGCTATACCCACCTGTCACCTTTCTGCTGGCCCTAATGCGTCAGCATTCCACAGAAAGCCACACCAGCCAATGGCGGCGCTTGAAGCTGTTGCCTTTATGGGAACCTAGCAACAGGAAGAAGTATTTCATTGGCTGTCGGGCTTTCAGCTGGGGAGGAGGCTGTTCCAGATGGGCCTCAGCTGCCTAGATAGGGATGAGGTTGTGGGGGTGGGGCATAGGAGCCTCTCAGTGATAAATGTGGTGCCATCGTACACGTTGTACACGCATGATGCTTGCATTCTTACCCTCTCCCCCATAATCAACGGTAAAAGAATGGCGCCACACCGGGGCAGCTGGCTTTAATCTGCAGGATCCAAGATGCGTTAAAGAGTAGATTCTGCTCCCTAATCTTCTTGTGCGAATGTAGGGCCCCTGTGAGAAATGAATTAAAAGCTTGTCCACGTGTAGACAGGGGAGCCTTTGTCTGCTGGAGGCGAGGTCCAATGGGTTTGCCGAATGCGGATCGTTTCCCCAAAGTTATTTTGCCAGTATCTGATCTCATGAGCTATCTTGCCCTCCATACCTTGTGTAAACTCAGAAGTAGAAGCCAAAGAAGACAGGGCTGCCTAGGCTTGGAGTGGCAGCCTCCCTCGCCACTTCCTCACTCCAACTTTGCTGCCCACTTCTTGCTGTTTTTACTGTTGGCTGCTACTAGAGCATAGGAAATAAACATCGGTTAGAGATGCACGTGAATAAAGCCATCAGGGAATTCGCCGAAATAACATGCCACGAAAAGGACACAGAGCATAAAACAGTAACTCTTAATCTGACAAAGCCAGCTCTGGCTGAAGACCCCTCCTCTATGTCATTTCAAGACACATGGTTCAAGGAAGGGCATCCTCTCTCGGTAATGAGAACTCAGTGAAGCCCATTCGGACACCTCAGTGCCAGATGTACCCTGTCATTGGTCAAGGAGAGTGGAGCAGTGCACGGTGGACAGAGTGAGGTGACAGCTTACTCCTTCCATTTGGTTGACCTGTCCAACTTGCTCTCAGGGAAATGAGCAGCCCAGTGGGCCAAAAATACTGTCTGCTTCTCCAGAGAGTTAGTCAGATGGGAAACTAACCAAAGCTAACAGTAATTATGATTAGCATTGAGAGCATACTGACGTTCATAGGATGCTGTTACACGTAAATTCTGTAGACACACATTAACAAATTAGTATTGCTCTGTCCCTCTGAAGGGCATGAATAATGGTGGTAGAGTCAATCCCCCTGCCCTAGACTCTAAGCTTTGCAACCTGCATCTCCCCAGACCCCAACAAAGTATCTGACATATAGGCAGTGCTCAGTAAAATATTTGTTAAGTGATAAAGGAATAAACCGATTTGACTGGAAAGTCAATCAATAAATATCACAGGATTTTTAAGTCCACCTGCTTCATAGACTTTGGGGAGGTGCTGGACATTTTGATCTTTGACCTGCCCATATCTCTGCTTTTGAAGTGAACTAAACTCAGGAAACGTGGCTATGGTTGCTATCCTTGCAACTGTGTGAGACCAACATTGTGTTTACACCGTTTTCTCAGTAAGGAGGTTGGAAGAGGCAGAGTGGGTCAATAAAGGTCACAGACTTAACAGGTCACTGTCTATGTCTAAACACGGGTTCAGAGGCAGGTCTCTGCAGTCCCTCCCCGCCAGAATGCCACCTCCATTCCTTTGGGGATTTTAAACACAGGTATGAGTCCCAGGAGCAGAACATGCTGCATGCACCCACAGTGTGGACATTAGATCCAATGCCCAGAGAAAGCCACTGAAGAGGCATCCAGGCAGGACTGTGTGGCCAGAGTCCGAATATTATTTTGGAGCCTTACAAATGGACCGAGATGTAAGATCCAAGTGGGATGAGAATCCTGCTCCTTTCTTGGTGTTCAGCTCGTAACTGAGCTCAGCTTGAGTCTCACATCTTGACCTCGTGCTGGGTTTTGCAAAGATGAAGAACAGCTCATCTCTGCCGCCAGCTGCCGTGTTCACCAGACATGGGTTCGAGACCCGGCCTAGTCTCACATAGACCGTGTGATCAGGGGAAATAGTTCCTTTACAACTACCTAGTCATCAACGTGGGACAAGATGGACACCCACCGCCCCGCTACCAAGTTACATGAGGATTAAGTGAGGTAATGACAGGACACAGTTTTGAATTCGCTATGACACACCATAAACACTCAATAATCATTAAAGATCTTTCTACTTCATTCTCTTAGATCCTTAAATAACTTAAACGAAGACTCCTCATTGTTGAACAGGACATAAAAATGAGTTTAGGAAATTATTGTCTTTTCTGGCCTTATCTTCTTAGTTCCTTTTTATTTAAGGAGGAAGAATGCTTTTTCTACACCAGTAAAACTCCAGAGAGACTCAGACACTGGAACAAACTCAGAGCTACAATCTATGTCATACCATGCTTTCAGGGCCTAGAGTGCCCGGGTCCCTACCCCACATATCCCAGAAAAGTAACACTAATGACTATCATCGTCAGGGTCTCCAACACCTTCTAGCTCAGTGGCTGACGGGCTGTCACCAATACAGAAAAGTCTTGGGTGGCTCACTTACACAGTCTTGTCGTTGTGTGAGGAAGAACTGTGCTTAAAGTCAGTAAGCAGATGTGGGTGTCCAAGATGGGGTCAGGATGCAGTTGTCTTCCCTACCACCAACAATGGCCGTAGTCAAAGAGAATGAAGAGTAGTTGGGACCAAAGCAAATCAATGACTTGGCTAAAATGCTCGGCCTTCTTTAAGGGACCACAGGGTTGCTTTGTTTTGATTTTTGCTTCGTTTTGTTTTTATAGTGGTGGAAAGTTATCAGCACAACCATTTTTAGCACATATTTTCTTTTTGCATGTGTATGTATGTATCATGTTCATATATGTGTGGTTGCATGTATAAGGGTGTATATGTACATAAATGCACATATCTTCAGCATCCAGAGGTTGACATCAAAGACCACGCTTTTTTCAAAGCCGGTCTGCTAACAGCTTTTATAACCGTGCCAAGGTAGAGCAGTCTGAACAGCCCCTGGCTTGGGGCACAGTTCCCATGCTGTCAAGAAAAAGCAGAATTCTGACCGATATGTTTGCTAATGGCTCCATTCTGCTATCGTAAATTCCATAAACCATCCAGATCTTGGGATTGATCCTATTTTGTGAGAAAGAGCCTTTAATTGCAATGTTCATCAATAAATAATAGTTGTGATAAAGGCTAGTCTCTGGGAGCGCCAAGTCACTTTAATTACAGCGATGCATACCCAGAGCTTCCCCAGGTTTAGTGTCACTATTTCTGCTCTGGAAGGAAAATGCGTTTCTGTTTTGAGCTGTAAATTGAGCTCCTAAAGATTCATATTGCTTTAAAATACCCAGAGATGCTTGGAGAGCAGGCCTTTTCCTCCAGCTGGGGATCTCAGGAAGAAGGTGGAAATAAACCAAACTGACAAAGAAAGGGAGCTGCCGTGTGTGCGGGAGCTAACGGTGTGCTAACTATCTACCTGCCTGAAATAAAACCGGATAGGCAGTGGTTTGTATGCTACGGAGTGGAAGGGGCGAGGACTTTTACATGTCGCCGGGGTGGCATACTGCCATAAATGAAACCTAAGCTCTGGTTTTGGCAGGGCCTGAGAAGGGACCTTGGAGCCACTGTCTTCACCTTCTGATTTGCTATTACTCAGCTTTTCTATGGCCTCCTTTTCTGATTCATAATTGAAAGCTGTAAACAGCTTCTAAGGCACTAGCACCTAGAATCCTGGCCAACAGCCAAGGGCCTGGGACATTGTTCAAGGTAGGCATAATGAAACCAACATTAATAACAACACTCATTGCTGTCCTTTAATGAACACCTACTGCACTCCAGCCACCTCACACGTGAACATCCAGCCATTGGCACAGTCTCAGAGAGGATGTTTCTGGCTTCTGAGACCTTATGGGGTGTGGCATGTAGCCGACAGTAAAGCTCTAGGAAGCATTAAAGTGAGATTCCAATCTCTGTCCACAGATGCCCTGTGCAGCGCCCTGCTGTTGAGCGTGTAGACAACTCCTTCCAGCAATTAAGAGGAAATAACAAAATAGAGAACAAGGGCAGAAGGAAAGTACTTATGACTTCGTATGTGAACAGTTTGAGCCACCTTAGCTTTCTATCTGTAGATATAAATATTTTTACAGGACATGTCAGTTTACTTATTTTTATTATAGAAAATTTACATACAATATATTTCGATCATGTTTTCCCCTCCCCCAACTCCTCCAGGCTCCTTTCTACCTCCCTACCCACCTAACTTCACACCATATATAATGTTCAGAACAAACAAAAGCCCAATAAATAAAAGCATAACTAAATACACACACACACACACACACACACACACAGAAACTTAGCAACAAAATGGAGTCCATGTGTTTTGTACTGGGCCACTACTCCTAGATTGGGCCTGGGGCCTGTCGTGGAGAATGGTTGATGTACAGTGACACTTTTTGTTTTTTTGGAGGAAACTGACTTCCCTTTGCAAGAAGCTATCAATTACAAGCACCTTCTTAGTCAGGTGTGGGATTTTATGTCCACTTTCCCTTCTCCATACTGGAATTTTGTCAGGTCTTAGCTTGTGCAGGTCTAGTGTGTGCTCCCATAGTCTCTCTGTGAGCTCGTGTGTGTCAGCCCTGTTGTGTCTGGAAGCTTTGTCTTGGAGTCATCTACCACCTCTGACTCTTCCCATCTGCCTGTCCCTCTTCCACATAGATTCCTGTGCCTTTTACTTTTCATCCGGTATGTGTGAGGGAATGCTAGAAACTGAACTTGGATCTCTCTGCAAGAACAGCCTTCTCAACAGCTGGAAGCTCAGTTCCTTAAAGAATATTTGGTTTTGAACATATATTTATGGGCTTCAAATGGCAGATTGGTATATATATACATATATATATTATACATATATACACACACACATATATATACATATACACACATATCCATATATACACATATATACATATATACATACATATATATGCACATATATAAACATATACACATATTATATGCATATATACAGATCTGCCATTTGAAGCCCATAAATATATGTGCACATGCACCTGTGTGTGCGCGTGTATGTGCTTTTTGTTTAGTTTGTTTTATATATATGTTTTACATATTTTTATAGCTATGTTTTATATATTCTATTTTAAAGCTCTAGACACACATGCCAGCTTCTATGATGCTCGGCGTCATTTGTTATCCTTAGCATGGGATGACAACTTTCTGGAGCCATCTCTGTGACATATTGGTCCCAGTTGTTTGGAAAACTGGGGAGTAGGATTCGATGGATCTGGCCACGTTTCTTTCATGTTGTGACGCGTTTATTGATGAGATCATTGTCTGCTGTCCGTAGCCATGAAAATGACCAAGCTAACGGGCTCTGCAATCCCGCAGCCACCACCTAGGAAGAAAGAAAACTTTTTTGGCAAATGTAACATGACTGAACTATTAATCTCTGGGAAGGAGCATTAAAAGGAACAAGAACCAAAAATAAAAGGGAAGAAAAAGCAGTCAAAAGATGATTATTATCTATGGCTATAACTCCAGCAAAAAAAAAAAAGTAATAGTAATAATTACAACAGGTCAGCGGTAAGATAGAATGTGTCTGCTGGAGGAAGTGGTCCATCCAGCCTGCCTCCGACGAGCACGTGATCTATTGGAATGACTTCCGGCATCAATCTACATTATTTTCTACTATCTAATTCTAAAGCAGAAAATTTCTAGTCCTGGAAAAAAGCCACATTGATATTTTATTGTTATTTCCCCCAGAAAGCTTCCAATGCCGAAGGATAATTTTATCAATATGAGTAATCTACCCACTGGTGTTTTATATCACATTCAATGACAAACTGTGAAATGTAACATTTTTGCTTTGACAGCTTATGAAATCCATCATCTGTTTTCATAGATCTTCATTCAGAAAAAAATATTTGATTTCTCAGGATTTGTAGTCCTATCAGAAATGTTTGAATAAAAGATTTGCAGCTTTTGAAATCAATATCTGGATTTACTGGTAAAAGCAGAGTCAGTGGGTGAAGTGCTACTGTAATCATTTATCCTTTGTGATCGTTAAAGGAATAAAAAAAACCTGCCATCTCGGGCTTATAGTTTATACAAAAGACACCATAAGAGGGAGAAGCGTCTTCCAATCACCCTGTAGTTCCCAACTCTCCTAAGAATTACCCACGCCGCTGTCTGGAGGCGGAGCCTGCCTAATCTCAGCTCTTACTAAGGTGAAGCTGTCCATGGAGACAAAGAGCTTCACTAAACAGTCACCAGAGTAGAGAGAAATCTGTCTTTATTCATTTCAGCACACACACTTATACTCTTGCCTGTGCTCCTTAGATAGGCTAGTGTGCACTTCGTCCAGATTGACCCATAAAATGAGCACAGTCTGAAGTTCCCATTTAACCAAATCATCATCGTAAAGGAGAAATATTTCCTCTCAGTGATAATTCTAATTTTAAAAATATTCCTTTCTTAACCAGTTATATTATTTATCACTATTAGATTTATTATTCATGTTTCTACAAGTCGGACCTTGGTACGGAGGTATAAGTAATCTCATTATGTTCTATGTGTCGTCAGAAATGCCTGACATTTCAAACAAAAGCTCCAGAATAGTGCCATTCAGTCTGAGAGAATAGACCTAAGGAGGCCAGGGTCATTTAAATGAAGAAAGAAAGAGCATGGAGGATCAGAAACATTGTAGCAATCTTTCCTGGGATTTTGTTGCTAGTTCTTGATACAAGCCAGCAGTTGGTCCACAGTCCACTGTGGCCCTGAGCATCTCATTCTGGGATTCAGGCTGGCAGAGAAGCCCCCACAGAGATATGCCATGCTTATGGTAGGGAAAAGGATCGGGAAGCTAACAAAGCCACATGGTTAACCCTGTGCTGTGTGTGCATGCGTGAATGCATGCATGCACGCGGGTGTGTGACTCTATATCTTCATCATCCTGTGTGTAGCATCGTGCTGTGGGGCAATACACAGCCTGTAGAATGCTCAGATACAGAGAAGAGTGAACAAGTAGGTCACCTATCACAGTGACCGTGCAGGTAAGGGTTCCCTCCAGTAATTAACACTGTCTAGGGGCCTGATAAGGAAGGATGCCCATAGATAGTGGTTGATAAAGTGGTCTGGCCAACCCCTGTCCTTGCTTACTGTTTAATTTTTGCAATAGGGCTGGGGCAGTTGGGGGGATGCTTCTCCTCCCACTTACCTCAGTGTGAGCATACACAGAGGAATTCAGAGAAAGTTTGGATGTGCTTTGGTTTATACCAACCAACTAATATTAGTCCAAAAATACCCAGAACAGCCTGGGTGGTCCCTATTGTCAACACACTTGTTCCCGGTCTGAATCATCACTGTCAGCCATCAGGGACATCCTACAGGATGCTCAGTGTCTTTCCTTGTCCGCTATCTAGTTCTTCCTCTTCCACACAGTCCTTGTGTATACCTTCCGGCTTTCTCCCTCCACGGTCTTCTGGGCTGCAGTCCTTTGGTACTTGGCATGTTTGTCAGCCACCCCGTTCTTCCTGGCCTTGCTAGGCTTCCCAGCTGAGTTGGGGTAGAAGATGAAGGGAGCTTGTGTTTCTGAATGATCCCGACTCTGGAAAGATGAGAATCATGTTGTTCAGCCAAAGCTGATGGGTTTTAGGGACTTCTGTGCATACATTCTCTCATCTCTAACTTGAGTTTGCTTGCCTGTCCATCCGGTTACCTGTAGGTTTTTTTTTTAAACCTATTTTAATAAGGGTTCTTAAATGCTTCGACCCCCCTTATAGCTCATTGGTCAAAGGTAGGGGAGGAAGATGGCTAATAGGACAAGAGGGGATTTTTAGAGAAGTTCCTTGGGGAAATTTCAATCTTTGATTTCTGAAGTCCAGTCCCTGAGCAAAACACCAAACATGGATCAGCATCAGCGGCTTGATCCAGAAGAAACTGTGAGACTCTGCCAACCGCCACTTGGCAAGAAGCAGCCGGAACATCACCAGGAGTTCTTTGGTGTCCTTCTATGAAGTTCCAAAAGCAAAGACCAGAGAAAACAAGCAAGGTGAAGGCCAACAAAGGCCAGCAAAGAGAACCAATGCCAGGGTGCCATCGCTGTCTGTCGGGTTTCACTTATACCCTTTTCAAACATCACATGTTCTCTCAAGCGTCCATTCCAGCAAAACATCACACACCCTTTTACCAGACAGATTCCAGAAAAACACCCTGTGTCTGTTTTTAGCAAAACATCCTCTCACATGACAGTTTCCAGAAAACATCACATGACATAACTGAGTCTCCACTGAAACCAGAAATTCCCACTTCAGTTACCCCTTCTGATTCGGGGGTAATTCTGGTACTGTAAAACTGCCCAGACCCTTTCTCTCCCTCCCGTTCTCTTTAGATTGTTCATAACTGAACTTACTCAGTCCTCTTTCCAACCAGTTAACCTAGCTACACCTCCTGTGAGTGTGAGTTCACTGAGAAACTAGTTGCTGGCGAACCGGTCAAAACCTGATAATTCCCTTCCTCTTTATGGAGGTCCAAGTGGGGAATAATTTATGGCCATACTAGATGCAGTGAGACTGACCTGCTGGATTTTCTGACGTGTGCCCTCATTGCTAACGCTTAGCTTCACGTTGTGTTTAAGCTGCCATCTTTCCTCAGCCTCTCCTTTCCTTGCCCGTCTTCTGGCACATGGTCTCACTCTTCAGCAACCCTCCGCAGCGGAAGCTCGCAAGCAGCATGGACATGTCACTTTTACACGGTGCTAACCACTAATGACACTAACAGCCAGGTGCCAGAAGGCTTTAGAGAAAAGAAATGGCCAGCAAGGGACCACTGTCATCCATGTAATGAACATCTGCACTAAGCGTTGATCCTACCCCATCTCTTGTTCCAAAAGAAAACCTAGGAAACCTCATTATAAACAGCTGTGCCGCATGACCCTCCATGTGTTTGCATCACTGGGTTGTCTGCATTGAAACAGAGATGAGTCCAGACACGGTGTTTACAAATCCGGGAGGAGCGCAGTTGAAGAAAACCTTCTGTTCCTAGGCTGCCTGGAGATGTCACTGACCCTTCCATGGCTGTCTTGCTGGCTGTGCCACATCTCTGGCTTGGGGAATGAAGAATGGACGTTCCACTTTCTCAACTGCCCATGAAAAAGGATGCTTTCCCTTAAACCTCCAGATACTGACTGCTCCCCCTACTCCCGGACCCCTCACCCTTCTAATGGATCTTCTCAGAGAAGGTGTCCAAATTCCACGTACCTGTTAGTTTTACTCACCATTTTTAGACAGACCTCTGGCTTGGATCAAAACCAAAGCAGACAAGCTCTGTCTTGCCCTGTCCTTCAAGAAGTCCCTGGCTGGAGAGGTGCAAAGATGACCACACAGCACTTGGCAACATGCCTAAGAGCTGGGACAGCTTCAGGAACCGTTTACTGAACGGACAAGAGTGAACGACAGACAGCAAAGGAGACTCAGTGGCAGATGGCTGTGGGAATGTTACTGAAGGAGCAGGTTTAATGGCACTGAGAGAATCAACTTGAGAGACACTGCCTGGGTTCCAGGCAGTCAGTACATGGACAAAGGGGAAGTTGTGGGATGAGGGGTTCTGCAGAGCCAGGAGGGGAGACAGGAGTTGACACCAGGCCCTCTGAGAAGGAACTTCTATGTTTCCTCAGCAGGACGTCTAGGTAGTCGTTTTCTGAGTAATGGCAGTACGCATTAGGAATGCAGGGTGGCAAGACTGCGTCCATCAGCCAGATATCAGGTGGAAGATCCAGTTCTTATCAGCTCCACACATGAGGATCACCTTTCCCAGTTGGACAGGGAGGCTGATGTCATATTCCAAAGGTCAATGCCACTAAGCCTTACCTTGTGGGGTATTGAAGTTGATAGTCTGAAGTTGATAGAGACCCAATTCTAGATGTGGTTTCTCCCACACCAGAGTGGAGAGACTACAAGGGACAATCTTTTAGTGGCTCTCTCTAAGGCATGGGGAGAGGAACAGTTAAAGTTATAATCAGCAGGCTTCTTCTGGGGGAGACTCTGCTTAAGTGCAACCTGTTTGTTTGGAAGACCTAGACTCTCGGGATGCAGCTTGCTGTAGTAATGATAACCACCCGTTGCGAGTTAACTTATGTTTCCCTTAAAAGTCATATGTCAAGGCCCTCGTAACCAGTACTTCAGAATGTGAGTGGACATGGCAGTAGGGTCTGTAAATGGGAATTAGCATAAGAGAGATAAAAGGTGTGGACCCCAGTCCAACACAACTAGTGCCCTTTTGAGAAGAGAACTAGATACCTCAACCATAGGGAGCCAGATGGGACACAGCCATCTACACCAAGGACACAGGCCCCAAGAGAACCAAACCTGCCAATCACCTTGATCTTAGACCTTCCATCTCCAGGCCTGAGAGAACACACCGGATTTGATTGAGCCTTCCATAGCCCTGTGTTAGGCAACCATAACACATGGATCTGCTGCCCAACACTAAGGGCCTAGTGTGAGCCTGGCACTGCACCAAGACTGTGGCCTGTTTCAACTTTTACACTGACTGTGAGGGATGGTTATTTTCTCCTCCTTATCAGAAGGGAAGTACTCAAGGCCATAGCTTTAGCAAAGCAGCAAACCCAGATTCAGATTCAAATTCAAATTCAGAAACCACACGCTTGGCCCAGCACCAACCCACATGTATTAAGTACGAGCCAAGCTATGAAAAGAACTGGGTTTCAACAATTGCTGACACTCAAGAAGCTTAATCCGGTCCTCATGGAAATTATAGAGGATTAGAGACAGACTCACAAAGGCCAAAAAAATAATGTTTAAGCTGAATGGGAAGACTCTGTGCAAGGATAATACCAGTACTGGGCTGACACCACAATGAATCTAAGAGATATTTAAATAGCTCCATAGACAACAGAGAGATGTGGTTCCAAATATAGGAGCCGGGGAGCAGAGCCATTGGATCTGAATTCTAACCCCAGGATTTTTCTCCTCAGATGAACTTGAGTGCATTGTGTGTCTTGTTCCTCTCAATCTCCTCATCTGTGCTAGGAGGGAGTGTAAGTTGTGACTAAAAAGGAAATTTTAGCCACGAGTTTATTGCAAGATTAAATGAGACACTCCAAGAACTTAGTACAATGCTAAAATGCCTCGGGTATACACAGTCTCTACAAATGCACTAGGTGGGGAAAGTATTTCTTCTGATGTGCATTTTACCCAGCACTAGCAAAAATAGCCAACGATACTTCAAGTCTCAACTTTTGAAGTTATTGGTGGTGTTAAAATTATGAATATTTTTGTGGGCCTCCCTGCTGGAGGTCTTCCACGGAGATCTCTGGTCCAGCCAGGTTGGAGGGTTCAGGAGAAGGGAAGAGAACTCAGGCAGGTGCTGTTCTGCCTCCATTTCAGGCTGGGCTTAGTGAGCAGGCAAGACTGACAGCCAGAGAGGGGTGCAGGAGGGCTTCTGGCAGTGATTTTTGGGAGAGCAGCTCTCTTCCCCAAGCTGCAGTGTTACAGCTCTTAGGACAGAAGCTCTCAGCTGATGGAGTGATTCTTGCACACCTTTAATTCTGAACACGACTCTTAAATACAGTTTTTTGGATGGGTCAGTGTCTGACAGCAGGAACTTCCTATTGGTTTGGTCTGAGAGCTTGGGGAGACCTCGTCTACAAATTCAGGGGCGTGGTCTTGTCTCTATAACTGATCTGTCTTGAGCCTATGTAACCTGTGGGGTCACTTCCTCACCTGTGGAGGAGGGTTGGGGCGTTGTCCTCTGTGACTGATCTGTCCTGAGCCTATGTAACCTGTGTGGTCACATCCTCACCTGTAGAGGAGGGGTTTGGGGTGTTGTCCTCTGTGACTGGTCTGTCTCAAACCTCTCTACAGGGGTTGGGGGGTGTGGGTGTTGCAGCTAGTGAGGCCTTGATCTGGAAGGCTGGGAATGCCCCTGCTGTCCCTATTAGGGTTTCTGGGGACTCCACCTGTCTCGAGCAGGAATCAGGGTACCTTTCACAGCTAGCCGCCCCATATATTTCTACTAAACAATATGCATTTGTTTTTAAATTCATGATTATTCAGCTTAAGTCAAATATCGCCAAAACACAACCTTTGCAAAATTAAATGTATGCCTTTGTGTAAGAACAGTTCGTGCAAGACAGAATTGGCTAAGAAGATATCTGAGTAAAGTCAAAAGGTACATGAAATCTCAGGTATGTACACATTAGTGTGAACATGCATGCTTGTGTGTGTGCTAGATAGTGTGTACATGGATGCTTACACGTGTGCTTAGGAGTGCCTCTATCCAGCAAAAATAAATCAGACAGGACTTAAGACAGGGTCTCAGCCGCCAGCCCCACAGCTTTCCTCACTTTGCTTGATAGATTAAGTCTTTACTGCAGGTGACTGTTTTATTCACCCCTAAGAATGGAAACCTCTTGTATACTGCTCCCTATGACAGCACAACTCAACATAAATATTTACTAGTTCTATACGTGAAAGTATATAAATTTTTATTTATCTTATCTCACAGACGAACCATGAGGCACACAGGGAAAGTTAGGCCAACTTCCCTAGGAAGATACCCAAGCACACACTGGAGCAGCAGCTGGACCGTGTAGTTACAGAGGTGACAGAGACTCTACTGTGCATTTTGATATGCAGAATAGGAAAATACTTATGCTAAATGCACACATATTGAAAATTTTCTCTGTCGGTGTCTCACTGAAAATGATTATGAGGGGTCAAGACGCATGTGCCCCCGGTGACAGGTTGTGCTCCTGACCCCAACTAGCAGGCTAAAAAGAGGTTGTCAGAGCACGGAATGTGGCTGAGGCGGCGTGGTATACGCTGAGCAGCATGGACTGGGAACTCTGTAAAGTTCACATCCATGCCAGTGGTTCTGTACCTTTCTCTTCACCCTCAGGATAGCCCAGCACTGCCAATAGCTACTCATGGTCATCCTAAAGCTCATGTTTCACCATTCCCTGCCTTTGCTCCATGGTAGAGTGTGAAGCCATATGCTCTGGTCCACCCGTAGATACTGATGCTCTGGTCCATCCCTAGACACTAATGCTCTGGTCCACCCCTAGAGACTGATGCTCTGGTCCACCCCTAGAGGCTGATGCTCTGGTCCACCCCTAGAGACGGATGCCCTAGTCCACCCCTAGAGGCTGATGCTCTGGTCCATCCCTAGAGACTGATGCTCTGGTCCATCCCTAGAGGCTGATGCTCTGGTCCATCCCTAGAGACTGATGCTCTGGTCCATCCCTAGAGACTGATGCTCTGGTCCATCCCTAGAGACTGATGCTCTGGTCCATCCCTAGAGGCTGATGCTCTGGTCCATCCCTAGAGACTGATGCTGTGGTCCATCCCTAGAGGCTGATGCTGTGGTCCATCCCTAGAGACGGATGCTGTGGTCCATCCCTAGAGACTGATGCTGTGGTCCACCCCTAGAGACCGATGCTCTGGTCCATCCCTAGAGACCGATGCTCTGGTCCATCCCTAGAGACTGATGCTCTGGTCCACCCCTAGAGACTGATGCTCTGGTCCATCCCTAGAGACTGATGCTCTGGTCCATCCCTAGAGGCTGATGCTCTGGTCCATCCCTAGAGACTGATGCTCTGGTCCACCCCTAGAGACTGATGCTCTGGTCCATCCCTAGAGACTGATGCTCTGGTTCATCCCTAGAGACTGATGCTCTGGTCCACCCCTAGAGACTGATGCTCTGGTCCATCCCTAGAGACTGATGCTCTGGTCCATCCCTAGAGGCTGATGCTGTGGTCCATCCCTAGAGACTGATGCTCTGGTCCACCCCTAGAGACTGATGCTCTGGTCCACCCCTAGAGACTGATGCTCTGGTCCACCCCTAGAGACTGATGCTCTGGTCCATCCCTAGAGACTGATGCTGTGGTCCACCCCTAGAGACTGATGCTGTGGTCCATCCCTAGAGGCTGATGCTGTGGTCCATCCCTAGAGACGGATGCTGTGGTCCATCCCTAGAGACTGATGCTCTGGTCCATCCCTAGAGACTGATGCTCTGGTCCACCCCTAGAGACTGATGCTCTGGTCCACCCCTAGAGACTGATGCTCTGGTCCATCCCTAGAGGCTGATGCTCTGGTCCACCCCTAGAGACTGATGCTCTGGTCCATCCCTAGAGAGTGATGCTCTGGTCCACCCCTAGAGACCGATGCTCTGGTCCATCCATCTCTAGAATCTGATGCTCTAAGACAGCTTCATCTTTGGTTGCTGCACAACTTTCTCATCTCTTTCTCCCCTTTGCCTATCAAGGTACTGACTGAGTCTTTGAATCACTGCCTCGTGTTCACGTGGCCTGCACGCTAACCAGCAGCACAGAGTAGGGAAGGTGCCTCAACAACTGATCTTCCTTTCACCCTGGAGTAGAGAGGGGCTGCAACCCCTAAAGCAAAGATTCCAGCTCAGCAGGTTGAAGTCAAACAGGGAAAGAAGTCACCAAAGCCCCACTGGGCACAAGTCAGAAAAATGCTCTGTGGTAGGGAAAAATGGAGAGCAGATCCTGAGCTAGAGGGGCTATGATGGCCTGGCATCCTGCCATAGGGGCTTCCATCGCTCTAAACTTGAAGCCAAGTACAAGCCACACAACCTTGGCAGTCTGCAAATAGCCACATCCTCTCCCGTTCAGATATAGGGAGGACGCTCTATGGAGGAGGTTCTGACCAGCTCGTAGGGCTGCCATGCTTCACTTACACAAATCTGGTAGGGTTCTTCCTCTGTGGAATTAAGTAGAATATTCTGTTCAGGGTCACAGAGCTGGGAAGCACAAAACCAGAACCAAAGGCTAGGAGTCCTCACTGTGTTCCCTACCAAAAAGAACCCCGGTGTTGTGTGCACAAAGAGAACATCAGAGTCACCCAAAGGTAGAAGACTATCTGACATCCTTGTACCATCTGATCTTAGATACCCACCCGTGTGTGTGTGTGTGTGTGTGTGTGTGTGTGTGTGTGTGTGTGTTGTACCTTATTGCATGAGTGCATGCATCTAAGTATAAAATATTCATTAAAGTAGTTAGTAAAAAGTTTGCCTGACCCCACACCTACCAAGAATTTCTGTGTCATGGTCTGAGAAGCGCATCTTCAATGGCCTTCCATGAGAATCCCAGCTTTCATTCATGATGAATAGTTAATGAGTTAAATGTGCAAAATCCTGGTACATTTGGTATGCTAAAGATAATATCAATGCATAGGACCCAACAATAGAGACAGCGCATTTTCTTCTTTCCTATTAGACCCTTAGCAAGCAATGAAGCAGGGACATCATTAACTACTGTCCCAGCATCCTCGAGTGGTGAGCTGATTCATTTTGGCTTACAGCTCAGGAATGCCCCAACATTCCTTTAGGTACCCAGCATGCTGTAAGTCTTTCTTGATGTTCTCTCATTGTGCTTTGGAGTACTGGACTGACGTACATTGCCTACATATGTGTCACTGCTATGGGGTGGTCATAGGTGTGTACCGAATGACGGTGGATTAAAGTATTTGCAAGTCAATAGAGTGACTGGTGAGTCTCAGAGTAAAAACCATGTCAAGTGTTCATTTAATCACATTCAGGCCAAGCCTGGAGTCTAGATTCAACTGCTGCATGATTCGAGAACACTTGAACAGTGCCTCCCTGATGGTCAATAAAGGCACTGAGACCATCTGCAGGTTCTAAGGCCCTTCCTCTTTTCACCCCTCCATCCTATGTGAACAGGAAAATCCTTCTCCTCATGACGCATTAAACATAGAGCCTTGCTCACCAACACCAAATTCCTTTCCCTAGATGACATGGGGTTGTTTGATCACACATTCTCCTACTAAGGGAACAAAGAAAGAAAAAACACAAATAACTTTTTTGTATGAAAACAATATTTACATTTTTCATCCACCACAACAAAGTTAGGAGCAGAGCTTTGAAAGAGTGGTCTTGAAGGGAGTCCCAACCATGGTGGACAGGGACTGTATCATCAGGCTATCTGGACAGTCAACAGAAGCTAGTTGAGGTGTTCTGGGTTAGTCAGGGGTCTGAATTATGGTCTGAATCCACGGTATGAATTTGGAAAAATTGATAACCTCTACCTGAATGAACTCGAGTTTTGGGTTTGTGGGGCACCCCAGGTTTCTGAGTTGAGTAAAGCAAGCTTTGTGAGTCCAAGAGCCTGGGGGACCTCTGTGCCCACACTTCTTGGTTTGTGTCATCTCAGAGATGTCAAAATCCTTCTGTGCCCCTGTTGTTCTCTGCCCAGAACAGCATCTGCCGAGGCTTCCCCTGGTGAACTCTTCCCATCCCTCAGGGCTCACATCTGATGACCTGTGCTCCTCAGCCTGTGACTTTCTCTCTTCTCACTGCCTCTGAACTTTCTGAATTTTCACCAGTTACTCTCTGTGTCCTTCTTTCTGTTCTGGAGCACATCATGAGAGTCTTAGGAATGGAGTCATTATCTTTCACTTCGGGACAGGCTTTATAGAAACTTTTTTTAATCATGTTAACTTTTCTTTAAAGTTTAAATTATTCTAAATAAACTTTATAAAGCTAAAGTTTAACGGCAATTTCTAATTAAGATAAAATACTAAACTGAAACTATTTCTCTCAGGGATTATAATACTGTCATGGGTTTCCCTCATTACCACACTTGAACTACCTGGGTACTTCTTTGCACCTCCAGACAGACCTTGGGCTTCGGGACTGCCTTGTTGCCTAAGTGTATGTGTTGCATCCTGAGCAGAGCCCGCTACAGACTTAGCCATCAAACCTGTCTGCATTGGTCCAGGAAGACTTCCATTAACTTTCCTTAGGAAGAGTTTGACTCCTTGAAGTCTGTCATTAAAAATTTCTGTCCATTCTATTCTTTGGGGAAATAATATGTGCTTTCAAAGGACAATGACTGTTACACTTTAGCTCTATAGTGCTTCCAATGGCTCATGTATCAAAGGACCAGGTCTGACTTTGAGAAGAAGGCCATAAGGCACCAGCTCCAGAAACAGACCATAAAATCCAGAAACAAGGTCATAAAACCCCCCTCCCAAAGAACTGCCTGGGGATAACCACAAGAATGAGAAAACATCTTATCTTAGCATGGGCCTTCTGTGCTGCACTGCCCTATTTCATCCTGTGGTTAAACGATCATGACATAGGAATGCAGCCCCCCAGCACCCACCAATGAAATTTTAGATTGCCTAATCCTACTAGAAAATTCCCCCAATTCCCTTTAAGAAGGCCTGAGAGCCTTTGTCTAGGGTCGCCATTTAGAAGAATGGCTGGCAGGGGCTGGGGATTTAGCTCAGTGGTAGAGCGCTTACCTAGGAAGCGCAAGGCCCTGGGTTCGGTCCCCAGCTCCGGAAAAAAAAAAAAAAAAAAAAAACCAAAAAAAAAAAAAAAAAAGAAGAATGGCTGGCTGCCCGCATGCTGGTTGTTTCTAAAGAATCAATGTTCTTTGTCTTTGCATGTGATCTGAGTCTAGGGTCTTGCTTCAGTGATTTTTGGACACTTTCATTAGGAGGTTACTGGGGTGTACTTTAAATGGTATATTCTGTTCTCTCTCTCCCTCTCCCTCTCCTTCTCCCTCTCCTTGGCCCTCTTCCTCCCTCCCTTCCCCTCTCTCCCTCCCTCTACCTTGCCCTGCCTCCCTGGCTTCATGGCTGCTATGGGATGAGCATCCTTCCTCCACCCGGCCCTATATCACAATGTTTCTTTCTTATGGCAGGTCTGAGAGCAACGGAGCCAATCAACCATGAACTGAAATCATAAACCAATAAGTCTTTCCTCCTTCAAGTTGACTTTCTCAGAAACTTGGTTACATTGGGGAAAGCTGCTTAACACAGTGGTCACAGCAGCAGCGTAGTTAAACCAGCCCAGGGTGGTCATCATAAGAAACAAGCCACGAGCAGGGCATCTCCAGCTTAGTTTCAGATGCTGTTCGTGACATACCAAGTTACCTTCTACTGGACAGGAATGGGTGACCCTGAGCTTGGTATCGGTCCATTTCCAGAGGTAGCGTGGTGTTTCCAAGCCAGTATTTACAGCTCAGATTCAACTCTGCCTCTACTAATCACACCGCAAATTTAGAGAAGTTGTTTATCATCTATTTCCGTCACTTCATTGTAATACAGGGTTTTAGATATTCCCAATTTAAATATCTTAGTGTGCTTTAAAAAAAAACAATGAGTTAATATTCACAAAATACTAAAAGCTATCCCCCAATATGCAGTACGGCATGTCTATAGCTCATTCCTCTTTCCACCAGTCCTGGAAGCCTGAGACCTCCTCTTACCTCTGCTTTTAACCAGGGGACCAAGTGCATGACTGGTCTGAAATGAATGGACAGAGCTGACCTGATACCCACTCTTGTTTCTTCCCACTTCCTCAGCATCACACAGTGTGGTATTCATGTGCCAAAGGGACAATGTAGTTTACATTTTATAGCTCCTTTGTAAAGCTTCCTTTTCCATAGTAGAGGAGGTGGTTTATGACTCCCTTTGATAAATACTTAACTGTTCAGATCCAAACAAAGAAAAGAACCAAGCCGACCACCAGGTACTCCCAGCCAGGTAGTCTCTCTTCCTGAGCGTTATTCAAATTAGCTCCTCGACTCATAATTCCCTGTTTTCATTTATTGCTGCAGTAAACTAAATGGTTCTTTATCCAAATGTTATTTCCTGGCTATTAATTCAGTCGTTATTTTGGATTGTGACACTCCTCTTTGATTTAGGGATATGGCACCTTATAAATATTTAAAAGCCAAAGACTGACACTTTGAGAAATTGACTTTGATTTGTTTTGTTAATATCCTATGGCTAGAGTAATTATAGGCTTGGAAGACGGAAGTCCCATCCTGCGCTCCTCAGGCAGGATGGGGAGCCATGAGTCTATAGCGAGTCTATAGCACGGGGAACTTGACATAGAAGGCTGTTCCCCAGGCTTTTGCAGGGGAGACCGCCCACCACTCCTGTCTCCTCAGGATGTCCTCCATGTTTGGCTCTTCACTTCTGAGAACCTGCTCTTGAACCCAAGAACATATGAAGGAGCACTACCCATATTTAGTGAAATGGCCGCTCCTGAAAGTTGGGGAATGTTTTATGCAGCTGTACATGCCAGCAAGGGTTTCCAGCAGGGCTCAGGGTGATGTATGGACTAGTATGATTTAACTGTGGATCAATCAACCTATTAGGGAAAAAAGACAAGGTCAATAAGGTTGGGTCTTAGTGAACCACAGGTCATTCTCCATTTCTCAACCTAATGTTCTTATTTCCTTTCCATTAACATTTCATAATGGAAAAACGCCTATATTCTTTAATTTTTAAGATAATTAAGTAAATTTAGTGCCTTTGAAGGGTAGGAGATTTATAATGGCACAAAGAACCACACTGTTAATAACCAGAAGACAGGAGCCACCAGGAGAGCAGCAATGACGTCTCTGTTGCCACTTAGGCTCCTTTGGTGTCAGTGGGTAAAGGGCTCAGTCCCCAGTTTCAACTCAGAAGCTGACTTTCCTGCTGAGACCAGAAAACCCTATGTCATTTTGGTCAGTGCCTTTGTCTTTTAGGAAGCAGATTCCTGGTTGTGTTTAAAGTGAAACAAATTGCAACATAGATCTTTTCAAATGCTTGGTATTCTCTATATACAAACCCCAAAAAGGTGTAAGGGGAGCAGAGTTGTTCTGGCGCTGGCCTCAGGAGCCACTGTGCAGTATCTGCTGTTACTAGAGTGTGATGGTTCTCACTGAATGTACAGGTAACATGGCTGCCGCCAGGCGCATGCACTAAAAGGGATTAAATACTAGACCTGACTGACTTCTGAGTTCCCAAGCTGACCACTTTAAAAGTATCATTTAAAAAGCAACAATTTTGATGTTTTATGGATTAAAATAATCACTTAGACATACTCATTGTCTTTCTTATTCCCTTTCCGATCCTTATTAAAATAGTAACAGATGATTTGGTATAAATTTTCAAAGCCAAATAAATCAGGGAATGACTGGCTAATGACAACATTTTGGAGCCTAAAGAACAGACAGATAAATAAGATTTGACTTAGCAAACCCAAGAATGTCCAAACAGCTGGCGATGCAGACTGGGAGGTCGGGTTTATTCCATTGCCTCCTCCCTGCAAACAGCTCCAGAGCTGGCTCTGAGAGCCTTCGAGGGTGAGCACGAAAGTGGGGCTGCTGACAGGGAAACGGAAGTCTCAGAAGCAGCGGAATGCAGAATCCCTGCCCTGCTCTCTAGAGTCTGGAGGCTAGCCTCTTCGAGGGTAGAGCAGAGGGTCTTTGCTTGGGCCCATCAGTGCAAAGGAGGGCAGGCTGAAGATGGTACTGAATGAACGGTTCCACAGTGAGGCTGCCCAGATCCCACTACAGGCTTCCAACCAGGCTCCAGAAGATTCTCTAGTATTAGGAGAGCCTAAAGAGCAAAGACACAAGTGGGCGGACCTTTCATAGCTTCCCTGAGAAAATAGGTCAGTCAACCGCTCTGCAGGATAACCTCCAAGCTGTGATAAAAGCTTTCAACCAAGACTGGAACACCGGAGATTAGTAGACACCCAAGGAAAAACTCTAAGATTCTAAAGCCTATGATATTTCTGACTCCTTTAGAGGAGGACGGCTAATTGAGAAGACAATGAGCCATCTAGGGATAAGCAAAGTGTGGTAGACGCTTATCCCATGGCATATTATCCTCAAAGGGGAAGAGACCTCCTTATGATACAACAGTACGGCGGTCAAACATGCAACTCTGATGAAGACAAATATTGGGCGATCCTTTGTGTACAAGGTAGTTAGACTGACCCAACTCGAAAATGGAATGATGGTGGCTAAAAGCTAGACGAATGGGATATTAGAAGTTGCTCAGTCTGATTACATAAGATGAAAAGGTTCTAGGGGTTCACCATATGATAATATACACATATTTAATAATACCTGTGTACTCAAATTTTTGAGTAGATTAACATATGTGTTTCTGTAACCATAAGAACAAAGATCAACATAGGAAAATGGGACCGCCATTAACATCTTTGGAGAAGTGAGGGGATGTCCTGGTTGCTTCTCTATTGCTGTGATAAAACCCTGATCAAAAACAGTTTGGGAGGAAAGGGTTTATTCGATCTCAGAGTTGTAGTCCCTCATCTAGGAACCTGAGAGCCATCTCTTAATGAAATCATAGATTGCCCAAAACATCTAACGTTTTTAAAGGAGACCTAATGTTGTCATTAGTAAGTTCTCTCCCAACTTACTAGCCAGAAGCTTGAGTTCATGGTAAGTATGTGGACAGCAAAACACATAGTAAAGATTATTAGTCCAACATGGTGGTACATAACTAGTTCCGGCACTCAGGAGGTGGAGGCAAAAGGACCAGGAGTTGAAGGCCAGCCTCGGCTCTATGGTGAGGCCATTGTGAGCTAAAAGGCTGCAGCTAATACTGCTATAGGATTTTTAAATGAGATCAAGAAAATGACAAGTGGCCATAGTAAATTACAGAAATTAAATATCTGGCATTTGAGAATAATGGTATACTTGTTGAATGTTACCTAACAAAACGTGTGTGTACATGGATGTATGTATGACGTGGGCTAGCAAAGGAGGCAGCAGAGCAGCTCACTGCTACTGTCCGATGAGTCATCTTCCGTGGTGGGAACCTAAGAGACAATGCTTGAAACAAAATAATAGTAAGAAGTAACAAAATTGCAGCTGCCTTATTTGTTGAATTTAAAATAAACCTAGATATTGAAACCAGCTGCTTCTGGGTGAGGAAAAACATTTGTTACCAGTGGAATATGACTGGTGTGTGTGTGTGTGTGTGTGTGTGTGTGTGTGTGTGTGTGTGTGAGAGAGAGAGAGAGAGAGAGAGAGAGAGAGAGAGAGAGAGAGAGAGAGGAGAGAGAGAGATTTTTAGTAGGTAGGGTTGTTTTGCTTTCAATGCTGAGGTGCTGAATCCTGCAGAGATCCACGTGTGTTTATGTTCGCAGATCCACGTGTGTTTATGTTCGTCGTGGCCCAATTAACAATAGCCAAGGTGTGGAACCAACCTAACACCTGTCATCAGAATTACAGATAAATAAAACGTGGTTCAGGTAGACAATAAGACATGATTTGGAGTTTTGTTCAGTCATAAAGAAGAAGGGAGTTGGGCTAGGAGATGGCTCCTTCTCTCCTCCTGGGAGAGGGCTTGCTGTGGGAACATGAGATCCTGAGTTCACATGCCTGCCACCACAAAGAAGCTCCACAGCTCTGTAACTCCAGTGTTGTGACAGGGATCCCTGGAGGTCCCTGGCCAGACTTCAACTGATGAGTTCTGACTGAGTGATAAGCCCTTTCTCAAAAGAGTAAGGCAGAGAGGATGGGGAAGACGGGATGTCAGCCTCTGGCTGCTATCACACACACACACACACACACACGAACAGGTGTACACAAATACCACAGAAGAAGAATAAAATTGTGTCACTTGAGGCAAACAAATATACAAATATAAATACATAATAAGTCATTAAATAATAAATGGATCGGGAATCATCATGCTTAAACAAAGTAGGCTAGACTCAGAAAGACAAATACAGTGTGGCTTTGCTCGTATGTTGGATACAGATTTAAATATATGTTTGTACCATTAAAGTGGAAATGGCTTACTAGTGGAGAGGAGTGGGGCTAGCAGGAGGAAAGAGAGCAAGGTAATGGGGCAGAGGTTGACTTTGAACAAAATACTTGACACAAATGTGTGACATTAATAATGAAACCCATTATTTTGTACATATGTTAGAAAAACTAATATGGATTTGTTTAACTTTGATAAAAATGTTTTAAAGTAAATAAATAAACAAAGCGCTTTCATAAGAACGCGTTCACACATATATACACACATATATGCATACATACAAACACATACATACACACATATACACATACACACATACATACATATATACATACATACACGTATATACCTACCACTGTGTTTGAATTTTGAAAACCTTACAATTTTAATTCCAGGAATCTAGTATCTGCAGAACTACTGGTATATAAAAATGATTCGGTAAAGCCTAGGGGAATTACTTTTTATGGAAGTAAAGGCTTCAAAAGGAAGCTTAATTGGCCCAACACATAGATTTGTTCATTGCTCATCCATAGTGTAGGGAATAACCAGTGTTTGTATTTTAGCTTAGGTATGTAAACTTTTGCAGAAAAGCACAGGGTTGGAGAGGCAGGATTAATTATGTGGTTTCTGGAATGCCTGGAGTGGCCAGAGTTGGATTTAATTGCTTAGCCAAAGTAGTTCCAGGACATAAATTACTCACAGGGTAATTTATACCCAGTGGGTAGACCAGGAATACAAATACGCAATGGTCTCTGGTAACTCAAAAGCCATAAAATAAGTGTGTGTGTGCGCGCGCACACACACACACACACACACACACACACACACACACACACACACACACCAAGAGTGGCCCAAATGGCATGGCAAACCCAACAAATTGGCATAAAAATTATTTCCAAAGACTTGGTTTCCCTGTCCTTTCGGTTTGTGTTGGGTAACTGATTGACAGTCAGCTAACGTGGGTTTTTGGAAACCCTGAATATGTATGACCAGCACTACAATTGTATCGTATATTGCTAAACAATATAGCAAAAATTATCTTTAACTGAAAGTATTCTAACTCCCCAGGAACTCTATTTTTTTTTAATCAACGCAGCATATTTGTACCAGACAAGAGCGGTTTGCTCTTTTCTGCCCTTCTGAATATACAGAAGGCATGTGGTTTTGCAAGGTAGAAGATCCGTTGGCAGTGGAAGAAGCAAAGGAGACTGGTGTATTCCCACCCCCTATTCTGTATGGCGACAAATAAGATTCATAGCTGCTGGCCGCCCAGATGTTTCTGCATGTGGCACTATGTATCGGAGTGTATATCCTATGGCCACGGTTCCAGTAAACTAGACAGTTGTATGTTCTGAATTCTGTGGAAAGAGGTAGTGTGTATATTTTATCTCCTAATTAGCCTCCCACCTCCTCCCTCCCCACTCCATTTTCTTGGGCATTTGCTGCTCAGAAACAAAAGACATTTATAGCTCAGAGTTTAGCGATATCCGAGTGTAAGTGTGGGTCAGGCCTGATTTATGTGAATCACTGATAAGCAGAAGAAAGCTGCACGCACGGTTAGGTAAAGCTAGTGAGCTTGGCTGTGTCTTGGTTTTGTAGGCAGCCAACATCCCCCTGGTGTCGGAACTGGCCATCGATGACATCCATTTTGATGACTTTTCCCTTGATGTTGATGCCATGATCACAGCCGCTCTACGGATGTTCATGGAGCTGGGGATGGTACAGAAATTTAAAATCGACTATGAGGTAAGATGCTCTGCGTAGGGTAAACTAAGGAGTCCATCAGGCAAAGTGTCTTAGTCACTGTGATGTAAAGGCTTTCCAAAGGCACAGTGTAGGGGATGACCCCTGCCCTGGGGAGCCTTGCAAGTGTCATGAGAATCCACAGAGTGTTGCTGGAAGTTTAGGAGGGTGTTTTTGTTGTTGTTCATTTTTCAAATTAGATTCGTCTTATTTTATGTGCATGACTGTTTGCCTGTGTGTATGTATGTGCACCGCATGCGTGCCTGGTGCCCAGGGAGGTCAGAAGAGGTCATGGAATATACCCTCCAACTAGAGTTACAGACAGTTGTGAACTAGACACAAATCTGCCTAAGAGCCGTATGTGCTTAACCACTAGCTACCTGCCCAGTCCCCTGTGGACGGTTTTGATCTTATGACACCACGTTAACAGCTGTCCTCTGAGGACACAAACCACTCCCTAACTCAACCTCCCTCTCCCATTTCAGACCCTGTGCAGGTGGCTTCTGACAGTAAGGAAAAACTATCGGATGGTTCTCTACCACAACTGGAGACATGCCTTCAACGTGTGCCAGCTGATGTTTGCCATGCTAACTGTAAGTGTGTGTGCCGGTGTTGGAGGGACACCTTTCATCCGTGCGGACCCCCTAGCCTCTCCTATACATTTCCATTTCACTGAGAAATGGCCCTGTGGTTACCTCACGGCAGCTCACGCAGGGCCTGCTTCTGGCAGTAGATCCTTGACAACTTCTGAGCTTTAAAGCTAAGAAACCATCGACACCTTAAAGTGGGTGGATAGCCCTGGGGTGCAAACTGGAGCCCCTTTTTGGTGTTCTCGTTCGGTGAGCTGGTTTTCTTGACCGTTCTCACTCCCCACACCCCAACACTTGGATTTTCTATGTGACTTCTTTGTAAAGGAACTGAAGATGAAGGAGAGGGAGGAGAGATCCCTGGGTCAGATTGGGTTGCTGCAGAAGCCCAAAAGGGTGTGCGAACATCACCCAGCAGAATATGGAATTCTGAAAGATCACTCCCTTAGGAAAATGCCCAGCGAGGCCTCAAGAGAAGGGAGGGGTAAAGGCAGACCTTGATAGGGGCCTGTGTGGTTTACAGAGGATGCCAGGGCACCAGGCCAGAAACAAGCCTTGGGGTGAACTCTGAAAGCAAATGGTGGTGGCCAGGGTCAAAACAAACGCTTCTACTTGTTCCCATTTGCTAGGAAGAAATGTTGGCCTGGTTTCTACTAACACACTGCTAAACGACCAAGAGCAATGTTTTCTGACTTGATATGTTAGAGTTTCCTGCTACCACAGAGAGACATGTATAGATATGCACACACATGTGAGTTTATATAAACATGTTTACTATGCGAATAATACATGGTGGGTTCCGGATTCTTACCACATAAATACAAATGCCTCTTGTCTTTGTACACATCTTAAAACCTAGACAAAATTGGGACCCTGGGTGAAATGCATTTTCCTTTGATCCAAATGAACAAAGTTTATTCTTCCCCTTCATGAAAATCTTCACCCTGTGCTCTGCCCATTAAACTTCTACCCAACCTTTAAGGTACTGATCTAATGCCAGTTTTCCACAAAGTTCCACCTGTCTCCCAAAACATCGGTAACTGCCTCCTCCCCCAGAGCCCCGGCACAGGACAGCTGTGTTGCTACTGTGTGTCTTAAATTCCTAATCTATCATTTCCTGCTGAGCCACCTCAGGAAAGAGACCATTTCTAATCCCTTCCACAGCATTCACCTATGTGTCCCCGGTCCCTGTACCCTAGGACAGCTGTACTCTGCCATGCACTCAGTCAGTTTTCAACAGTGAATGGAGGACTGGCTTCAAGTCGGGTGCATGTACAAAGGTGAGAGGAAAAGGGACTCACTTCTCCCTTGGAATGTGTGGGGGTCCATCAACTGACCTGGAGAGCCAGACTGGTCCTGCCTTCTACTGTGTATGCCATCAGAGCTGAGCAGTTACTTATGGATGGAAAAATGCCCTGACTCTCGAGACTTACTTGATCAAGTGCTTGGAAACCAAAACACCTTCACCTTGCTTAACTTTAGAAGAGCTCGGCAGACAAGAAACTGTTTCTATGCATCGAGCCTGTGAGCGTGGCTCACCAAAGACAGTGGCTTATTAACTAGTTGTCTCAGAAAAACCTGAGGATTTGTCGAATTGTCAAAATTAGCAAGCAGAAATATCGCTCAGAGAAAGGAAATAGAAATGGCCGTGACGCTGCGCGTTACAGAAGTCAGGGGTGGCGGAGGTCTTCCATAACAAGCCTCTCTGGAAGCCAGCATCTGGCAGCAGCGATGGGGTCATTGCGCACCCACGGGTATAAAAGGATAATATGCTGAGTTGTCATCAGTGGGCTGTTTGTGGTACCAAGTCTTAATACTTCTTAAGAAGCGGAGGAAAGTTGAACATGCCAGCTACGCCCCCTCATAATTGGGGGCATCATCGTGCCGGAGTATTTTAAGGGTGCCATTACTTTTGTGTTTGCTCAGCAACTTGGAGAGCATCCCTGTTAGAAAAAGTCCGGGCTTTGTTCTTGTATTCATGCCGCTGCAGAAATAGAAGAGTTCACTGTTGCTCTCTGGGGGAGACGTGCGGGAGATTGCAAACTGCAGGAAGGAGTCTTGGAAAGACGATGTCAGCGGATATTATTTCAGACTCCAGCACATGGAACTACGCAGCTGCATCTGGAAGAGTAGTTACTTTCTGCTCGTTACATTTCAACGAACTTACTGAAAGGTCGTAGTGGGCTGGAGTGCCAACTTGCTTAACTCTGACACAAGCATCTTCTCCAGCTCGATCTTGGAAAATCTACTTAGGCAGATTTTTTTTTTAATCAAGACAAAAATTCTGAAAACAGCTAAGACTGCCTTATCTACGTAGACAACATTCACTTGATTTGCCCATCGAATCTAGTTTCTAACATAGGATCCCAGCCTACGGCAAGGACACCCACGTTCTGTCCATGTGTGGGCACCAGAGCTGCATGCACCTCTGAAGACCACTGAAGTCTTTCACTAGTTTGAGACTCTGTCTCCATTCTAGGAACCTCATATTCTAATTCTGTCTAACAAGTTAGAACTCAAACAAAACTTTTCTATCAATCTGAATTTTTTTCTTGTCTTCTTTTTTCTTTTTTTGCAGACAGTCTCATATAGTCCAGGTTGCCCTTCAATGGCCTTAAACTGGCTAGGTAGATGAAAGTGCCCTTGAACTTCTTTTAAAACATAATGGTTTGATTATTTTTGATAATTTCCAGAATACATACAATGTATTTTGATTATATTCACTTCTAACTCCTACCAAATATACTCTCCCTCCTGACTTGGCATTAATGTTTTTGAGGGTTTTATATATGAATACTGTATTTAATACTTTCCACCCCTCTTTGTCCATCCCCCTTCCCTCGCCCCCCACTCCCTCTCAAATTCGTGGCCTCATCTTCTTTAATTGCATGATTGTACTTATATAATTTGTGATTATATACGCAGCTTTCTGAGTCTGTCTGATGTTGTTAGCATGGGCATATGTTTACAGCTGACCATTGGGGGTTGGACAGCATACCAGGGAGCTGATCCCGGAGAAGACTGTCTTCCTCTCTCGGAAGCCACTGATTGCCTGTAGCTCTTCACCTGGAAGTGGGGCCTTGTGGCATTTCCCTCCTCCACACCGGCATGTCAACTGGTGCTCTTATTATACAGATCTTCGTTGGCAGCTGTATTGTTGAGATTTCATGAGTGTAGTTCCCCTGCCATGTATAGAAGACACAATCTCAGAGCCTATATCTTGTCCCTGTGGTTCTTGCAATCTTTCTGCTCCCTCCCTGAAGATAGTCCCTGAGCCTTGAAGGAGTTGTGTCAGAGATGACCCAGCTGTGGCTGGGCACCCCACACTCTGCTGTTTTCAGCATTTGGACCAGATGTGGATTCTCGTAATCTGCAAGAAACTGCAAAAGGAAGCTCTTTGATGGGGAGTGAGAGCTATGCCTGCAGGGGTAGAAGAATAGATATTTAGAATACAGTTAGGCGTTGTACTGTTTGGGGAGTTTCTTTGACTCCCTTGACCAACAACTCCAGAGAAAGTTTCCCATGCCTGGCTGACATTGGGGACTTTGTTAGATAGTCTAAAGTTCCTGAGGGAATACTGTCACTCCAAGTGTCACTTCATTTAAACTGTATAGATACATATATACACACAGACACACAGACACACACACACACATACATGTTGCATGTATATGAGTTTTAAGAAACATAGAAATGTTTCCCTATGACTTTTCAAACACACTTAATGCTATGTTTCCTTCCTCCCTCCCGCTCCCTCTGTGTTTCTCTCCCTCCCCTTTTCCCAGTTAAAGCCCCATTCCTCATTTCTGCATACACAGCATCTGTGTTCTACTATCCTCTCCCCAGAGCTCCACCCCTCCCCACAGCCCCCCTTTCACCTTCCTCAGTTCTGTGGTCACATTGGGTCGAACTTTTGATCATCTTGCCGCCAACCAACAGGAAGGAAGGGAGGTAGTGGGAGGGAGGGACAGAAAAAGAGAAGAAGGAAGAAAGGATGGGAAGAAAGGGAGGGAAAGGGAGGGTGGGAAGGGAGGAAAAGAAAGGAAGGAAAAGAAACAAAGGGGGAGAGAGAGAGAGTGTGGGAGAGACGAAGGAAGGAAGGAAGGAAGGAAGGAAGGAAGGAAGGAAGGAAGGAAGGAAGGAAGGAAGGAATTTTTTGACTAAGAGACTGCCCGACGTGAGCTGGAACTTCCTCTAGATGGCGCTCCAAGGCAAAGTTTCCCAACGAATCCCAGGGTGTTGGGGGAGGCAGCGAGCTGTCAAACCTTAACCAACCTTCCCTGAAAGTACTTCTTTTCTTCTGGCACTAGGGATTCAGGCCAGTGCAAAAATAAATGTTTATTTTTTAAATATTCACCAACAAAGCTGGTCTGTCAGAACAGAGCCCCTTCTATGAAAATGGGCCTATTTTATTACTGTTGGTTAGCAGGAATAATCCTGTCTCCTTCACGTGACTTGCAATTCGATTGTGCCTTTTCCTAAACCCATTGTCTGGGAGAAAGGGAAGGTGCAGTGCTGAGCAGTTTGGGGCCACAAACTACAGAACACTCAAATTATGAATATTTGCACCAACTTCCTTGCTCTTATCTCTTAAATTTTTGCATGCAGAGAAAATGAGATTATTGACTCAAAATGGTTTTGCAAAAGCATCCAGCCTCATGTTTAGGAAACCAGATAACTTTAGCTCATTAGAAATTAAAGGAAACAAAGGAGAACTTTATGGGGGCTCAATTTTATATAAATGTGGATGGACATTTAGTTCACTGGGAACCCCATCGATTGCTTATTGATTTGCTCCATGCACCTGGCTGGATATTTAAAAAATTGTGCAATCAAAGCTTCAAGGTTATCTTTTATTTGAAAGAGATATCTATATAGTTCATTTTTTTTCTGAGCTTTGACTTCTTCTAATAAATATACAAGATAATGCTATCATCAATCCTGGCTAAACAGAGACTAAAAACCTATTCACCGATGGTACAAGCTCTCATTGTTTATGTAAGGAGAAAGAAATGCTAGCCCATTGTGCACATGAGTAATGAAAGATTATGACCATGGCTCCTGTATTCACAGTGTAAACCAGATACAGGAATGGACCTGTTTTGCTTGTATTCTGTAGACTAAAAAGCATGCCTTGATGTCCAAGTCACAGGCATACTTTCTGTTTGTTGGCATTATAAACGGTGTGTAATCCCTGACAGATTCTCCAAGGGGAGCAGAAAGGGTCCTTAAGAGTCAGGATTCCTTAGTGTCCAATAAATAGAATCTTTATCACCTCGGGCATTACCCTGTTTCCTGTAGGGCTCAATAAAGATGAATTGAACGAGTGAATTCCACTGAGGGAAATATTATTTGAAGAACTATGTAGCTCCGTGTCCGGGCTTTTGTTTTTGTTTGGTTTCGTTTTTAAGCACTGTAATCACGAACAACTTTCATTGCTCAATATCTCGCTCTCACCGCATCACGCTAAGGTTCAGCTAGGGTTCATATAGGATATTATGATCTTGCAGAATTCGCTGGATATGAAAAGAGAAGCGCACGTGATCACATTAAAATTTATGGTGGCGCTGGTGGCATGGCGCTGGTGGGGAACCGCAGTTAGACACTAATAATAACCGAGTGTCATGGCACACACATTGACACCTCCTGACATTTACTGGGGAATCCTAAATCTTCAGTGTGGAGGTAGTGTTCTTAAGTCCACCTTTGTGTTGTCAACAAGGTTATTTGGGGAGATAGCCATGCCATTTTATCAATAATTCAAGCTGGGGAATAGAAGGAACATTTAGGGGGGAAATTCTGTCCCAGCCTCAAGCAGGAGAGTCTCATGCGGTCCAGTGACTGACATTCTCAGATAAGTCCTGATCCTCGAGGTCAAAAATTTCCCCCAAAAGGAATCTCTCTGGAATACAATTAGAACTCTTTGTTTTCCCCCTTGGGAAGGACAGAGTCAGCCAGCTGTTAAATAAAACATTTCAGTAACCAGAATCCGCATCAGGAGACAGAATCAAATTCCTTGTGACATTGGCAGGTACAGTAAGTTCTGTGGCGTCTACACTGGAGCTAATGATAATCGTGTTTGAGGTCTCCAAGAAGCGTTATCCCTTGCACCACCTTGGCCAGTATAAGTAGTTACACTTCCCTTAACGAAATTACTAAATGTCCTATAGCTTTGCAATAACAATGAAATGAAATCTGCACATTGGAAAATAAAAACATTTAAACCTACAGTCGCTGTAACGGTAAAAGTGTGGCAAATTTTGTATTTAGGGAAGAAGTGATGTTTAGTGTTTCTGCAGAACATCAGCTGTGGCCATCATAAATTATCAATGGAATGGACCAGTTGGATACGGTGGTTCAATCGCATTTAAGGCTCTTGCCCTTCAGTTATGTGAAATGGCTTTCAGTTTTACTCTCTCTTTCAGTTTTACTTTCATTCCAGAGCCTGGATTAGGCACTCCATGCTTCTAGCTGGCATTCTCTTTATTCGCATTTATTTTACAAAAGAAAAAAAGAAAAAAGGCAAGGCCACACATAATTAAGAACCTGGTGCCCTAATAACCAAACATATAGTGGGGCAGAAGGATCGTCCAATCCATTTCCCCTCGCAGGAGAGTAACCTCCATAACTCACTTTGAACGTCGACGTTCATGAGTTATGGGTCATTCCTCGCCTAGTGAAAATAAATTCTCCCGCACCATCAGCCTGCACTGGGTATTTTTCTTGGGACATGTAAATTGTAAAAGTGTATGGACATAATCGTGTCTGACATTACCAAGAAACTGTAAGCCCTCGATCCTGGGTACAGGCTTTTCAGGAAATGCATGCAGTTTGGGGTCTGGGGATGTCTAGTTGCAAATTAGGGTTCTTTCGGTTTTTGTTTTTTTCAGTGAATTTATTCTTGAGGCTTTTACGGTGTTGGTAAACTGCTTAATCTGTCGCTCCGTGTTTTATGACGCCAGCCAAATCCTCAGGTCAGCGAGACCCCGCAGTCATCCATCAAAGCTTCCATTTTCTGCACTGTTTGACTTCCTAGTGGCACTTTCTGGGGACTGAAACCTAGCACCTAAAGGTGTTAAGTGAGAAGCTTTAAAAAGTTCTAAATTTTCACAGGTCTCATATTTAATCCTGATTCAGTGGTGGTAAATAAGATGTGGGGGAAGCTTTGAAGAGCCCCTGTATTCTCGAAACCCATCAACTGGGTCTCTTGGGATGCTTCAAGAGACCCGGCTTTCTGCACAATTAATATGCACCAAGTGACATCTCCGTGCACTCACAAACCTGTGATATGATATTACGCTCCCTTGTAATTTATCATAAATAAAATATAAACTATTTTTAAACATGCCCTCACCAAAAAACTAAAGACACACGTTCTTAGTGTTCAAAGCTTAGGCTTTGAGAATCCAATAGTCTCCTTCTTTTGCTTCTTTGCAAAATGCATGCAGCAGATGCAAAAAAAGGCTGTTTATTGTTTATCTGATTGTAAAAATGAAGCCTCTGTTTTCTTAAGCATTTTTCCAAGATTATTTCCCTTTAACTGATGCATTATTTTTTTAAATCTGAATTCTCTTTAACATTTTTAAAAGATTATTTATTTATTTATTTATGTGCATGAGTGCTCAATTTGCACATGTACCTGCAGGCCAGAAGAGGGCATCAGATCCCATTACAGATGGTTGTGAGCCACCATGTGGTTAGTGGGAATTGAACTCAGGACCTCTGGAAGAGCAGCCAGTGCTCTTAACCACTGAGCCATCTCTCTAGCCTACAATGTATTGTTCTTAAGCCCTGCTATGTTGCTTAGTTGGGGGGGGGTTGTTTTCCTCGTAGCATTCTGTTCCCCTTTTTGCACATTTTATCAAAATGTAAAAAAAGAAATATGTTGACTGATTTTTATATGACTACATCAGGACATTCAGAGAATGGAAAAAAAGTTGCCAACCATCATAAGTAATTCCAGCATTCAGGAGGCTGTGGCAGGAGGATTGCTCTGAGTTCAAGGCCAGTCTGGGGTTAGATAACAAAACCCCGTCTCCAACAAAAACAAAACAAACAAAAAGGCAAAAAACAAAAAACCAAAAAAAAAAAAAAACCAAAATAATGTTGACAGATGCCAGAAATTGGTATTGAAATATTCTTGCAAACAAACCAAAGTAATTGTATGTACAGATTGAAAAAAGACTACAAACGCAGACTCCACTGAGGTTAGGCAATGCGCAAGCCATTCATTATTGTCTTCTATTTTTAATGATTTTTATAGTTCTAAAATGTTTGTATTATAGTGATGTCTTAGAAGCAGTTAATATAACTAAATATAATAGATAAAGTCAACCTAAAAATGTTTCATTTATGCTTTAAGCACCTACTTGACAAGAGGTTCTATAAGATACATCTTTGAGTCTTGGTGCTTCTCCTTTCTGAGGCTTGCCTGGACAAACATTTGCAGCACTGTGTGAACGCCAGAATCACCATTTACACCAAACGCACCTTGGGGTTTAGGATCTGATATGAGACCAAGTATGTTCTGAAATCCCCAAATGTAGAAGAAAGTTGTTTGAGGACTGACTGTAAAGTTCACCAGCCCTGAGTTTGGTAGAGAGAATCATTGTGTGCTTAAATCAATATTTTATTAATGCCAAACTAGTGCTTGGCTGCATTCATCCTCAAGAGAAAGAAAAGCAAATGTGGTCAGAGCCATCCCACTCCGTCAGGTGATGCGGGCAATGGTGTGCTGTGTGCTATGATAACACAGAGGGGTGCTGATGGCGGTCCCCTAAGACAGTGGACATCCTGGTCTCAAGATAGGCTGACATACCTCTTTTTCAGTTCAACACCACTCTTAACACCACTCTTAACACCAAGGGAGTCTGGCCCCTGAGCGCCCATGGGATAGTTTGTCCCTTCCCTCGAGTACTACAATGACAACTGTCCTTCTCCACTGGGTGTTCATTACACACAATCTCTGACTGTCAAAGAAGGACCTCTTATTTAAAATGAGAGACAACTGTGGCAAGAAGTTATTAAGCTTACTCAAAAGCCCGACTGGCTACCAAGAGAAGTTGACTGCTACTATAAAGCTTGAAAAATAATCCTCTTTGTAAAGTCACTGACTGGAGTATGTCAAATCATTTGACGTTCATTAGCCTGCCCATACGGCTTATACCAAGATGTAGCCACTGCTTCTTGAGGCAAACCATAAAAGGATCCCAGCCTGAAGCATCTAGGACTTGAAGTAAATGCAGATAGAGCCCAAACATGGTCCGGAACAGGTTTTTTTTTTTAATCACTCTTACACTCCAATGACTGAGATGTGTAATCAATGATTGGAGTGTCACTGAAGGTTCCTAGAGAGCCATGGGTCTCTGTTGGGAGGTCTCTGTCTTGCAGAGAGATTCCTCACATGACACAGCAGGGCCAACCACCAACAGCAGAGCTCCAGACGTTTGTTTACCTTAGATAGGGGATTTACAAAGAAACCTCCAGAGTGTCTTAGGCTAAAGTAAGTGTAACAATGTAGCTATCGACAGCTCAGGCTAGTGACTGTCAACATTTTGTGTACTAGAATGAAAACCTAAGAGGACCTCCATACTTCTTGCTAAGTGCTTGCCCACTGCACCCATTCACAGAACCTGTGAACGCAAGTCTATAAATATCTCCGTTAGAATATGTTGGCGTGGAGCAGGGCAGAACGTCCTGGAAGCATCCTGACTTTCAAAAACGCTCAGACTGACCTGAGGGGGCACGCTGTGCTTTTCTTGTCCCTGAGAGAAGAAAGAGAAAGTGCTGAGCTGAGACCTCCTACCTAGGATTATGACTCCATGGGAATGGGTACCTTCTGGGCTGTGTTCAATGTTCTGGGCAAATGTGCAATGCTTGACCTGCTGTCTCCAAAAGCAAAGACAGCCAGTAATGTCGGCCAGTGCGCTCTTCCGTGACGCGGAATCTCCATGGGGCTGCACTTCTCCCTCGGCCTAGGCTAGTCAGATATTTACAAAATTTGCCAAGTGAATGAATACTTTTCCGAATGTCCCTGTTTTACTCAAACAGGGTAAACAAATCCATCTGTCTCATTCTTGAGGATATAGAATTCAATTATTTCAGTCCAAACATGTGTTCGATGCCCTTCTCTGCTCTTGACTTCGTTGGGTGACAAAGAATTTGCATTTTTAATTCAACACATTTTTATTACTTTCTATTAAGAAATTAATTATCTTATCCAAAACCTTTGAAATTACAAATAAAATCTTCTAAAAAAAAAAGCCCTGAAAATATACAGGGTATATAATTTTCGATTAATAGATGTTCTCTGTGGATTTTAACACAAAGTAAAACTTTTTGTAATTTGACTACCGGCCTCCTGGTGTGTACCCAGTAGGCTTTCTCCTGTGTATGTATTAGCCATTTCATAAAAGTGGGCTCTCCTTCCAGATCATGGCTTTCTATGGAGCCTTATTTGTAACGTGCTGCGTGCTATCAGGTTGATCTCGGTGCAACAGAGACAAGTGTAGGCTAAAAATGTCAAATGGCTCTGGAGCACCAGCTGTTCCTAAGGCCGGCACATCCACCCCCATCTCACAATAGATCTGGATTCACAAGCCAAGTAGTCTGGGCTCTAATTCCACCTCTGCTGTTTTAGATATGTTATCTATTAGGTGGATAAGAAGAGTATCTACCCAGAGGTTCTTTAAAAAGTTTAGAAGAGTGCTTGGCATATACTGGGCACTATGACAGAATTAATAATTGTTAATATTTTCCCCAAGCCTATTTTCTCAAACATGCAAGTTGCTTGATGCCCAGCCTTTGGCTGGAGAACTGCTCTGCAGCACCACCTGGGGCTGACACTGATCTTGCAACTGAATTCAGCAGACCCACCCTGACAATCACTTTCTTTGTCTGTGATAGTCTGGCGTTCACTGCTACGCACACTCAGCTTTCAGTGGCTTAGATTTTTATGTTAGCTAATGACAGAAACTTGTTGGTAGTCTAGCTGAACGTGAGAAGGAATCGTATCAATCTGGGGACTTTAAAGCCTTGACTGTTTGTTTTATGCAGTAGGACTTAGGGGAAGAATGATCCCAGAAAACACATCAGCCCCTTGAAAGCTGGCCATTTGGAGGGCTGCCCCATGTAAGGAGGCTTTTCTTAGGTGAGGTGAGAACTAGACCTATGAACTGACTGTCTCTTAGACATATTATTTTTATTGCTTGTGTTTCTGATATATACCACGAGGTGACCCAAGTGAGAAGGCATATCGACACAAAGGTCAATAAAACTCATAGTAATTGAGGAAAGACATAATTTTATTTGAAAAATAAAACAATAAGCTAGAGTCAGGAAATAAATACGTCAACACCCCCCACACACACTGTTTTCTTTTCGAAAGTATATTATCTTCAGCGGGCAGCTGACTTTCTGCTCACTCTGGGAAGATGGAGGTCTGAATGGATGGGCCTGAAGGAAGATGGATGAGGGGGGAGGAGCAAATAGAAACTTAGTGGCAGGTGGACACTTTTCAGGCCTGATGATTCTCAGAAACCATTTACCAGGCAGCTTTAAATCACAGTCAAGCCCACGGTGCTGCTTCAGTAACTCAGGTATCACAGTCGGAAGAGGTAAACATGCTTTGTGTGATCATGTGTCTGCTCAGCCTCAAGGCTTCTTCAGTCTAAGGGTCCACAGATGAGCTCAATAGCCTTGGAGTGATATGAGATTATTAGATTTTTATAGAAAGAGAGTTTGTACATCTCATTAGGTTCTCAAAAGTATTCGTGATGATGAAGCATTTTAGAGACGTGATAAATTTCAAAAGGAGGGGAAAATAAAAGGTTACTGTGCAAAATCCCCCAGCAACAAAGGCAGAGAACACAGAGAGAGAGAGAGAGAGACAGACAGACAGACAGACAGAGACACAGAGAGACAGACACAGAGAGAGAGAGAGAGAGAGAGAGAGAGAGAGAGAGAGAGAGAGAGAGAATGATAGTTTATAACACAGCAGCAAAGAACAAGACCCAGCTTCTACCTTCAGGATAGAGGTGGGAGAAGGCACATCCATGAGAATAGTTTTTCCTGACCTACCAAGGCTCAGCAACTAAAGACTTCAGAGGCCACAAAGTAGGTTACAGTGAGTTAAAGAATCATCTGCATAGGTAGCAATGAATAGCCTAGTAAGAGCACCAGTGGAAGGGGAAGCCCTTGGTCCTGCCAAGACTGAACCCCAAGTGAACGTGATTGTTGGGGGGAGGATGGGGAGGGGAACACCGACAGAGAAGGGGAGGGGTAGGGGTTAGGGGGATGTTGGCCCGGAAACACGGGAAAGGGAATAACAATTGAAATGTAAATAAGAAATACGCAAGTTAATAAAGATGGAGGGAAAAAAAAGAATCAAATGGTGAGTCCCCAAGTCCCCCTCTCTCATCTATCCTGCAGAAGATTTGTTCTTACCCTAACTTATACAGGAACCAGAGTATTTGCTAGAGAAAATGAAGCACTATCTTTGAGGACATCAGCAAAAGGGGCAAGATACATGGGGAGAGAGGAGACGCATGAACACCAGTGTCCTCACGGTGCAAAGTCACAGCTCCTGATTTTGTTTCAGTGTTTACACCATTCTAGGCAACAGGTTGGAGAGTCCAGAGACATGAGCTTAGGTCTAGTGTTTGGGAGTCTCCACCAAAAGGCCAGACATTTGGTCACCCTCTAGCCAGGCCTGGCATCTGGCAGACACCATGCACCCACCCTGGTATAGGATGAGCTTCAGACCGCTTCATTCTAAGTGTGGACTTCTGAGAGGACACAAAGAAAGGAGCGGGCTCAGAGGACATGGGCAATTCCAAGGAGCAAAAGAAAATATCAGGAATCTTATCAACTTCCTCCGAAAGGTAGAAAAAGCACCGGTGAGACAGCTCAGCCAGGAAAGGCTGCCCAAGTCTGGCCACTTGAATTCAAGCTACTGCGTCCAGACTCCCGGAAGTGGCCTCCATGTTCACCCCACGGGACGTCCATACGTGCACACACGTGTAAAGGTTAAATAAGTAAATGTACTGAAGAAAATCAGTAACAGAAAGACCCAGGGAGCATGTGCTGGAGAAACAGAGCCTGCAGATTAGATTTACAGTGTCAACAGGAGGAGGAGGAACTCCCGAGCCAAGCACAGCTTCCTGGAAGTGCTAAGCACTGGGGATAGGGAGGACATTCGGAAGCAAGCAGCCTGACACTGAAAATATCAGGCAGAAGACGGGCGTGATCTTCCCAAAAGCAACGTCATAAGTAGTGAGTCTCTTAGAGCCCTGAGAGGAATTGTTTACCCCTAGAACTGTTAGGCAACCTACCAGTGGAGTGGGAAGGTAGAATAAGCGCCCCTCCCCGTTCCAGCCACGCAGAGCCTCAGAACAAGTGGCTCCCTAAGAAATGGACACTGCTTCCTTATGAAGACCTGCCAAATGAGGCAGACATCAAGGAAAACCATAGGAGGCCAGAGATAGGGCCATCCCCCAGGGAGGGGACAAACCAGACCTGACCATCCCCCACCAAGGACCACATAAGTGTGAGGCTTTTGATTCCCTTCAAAATTACTTAATAGACTTTACAAAGTCATATAGAATGTGGGAAGGCATAGCTGGTTCAAAGAAATAAGAACTCCAGGAAATAAGCGGATTGGGCATCAATCGGAGAAGAGCCCCTTGGTCCTATGAAGGCTCGATGCCCCAGTGTAGGGGAATGTCAGGACGGGGAAGTGGGAGGGAGTAGGTAGGTAGATGGGGGAGCACCCTCTTAGAAGCAGGGGGAGATGGCATGTTTCTGGAGGAGAAACTGGGGAAGAGGATAGCATTCGAAATGTAAATAAAGAAAATATCCAATAAAAGAAAAATATTTTAAAAATTAGAAAGAAACAGTTTCGGGGCATCAGTCACTTGGGCAGTGGATAGTACTTATAGGGTGACCATGACAAAAGCTCTGGGCATGGATCACATTGGGAATGGAAGGGAGGTGCAGGGACCATCCACCTCTCATCCACCACCATACCATCGATGCTTCAAGGCACTCTGGGAGGGATGCTAGGAAGAGGCTCCCCAATGCCCTGCATCAGCTGTGAGCCTTAGGCACAAGATGATGCCTCTCCGTGACTCAGTTTCCTCATTCGCAACTGAGGATAATAATAGCTATCACCTCATAAGACTGGTAAAAAAAAAAAAAGTAAGTTAAGCAGTTGAAATTTTTTTTTCTTTTTTTCGGAGCTGGGGACGAAAATTCTTAGAATTCCTAGCAGCATAGGAATGCGTTGTAAATATTTGATAAATACTCAAGTGCTAAGACGCATGTATATTGTGTAGCGATATGGGAGTGATGTCACCAAGTTACTTAAACAAGTGAATCTGGTTGCCTTTACAAATCAGAAAAATCTACATATCAGGAAATATGAACGGTGAGGGAGACTGTAGACTTTTGGCTTTAAGCTTCTTAGTATGGCTTCAGGAAAGTATTACGAATAATAAAATGAACAAAAGCAAATGTCCAGCGAGTTTTAAAGTGAAGGGTGCACGTGAGCTTTGGCGAGGACTGCTTCATAGCTCTGTTAACATTTCCAGTTGTATAAGCAGTGTCATGCATGTCTCCAAACCTAGTCAGGGAACCAAGTCGGTTTTGAGAAATGGCACTGCCAATGCGGCAATCCATCGTTCAGTTATTTCTGTATTAAGACCACAACTAATTTAAAAAAAAAGTTTTCACTGCCCTAAAACTCTTACAGGTATTAGCCTGTGATCTGAGAGTTGTGGAAAAGAAACATATATGGAAAGTCATTTCAACCGAACTCCCGCCTCCTACCCTCTGATAGAGTGGAACAGGAGATTTACAGTGTGAGGGGGAGGGGCAGCAAGCGCTTCAGATGGAGAAGGCTCACAGATCTTTCTCCCAAAGGTGTGTTTCCTCCTCCAAACTAATGAAAGGGCCAACTGGAGCTGGAGCTGGAAAACTGGTTCTGTGTTCCTGCCTGCCTGTAACGATGTCCAACCGCTTCCAGGAGGAATTACACCCCAGCCACGTAGTTCACAGGGCTACCATGATCAGAAACAATGGCTTCCGAATAGTGTACCCTCCCCTTGAACCTCAGCCCTGGGTTGTCTAACCCTCAGTTTCCAGGACTTACCTGTACGCATTTGAATCTGTCCATCAGCCCAATGTGTATTAAGGGATTTATAAGCTAAATCATCACACAGAGATGTGAGTACTTCTCTATTCCTCCATTTATTATAGAGCAAGATTTAGTTCTGTTTGCTGGCCCTCATTTGAGTAGTCGCTGGGGATGGGAGTTTTCGGTTTTGAAAGTCCCTTCATACCTTCCTACTTCTAAACGAAACGCTTATCCTCCTGTGTGGAATGTCAAAACACATTTCACTCGAGGCCTTTCCCAGACTATCGGTGTGAACACCGAAATTCTCTCTAAAAAAGGGAATGAAACAGGCTGACACTCTGTCCTGATACAACAGCAAGCTAATCCCTCACGGTGGGGACCTTGGGCTGAGCAACTGACCACTCAATGCCTGTCATCTGAGAGGGTGACAGCTAATCATTGCCTTAAGTGATGTGGGCATGAGACCAGCCGATTGCTGCTCCGCCTTTCTGCCCCTGGCACTGACTTGCCATTGTCCCCTTCTTCCCAGACTGCTGGGTTTCAAGAGATTCTGACCGAGGTGGAAATTTTAGCGGTGATTGTGGGATGCCTGTGTCATGACCTCGACCACAGGGGAACCAACAATGCCTTCCAAGCTAAGTAAGTGTTCTAATTGTTGTGATTTTAATGCATTTGCCTCTCTGTTCGGAGCCAAAGGTGACGAGTGCTAAAGAGTAGAGCATTAATTTCTGGCATCAGAGGCCAAGGCCATGCAGGCTTGGGGATGCCTGTCATGGCCCATCCATCTTTATAATTCCCCATTCTTCTTTTAATTGCAAATTTGCCCTTTGTGTCATGCTTGTTGATTTGGCCTGTCTCTGCCGACCTCAGTCAGAGAGCACAGTTGAGTTTTTCAAAGGCCCATTCTTCCCCTCTCAGCCTATTTGCCTCCATCCCATGACAAGCTGCTTGGACCTGCTACTCTCAAGCCTGGTTTTTGAGATGATTGGAATAAAAACAGGCTCAGGAAGATTAATGAAGCAAAGATTGCTTTGCTCTACCCATTCCTCACCCCATGAAAAGATGGAAACAGACAAAGGAATCACATAAACACAGGGATGGGTAATCGACTATTCGGCCCTGTATGGGTAATCGACTATTCAGCCCTGTACACGAGTCACCTGGATAGACCAATCTATCTGGTCAAGAAAGCCACTACTCGGTGGTTCACATTGTAGCAAGGGCCGGAGGACTTAGGCATGTTAGAGATACAGTTCAATCCCAGGACTCTTGCCACGAGGTCACATTTTAATGTTCTTTGAACTAGCTATCTGCTAAGATGCCCAGAGACCGTGAGAGATGTTTCAGGTGGGAAGAGAACAGTAAGAAAGGCTTCTATAGAGAGGTGGGGTTAGCTTCCAGATGACAGGTTTCAAAGTTCTCCAAGAAGGTAGATCTCCACCAGCTGAAATCCCAACAACCCACTGTGAGTCAACCGCTTGCTTTCAGCTGGTCATTCCTTTTATCCCCTAGCACCCTCTAAGTCAGACGTCGATGTCTTGGGCTCTTGTGTTTGATCTGGTCTAGCAAACTGTCTTGACCGAGACTCCCTCTCTCCATCCTTCATCCTACAGCCCACCACTTCTCAATACGCAGTACCCAACAGTTCCTCAACCCTCTTAAACCTCCATGACATCCGGCCTGCAAAAACCCAGCCTTAGTTCAGTCTGACAATTCAATTTCCTGCCGCCCTGCCTGGACTTGTCAAAGAGCCCTGGGAGAAAATATCACAGTTATGTGAGCATGGGACACAGCAGATATACATCTTCTCAACCCAGCCGCATGCTCAGGACCCCACACCAATCTTTGTGCTGACTCCACTCAGCCTGCTCTGAAGAAGCTCCACTACCTCCTCACACCACTCTACAGATCCCCTTGCCTCCTACTTCACTGTGAAAATTGAGGCAATCAATTGAGAACTCTCTCCATTTCCTCCCCTGCCACCCACACTTATCTATCCCTCCCCATCTGTCCTTCCCTTTTTCCCTCCTATCTCAGTGGAACCGCCGAAGCTGATACGTCCAGCTCTGCTCGGGACCTTTGTGCCTCTCTCCTCTGGAGCCCTTCATGCCCTCCTTTGTTGGCCAGGCTTGCGTAGGTCGTGTTTTCTTACTGGCTCCTTCCTAAACTTTGCTTCAGTTTTTCTTCACGAAAGGTATTTATCTGCCTATGTAGCCTTCCTCCATTGTTAGCCTCCAGGCCTCCTGCGTCCCACCTTGCTCTCCTGTTCTCTGGGCTATTAGTGCAGGGCATCACCTCCCCACTCCTGAGCCCTCATGCACTGCTCAGAGCTGTAATTCCCATGTGTTTATCTCCAGATGCTTTCTACCAACCATGGGAAGAGCCTCCTACTGGAAGACCCCAAATCCTCGAATTCTGAATCTTCCCCTTCATCTGTGTCCCTTTCTCTTAGTCTCTAACCCAGGGAATGTAGGGGTCATTAGGCAGCGTCGACCGCATCTCATCAGAGCCAGCCCCTCTGCTGTAGTCTTGGAGCAACGTCTGCTTCCTTGGGCTTCCCATGCTGCAGCAGAAAGCTCAGCTCTCCTCGTGCCTTCTTGGTAATCTGAAAACTTCCTCCTTATGCACAAAGATGTTCAAATCACACTCATGCTTCATCCTCAGGCCTCCTGAAAATTTTAGATATTCATATTCCTTAGTTTAGCCTCTTAAGGCTCCTTCAAATCAGACCCCGGCTCATCTCTCGGGCTTAACACCGACTTGTCCTGAAGGCTCTCGCTCTCAGTGAGGCCCTGCTAGCTCCTGGTGCCTTCCTGCTCCTCTCCCACAGCTTCTCTGAACACATCACATCCAGGGGTCTACCTGATGCACCCTTTCCTCAGCATTGTGTCTTGCCTTCATAGTGCCCTGGCGATGTCCTCTCAAAAGCATGCACCCTGCTCCGTTTTGATTGCTGACTTTCTGGTGTATCTCCTCTTCTTCGTTAAGACCTGAAACCCATCAGTGCCAGGGACATAATAAACACACAGGAAATGTTTGCTGAACCAGTGAATGGTTACCGGATGAATTGCATGTATTTTAATATACCTTCTAATAGGGTAAATAAATGTGACCTCTTACGGATGCAGATGGTGAAACATAGCCTTCAAATGCATAGGTTTGATGCTGTGGCAAAGGCTTAAAGCTTGCTAATGTATATACCATGTGCTCCTTTTGACAGCTTCTTACTTAAACTTTGTTTGAATTTCCTTAATTTTTTTTCAAAAATTCCTCTTTTCCATGCCAACGACATTCTGTTAGTGTGTCTCCCTCTAGGACTCTCTTTCCAGCCAGATATCATGTTACCACTGGTACAAAAAGAAGAGCTAACCAGCAAACCAAGAATAAAGTCCCCGGTGTTCTTTTGAAGAGAGGGGAGTACACAAAGGCACACTGCCACTGACCCTTGCAGCTAGTCGGTGTATCACACTGAATGGGGAAGATCTTCCTCCCCTCAGCGGATTAGACCAAGAGGCCATACCTATTAAAGGTTGGGCCCGTAGGATGTTCCTGAGCATGGTCACACACTGCGTCGGTTACCTGCAGCCCCCCCTGCCCACTTGGGTCTGCCGTCAGGAGAAGCTATGATGAGCGCAGACCAAGTGGATGAGAGAATCAAGAAGGCCGGTCTTCCGGAAGGAGCAGGGGAGGAAGATAACAGTGAGAGGGAAGCCAAAAGAAACATTAAAAAAGAAAAGACTCAGACTCCAACCCTGCCTCTCCCCCTTGCTTTCCCTACTTGGAGGTACTCAGTCCGTTCTTCTAAGTCAGGGTTCCTGTGTCACTTAAACCTCTTCCTGATGAGGCCCATTTTTCTTCTTTTTTTGTTTCTTGCAAAATCCAGTCCCCAAGACAAGGCAAGTGGTAATTTGACTGTTAACTCTGCTACGCCCTCGCCCACACTTCTGTAGATAGCTCGGTCTCCGCTTTGCAGCTTGTCCAAACTCCACAACCCAGTGGTGCTGTGGCAATTGGATCTGGGCTGTCCAGTTCCAAAAGCCACTCTTGAACCTTCGCACCCATGCTTCCTTTCACTCCGTGGCATCCCCCTTGGACTGCTGATTCTGAGCTTTCAGTTCGTTGACCATCTCGCCAGATAAGCTTTAGAAAACTAAAATATATCCTGACATCCAGCAACTCAAAATGCAGGCCTGTTACAATTGTGGAACTGTTAAAGCTTTCACATCTTTCCATGTCATGATCTTTTAAAAATAGAAATGGATACCCCGAGGTCTCAGGTCAGTTGTCCAGGACTGACCAACTTTCACAGATGTTAAGTAAATAATGTCATTATCACCAGGCTTTTCTGTATCCTCCAGTCCCACTGTCAACTCTACAAGCTCTAGGAGGGTGCAGAGCGTCTCCTCAAACCAGGTTATTATCTTGCACACAATCCCCAGCTTGTAGCTGACCATTGGTCAAGGACATCAAGCTTCGATTTCCAACACTTATTGCCAGTGTGACCTCAGTTAAGATTCCATTTGATGTGAAGGTCAGAGAGTGTTGGCACAACTGTTCAGTGACTAGAACAAGATTTCTTCAGTGAGTGTACCATTGTTTGAAATCCACAGGAGGAAATCTGGAACCTTTTGTCCTCTTTCATTCTTTAGTAATGGGACATGTTCTGGGGTCAAGGTCTTGTGCTAGGCATTCTGGGAGAAGCCGACAACCCCTTCTCCGAACTTTTCATAGCCTATTCCCTTCCTTCCTTTCGGAAGATTTCGGCAACAGAACTTAAATGCTGCAGCTGTTAGGTGGCGAAGCATAGGCTACCTTTGTGTCATCCATAAGACTATTAAAAAAAAAAAAAAAACCACGGGAGACTTTTAGCAAGGGACAAATTACTATATAAAATGCAAAATGCCTCCTACAATAAAAAAGTATGACTTTAGTGAGAGCGCAATTTGATTTATATGCTTAGCCTTTCTGATAAGTGAACCTTTGCATTTTCATATTTTATCCTTAATTTTTAAGTATCGGGGAGCGTGTGGTGAATGATCAATCGGTAGTGAGACCACCAATACCACGGTGCCCTGAAATTGCTCGTCTCTCTTTTCTCCAGGGACAGCATTGCCCACTCATCCCCCTCTCTATTACAGCTGCCCCTGATGATTAAATATCAGCTCGGCCCAGCTTTGTACCGCATTCTCCTAGGAGATCCCTCCTATTCATTTCTAGCATAATCTCTTACACTCATTTCTTGGGAATGAAAACCCATCTTGTCGCTTTCGGCCAGGTCCCAGAAGTGAAATACTGGGGCACATTAATCTGCCCTGACAGCCTAATCCCACTCCTCACCACCTCCCAGCAATTCCCAGCTTCCTAATTACCTTTCATAGTTTGCCTTTTTAAAGTTTCCTCGAAGCTTCGGCTGCACACTGCCATTAGCTTTCCGTCCTCAAAGAATATGCATCTCGAGGAATATGTGGGAGCTGCTGCACTTTGGTATGCATGGACTTTGAGTGTCTGCACTAAGCGACGAATGTCTGTAGGAACAGAATTGTCCCTTCTACCTTTCAATACATCTCCCTTCTGTGTACTGACAGTCTAAAAATGAAAGCTTTTGGTGTTTGGGTTGATCCAAGCAATAACATGCATCAAGAATATTCACATTTATAAAGTACCGGTCTTCCCCCCTCCTTCTTCCCCTACACTATGTATGTGCACACATATGCATGTGTATGGTCATCTTTCTGCAGCTATGGGGGATGTGCCCAAAGCTGGTCAGATGATGGATACATTTACCATAGACAGTTGAAATGAGATGCAGCGTTAAGTCAGTCTTCTCTTATGACTGAAGGTGGGAGTATACGTTTATGCAGTGTTTACATGAAAGACATGAGCTGTTTAGTACGAGCTCTATGATCAGTCAGGATTCACAAGACTGCCTGTCATATCCCTCCCTGTAGAACCACACACAGTGCATGTCTTTTACTTATCGATGCCACTGGGGAATCCTGCAATAAGTTTGAGCTTTTAAAGCCAGCATTTCTCTAAGTTATTTGACATCAACCCTTTATACTTCAGCCCATCATATCTTTTGTCATTTCAAAGAAGTAATAGTCTACAGAATGTTTACTGACAAAGCCCTGACAGATTTATCTACTGTCATCACGTCTATTTTCTGTTTTAGTTAAACTGGCCTTTGCTGTCAGTGATCCTAGGACATCCAGAGTAGGTGAAGACCTAAGAGCAGGAAAGACAGAATTCCTGATGAGTCTTGGCCAGGAAGGAAAGCACTGGGAGGTTTCTAAGTCTTGGAAGTACTGGTAGGAACCACATACAGTCGTACACACCAGAAGTCCTGTGAAATGGACGTATTGCTTCAGTGACTGTATTGTATCAGCTCCATTCTCTGGCTGCTAAGATGGCTTCTTGCCTACAAGAAGCTGAGTATTTTAGTACAGGACTGATCAGAGAAGGAACTCTACCTCAGTCTAGGAGACTGTGAGCTTCCCGAAGGTAGGACCCATGAATGACACATCTGTATTTCACATTTCCGGGACCTGACAAAAGCAATGGCCATCAGTGCTTGTTGGCTACATTGATAATGGGAACATACATCATGCATACATGGATGGATGAATGAAGTCCAGTGTCTTCCTGCACTGAAACCACATTAGTATGACTCAACTTCAAATTGTACATATCTTCTGAATGAGAGCTGGAATTCTAGAAAGGAACAAATACAGAATCTAGGAATAAGACTGTGAGCATCCTACTGGAGCACAGATATTCTGAAACCACAGTGACAAGGGGAGGAAACGCAGAGCAAAGCAAGCCTCGGATGCCTAGTATAAAGTGTCCTAACATCCTTTTATCCATCCTGAACAAAGAAAACACTGAGTGGCTTGTGAACATCTCGCTAGCTTAATGTTTATAGGGTCTGCTAAACCAACAGGAATAAAAAGAGATAAGATGTTCTTCCTCTTCCCAGCAACTCACATCCATGAGCAAAGGATACCAGAATGAACTAGTTAACAGAAATGAATGCCGGGATTGGGATTGGAGCCTGTGGTTAACAGCTATGCTAGTGGAATTCCGAATAGTGTTTTAAAAGCTCCTTTTACTGGGAGCCAACAGCTTCATAAAAATAGAGCATCAAATATCAGAAGTGTGTGTTATACTTCTCATCCTCCTACTGTAATGAGAAGCTTACAAATTAGATTCAAGCCTAGACCTGATACTAGCTGTCTGTGTGATCTTAAGAGCCATGTCACCTCTTAAGCCTCTGTTTCTTTAGAATAAAGTGAGAAAACAACTCCTATTTTATAGTTGTCATCACGACTCAATAGTCGTGTTATGCATTAAATAGTCAGTGTGATCCCCAGGACATGGTAGGCACTTACTGATGATGGCTCTTATTAGTAAAATTACAATCATTATAAAATATGCTGACACAAACATTACTGGCCAGCCTCCTGGTTTAACCATAATCTCTCCACACAGCTCCATGAGCAAGTAACTTTTAAGCACCTACTCCATGCCAGGCACACAGAAGCTCAGCATCTCAGTCAGTCATGTTGTATGCATTTGTCATGGACATGCATTCTTTCTAAGACAAATGACAACTGACCTTAAATGTTAACCTATCCATGAGATTAGCCTGAACTAATGATGTAGTAAACTTGGGCAAGACTTCAGAAAATAACACGCACCTGACTAAACTCCAGTCCCCTCCATCCACTCATCAACCATCTTCACCACAAGTTCTCCTCAACCTAACCTTGCCGCTTCTCCTAGTAGTTTTGAGTCTCTCCAAGGATCCTATGTCCTCTGTATCCCTGAGACTGATGGCAGCCTTGGGTCACCTCACACTGGAGCACAAGGCAGCTTGGGATGGAAATCGTTCTTGTGCAGCCTTTCCTTCTCTCGCCAGCAGGGCAGGCTACGAGCTTTTGCAAGTTAAAGCCAAACTGTCCTTTCAAGGCTGCAAACTTCCTGCAACAGGCAAAGACTGCTGGGATCTAGAGACTGCTGGGATCTAGAGACTGCTGGGATCTAGAGACTGATGGGATCTAGAGACTGATGGGATCTAGAGACTGATGGGATCTAGAGACTGATGGGATCTTCTAGAATGGCTATTTGATTCCCTGGGTCTCTCCAGACCAAATCCTAATCCAAAGAGACACTTGGAGATGAACCGTTGGAACATTCTAAAATGCTGAACTGCCATTGTTGAGGGATAGGTTGTTCTACATACGTGAAATTTATAGATAATACAGTAACCCCCTTAGGTATCAGTGAACTTTTTGTTAATTTAAAATGGAAATGTGTGTGTTTTAATGATCTATTAATAATTAATGTGGACTCCTATCTACTCCCTACCTGGCACCGTGACAGACAGAATTTTATTGTAGTGTCATAAACAACAGATGAGGCAGACAGCGATGGCATGATTTTAGAGACAAAGAAACTGGACCTTCAAGTCCAGTAACCACCCAAGGCTACTTGCTGAAGGAATTGCTGTGACTTCAAGTCCAAGGAGCTTTCTAGTCTTCTACACTGAGATCCGAGAGTGGGTGAGGAAATCTCGATAGAGAATTGTTAAAATGTATGTAGAATAAATAACAAGGACACTGCAGAATATTCTCAAAGTCTTTTTCAGAGTAGATTCAAACACATACGACATGAGAAAGTTTCTGTGCAAACTCAGAACTATAAGGCTTAGTTCATGAAGCCTACATGGATCAGGAAGCAAAAGTTATAACACACATATATGCTTACACATACACACCCATGTACATAGATATATAGATATACAGATATACACACACACAAATACCCACAGATGCACATACACATATATATATACACATGCACACACACAAATATGCATACACATGCACACACATGTACATACAAACACACTCAAGCACGTGGGGTCTGTATGTTTCTGTGTTTTACAATTGCTCACTTGCTCATGATCACATATTACTTCTCACTACTCTATAAATTCATCAAAGCCCAGGACTGTCCCTCGTTAATTGCATATCACCCATTTCATCTGAACACAAAGAAAGTTCTTGCAAGATGAATGAACTCCACAAGCCGCTAACTGGAACGCATTTGCTCATGCTCCCCCACCAAAGGCAGAGTAGTCCAAAGAGCTGGTACGGGAAATGGTGAGCTGAAGGGTCCCGCCTACTCAGCCTTCTGTTCTCTTTCAGGAGTGACTCTGCACTGGCCCAGCTCTATGGGACCTCAGCGACCTTAGAGCATCACCACTTTAACCACGCCGTGATGATCCTTCAGAGTGAGGTGCGACCTGCTCCACTTCTCCCCTCCAACTAAGTGATCCCCACTCTTTCTGTGCTGTGCCGGGTACAAATCCACAGAAGTGAGAGGCTGTGTTTAAGTTAAACTCAGACTTCAGTGCCCTTTGTGAGCCTATCACATGTCAAAGACCTTGTTCCGGGTCTTCCTAAGCTGATTCACTGGCCTCACCGGAGACCATGCAGATTCACTTACAGGGGAACAGGAGGAGACTGCTTGTTAACGGAGCCTCATGTTGTCTTCGTTAAAGGACACACAGTAAGAGTCTAGCTTTGATAGTGAAACTGAGAATAAAAGATGAGTTCTGATTTGGTTTTTAGTAGGCCTGCTTTTGAAAGTGAAAGAAAGTTGGTAACCCCAAGGCCAGGGCTAAAACCAAGCGCCCTGTTTGGCTTCCTGCAGCAACACAGGGCTTAGGCGTTGGCTTCTCTCTTCCTGCAGAGAAAAAGAGAAACCAGTAACTAGCTCTGGCTGCAGCAGCTGAGTTTTTAACTTGCCAGGAAGAATCTGTTTAATTTTCTGAAGGCATATAGATTTTTTTAGGCCAGGAAGGGATCATCTGTCCCCTCTTATTTGTCACCTCTCTGCCTACACCATTAACTATTATTATGGCCATGAAGACCCTGGTTCGCTGGAATGGCTTCACTAAACATGGAGGGTTTTTTTTTTTAAACTCTAAACTATCTTCAGAAAGCAGGTCTATTATAATATAACCAAAGCCTTCAACCTCATAATAGAGACCCACCACTCCAAATGTGGGATTGGCCAGGGCAACCGGCCAGAAGGCCTGTGTTTTCATTTAAGAGTAAGTAAGGGCCATGGGACCTGATGGAGCCAGCTTCCTGTCGGCTATGGCTCTGGAATAGAAAGGTGTCGGCTGAGAGCTTCAGCGGGTAGAGACAGCAGGGGCTTTGGTTTGCTTGTCTTCTCTGGCACGTGTGATGTGTCCCTACCTCTGGCCCCAGAAAGCCCCACCTTTGTAATCACGGATCATAAACAGCCCAGCTCCCCTAGGTTTGTGTCATCTAAGCATGACACATTGGCCAGCCTCTACTCCAGCTTCTTCCGAGTGATAATGACCGACAAAAAGTGTAAGGAAGCTCTGAACCCCTGGACCCCGTTCATTCTGCCATCCATTCTGCCATCAGAAAGGCAAATGCCACTATCCCACTTCCCAGTTTACACAGACATGCAGAAGCTAGAGGGCCAAGGACCTTTGCTGCAGACTTCTCATTCTCCACACCTGGGTGTCCACCCATGCCCTGCTCACCTGTTCCCTAGACTGAGGCCGAAAGCAGTATTTGAGGGAGACCCGTTTCCATTCAGGAACCCAGCTGTAAGCTGTCATTCAAGGCCAATTCGCATGTTCAGTAATGCACTGATACAAGCTAACTTTGTACTAGTTTGCACTCCTCAAGACCAGTACTATCTACCATGTCCTTTTAAAGCAATAAAAGCATGTCACAAAATAACCAGGACCTTCAAGTGCAGATGGGGGTCTCTTGTCTGAATGCAAACTTCTACTCTGACTGCCCCTAAAGTTGTCTTCTTTCACTGGGTGATACTGGATCTGTTGCTGAATCCAGCCATTTTCTCCCCAAAACCTTAAACTACTTTTTCCCAGGCTCCAGAATACTTGGTTGTAACTGCTTTATGAGGTGAGGCTCGGACAAAGTAAAAGGAAAACCTGGGCAAAATCATACCCTAGTTTCCCTTGAATTCTCGGCCCTCCTAATCACTGAATAAGACCTACGAGAGTCCACTTGAAAACTACTGTTAATATTGGACCTGGTCCCAGATAGAACCAACATCCTACAGTCAAGGAGTGGAGGGTTCACTGGATGAGATAAATTAGCTCAGCAGAGCAGTTTGTCACCTAGAGCTTGATTAAAATGAAATTGCTAATTGATATTCTGGTTCCCTGGATAAATTAATTTACCTCTCAGGGAGAAGAGTGCATTCTTAAGAAGCCATTTGCTCCTTTCCTTCCGTACCATCTTCTGGCTCTCAAGCCTGGGTTCAAGTTGGTCCAGTTCCCAGGTCACAGATGCTTATGAGTTCATATTTCATGCTGAGAAAAGCAGATCCAAGAAGCCCGACTTGGCAAGTACCTGAGGTCAGTGACAGTCACGCTGCTGCTGCTGAAGGGCTCCCCATGTCACTAACAACAAGCGGTTGCCAAGTGAGTCGGCTTCTGGAGAGAACAGGAGTGCTGTCCGGCAGCATGGAGGTGAAGCTGTATTGCAGTCTTTGTTTGGTAAAAGTCATTATTAGAATCCCCCTGCACCCAGACAATGGCTTCCTCATCTTAGCGCTATAGCAGGTACCCGGGGCTGTGGATTTAATCCACCACAGGCTTCATCAAAGCACCCCAGAGTTCAGTGCAGGGTTCCTCACTTCTTCATGGGACGTAGTCTCTGAGAGGCATCCCCTGTGTGTTGAAAGCTGTTTAACCACATCTCTGGCTCTCCCATTATAGGTAGTAATGGTTAGTGATGCCGAGACAGTCATGTCTACCCGAATGTCTCTATTTGCTCTCAAAGCTACTATTGTCTAAATCTTCCCACTAAGAAGCTAGAGTCTAATGGCCTCTTTCTCCCTCAAAGTCATTTGTCACCACAGCAAGGGTTTCTAGAACGCCATCTAAGTCTTTACTAGCAGAAGGTAGTATTTGTCTCTAGATCACAAAAAATCCCAAATGTTTAACCCACTCTTTGGCTATGTTCTTCCATATCTGTTATGACGCAAGTTCATGCGTTTCAGAGTTCCACGCCAAACAGATGATAACGTGCTCCTTGGTGGGCCTCCCCTGAAGCAACTCACTTTCTAGGATATCTGTCTGTATTTGTAAAACTTCTATTAAGCTATGAGCTGGAGTGAAGGCCCGCAGTTAAGAATGGTGTTTGCTACTCTTCCAGAGGACGTGAGTTCAGTTTCCAGCACCCGAGTCAGGTACCTTCCAACCACCTGTAACTCCAGCTCCAGAGAGTCTGATGCCCTCGTCCGGTCTCTGTGGGCACCTGCATACACTTACATGGATCCACACATCCAGCCAGCCATATGCCCACACATAAATAGAAATAAAAATGAAGCTATAAGAAAGGAAAGCTTTTACTAAACTTTCAATTTTATGTTCTCTCTTTTTTTTTTTTTTTAATGGAGGAAAAGCATGCAGTCATCGACTACAGGTTTAATGGTGTGTTTTGTGATGTTCTACCTGCTCATTACAGGGTCACAACATCTTTGCTAATTTGTCCTCCAAGGAATACAGCGACCTCATGCAGCTCCTGAAGCAGTCGATACTAGCCACTGACCTCACGCTATACTTCGAGTAGGTATCGGCACCTAGTCCATTTAACAAATGGGGGCTAACATGCGCCTTTAATGAATTCCAGGGTCCACGCTGAACATTGCATATTATTCCAGCACTGCTATCTGTGTTTCCCTCATCTAAATGAAGCTCATTAGCATGGTGCATACGCTGCAGGATTAGTGCTACAGTGACGTGTTTGAAGTCTTTCTTATGACTGATGAGCCTGCTTCGGATCTCACGACTCTGAGGCTAAGTGCTGGTCATGCCATTTCATATGTTACTACTGTGTCCAGGTGTTATCTGTCTCTGTAATGGTCATGAACAATATTCATGGGTGGAAGAGTGACTAGAGACCTAAACCCATGTCTGCTCCTCTCCAGGATTTATATGTAGAACAGTGGAGTCTGCCCCTGTGTTCTACCAAAATTGTTCTGTCAATGGTCACTGAAGACTTCTGCTCTTTTCAAGCTTTAGTGACATAAACTCTTACTGATGTCTCAATGCCAAGTTCTACTCTTTGGTTCCCCAACAGCCAGGTATCTTCCTTTGTCCTCCCCACGGATCCTCTGTAGGGTTCTTCTTGCTCCGAGTTCTGTAACCCACACTCTGCTCTCTCTGCTGAGATCCTCTTCCTACCCTCATGCCTTTGTCGCACTGATGCGAGTTACCTACAGGTAGGAGGGCCTGGGATACTTCTTTATAACTCCCTGCACTGTAGCCACGTATCCCCAACTTCCATCCACCCGACCTTCAAGAAAACCTGAAACTTAGCTTATTTCCCTTAAACCTTATTTCCCCTTCTATATTTTCCATTCTTTTTTAAAAGAGTTTTTGTTTTTTTTTACTATATGTATATTATATGGGGGGTGCAGGTATGCTCATGGGTCATATGTCCATGGAGACCAGAAGAGAAAGAGTGTCAGATTCCCTGGACCTGAAGTTACAGGCAGTTGTGAGCCACGAGGTTTGAGTGCTGGAAACCTATGGTCTTCTGCATAAACGGTGAATTCTTCACCATTAAGCCACTGCTCTGGTCTCACTCTTTTCTTTGCATTATTGTCTTTCTTTTCTCCCCTATAGTATCTGTGTGCTTTGGTCATATTTAACTGCATCTTCTCCTTTGAAACAATGCCATGTCCCTTATACCACAGTCAGGTCATCAGTGCTACATAGAATCCTATGCCCACCCCTGCTTCACCATCTGGCTGAACTGACCCACCTTTAGGCTTTGTCTCTGACACTGCTTTCCCTCAAAATCCTGCTGCACCTGACACTGCATCAGCTGTCATTAGGTCAACTGTAGGAAACAGAAAACCTAAACCACAGCTCCTCCAGAGACCCAGCATCTGCTGGTACAGTAGCTAGTGAGGTCCTCATGGAGCCAGGCTTCCTCTGTCTCCCCGTGATGTCCACCTTTTAGCCAGAGACAATGGCTCAAGCTCTATCCCTACTCTCCACCTTGAAGCCGGAGGGAAGATAGATAAAGACAGGAACACGAGGTAACTCAGGCCATCTCCCAAGGTGTTCTAGAAGTTGCCACCTAACACTTCCACTTAGGTTTCACTAGTCAAAATCTGGTTGTGTGGCTCTATTTAGCCTCAAGGTATGTTGGGAAAGGAGGACTTTATTCTGAATCACCACGGAGTTCAATTAACAGTGGAGAAAGGAAGGGGGAAATATCAGTGTGGACAAGGGCATTCCTGCCACAGGCATTTTTACTGAATTTTTCTGTGTGAGTTATTATATGGGACAGTGGAAGAAGTAAAAGCTGTGAGTAATATTGGCCACAGCTTAAATTTCTTTCTGCCATCCCCCTTAAACCTAGTGGCTTGAAAGGTCTCTCTCCTCCTTGGAACTCTAATGATATGAAATGTCTTTAAAGGGTTAAATACAAAATGAGAGGGAACACCACAACTGCCATAGTCGCTGCGTCTGTGGAGAATGAAAGGATGAACAAGGTGGTTAGAGGACCCAACTGTAGCAGTAAATGGCAGGCCCTCAGAGGACGGCAGCACTGAGGAGCAGCCAGCTCTACAGCGCTTTGCTGGGAGCTTGGAGCCCAAAGTGCTATGGAAGGTGGATGTGACCCTCAAACCTTAAGACAAGGAGATTGCCTGCTTGTCACTTTAAGGGGCACTAAGAAGTCCTCCACCACCATGAGCAAGCAAGCTAGCTTTTGTAAATCTCTGGGAAAAGCCAGAGAACTGAAAAGAGGGAGTTCTGCCGTGGGGAAAAGCACAGAGTAGGCATAAGAAGCAGGTCTCAGATAGATGGATTTGAGATAGATCAAGACTCTGGATTTTCTCAAATGAAATCCCAGAACCCAGTCACTCTGAAGTTAGGGGCTCTATAAATCACATACCCAAAGTTATCAGCCTCAAAGTCATAACAAACAGCTGAAGTGTGGTGTGTGTGTGTGTGTGTGTGTGTGTGTGTGTGTGTCCGTCTGTCCGTCTGTCTGCCTGTGTCTGTGTGTCTGTGTTTGCCCACTAAATTTTGGAAATATACTTAGGTAGGAATGCTTTAATCCAAAATTCAAATTTAAATGGACTTTCTTTTATTTAGTGAGCAATCCTAAACACACACACATACACACACACACACACACACACACACACACACACACACTTCCAAATTAGTCTTTAATTTTTGCCTGTGACACACAAACAGGCAATCAAAGATCAGAGAGGGTTTATGAACCTCTAATGAAAAACAGAGGCCAAAGCAGGAAAGAAGCAAAAGGTAATAAAGAGAAAAACCAGTTCATTCCCTCGGGGAAGCCAGAGGCTGTGCCCATTAAACAGTAAGAAATGACCCGAGGAAGCATGGAGAGGAAAGTTCTTGAAAATGAAAACCCGGTAATTAAAAGAAAAATGAGTAGAAGCATCGGGAAGTTCAGTCGAAAGACCACAGGCAGCAAGATGAGTCTGCCTTTCAGACTCTTGACGTGTTAATCGTGTGGCCCATAAGGTTATTTATATCCACAACCAGTGAGACGACTCAGCAGGTAAAGATACTTGCTGCTATGACTGACTGTCTGGGTTTGAATCCAGAATCCACATGCTAAAAGAGAGAACCCACTTGTTCAGGTTGTCCTCTGACCTCCTCACATGTGCCAAAGCAAATGGATGCACGCTCAAGACACACACACACACACACACACACACACACACACACACACACACACACTACATGTAAAAACCTTTTAAAGAATTTTTTATATTGTGTGTGTACATGCACACGCGTGCACATGCATGCAACCACAGTTCATGTACACAGATGCTAGAGGTCAATTCCAGATGCTGTCTACCTTGTTTTAGTGAAACAAGGTCTCTTATTGCCCTGGAATTTACCAGGTAAGGTAGACTGGCTGGCCCGTGGAACCCAGGATTCCCTCTCTCACTAGCCTTAGGATTACAAAGCGTGCCCCACCACACCTAGCTCCCTTTTTATTTTTATTTTTTATTCTTCTCTCCTATGTTACATCCCAACCACAGTGTCTTCCCCCTTCCTTCCCCCGAACCTAACCTCCCCTCTCCCCCAAATCTACCTTGTTCCTCCCCTCAGAATAGCAAACCTCCCAGGAACATCAACTAAGCATAAGAAGCTACAATAAGACCAGACATACACCACCATCACACCAAGGCTGGACAAGGCACAAATAGGAAGAAAAGGCACACGGAGCTCCTTAACATGGGGACTGGGGTTAAACTCAGGTTCCCATGCTTGTGTAATAAGTACTATACTATCTCCCAGCCTAACACATAAAAATTTTAATTAAAACAAAAATATAAGCTTTTAAAACTCCGGGCTCTGTTGCTAACTAGCTATGTGTCACCAAACACAGTTTTCCTCTGAGATGCTCTCCCTCATGTGTAGAACGGTCATAACCTACTTTACATCTATTGCATGTCTTATGTGTGGAGACGTCAACAACCGCATTTGCTTCACAACCTGTTTGTTCCACGTGTTCCGTGGACCGGAGCTGCCTTTACTATCATGGCTGCCCATCTTTTTCTAGACTGATGCTCCTGGATTTGGGATTTATGGGGAAAACCCATATTATGACGCTTTTATTTTTTTTCTCCCTGGCACTTGTGTTATTTTTCTCAAAATAGAAGCATTTTCTAAACCGAGTTTCCAAGTAACTCCTAAAAAGACAAAAGGAGGGAAGAAAACCACTCTCAGTTCTCGGCGTCCATTTATCAAGCTCTGTTAGGGATGCAAGGAGTCACTAAGTGACCGAGGGATGCAGTCAGGGAAGTTGGTTGCCAGTCGTTTGCTCATTACTCTGCTCTTATCTCACAGCTGCAGCCCCTGCTAATGTTTGCTGACTCCCACAGAAGCTGCCGCGCTCCCCTTCTGTCAGCATTATTGTCTTCGAGGTTCTGAATAGCTCATTCTCTAATCTAGACCTCCAGGGGACAGATCGGTGTGCTGGTCTGAAGTTGCATTAAAGTATGGCCATATTTTCAACCTAAACAATCCCTTGGGTTAATGAGGGAGAGGCAGCTACTATGCACCCAGGTGCTTATATTTCACCAGTGTACAATGAGGGAACCAGAAGGCATGTTACAGATGACATCATTCATTCCGCTACCCCTACTTTGCAGACCAGGCACTGATGGTTGAATGGTTTAGCGTGGGTCACAAAAGCAGCCACTGGCAAAATTTGAGCCCTTATTCCTTGATTCAGGGTGGTTTCCCACAACCACCCCGTTCCTTCTCTAATGGATGAGTCAAGAAACAGTTTCATTTGAATTATAGTACATTCTGTAACAGCATTGACCCAACCTAGTTAATATCAATCCATTTAACTGAATAACTTACCTGGATCCCCTTGCCACAAGTGCAGTTGGAGGCAAAGGCTGGCATACACTTAGTTTAATTTTGAAAAGAGCCTCAAAGATAAGAGTAGAACAGATGAAGGACTGGAACAGGGAAGCCATTGTGAGGTCATAGCCCTCCCTGTTGGTCACCACAATAGTCAGCTGGGCTAGAGCCTGAAGGGACCATCTTAAAAGTCTCATAGGCTACGTCTCCAAATTGGCCTCCATCCTCCATCCCCATGAACCCAAATTTGCCATGAGTCTTACAAACTCCTGTTCACTTCCATATCATATGTACTTGAGGCCTGGAAAGTTCTACAACTGTCTCCAGGTCCACACATGTGGAGTCTAAGCATGCTGGGACACTAGTAAGCTCTGCACATGGCAGCAATGGCAGGGGTTGTGGTATCAGTTGCCCTAGTGACCGCTGGAGAAAGGTGTGACCAAGAGGATCCAAGATGGCTCCTTTGACTCATTCTAGAGGTCTAGTTATCATTGACTGTTTTGCCTTTCCTACTCAAATCAGAAATTGTGATTACAGGTGTGGTGTCACAATTCTGTAATCCCAGCTATTGGGAGGCCAAAGCAGAGTAATTGCCATGAATTTGAAGTCACCTGGGCTACACAAAAAGAAAAATTAAAAAATAAAAAATAAAGAAGTTGTATTGGAATTGATCAAACTATAGAGGAAGCCACTCTAGGAAGAAGAAAGTCACTTCAGAAATGCACAGATGGACAGGAAGTGGATTCTACCCTTTGAGAAAGTTCAGGGTTCATTCTTAGGGGGACAAGACTTCCTGTCATGATCCAGAAGGGAAACACATGAGATATATAGGACTGTAGAGACACCAAAGAAACCACACTAGAGACTTTCCTAATGGTGGTGGGTATTCTTGAGTCCATTAGCCAAAAGCACACAGGAAAGGACCTATACAACTGTTGAACAAGAACAAACAAGCGAAACCCTGTGGTGAATGGCTAGGTTCATGCCCTGCGTCTAGGGTTGATTGTTCAGTCTGACTTTCCCACTCATTGCAAACTGAGCTGCCGAACATTTTTTAATTGACTTCCTGTGCCTGATTCTGAGTCCTCCATCTAATCAGTCCTCCATCTAATAAAGCCTTGATAATTCAATAATAATTTTGCCAGCAAAAATTGGATATACTATGTCAAGAACCAGCTACAAGACCGTAAGAGAGTCACTCACTCAACTCCTCTCTGCCTTGGTTTCCCTGTCAGAACTGTGAGTTTGGACACTTTACTCAGGCCCAGTGACAGTGAACGGAGATTGCTTATAGGAAAGAGCTCCAATGATTTAAAGCACTTTATAAAAAAGAAATCATTCAGCCAGAAACTTCGTAAAATACGCACCATAAAAGATGACACTAGGGGTGGGCAGAGAGAGGAGGAGATCTGCAGTCACAGATGTTCAAGCTTTCAGAGATGCCACAGATGCCCTGTGATACCTGTACTATTTCTAGCCAACAAAGATGAACTACGACCACTTCTTCAATTAGTCATGAAAACAGGAAGTGATAGGTCCCCAGTGCTCACTTAGGCACTGTGCATGCATACATCCCATTTAATTCTAGAAGCAGTCTGAGGAGACAGACAATCTTTGGAATACTAAAATGTTATTACATTTTTATTTATTTTGTACGTGCACTTGTGTGTCTGGGTGTGTGTGTGCATGCTACGGGGCATGCAAGGAGGCCAGACAACAGCTTGCTGTCCTCTCCTTCCGCCACGCGGGTCTGAAAAATCAAAGTCAGATAATCAGGCTTGACATCAGTCACCTTTGCCCCCTGAGCCATCTCGTCAGCTCATTAGACACAGATAATCTTGTTAACTCCATAGCATGAATGGGGACTGTGAGGTCCAGAGAGCTTCAGTTAATTGCTTCCGATATTCAATGGTACTTCTGGGATTAAACAGGCAGTTGGATTCCAGAATGGGTTTACCCCCTCTGCCATTCCCTCTGTCATGATTTCATTAGTAGTTTAAGAGTAATGAAGGGAAACTAAGGCCCAATCCTGAAAACATTTAGGCATTAGTGGCAGGGGTAACTCCAGTGAATGCATGTTTGCGTTTCAAACACAAGAGGTGCCAGGCCAGCCAAGACTCTACCACTCAGAGTGATTCTGCATTCATTTATCAAAATAATAGTAGGTTCTTTCCTAGGGCACTGGAGCTCCCTAGCCATGGGTTCTTGGCCAGGTTCGTAGTATCAGGCATGAGTTTCATTCTGTGAAGCAGACTTTAGATCCAAGCAAAGAGTTGTTGGTGAATCCCACAACATTCATGCCACTACTACACAAATGGGTACATCTCGCCAGGTTGGTACTTACTGTAGCTTACAGGGTCAATGGCTTTCCTCCTTCAACAAGCTGTGTAGTGTCTTCTGTAACAATGAAAGCTATGCATCTTTCTCTTTAGCTAATTCTTGGAGCCCTTAAACTTGACATATTGCCTGACATAATGAGTGCCCAAAATATAAACTTATGACTTTGGTTTCTCATATTAACCTATAGGCAGAGTCTTCTGTCTGACAGAAGTGGTTGCTGACTGTCTATGGCCACCACCCTGAAAGGCATCCAATCTCATCAGACAGGGGTGCCGAGGCTCACAGAGAGGACATGCTCAGAACTCATTGTGCATTCCCTGATTGGTCTCCATGGCAAACAGTCAAATTGCTTCAGACTACTCTTTAAACTGGAAATTACTAAACTATTCAGATTTTACGCAGCCACTCGAGTGCCCAGTGCTTTTTAGACTGGCTCCATAAATGAAGCAGATCACTCTTCAGCTTGAAAACTGCCACTTCCTCTTGCGCTCTGCAAGCATTCTTCATCAGCAGTTATGGGGAATGTCAAAGGCTTCTTTGTTGGTGTCCTTCCAAAGGGCTGCAGTCGGTCGCATGTCTCGAAAGCGTCTGATGGCAGTCATCCGTACTGAATTATTTTAGATTGTTTAGAATAATAGTTTAACCTTACTTTGCAAAGTTACAGCGATATCAAGATAAATTATTAAAATATACAGTGTGAATTCAATAAATAGGCTAGTGCTATTCAGAAACGCTGGCTCATTCACCATTCAGTGGGTGCTTATTAAGAACTCACTGGGCTCTGGGTATTCAACTTCCACAGTCCACTGTCCAGCCGGTCTCGAGATTGGAAAGAATAATGAACAGTAAGATGTCCGTGTGGAACTTAACTCATCGCCGTCTTTCTTGTACTTTAAGACAGCCAGATGAGGTAGCCGGTGGAAACTCTTCTAACATTAGGACAGAAAGTCTATGGTGTGCTGGTAGGCAAAGGTTTTAGTAGTTCCTGACAAAGTCTAAAGAGTCTTTGGACAACTCACATACATATCACCTCTCCGTGACACGGTGATGAAATAGAAATTGGGAAGTTCCAACCCCGATGCATCCACTACGCCAGGCATTGTGTTCCTCATTGGGGACACATACATAGGTGAAGTAAGATGCGTGTGGCTCTTACCTTTAGGGATCCAGGGCCATGGGGAAGAGAGGGAAGTGAACACAGCTGCCTGGGGAGTGCTCTGGCTGCAGTCGCAGCACAGAGTGACTGCAGCAAGTTCCCTCAAAGCACCTCCTTGCCCTGTGGCCTTGTGCGCTGGTTGAGCGGTTGTGTTCTTGTGCTGTGTTATCTTCCAACGTTGTTGACATTCAAGTCTAACCCTTTGACTTGCTATAGCATGCCAAGTCTGCTCAGACTCTTAACACCATACCAAACACGTGATCCCTTTTGTGACCTTGTCTGGCCCAATTTCTAGCTTAAGCCAAAGAGAAACTTCACTTAACAATTAAACATACATGAAGTGGTACAGAGCATGACCCCAGAAAGCTGGAGCAGGATAATCTCAAGTTTGAGGCCAGTGTAGGCTACATGTGGAGGAGGCTCCTGGCTCAAAAACAAACCAATAAAACAAACAACTCTTTTTTTTCTTTAGTCATAATAATTGAAACTGTCACCCACATTTTGCTTTTCTAGTTCCCTTCTCAAGACTTTCCTGCCAAAGTCCGGAAGTCTTTTCAGGACCTACATTTTAAAAGATTTATTTTATTTAAAATGTATTAATTGATTTGATGATTGACTGGTTGATTGACATGTGTGTGGTGTGTATATGCTGTGTGTCTAAGCACGTACATATGTAGCTGCACTTGTATGGGAAGAAGCCGGAAGAGGATGCCTTATCTCTTAGAGCTGGAGTTAGAGGCGTTTGTGGGACACCTGGTCTGTTATGTGGGTCATGTCATCCTGATTAAGCAGCACCTGCTCTCTAGTCACCCAACCATGGCTCCAGCCTAAGGCTCTGAAGTTAAAATGAACTATAGACAAATGGTTTTCATGTAAGAACACTGTAAGGACAGATACCACAGTCTTGCCCTGTATCCACTCTCCCAGCCCACCCATACCCACTTTCATGACCCCACCTTGTGACTCTGGAGCTGACACTGCAGGGAACAGGTAATTATGCCTGTCGCTGTGGCAACGAGACTTCCTAACATTCATAGACTTTCAGGAGATTCAAAGGTGCTAGCCGAGTATTATATGTGCACATGATATTACACATATACATATTATATATTTTGTAGATGTAGAAGTTTCCAAAAAAATCCAATTAAAATGCACGCAGAAGTGACAATTTCTCATTTTGTAAATAAAAGACACTTTGAGGAGACTGCGCAAATCAGGAAGGATTTCAAGGTAATGATGAGGGCTGGATAACCAATCTTTGGAATTATCTTTGAGGGCAATTCTAGTAGTTTTGTCCAAATGGAGATTTTTTTTTTAAGACCGCTATTTTTCTGAGTGGCACATATGTCAGCAGAGCAGAATAAAAAGCCTAATAAAAACATATCTGGTTATAAATGAGATTTTCCAGGAAGTTGCTTTTCACTAGCTGGGCGCTTGGCATCGTCCTTGAAAGCCAAGGTTCCCAATGATCTGCCTCAGAAGTTAATGACATAGTTCCCCATGACAAAGAAGTCTGGATCCAAGGGTATTATATAGTTTTGTGGGTTTTTAAATATCCATTTTAACAGCCTCTTGTTCCTGGACATGCTCCTCTCCCAAGCCATTTCCTACACGCTGTTGACTGCGTCATCTATATGCACAGATGCTATAGGTGCCGAAGGATCCGCTCTATATATGGGGAAATTAAATGCATCCCCAAACACACTATGAATTTCCAATGCTTCTTTGTTTTGGTTGTCACAAAAAAAGAGGGCAGAAACACAGCACCTGCAGCACGGACCGCTCTGGCAGAGGCCACCTGCAGCCCTCCTTGGAGTGCCCCTCCTCCATCCTGTTGGGGATAGAAACTTCTGTCAGGGATTGGTACTGCCTAAGCATAGCAGCCTATGACCTCATCGTCTTTCATGAGTGTTGGCAGCAGAGACTGAGCATAAACTCATAAAACAAAGGGCTACCTGGCCCCAACGGGGCTCTGCTATCTACCATGTGTAGGAACATCCCCAGACAGCAGATATGGGAGACTGAGAACTTCGAACTACCCAGATTTGTGCATAACTGCCCCCATGACTTTGGAGAAATAACTTCACTTTGCTTCATCTCGAATTTCCTTAGCTGAAAAATGGGAGAATTATACATAGCAGATTCTTCCCAATGTTCAAAACTGGTCTCGTGGTCTATAACTGTAATGAAAACTCAAACACAGCCCGTCGTGGTGGTGCACACTTAAAATCCCAGCGCTGGAAGAAGGAGACAGAGCATCAAAAGGTCAGGCTCATCCTCAGCCGCATGTTCAATGGGGCTCCTGAGAACCTATCTCAAAAAATAAAAACAAAAACTTAAAAAACACACAAACATAGAAATCATTCTATGACTCGACGGTTTTATATATGCAACCAGACAGATGCAAATGCTCCGATCTAAAAAAAATAAAAATTCACAAGATAGATACACGCCACTCAGAGAAGCATCATATATACTCACAAACACAGACATATTGGAACTGATCATCACTGGGAGATGGACACATAGACAGATCAATGGCGTGCCTTGCAAGACTGTAACCAATGAGGTTGAATAGTCTAGAACTGTATCAAACACATGGGTAATTCATTCACTGAGCACTCAACATTGAACAGCAAGTGGCCAAAAATTACATATACTTCATTCATATCATCATATCATCATATGATGTTTTAAAATGGACAATGTTCTTATTACTCAGAAGGAAAAGTTCTGAGGAGACCTGTGAGAGGTCGCCCTCTCACAGGTGGGAAGGTCGTCACCAGTGATGTGGTGCATAGAGGTCCACCAATGGCTGGACTTCCGTGTCTAGTTTTGTTCTGCTCTGTTGTGGTGTTTGTGGTGCTGAGAACCAAACCGAAGTTCTCCAACCCAGGGCCTTGTGCATACTAGGCACCAGTCCAGCACAGCCCTTGACATCTCAAGTTTAACACTTGAAAATCATCCTCCATAAGAATATTTCTTTTATCTTTGAAGGTCATAGCCAAAGCTGGGAGGACAGAGGAAATGTAGTCAATCGAGAAATAGTCCCACTTTGGCCATGGAGGAAACATTGAATTAATCTGATACATCTTTATGTCTTGTAAAAAGGTTCTTCATATCCCTCTTCTATCTACCATCCTTAGGGATAATAAACATTCCTTTTCTTCCCAATGTGATGGAATCGTATTGTTAATGCCTTGTTAAACCCGTGACTGAGGCTGAGTTCAGGGAACTCGAAACTCCAGTTATTAACATTTTTATTATTGGAGAATTTGTTGATATGATGCTACTCAAACGCACATCAGAGATTTGGGGCTGTTAACATTTCCCTAGGTCAGCGTGTGAGGAGGGTGCAGATGGCATGGGGATCAGAGGACATCTTGCAAGCGTTGGTTTTCTCCCTCCACCATGTGGGTTCGGAGGATCCAACCCAGCTTGTCATGCTTGGCAGCAAATTTCATTATCCGCTGAGCCATCCTGCTGACCCGAGATTGAGGATTTGAAAGGGGGGGGACAAAGGTAGAACGGAAGAGAGATGGGGGTGGATCCTGTCAAAACACATTACATGCCTGTATGAGAGTCTCAGACAATAAAAAGACAAATTAAAGGAGGATTATTTTGCAGTGATTTAGCCAGCTACACCCCCACTCTGTATCAAGATGACATATCCCTTCCACAAGAGTTCTATCCCCCATAGCACTAGAGAAAGATCCCACAGCCTTGCACGAGCTAGGCAACTCCTCTTCCAGTGAGCTAGGTCCCAGGCCCTTCCTCCTTTGCATTTGTTTTTTGAGAAAAAATTCTAAGTTTTCCAGAGTGACCTTGAATTTGCTCTGTGACCTAAGGATGCCTTGAACTCCCCACCCTTCTGCTTTAGCCTCCCATGTAGCTGGGTTGACAAGCTTGGGACACCAGGTCTAGGTATTGTGCTCTTATTTCTCACAACTTAGTGTGCTGTCCAGTCTTTGATAGTCAGAGTTTGGTCAATAAGATCCTGACTGGGCTTCCCTTATATTGATTTTGAAGCTATAAAGAGCAACCATGAAGCTCTAGGACAGCAGCCAGAGTCCGGATAAAACCAGTGGATGGAGAATTATTTTAAAACAAGGGTAGATTTCTAAGATAATATTTTTCACTTATTCATCGGTATAATAAATGTTTATTTAGCTCCTACTACACACGAGGCTCTGTTGGAGACACTGGAAATAGGAGTAAGAGAAGATGGGCCTGGTTTCTGTTCTCCAGGAGCTTGCATTCTGATGGTTTCTTGGGATAGCTCATAGACTGAAATGGAGATCCACGTTGAGTCTGCTGGCCAAGACCATGACTGACAAGCTCTTCCAGAGAAACCTCCCATGATCCTCCACACTCCTCCAAACTGAGTACCTCTACCTGTGCTCCTGGTGGGAGTGGGGAGATGATCTTATCTGCTGGGACAGCTGTTGTTCCAACCTGTACTTCTGTGTCCTGCTGATGTGTCAGCTGTGGGAACTAGCCAGATGCTCACGGGCTCTAGAGCAGGAAGCCATCCTCCATAAGTATCTACTTTTGACCAGGATGCTGCTTGTCTGATCAGTGTATGAAACCCACTACAAACTACAAACTATGGACTACAAACTGGGGCTCACAGTGCCTATTCTTTTCTGAAGAGAAAAGTGAAACCCGGTGAGATTAGGTAACGTCTTCCAAGGTTGACCATGTAGGGGATAGGTGAAGGACGTCCCCCAGGAACACAGGAAGAGCCAACAAGCATCATCTGCATTGACGGGGGGACTGCGGCCAGACAAGACACAGGAGCTGCACAAACGAAGGGCCAGAGCTTACCTATATTTAGAACTCACTATTTTATCCACAATGGTTTCTGCATTCATTTTGATTTTATAATACTGTATTAAAATATTATTCATTTTGATTCTTTGTTGAAAGAGGTTTAGTTTGTTTTTAATTTTGAGACTGTGTTTGTGTACATGTGCATGTGTGTGCACACACTTTCACACACACACACACACACACACACACACACACAAATAACTTCAGATGCCCACAGACTCCAGAACAAGGTATTGAACCTCCTGAAGATGGTGCTACAGGTGACTGTGAAGCAGCCAACACAGATCCTCTACAAGTGCCATACCCAGCTCTTAACCTCTGAGCCACCTCTCCATCCACCCCTGTTATTTGAGCTTTTCTGACACCCATTTAATACTGGGGAGTGCCTCCCTCACCTCACTCTGGCTAGTCCAAGATTATTGGTACTACCACAGTACCTCATTTAAAGAGGAATTAACTGTTTCTTCATCAGCTGTCCCTGCTAACTTGAAAACACTTAAAAAGTAGCACTTTGTCTCATGTCCGTAAGGCTGAATAAGTCTCTAGGATAAAATGAGTAAATACTTCACAAATATCTGTTGGACTCAACTTTCTTCTCCAGAAAGATTAAGAAGACTAATTTCTGTTCTGCAAGAGGAAAGCCACAGACACACTCTGCAGTCTCCATGCAGACCCATCACCCTACTACACATGGCTGCTGTCAGTAAGAAGGTTCACGCCATTTTTATTTTAACCATGGCAATCAGATAGTGCGGAGCCACCAGGGCCAACATTCAGCACACCTCACTTCAAATCCTTCCCAGAAAGCCGGACCCTGAGTCTGACCAATGTGGAATGACAGCTAACAAGTCCAGGTCAATGTGAGTCCAAGTCCACACCCTTCCCAGTCAGCTGCTTCCCGTTCTGTTTTGAAGGGAAGCAGGCCAAGTGAGGAAGATGGTGAGTTATACAGAGTAGCGGACTGCAGGTACCTGCCCAGCATGAGAGGACAGGAACGGCCTGGTTCTTCTATGTGAAATAGCACCTCTAGTCATGTGGTGGGCATGTCTGAGAGATCATCCTGGTCTGTAGTATGGCTGTGTCCTGGATCCGTTTGAAGAGAGTCAACCTCTGAACCAGAACCTCTGTTGTGCAGAATAAGGAAGGGAGCTGCATGTTATCGCCTGACTTGTTCCCATCCGGGTAAACTTGCTCATCACTCTAACCAGTTGACAAGGAACCCAAAGGTGGTCAACTTCTCTGAGCGTCTCAGATCAGACACAGGGAAGCCTGTCCTCTGCACATATGTCACTCAAACCTCCATAGGTTTCTGAGTCTGTGCTCTGGATGACAGCATGGTCATCCAGATGCTACTTCTCAGGGTATATTTCTTTAAACATCCGCACTATATAGAAGTTTAGGCAAGCTTTTTCCGCTTTATCATTTCTCAGAGTCTTCTAATGGCTGCTGTGAGTTTTGTGTCCAGGAGAGCTGCATTACGGCCAGCGCTATATGATGAGCCACTCTTAAGATAGCTGTAGGGTGGAGTCTCTATACTATGGAAAGAGACTCGTCACAGTCGTTAAAGTGCTCTCTCATTAGTAAATGCCAAGACAGTAAAAACTTGGGAAATGACTCTTAAAATGTTTGTTCTCTTTTATTTTTCTCTCTTTGTTGTGACAAAAATGACAAGTTGTGTAAAGTTTCAAAACCAGGAAGTAATTACATTTTATAACTCTAAGATAAACCTCATTTGTCTTTTCCATCCACCTATAGGTGTATGAGCAAAGGCATAGTGGTGGTGTGTGTGTGTGTGTGTGTGTGTGTGTGTGTGTGTGTGTGTGTGTAACAATTACAATATCTATATTTAGGCATTGTGCTATTTGCTTACATATGCCAACTGTCTCATTTAACACTCCCAGGAGGTCTGTGAGTTAGAAAATTAGATGCCCAACTGTACCTTGGGAAATTGAGGCTCAGAAGGTCTCAGTAACTTCCTGTAGGTGTACAGCGAGTAACTGAAGAAGCTACCATTTAGTCACAGCTACTCCCAACCTGGAGACAGCCATGAATTTAAGCGCGAAGGTGGTAAAATTGTTATTTTCTGAGCTGGAAAACAGATCTTTATCTTGAATATACTGTCAAGGAGTTTATCTTTCCTTGAGTCTCCCATGTTGAGTAATGAAAAGGCGTTCTTAAGTTGTCCCCTTTTCCTGTCTGTCCTTGCTTTTCTCTGACTTTCCGCAGCCTAGAGACTAAACAACACACAGTCCTCACTGCACTGTTTTATGTTTTATGGATTTATAATGTCCTTTGTTGTAAATACATTTAGAAGTGATTGCCACTTTCTCTTGATGTCTCAACCTTTTTAGGTGATTCATTTTGATACTTCTTTAGCCTCGTGATTTCAAATATTAAGTTACTGAGTTCAGGTCGCCTTCTATTTTCCTCATAACTGTGTTTATCTCACTCCAAAGACTGAGAAATCTCATTCCAGGGTTTCCCCCCATTCTTCATGTCCTGCAGGAGAAGAACTGAGTTCTTCGAGCTTGTCAGTAAAGGAGCCTATGATTGGAGCATCACAAGTCACCGCGATGTGTTTCGGTGAGAAAAAGCTTTCCTCCGTGCGGGCTTCCCGGTATCAGACATTTAGCCACACTTTTTCTGTGTACATTGGGAAAGTTTCAGATTATCAACTGAATAAGTAAAATATTTAGTATTTTAGTATTTAGTAATTATCTAAAGCATGCTCCAGGAAGGCAATCACACAGAGATTATTTCCTGAGCAGGAGACACCACTGTGTGCTACCCACAGTCATGGTTCCTCTTGAACTCACAAAATCTAAAATGCAAATCCTTGGAGTGGGTTGGTAAGTCTGGTAACTTTGTGATAAACACCGAATCCTGCACCCTTTATTTGCCTGGAGACAGTTGCTTAATGTCTCCGTGCTTTTGCCTGTAAGAATAATAGCATCTAACTCTGTGGCTGCAGTGAAGGTTCAGCCAGTCAGCAGTTAGTCCGTCAGTTAAGAAAGCATTCATGCAGAAACAGGGGGAAAGGGAGCACAGCAAGATGCTCCCTACAGAGGACCAGAACCCAACAATAGACAGAGTTGTCTCCGTCTGCACAGAACTTAGCATACCGGTGTTTGGGGCCTGCTTCTTAAAGGCTGCTCTGGTCCAAGGGGGTGGCGGATGCTGGTGCAGCCTGGCTCGCGCTGTGAATGACCCATTGTTAGCTGGGACTCTGCCCACTCCAGTCCTGCTCTGCCATCTGGGCAGCAGACATGTTTCCAAGATGTTGAGATCCAGCAGGGTTTAAAATGCTAGCTGACAGCGGGACAGCCCTCTGACCTTTCACAACGTACCCTTTCTTCTGAGTGTCAGCCTGGGAACCTCCTGGATCCAGTCCTGGGCAACTTTTCATCGTATACATCCGGTACAGCTGAAAAAAAAAAAAAAAACAGCAGACTGGAGATAAAAGATATACCTTAACTTTCACCCTTTTACCACATCTGATAATACTCTCACAACGATTTGAGCTATTTCCAGTGTTTCCATGGTTCAGCATAAATCCTAGTTAAATCTGCCCTTGAAAACCTGATTCATGTCGTACCTGTGTTTTATGTATGCACAGATGAAGGAAAACTGTAGCTGGATACATTTCTGAGAATGTGTATAAAATATAGTAGACTCCAGGCAGTAACCCAGGTGACACAGTGCGGCTCTCTGCTAAATCGTGGCTATGTGGAGCTGTAAACATAAAAGAGCTCCCTCCACAGTGTGTCCCTCACCTCTTTGGCGTGGGTTTCTGTCCTTTGTCATCTGTGCTAAGTCAGTAAGCAGATTCATCGGCCACACAGTGTCATACACCGAGATCACCTGGCTTATAGTTAAGAAAGGGGAAAGCTTCTTGTGTGTTATTTTAACCAGAGCCTGCTTGACTCCGGTGTAGAAAGAGGGTTGTCTTGCTTTCCTGGATATGCCGCAGACAAAACAAAACGGAAAAGGCATATGAGGAAGGTGTGAGAGGCCTTTGTCTTCTAGGCAGTGTCTGCTTCACGATGGAGAAGCAGAACAGTGTGGCCCCTCGATGAGGGAAGAAAGTGTGGGCTGGCCCCGGCTCCTTATTTTTGTATGGACCTAGGGTGAGTTTGCTTAGGAATGCAACAGAAGATTATTCAGGCTGTTTGTTCTCTTCTGTTTTTCAGATCAATGTTAATGACAGCTTGTGACCTTGGAGCCGTGACCAAACCGTGGGAGATCTCCAGACAGGCAAGTGGTGATTAATGGCAGAGCTCAGCAGAGGAGGGATGGAAGGGGGGGACGGAGCACTGGCCTCCCGCACTGAGACCAGGGTCTTTGCAAGGTTCTGGTCTGGCACGTAGCCACAGCATCTTACCCCACAGCCTTTCTCTCCAGTGCTCCCACTGAACAGGGCTATTTCTGGCTGCGAGATTTTTCTAATGTGCCACACCTGAATAACACGTTGACCATCCCTTAAGCCAAACAGTTCGCAATACTGTTTTTGAATACGTAGCCGTGTTTTAGCAAAAGAGCCTGTTTATCGCTAATGAAAAAGAAAATGGGAAAAGAGAAACTCTGTTCTTGTTTTCAGGTACTATTTAAGTGTCAGAGGGCTCTATTGCCAACATGTGCAGTGTCCCACTTAATTTCTATCAAGACCAATAATGATCAGTGCATAGTTTCCCAATGCATGCAAGCATTATTTTTAAGCAACAGTGGTTTTGAATAAAGCCGCTCCCTACCTTGAGATCCTTGATTTCTAAGAGGAGTTAGTGATAGCTCTTTAGGTTTTCTCCCCCTCTTTGACTTAATATTATTTTATTTTCTTGAGACAAGCAACTGTATAGTCTCTAGGTTGCTCTCAAATTCTTTGGTTCAAGTGCTGCTCCTGCCTCAGCCTCCTGAGTAGGGGACTCGCTAGCATCAAACCCACTGAGTTTTATGAGACACCTGCTATGTAGACTGTAAGATCCAAAACAGTAACTTGGGATCTTAAAATGACATTTTTGGGAAAATAAGATGTAGCCATGTATCAATAGATGATTTGTGCATATGTTGTTTTATTCAATCTTGATTTTAAGAACCTTTATGGTAGGTATACAGTAGGCTGAGTAATTGTCACACAAGTGTAGCAAGTCATAATCCCAGAGGCGTATAACCATGACCTGAAAAGAAAAGGACAGTTGTCTGTATACAGGAGTAAATGTAGTAAGGTTTTGCTGAGGGAGAAGAGCCTGGAGTATGCAGGTGGGTTCCACATCCAGTCACAGGTGCCCTTGTAAGCGAGCAGGGAGCAGAAAACTCAGAGTGCAGACCAACATACAATGTGAGAATCATACAGATACTGACATGTTCATGTCTACAAACCAAGGAGTGCCACTAGCAACCAAACACCAGAAAGGGGCAAAGAACAGAAGGAGCCTTCAAAGGATCACACCGCCAACCCCTGGACTTCTGCCTGTCAGCCTGATCTGAACCACTGCCCCCAGAACTCTGCAAGAATAACTCCTGTTAGCTTAGCCAGAGTTTGGAGTGATGTTTGGGAGTTCACTTCACATAGAGGAAGGATGGGGCTTTGGATAAGTAGCCCGAGGTCTTCCATAGATGGTAGCTGGTGGATCAAAATAGACACTCACTTCTTCTCGGCTTCTAGTGGATCACTGCCATTGTGACCCGACCGAAACTCAGACCAGGGGCTTGAGTGTGACTCATGATTCCTTGGGTTACAAAAACAACGAACAAAGAAAACACAGAGGACCTTCAGGGAGCATCGAGAAGGAAGAAGGCTATGGGGCTGTGAAAGCCATTGTTGGTCTTGGAGAAGTGACTGGAGAGTGGCCAACAGCCACAGGGGAAAGGTTCCATGCTGGCTTGATCTGCTGGAATGACACCGACTCCTGAAGAGAGACTCATAAACTGAAAAACTTAGAGCAAAATAGATCCCAGCAGATTAGCACCAAGCCCTCATTCAGGAAGGGCCAGGCTTTTCTCCACAGGCTGAAGCCATCTGCAGTTCTAAGCACCATGGCTTAAACAGGTCTAACCTTTTGACATGGTGACAGGACAGTGTCATTTGCAAAGCTCACACTCAAGAACCATGAAGTTACAACAGTGGCAACCAATATCTCATGTTTTAAGTGAATTTATAATTTTTTGCTAGGCTACACTCATAGTGGCTGGCACCTCTGTTTTGATTCTGGGCTGGGATGATGGACCATGAGGGTCTGACAGTAGAAACTAAATGCCTTCAACAGGCCATTGGTCCAGACTTGTTGCATGACCCCGTTCCACCAAGAAGTGCAATCCATTCCTTTGCCCAGCAAGTAGAAAGTCAGAAACAGTTTGTGAGAATATGTCTAGCACAGTTTACCCTTCCAATCACCAGAAATGTCTGTCCAAACAGACAAGCATCCTCTCCCCAGAGAAGACAAACTGGGTGGCCGATGAGTCAGGGCACCAGGCTCAAAGTCTACAATCTCCAGATGATATGTGTCACCCTACAGCAGGTCTAGATGCAAGCCAAGGACCTAAATGTTCCCAAAATACAGCATCAGACAACTACCTCCACACACAGATTACCACCACAGCTTTCCCAAGGAAAGAGATAAAGGACACTTGTAGCCAATGGTCTGTGGAGATCCCAAGCCCTCCAGGTATTCACCATGAGGTCTCCACCAACAGTGAACCTGGTTCCTTGTGGGATGCTTCCCATCCCCATCCCCATCTCCACGCCCATGCCCACGCCCACACCCATCAACCACCCACCCCCAACTCGACTCCACACCTCCATCCCAATTTCCACCCTACACCCATCCCAATCATGACTTTCTTTCCAGGGCCATTTAGTTCCCCTAGGGAAATGATTCCTTTTCTGCTGGGCCACATTATCTGAAGGTTAAGCAGCTTTCTCAGCTTACTTCTTTCCTGAGGATTGCAAGCTGGTTTTTATGTAGTCACAGACTTATGGTTTCTTACACACTAAAGTATTCTTAAACATTGAACAAAGTGGTTCTTCTCTCCATATGAACATCTTAGATTCTTTTTGCTTTCCGACATTCAGGAATAGACAAATGTAGTAAATCTGTTTCTTTCTTGTGTCCTCATTTGGGGCCCTGAGACCTCGCAGGCTTTCATAAGAGTACTATGCCATTATGTTACTTTATGAGCCATTTTTTTTTCATTTGAAACAATTTTGCTGGGCCAGCAAGATGGCTCATCAGGTAAAGGTGCTTGCTGCCAAGACCTGAAGACCTGAGTTCTATTCCCCAGACCCATAAGGTGGGAAAGAGTACCAACTCCTGCAAGTTGTCCTCTGACTTCCGCAGGCAGTGTGGCAACACACACACACACACACACACACACACACACACACACACACACAATTTTTTAAGGTCATTTAAATTTATTTTTAAAAAGAATTTGCTTTAAGTTACCTACTTCATTCAGCTATTTTATCCAATAAGTATGCTGGCCATAATGTTAATTAAATTCTTATTTCAAAGCCGAGTCTTAATTAATATTTTTCATCTAAAGCATACCTTAATTTTAATATTTCTAGTTTGGAATTAAGAAACAGCTTTATCGGGGCTGGGGATTTAGCTCAGTGGTAGAGCGCTTACCTAGGAAGCGCAAGGCCCTGGGTTCGGTCCCCAGCTCCAAAAAAAAGAACCAAAAAAAAAAAAAAAAAGAAAAGAAAAGAAACAGCTTTATCTCCATTCCCACAGCACTGGATTTTTCTGTTCCCTTTCATCCCTCATTATAAACCTGCTAATCTTTTCTGAGCTCACTGTATGAATGCCCGGGGAAAGAGTCAATAGCTACATTGCATGCTATTAACATTTGTTTTCCAATGTCTTTTCTTCAATTCTACATCCCTTAGGAATAGTATCTGTTCTCTGTTGGTGATACTGCACAAGGATGCATAACAGACTGTCCTCTGTATGGCCTCATGTCTGTCTTATCCCTGGTCATCACCAAGATGATGCTACGTGTGTTAAGGTTCTCTCCCTCCCTCTCTCTGTCTCTCTCTGTCTCTCTGTCTCTCTCCCTCTCTCTCCCTCTCTCTGTTTCTCTCTCTTCCTCTCTCTCTCCCTCTCTCTGTTTCTCTCTGTCTCTGTCTCTCTGTCTCTCTCTCTCTCTCTTTCTCCCTCTGTCTGTCTCTCTCATTTATTTTCTTTTCCTTTTTTGTCTCTTTTCCTCTTTTTTGTGTGTGTCTTTTTAACCATCAATATCTTGCCTTAATACCAATTCTCTCCTATATAAAGTTAGGCTGGGCTTTTGCTGCAATAGTAAATATGTTCTGAGTTTCAGGACCTGAAAAGAATTTGCTTCTTCTCACATCACAGTCTGGTATGGACGGGACAGTTCTCGTCCCTTTGAGCCGCTGTCAGTTTCATTGCGACACAGTAGAAGTCACAAAAGGTCACATAAAGAATTTGTGTAGAACTAACACCTTTCATGTCTCTGCCCATCCTGTGGAAAGGTAGGACTTAGAGAACAGGCTGCCCAGAGGCAGGTGGCTCGGCCAGGAATTGCAGAAAGCGCAGTGCTACGGTAGCTCATGTGGTGGTTGATTACAAGCAGAGACAACACTGGACATCTGCTTCTGGCCTCTACATGTACTCGCACATGCATGCGAGTACACCCACATCTGCCGACACATGTGTGCTGGGCTTCTGCCAGCTGGGCACGCAAACTAGAGTCATTTGAAAGGAGGGAGCCTCAACTGAGAAAATGTCCCTGTAAGATTCAACAGTAAGGCATTTTCTTAATTTGTGATTGGTGGGGAAGGGCGTAGCCCGCTGTGGGTGGAGCCATTCCTGGGCCGGTGATCCTGGGATCTATAGGACAACAGGCTGCTTTTAGGTCGTGATGTTTCCTCACAGCAATAGGAACCCCAACTCCAGCAACGTGCAAACACAAATACGCAAACTCTTAAAAATAAAGCGCAAGTGTATGCATTAATGTATATGTTTATATTAATATCTTCTTATAGAGTTTTAAGTTAAGGTTAAATTTTATTATGGGTGTTTCCCCTACATGTGTATCTGTGCATTGCATGAGTGCATGGTGCCCGAAAGACCAGAAGAGGGTTTGGAATTCCCTTGGACCAGAGCTCCAGAGAGTGGTCGGCCACCAGGGTGCTAGGATTCAAACTTTTGTCCTCAGGAAGAGCCTTCTCTCCAGCCCTTGACAACATATTTTGAGATAGAATCTTACGCTGTACCTCAGGCTGGCCTTGAACGTGACAACCGTCCTGACTCGGCCTCTCAGGCGAGGCGTCTCTCAGAGATTCTGTAGCTCCATTGCTAACTTCCTAGACGTTGGTTTTATTTTTTAAAAATCCTCTTCAGAATGTGTCTTAACTGGGATTAGCGCACTCACCCATCCTCGGGAACATGAGTTTAGGTACGTGGGTTTTCTCAGTGACACCACACACCCACCCACCCACACATACACACACCATGGCCTGATTAGCATCTCGGCTTCCTTCTTTAATGAAAACTCCAATCGGGAGCCACTTAATGATCCTGACGGGGATTTTTAAGTACAAATGAAACGAGTTCTAGTTAAACTGTGAAGGGAGCAGAGGGGGGTAGGTGGGCGACTATAGGAGAAGAGCAGGAGTTCCCATTAGTGTCTTTGCTTTCCAGAGAGCACACAAAATTCCTGCCTTGGGTGCCTTGTGTGCATTTACATTAATGCAAAAGACAAGGCTTCAGAGGCATCAGAGGGAGGGTCGTGGGGCCTGGCTAATGAGACTGCAGGGGACTGTTTCTTCTTTATAAGCAAGGCCAGAGGAAAAGAGTCCAGAGTGTAGAAGTTAAAGGTAGAGGTCAAGGCTGGAGAGGGGAGACGTGACCCAGGTCCCAGAACCTGCAAGTGCAGGGGCACAGGAGGGGGCTTCTGATCACTTCCTACCACCTCGATGCTGAGGAATTCTTGAGCGGGACCCACGCTTCTTATCAGAAATGGTAGAAATCTGACCTTACTGGATATTCGAGGTTTTTAATACTGTGTATTGTTACTCTCACCTTTATCGTGGGTATATATACCTGTGTAAGTTTGATGTTGTCTTTAAATTTTATGATCCGTCTCTTCAGATACATATAAATAAAAACTCCCTTTTTTTCTTGTAGAGCCGGGGCCTCACACACATTAAGCCTATCACACAGCTTTTTCCCCGGGCCTCTTTTCACTTGAGATATGTTCCCACTAAATTCCATAGGCATCTTTGAACTCACCCTATAACCAGCCAGGCCTTGCCTGTCAAACCCTGAGTAGCTATAACTATGGGCCTGTGACACCAGGCCTGACTTAGAAAAATTACCTTGATTTTGTGTACCTGACCAGATTAAACCATCTCACTTTCATAAGGCAGAATATTCTCCTCTTCTGTAAGAACATAAAATAGAGAAAAAATAATTTGGTGGTCCAGGCTTTCTTGCTATCTACCATCTAGAACTTTTTCTCCCAAGTCTTCCAACATGCACCAATCCCAGAGAAATGGTCATTCAGAGATTGGCTGGCTGCACATCTTACTGTCCTCAGAAATATCTGCTCAGCGTTTATCTGCTCTAGCAATTTTCTATCCTCAAATGATCCCGAGAACCACAAACTAAGGGAATAGAAAACAGCCTGTTCAGTGTGACCGTGGAGCATCTGTGTTCACGAGTGAAGGGGGAGGAAATGCAGGTGCTGTGGCTGGGGGTGGAGCAACCGTTGCATTGTGGGTATAAGGGCCTGCAGTGGTGCCATCAGTTAGCATGCAGTCCGTGCACGTCAGTGCAAGCAGGCAATTAAGTGAATAGCAACTGGGCCCTAATCAGTGCTTTCAGTACCAGACTAGGGCAGCCTAAAGACCATGCTCTTCAAATTAAGATACTGACCATGCACATAAACCAGAATATAACTCCTACATCCCATAGAGTACTACACTACAAATAAATTCAAACGCTTCTGTGTTTCAGGTGGCTGAACTTGTCACCAGCGAGTTCTTCGAACAAGGAGATCGGGAGAGGTCGGAACTCAAGCTCACCCCCTCTGTAAGCCTGTCCTTTTAATATCGCTAAGTACGCTTTTGAATGGAATTTTCAAAGGTTACTCCAAGCCTTGAAATGGGGGAAGGATGGAGAAGTCCTGGCAGTTTGAAACTTTAACTAAACAGGAATGCTAAGCCCGTGTTCCTGGGTTTCTGACTGAGACTGCTGAACTGTTTAACGAGCTGAGCACCCACAGCAGGGCAAGCAAGCGGGCATGGGAGGGGGCAAGTGCAGGGCAGAGTTTGAACATCTCGGAGCCAGCGCTGGCACTTCGCATGTGCCCACCTTGAACAGGAAGAATGGCAGAAATTAAAATCAAGAGCTTCCCAGCCTCCAGCAGCTACCCGGGCTTGCTTGCTTGCTTATGGAAGTGTGGGGATCTAGGGATCCAGGTTCTGGTGGCTGGCAATGCTATTTATTGCCCCTCGTGCAATGCCTGTATGAACGCTAGTGACAAACTGGGGGTGCTGCTGTCTCATCCTTCAAAGTAAAGAAGCCCTGGACACCACCCTAGGGAGGGGTCAGCCTCTTCATTCCTTCCCTGTTTTGTTTTGTTTTTTAAGATTTATTTTATTTATATAAGTACACTGTAGCTGTCAGAAACACCAGAAGAGGACACCGGATCCCATTACAGATGGCTGTGAGCCACCATGTGGGTGCTGGAAATTGAACTCAGGACCTCTGGAAGAGCAGTCAGTGCTCTTAACCACTGAGCCATCTCTCCAGCCAGCCTCTTCCTTCCTAGTGAGCAGCTAAAACAGCTCCCCTGGTCACTCTGAGAGGGGGCAAAGTATTTTAAAGAGTAACCATGCAGCCAACACAGTAGGTCTAATGAAGCACACAGTGTCCGCACAGTGTGCGTGGATTGTTTGAGGATTCCAGGTCACCCTGTCTTGAACACTTGGCAATATTAGTTAGATCTTTGAATTTTCACACACCCCACCTTGCTGAAATTCAGACACCAGAGAAGGCAGCAGGACCCTTTCTGACCTTGAGCAGTTTCACTCGACTGAAACCACAGCCAGTAGTAGCCTTGCTCAGGTTGACCCTCTGTCAGATGCTTACCTGGAAAAGTCTAGAGGACCACAAAGGTTGAAACTCACACCAATCATCTTAGTTTCTATGGGGTTGAAAAACACACTTTATTCTTTCTGGTGCTTGTACCAGATTTTGTTTTAAAATGAAAACCGTTGGTTTAGAATACATATAGTTCATTTGTAAAACCTACAGCCCAGATTTCTCTAGTCTACGCAGCTACATTAAAATCAAGGCTTTCCCTTCCCTCTGAAAACTGTTCCTGGGGCACTCACTCTCTGCGGGGTTTACAATGCAGCAGCACAGGTCATTTAGTTAAATGGGGGAGAGAAATAAATTGCCAGTGTCCGGAGCTGGCAGCGCGGTGTTGCAGGACTAAGGAGCTTTTATCTGTAGGCTCAGCTAAGGCCTTCTCTGGAGACATAAATGAAATTAATTTCATGGTGGTTCTGTAGCTATAAACGCTACTCTCTCCTCACAAAAAGGCTACTTAACATAGCTGTCTCCTCCGGAGAAGTCTGGCCTTCCCTCACAGACCCAGCAGCAGAACCGTCTGTAGTGCACCCAGAGCTGACACTGCTGGCCTCCTCATCCTTTGGTTTTTGGAAATCACCCCTTTGGTGCATGGTCCAGAGGTCATTCCAGTAACGTTCTGAGACCAAGCAGCTGGCTGGACCACAGTCCGAGGTTCGTGTTAGAAGCAGTGAGCTGATTAACAAAACAGGCTTGAGCACTGACATGTGTCAAGATGAAGTCCAACACTGTATCCAGAAATGAGGGGATACCATCTTCCCTGTCTCCAGAGGACCCTAGGACCTTGTCAACTGTTGGGGAATACTAATGAATAAACACATAAGCATATATTTCACTTATGAGCACACTCATGAACAAGCACATAGGCAATAAGCACACAGGAAGATTGTTATATTTGTATTCTGCTTTGAAACTCTAACTAGATAAGTCTGTCTGCTACTTTTAACTTTACAAGAATAAAACAAATATTTTGGTAGCTAAAAAAAAAAAGGATCTTTAACCATCACAAAAACATGCAAATTGGAACCACCATGAGGTATCACTTCACACTCACGAAGAGACAGACCATACAAACACTGGTATGTTTTCAGAGAAGCTGGGACTCCGTGAGATGTGGGAAGAAACGTAAGCTAGTGCAGCTACTTTGAAAACCAGCCTCAAATCCTCAAAAGTGAGACATAGTGCTGGCAAGATGGCCCAGCAGATAAAAAGTATGTACTGTACAAGTCCGAACCTGAGTTCAAGCCCTGGATCCCACTGCAAAAGGAGAGATCCGACTCCCAAAGGCTCTCCTCTCACCCCCACGCACATGCCATCGTCATCGTCGTCATCATCATCATCAATCATCATCAATTTAAAAGGTCTAATATAAATGGTTCAAAATGGAGTTACCATATAGTCCAGGAATTCATTTCTAGATTTATCTGCCAAGAAAATAAGACATACACCCACACAAAAAATCTTGCACACCACTGTTCACACCAGCAAATCACAGCAGCCAAAGAGTGGAAACAACACAGATGTCCATCAACTGATGAGTTAAGAAGCAAGACATCATATATCCCTACAATGAAATGTAATATGAAAATTATGAGTGAAGTGAATGAATGAGGTGATGATCCATGCTGCCTGCATATACCTTCAAAATATACTAAATGAAAAAGCCAGTCTTTCTGGGTACACTAGCACACACCTATAATCCCAGCATTCCAGAGGTGAGACAAGGGGATCTCTGTGAGTTCGAGGCCAGCCTGGTCTATAGAGTGAGTTCCAGAACAACCAGGGCTACACAGAGAACCCTGTCTCAAAAAGGAGGAGGAGGGAGAGGAGGAGAAGGAAGAAGAGAAGGAAGAAGAAGAGGAGGAGGAAGAGGAGGAGGAGGAGGAGGAGGAGGACCAGCAGATGCCAATGCCAATCCCAAAAGACCATGAAAGCCATGTCCACTTGTACATATGATTCCATTTACATGAATTGTGCAAATAAAATAGACAAATCTGTGCATGCAGGAAATAAGTTGCTGCTTGCATAAAGCTAGAAATTTGCAAAAGAAAAAGATGGAGTTACTGTTATCGATATGAATTTTAAAATTATGTGTGGTGATAATTATAAAGTTCTGTGTGTACACTGAAATTTCTTGAATTTTTTTAAAGCATCTCTATAGAATACTCATCAGAAGCAGAAAGCTAAATAAATAACTCAGATGGAAAAATAATTATGGAGAAAATAAACCGGGCTGCTTGTTATTTGGATGTGGTCTGAGTCCTGGGGCTTCATCTGCTAAAACCTAACCCCCAGTTAGTGCTGACAGCATGGGAACTACGTCCAGCTCTGGAGGGGAGAGGCGTGGCCTTTGAGAGCTGGTTCATTAGGAGGGAGCCCATGGCCAAATTAGTATGGACTATAGGAAGGGGAGAGACACCCGGAGACATAAACGTGTGTTCCTGGCCTAGTGCTATATGGTGCCCTGTGACTCTTGGGGCTTCCAGCAAGAAGGCCATCAACAGAGGCAGGCTCTCCAGCCTCCACAACTATGAGCCAAACAAACCTTTTTCCTTATAAAGTTACTTGGCCTCTGGTATTTTGTTATAATGGTGCAGCATGTACAGACACACAGAGATTTTTTTTAAGGGACATATTTAAAGCAAGCTTTAAGTATTTCAGAAGACTTGTCACTTTCTCCAACACATTTCACAGTCTTTTTTTTTTCTTTTTTCTCTTTTTCGGAGCTGGGGACTGAACCCAGGGCCTTGCGGTTGCTAGGCAAGCGCTCTACCACTGAGCTAAATCCCCAGCCCCCCCACATTTCACAGTCTTCTCTAAATTCCAGTCATTTTTTTAAAGGGGGAAGCAGAGCCCACGGGAGCCAATGGCTTTCCACCTACTGTAGAGATATTTTCCTCAGATCCGGCCACCGGTGGTGTCCACCACACATACCCACACTGAGGCTCCTTAGTCTGAAGGATGTAGCCTTCCTTTCCAGGATCTGAGGACTAAGGCTGAGGCTTTGAACTTGCCATCGTGACTGTAATGGGCACCAGAACGGTGTGAGTGCCACCTCTCACCTGGCTTTTCCATAAGACAAGCTATAACTAGGCAGCGCCCCTCTTCCAGATCAATAGACACCAGGTGATGTCACGGGCGCTGGCCTCTCTCTTAAAGAACAAAGGGAAAGACCTCCTCACTGGAGTTGAAGTGGCCATTTCTTAAGAAATACATTTTTAATCCTCCGATTCCAACTGATTAAAGTCTCCCCAGTAGAAATAAATCACTGTGGCTTTTAGAAATGCATGTAAATTATATCAAGCATATAATGTCATAAAATTAAAAGGCTGGGTTGAAGAAAGGAGGGATGCCTGCCGCCACCATCCATCCAAGGACAAATACTTAGCCACCTACTAATTACAGAACCTTACGGGAAAACACAAGATCGCCAATAGCACCCAACCCTTAAAATCATCACGAATGCAAAAGAGTATCTATGTTTAATAAAAAAGGGGGAAAAAAACCAAAAATCACTGTTAAGGGCTTTTTCCAATCTGACTTCTTCTTCCCACAGAAAGGAAAGCCTGCATTATTTTTGCGACAATAAAATGTGCCTCCCGTCCCCTTGACTTGTACCCAGTCCCTGGTGACCTGGTGACTTGATTTAGTAACAATTACCTGTACCTGCAGATGGATTTTGGCCCTAAGGTGTTGCAAGCCATAAAGCTCAAATAAATTCACTTACAAATCTCATAAGAAGATGTGAAGAGACTTCATTTCGTCTCGTAGATACAGGGAAAGAAGCTCCGTGTGGGGACTGGGACTTGTGAAATACCCCAGTGATAAAATCTGAACTGTGTCTGACAAAGGGACTGTAAAACGCTCCAGCGAATGAAAGCAAGGTTTCTGCTTCCTCACTCTAGGCTATTTTTGACCGGAACCGGAAAGATGAGCTGCCTCGGCTGCAACTGGAGTGGATTGACAGCATCTGCATGCCTTTGTATCAGGTACTGCTGACTTGTGAGTGTCTGCATGTCCTGCCTGAGGAGAGCCTGGGGAAGGTCTGCTCAACCAGGGATTGTAATATTTGTCTCTTCATTCCCCAAATGCTGCCCCATGAACACAAAGATGCAGCCGTAGCGATATTATCTCAAGAAGAAAAAAAATACATACATACATATATATACATATACATACACACACATATATATACATGCACACACACACATATATCTCAAAGGCCCAGTAACTAAGGAAACTCCCCTATATGTTAAAGTATCGAAGGCTTGGAGAAATCTAGTAGGAAAGAAGCATACTTAGCCTTGATTGACTCTGCGTTCCTCAAATGGAAATCTTTTTGCTTTTACATTTTATTAATATCATGAGAAACACCAGAGTTTCATCAAACATGTCTTTGTGCCCTGACCCCAGGGCCTGCACCACTGGGCTTTGTGTGGGAAGCATCTTCCATCTCTAAAATCTGCCTCCTTCTTTAAGCAAACATAACCGTGCGGAGCAGTGAATACCGAGTGAGACCACTAATGAGTTGCTGCTTCACTGCCTGGCGCAGAACGCGCCCGGGGCAAGGAGACGTGTGTCAGCTCTGAATGGCTCACATTCTGCTCCTTGGAGTTTGGATCAGGGCTGGCATCCGCTTGCACTAAGAGTTTGCTGCGCTCTGGCTTTTAATTCTGCTGCTAAGCGTCTGCGAACCCCAGTGAGTTCTTTACCCCCGACCTAGCTCATTCAGTGTGAGCCGCCTTCCCAACTTCAGAGAGAGATGCACGCGGGGTAGGCAAAGCTTCTTTAGTGCCTCACTATCTGCCACTCCATTAAGAACACAGGATTGTTTTTTAAGGACCTCACAGCCATTAGTCTCAAACTCACCCACCACTTCATTTTCAGTACTTTTAGAGACCTGTCACAGCCCCCTAAAAACAAACAAATTAGAATGTTGTCTTCAAGACAGAAATGTAACTTTAATAACCACAGATGAGAAAAGTAAATTCACTTGTTTTGTATAATCCATTAAATGCCCAATATCATAAAACCAGTCAGATACAGTTTTAGAATAATCTAAAATCAATTGTTATGGTTACAAATGACTATAATATCCTCTCATCTAATAATGAAAGATTAGACAAGAAACACTGAGAACGATGTGCTTTATTATAGAGGACCCTACCTCTCTTTTCTTCCTGTCTGCTCCCTGACCCTTGGCACTGAATAAGCAGCCCCCAGGTAGAGCCCACAGTTGCTGGCCAAGTGCCTCTGCTTTACCGAGTTGACCTTGGTTGCCTACATGAAGTTATGGGTGGCTGGCACTCAATTCCCTGTGCATAGGTGTTATGGGGATGGATAAGTTAATCTTTTACTTAATACATTTCTCCTACTGGAAGTGAAACTCCAACCCCATGTGCCGATGAGGGTCGGCATGCAGCTTCCACACTGAGCCCATTGTGTCACCGCTATGCGCACTTCTTTGAGCCTACCATGGCCTTGCTACCGAGCACATTGAGGTTGAAAAGGAAGTCACTTGAAATTAAACAGGAGAGATTAATGTTGAAGATCCGGGAAATAATATGTCCATGGCGCACGACGTAGCATCCCAGTTTTTTTCCCATGTGTTCATTACTCCTCTGTGAGGTCGGATGTTCTCATCTGCAGGATGTGGGACACGCAGGTGAGGTGGCGCACCTGCACACTCATTCCCTGCCCTCCTCAGCTTCCACCTTTGCTCTAGCGTGGCGGCTTTCCAGCTGCCCGAGTCTACTTCCGGTGAAAATCTATCCCTGTTTGGTTGGCTCTACCAAAAGCCATGTCAGAGCTGGAGAGATGGCTCAGCGGTAAAGAGCACTGCCTGCTCTTCCAGAGGTCCTGAGTTCAACTCCCAGCAACCACATGGTGGCTCACAACCATCTGTGAAGAGATCTGGCGCCCTCTTCTGGCCTGCGGGCATACATGCAGGCAGAATGCTGAATACGTAAGAAAGTTGCTCATAAAGCTTATGCTTAGACCTCACTGCTGTCATCTTCTCGTGCAACAAGCAGTGAAGAGCTTGCTCTTTTTTGATTTCTTGTCACCTCTATATACATTTCTTTTTAACTTCACAATTTCAGTTGTAAAAATCTTTATAGGGCTTCGAAACCAACTGCTCCAAGAGCTATCAAACTGAAAACACAGCCAGCGTTGAAAGAGCCTCTCATCGTCTCGGTTGCGCTCTATCCGGGGTGATGTTAACTCCCCCCACAATACTGTTCAGTGGGCTATCTCACACTAACTGATGTGCTCCCAAAATGAAATAATAATAATCAGTTCCTGGGCAGGAATCAGGGCTGCTGGGCAGACAACAATCTTGGTGCAACTACAAGGAAAGTCACTTATGTGACACTGGTCCCTAAGACAAGGCACTTGGGACCAGTAGGGTTGGCACAGAAAGGCCATTTGGGTTTAGGACAGAAAAATGGAATACTGAGGTTCTGAGAGGACAGACGGCAAGTAAGGTAGTATGCAGCCGGGAGAAATCCCTGCTGTGCATGGGCCAGAATCACATAGTCTGAAATACGGAGCAGAAGAATCCAGTTGGGTCTTGCTAGGATGACCCCTGAGGGGCATGGCAAAAGGGCAAAGAATAGTCCTCAAAAGACATAAAACATGCAAAACCATGGGCTCCAAAATGGCAGGCATGGGTGCAAAACACTCATATAGAGTCCAAGCAAAGAGACTGTGGTGGAAAGGGTTGGGTGCTCCTTTGTGTAGAACATGGAGCATGGAGTTATGGGTGGAGGCTGGAGAGGCTGGAGGACGCTCTGTCTAGGGCTGGGACAGCTGGGGGCTGCAGGAAGAGGAGGTGACATCCACAGGGTGTATGGGTTTAAGGCAGCATCTTCACTCCATTGAGTTTCACCGGGTAATTCAGTTTTACTTTGTGGCTTTAAAAGGATTCTTCGGTCGAACATCCTAATTGACCAAGCACTTTCTGCTGGTGCTCCTGATTATTGAATTCAGATCTCCTCCAAGCACAGGGGAAGAGGGTTCCTACCCCCAGGTGCCTGAAGAGGCCCGTACTTGTATGCATGGCGGAAACCCACACCAGTACATTCTGACGCCCGTTGGCTGAAGGTCAAAACTCTTGTCTACTGGATAGTGTTAGTCTCCAGGCAATCTGTGACTGTGTAAAGGGAAACTATGGGGAAGTCTCACTCTAAAACCTATTCTTAGGGAACTACTGAAGGATTAAATAATTGGGCTAAAGTGGCTGACAGAAAAACATATGAAAACATGTAAGGGCTGGGGATGTACCCTTGGTACAGTGGGTGATTGATTATATGATTAAATACCTGTACATAGATAAAGCCAATAAACAATAACCCTCGGACCCTGTGCACCCTAGAGATGAAGCTGGATATTTCTATCTGAAATGAAAATCAGACACTCATAATATTGCTTTAGCTCTGTAGAGCAGCAGGGAGGGCACAGTGGGGACCACACCCACCTCTCTGGACAGTTACAGAAGACATGACAGGGCTGTCTGCACATGTTTGTGTTTAAAACATGGAGTTCCAAACTTTTGGGAAAAAAAAAACAAAAAACAAAAAGCAAAGAGGGGGAGAGAGAGAGGGGGACAGCAACCAGGCAGAAGCCATGATTTATCTGTGACAGCATTTTAATCAGGAAACATCTAGGAGGCCCAGAGCAGGCGGGAAGCATTAAAGCATGTTCCCCAGGAGAAGTCTAAAGCCCTGGTTAGTTAGCTCTGTCCTAGCAGGATGTCTTAGAGGAATACATTGACATCTGATTCTGGAGCTTTCTGCTGTCTTTACACCCTGCTGGGGAGCCATTAGCCTGCTGCTCAACATCTTTGGAAGAAAAAAAAAAGTCAGAAAGAAGAAGGAAAAAAAAGACACTATCAAAGTTTGGAGTCACTGCGGTGGCAGCCTTAGGGATAAACAGAAACCCCCTGTCTCATTGTCTTCCGAGCTGCTGTTTGTGGTAGCAAACAAAGTTTTTTCCACTTCTTTCTGTTCTCAACTTGAACCTCAGTGTGCCCTAGAATGCGATGAGGCACAAGGGTGTGACACATCTGTTTAGTGACAGTTTATTCAAGGTCATCGGAGCTCCACCTCATCCCAAACTGGCTTTCCATTTGGGGGATGGATTTCCTCATAGACACTGCAAAGGAGTTCCCCTGGGATGTAATGCCCAGCACCTTGTAAACCAGCCCTGGCCCTGCACGACTATAATCCTGTAATCCCTCAGTAGGGAGATGGAGACGGCAGGACCAGAAGCCTAAGGGTAACCTCGGCTACACCGTGAGCTGCAGCTGATCTGGGGCTACCTGAGACCTTGTCTTTAAAAACCATGTCAGGACTTCTGATGTTAAGTCACAACTAACTTGAAATTTATTTAGGTATCTATTTATTTTAACCTTGGTCGTAATGATCATCTTGAATATGCAGTTCACCTGACACAACTATTAACATGCTCTCTAGGAAGAGTGTGTGGGGGGGGGGGGTTCTTCAAAATATATTTGAGGAATGTCGAGATAGATCAGTGGTTAAGAGCACTGTCTGCTCTCTCAGAGGACCTGGGTTCAATTCCCAGCAGCCACGTGGTGGCTCACAACTGTCTGTAACTACAGTTCCAAGGGATCCAACACCCTCTTCTGACCTTCCAGGGAGCCAGGCCCTCCCGGTATATTCAGACATACAGGCCAAACACCCATTGTCCTAGTTAGGGTGATGTAATAACTCGCCGATACCAAAAGCATCTTGGGGAGGAGAAGGTGTATTCCGGCTTATAGTTCCACATCCCAGTCCATCACTGAGGGATGTCAGGACAGGAACTCAAGCAGGACAGGAACCTGGAGTCAGGAATCGAGTCAGAGGTCATGGGGGAAACACTCTTTACTGGCCTGGTCCTCATGGCTTGCTCAGCCTGCTTTCTTACAGCACCCAGGACCACCCACAGTGAGCTGGGTCCTCTCACATCACCACCAATCAAGAAAAACCCGCACTGAGGTCTTACCCAGAGGCCAATGTGGTAGGGGCATTTTTTATTTCACCTGTGGTTCCCTCTTCCTGCCTGACTCTAGTGTGTGTGAAGTTGGCATAAAACTAGCCGGCAGACCCGTACACATAAAATAAATTATAAAATATATGTAGTATCATCTACTTGAAACTGTGGAGACTGCAAGTTAGAGACCAATAAAGTAGAAAAGAGGTTATAAAAGGCAACCTCTCTAGATACTGAGGAAAGTCTGTAAAGAAACAACGCAGTGTGCCCCGATGGTTCATGACTCGCATCTGATTTTTTTCTAGGAGGACTAGTGAGCTGCAGACTGACTGGGCAGAGCATAAAATAGTACGTTCTTCCAAGGCCTGCAAAGAAAGGCCATTTCCGAGACATGTTTTGAAAACTAAGGCAGGGAGAGGGGAGGGATCCATTCCTGTACATATTTTCTCTGGCATTTACTATCCCAGTGGATGAAAAAGAAGAGATGGTTGGGGACTGTTTCTTACCTTTACAAAAGAGAGCACACCTGGAAAGGAATCATGCCAGGAAGGGCGTAGATGTGATAAGACCTGTCAAGACTCTGGCCACTAGCCCTTGCACTGAAGTCCGCACACCCCCTGTCCTACACCCCACCCCTCAGTCCCAGGTCAATTCCAGTCACTGATTCTTTGGGCACTTGCCCAGTCAAGGCTACTTTCCCGTCCACACTACCTCGGATATGTTGCTTGGCTGGTGTCAACTTGCTGGAGGATAATTCTGCCCCTTTTCTGGATTTCTCTTGGGGTTCCAGAGACAGGCCCTCTCCCCTACCAGAGAGAGTTCACCGAGGAAGTTACCACCAACATGGGGGCACCTCATCCCCCTCCTCCTGTACAGTCCTCCCACCCCTCTACCTGTTTTTCTTTCTCCTGTATTTCTTTCTCCTCCTTCCCTAACACACACGTTAGAAAACTGTCACATGTCCTCTTGCTTGTTTCATGGGCTCTGTCCCTTTATGGATGGTTCCCTCACACAGATCTGGCAGGCAGGCTCCTCTCAAAGCTAAGACAGCTGGTGTTGCCGAACCACCATTTACCTGACAGAGAAGCGAACATCAGACATGTTCCTACATGAGGAGCCAAGGCGTCCTGGCTCAGAGTGGAGAAAAGGCCTTGCTTTCCTTATTTCAGAATCCTAGCCTTGATGCATATGTTACACCTGAATCTAAGTGCTCACAGTAACACCCGCTCCCCCTCCGAGATATCCCATATGTTCTTAGCCAGTCAGAAGTGAGAGGGCAATACAGAGGTCCACAAGGATGTTGTCATGAACTGTCGGAAGCCTTTCTGCTATGAGCTACCCTCTAAGCTTTGCCACAATGATGGGGGTTGGGGGGAGGAACAGGGTGGAAAGGAAGGGAGAAGAAGAGAAGGGAGGGAGAGAGGGAGGGAGGGGCGGAGGGAGGGAAGAGGGAGAGTCGGATCATGGCAGGCCCCTAGTTGAAAATACCAGATTCCTTCTGCCAAGTGAATCCTCCAGATGCTCTGGCTTGGCATTGATGGCATCTCAATTCATTCTAGGCCCCTCCTCTCCACCCTCCACCTCTCGTGGTCCCACCTCTTATCACTTGCTCACTTGCTTGCCCAAGTTCAGTTTGTTCTAAAGCACAGGACTCCCTAAATCCTTTTTAAAAAAAACAAAACAAACAAAACCCTACCCTTGCCATTCCCAGCCTTCTCTTCCCTCTCCTCTCTGCCTGCAACACATCAGCCCAGAGGACCATCTATAAAGCTCCACCTCCCTCTGCACCCACAGCACTCACCATTGTCTCCCACCGGGCCACTTGGGCTGTGCTCTTGGCCTATCTGTCCCTTTCCCCCATGAGACTGGTTTCTGTCCCAGCACCTGGAACCTCAGAGCTGCTCAGTTAGTACTGAACAAATGAATAAAGAGATGGAAAGCCAGTGACTGGATACAGTAGCACGGGATAATTATGAGCAGTGGCAGGTAGGAAGAAAGGTTATAATGTCATTTTAAGTTATCATCAAAAAACATAAAAATCCTTTCAGCAGAATACGCACCATAATATCCCGGCCCATAATCTAAAGTATATGGCCTATGGTATCTTTATAGAAGGCGGTTTGGTTCTCATCATGGTTGAATTGGCTCTTAATTCCACCGTAAAGCACCAGTTTATAGCCATGAAGTTTTCAGAACTTGGACCTTTTCAGCTGAGAAATATGTTAAATTTTCTTTTATACAGCAGTGCCAGAAATGCAATCTCCTAGTTAACTTAATATTCAAGTTAGTTGACTTGGGCTAACACACACCACATAGATGATTCAGGAGACCGTATGGTATATTGGGTGTTCGTGATTTCAGAGATTTATAATGTAAAAAAAGACAGCCAGTGCATCAGGATTAACACTCCAAGCCTATTCATCTCAGAAGACTTTTCTCCAAACCGAACAGTCAGTGACACAAATGTCACACACTAGTGTGCCTTCAGGATGGCGTGCTGATGGCAGGGGATCCTTAGCCCAAAGCCCCCACTCTCACCCTCTCTGAATAAAGATGTCTCACACTTGAGCCTACATCTCAGGGTTCCTCCCCAGCACCTCGTGTGTCGGGATGACTGTTTTCTAGAGACTTTTCCAGCCTTGAATAGGAGTTCGAGCTGATCCAGGAACCATCCCTACACACCTGCGCTTGTAAATAGGAGTGCCTTTTGTTTATGTTATGCCACAGAAAAAAATGCCTCTTCCCAGTAGAGCTTAATCTAGTTATTCATATGCATTCTATAAGGTCAAAACCCGCCATCATGAATCTGTACTAGAATCTAAGCCAACAACGATCTTCTCCCTAGTAAGGCTTTGGAGGACGGAACTGAAGATGGGATCTACTCCATACTCCACACTGACCAATTTAAATCGTCTAAAAGGATGCCGGAAATCCTGACTCGAAAGCCACTTAACTCTATGTCCGTACAAGGCTTGAGATTGTCCGCTCTAGCAGTACACATAAAGTGCTGTTTACCACACACACGCACACACGCACGCACATGCACACGCGCAGGCACACACGCACTTGCACGCGCACACACCCGCCATCACCCTCTATTCGTTTTCTGCTTTCAGATGAAAAAAAAAGAGGGAGGGGACGAAGAGAGGGAGGGAGGAGGGACAGAGGAGGAAATCCATGGCGGGATAACCAGTGGTTGCTTTCTGCATTGTCAGTGCTTGAAATTTTGCACAGTTTAATGTTGGTGTGGTGGCCGCCATCGTTGGAGCTTATTGGGAGGGCAAGGTAACGGTGATGTATTCTTGATCTGCTTGTGCCATGCAGAGTCTTCTAATGGTTTCCTAAGGGGATCCAAGAAGGCCATACTAGATCCTTGGTTGTGGTTAATTACAGAATTACAAGCTTGTAAATATTTTTTAATTTTATTTTTCTTGGATATTTTATGTACTTACATTTCAAATGTTATCCCCTTTCCACCTTCTCCCATATCCCATATCCCCCTCCCCTGCTTCCATGAGGATGCTCCCACTCCCACCCACCCACTCCCACCTCAATGCCCTGGCATCCCCTACATTAGGGAAATGAAGCTCGTAACTATTAACATGAGTCAGAAGGCATGTCCTCATCCCAGGAAATCTGTGCTGTAGGACACACCCCGATTCACAGAGATTGATCAGCTCCCGGCCTCTTGGCCAGCTGACATGACACTCAGAGTCTAAAAGAATCTTAAGGCGTTCTTCTGGACTAGATTTGAAAAGAAAGTTGAAACTAGAACCCACCTGCCCTTCAGTCCCACCCTCCTCATTTCCAGAGAGAATCTAGACATGCATGGCCTCTGACCCCAGCCCTGCCCGTGACAGGCACCTGCCATTTCTACAACACCACCCACCTGCAGTTCTGCCACATGCCTTTGCTCCACCAGCCATCTCTGAGGGACAATACAGTCTCACTCTGGCTTTTGAATCTGCTCGACAACAAGCTCTTTGCAGAATAAATCTTCCTTTTTTCCTGAGAGGTAGATACATTGTAGCCTCTGGACTCTTGGTGGCTTCCCTCGGTATCGCACTGTAATTATGTGTCTGCCCTAAAGCAGCCCCACACTGAGGGAGGATGGTCCTTCCACATGCCCTCAGGAGATGCTCTGTGCTTGCTGTTGTCTGCCTCCCTGGGACCAGCTCAATAGTGCAGGTGACAGAAACGGGAAGTGCAGGTTACCACGGTGCAGCTACATGCACTTCTGTCACTGAGAGCCTTGCACACCTCCATTGCCTTGTGGTGGGGTGTTAATATTTCTAAAGCATGGGTGAGATGAAAGGGAAGTTACTCTGGCTGCTCAGAATCCCTCAGGGTCAGGGGCCATTCAGTGTCTGAACCAACTCCCTGAGATCACAGGGAGGGCTGAGCTGGAGGACTAACTAACATCACAGAGACAGGAGACTTAATCTCCAAGTGCTTGGCCTGGCATGCTTAGGTCTTGCTGCTACCGGGGATTTGAACCAACTGACGTTTTTAGATGGAAGGAAGAGAAGCCAAGGAAGAGAAACATACAGAGGAAGAGCCAACAGAACAGGAAAAGGCCCCAAGACGGTCTAAAGGAGGCAGCGGCGCTGTTTCCTCTGTGTCCTTTTCCAAACCGGACCTCCAGGGTCATCAGCTTCATCCCCGATGGCTTTGTACTCAACGCCAGTGATTCATGGATTGACAGAAAGCAGCCTCACACTGCTACCGTATGTGGTAAAACCTTCCCACATGGCTCTCCTTTGGCTGCCATCTCTAAATGTTATTGTCTTCCACTAGAAACTCTGGTGATGCCGAAACTGCCTGGCTCAAGAGTCACGCTGGGTCTGTAACAAAATTTCCTGAGTACCTACGATGGGCTCGGGGCTGGCTTTTCATGCGTGGCCTGACTCTGTAGGATTCAGTACTGAGTTAGGGCGTATGATCTCTCCGTCTCCAGGTGTGAAGACTGAGGCTAGGGTTTCCAGGACGAACCCAAGACGACAAGCAAACAGCAGAGCGTAGGTTTTTCCTGTGCTTGGATCTCAGACTCCTTAACCACTACAAATCTCTGAGGCCTGAGGCCGTGCATGCGCAAGTGGTGCTATGATTGCCTCAAAGCCTCTGTGGAGTCACCTATACAGAAGCGGCCACGGCTGTGAACTGAACTGTCTAGAAGCATGCCTGCAGGTCCTCTAGAAGCCAGAGAACCCTAACCCAGGCCACTATTGGGTGAAACTAGGTTTAGAACTCAAGACTTTGCTCATCAGCTTAGGGCTTGTTCCAACCTCCTCCGATCTATGTATAAAACTTGAAGCCTAGATATCTTTGAGATCAAAGATTCTAAAGGAATCCCCAAGAGATAACACTAAAACGAAAATCCTGAGCTGGCATCTTGGCGCTTGCACTCAGTCCCAACACTTGGGAGGCTGAGGAAGGAGGACAGGACTTTGAAGTTAGCTTAGGCTACATAGCAAGACCCTGTCCAAGAAAAAAAAAGTGGGGGCGTGGGGGGACAGGGATGATGAGTGAAGCAGATTTCAAACAAGCAGAAAGCTGACTGGACCGGAGTTTGTTTTGAAGGGCAGGGTGGTGAGGTGAGATGCCGCCCAGAAGCAGGAAATGGAATGAAAAGTCAGCAAACAAGGTAGGAAAGACAGCCCTGAGAGGCCGGAGAAGCTGAATGGAAACGCCGAAGGAAGATAAATGGATAATTTAACAGCCGTTCAGTTTTTAAGCAAGACAAAGAGCAGGCTACATTGCATCAGAAAAGGACGAGAAATGATGACGGATGGCCTGTGGGATCGCAGAGGCCAGCCCAGGGCAGATCTGAGGGACTAAATAAGGATTTGGGACTGATAGGGATTGAAGAGTTTTTCAAAATCTATTTAATGGTCAGGCAGGGGACATTGATCGTTTTTCAGAGGAAATGTTGAGGCGCAATGAGGTGGTCGGCCCTTATTTCCGATGTGGACAGGTGAGCCAGAGGTGAGCGCATACACAGTGCCATGGCAGCACTCGGATTTTAAAGTCGTTTTTGAAGGACAGTGGGGAAACACTAATTTAATTTGATCTTTACGAAATAAGCGTTCGTCTTCTCCATTCTCAGACTGGGAAGCCTTTTTAACTGTTGACTTATTTAATACTTCTCACATAGCCAAAAATAGCCCTCGTGTATTTATTTATTTACTTACTTATTTATTTATTATTGTATTGCTGGGTATTAAACAGGAGGCTTTATGCATGCTGGGTAAGTACTCTGCCACTGAGCTGTATCCCCAGATCCGTGGTAGGGTTTTAAATACTTTATTATTGAATAGTTAACATGAGCCTACTTAACACAATTTAAAATGTTTGAAAAACAAAACCAATCAAGGAAATGATCTCCCTGCCCCCATTGTCTGCCTGCCTCAGTTTCCCTCTCTCTGAGATTAATGATGGTTAATAGGATGTTGTGAACAGTAAAGATGGTCTATACAGGTCATGAATACAGTGTCTCGACACAGATTTCAACCCAAATGCTTGCTTGCAGGTGAAGGGCGGGATGTGTCCTTTGCATGTAATATATTTTGAGCTTGCTTCTGACTTGCAGTCAGAGCTTTGGTGGCTGAACACCACTCGATTTTGAAGATAAAAATGAAGTTATTTAACCACTAGCTAATTATTACCGTACACTGTTGTAAACAGGATACAATTTTCCTTACAAAGGCATCATTCCCATACTCTTGGTTGATGAATAGCCAGAAGCGGGGTCACTGGACTTTAAGGTCGATAGTTAGCACTTTGATGGCTATTGCCAACGTTTCCTCTGTGGAGTTTGAACTATTTTATATCCCCATCAGTAAAGCCTGAAGTGCCAAATCACTGTATCCTGCTTGACGAAGAGGGTGTTGTCGGGTGTCCTTAAGTCTTGTCAGTATCAAGTATGAAAGGGGTGTTAGCAGATGTCTCTAACTCTGGTCAGTATCATGTGTATAAACTGTATCTCACTGTAGTTTCCACACCATATGTATGATGTGGCTTTAGATTTACTTATTCAAGGGCTGTTGGTTTCTGTAAAGTCTTCTCATGTTCTGCCCTCCTTCCTATTGAGTAGGAACTCACTGGATATTACATTTTCCCTAGATTGTCTTTCACTTTGTTTATGCTATTAAAATATTAATAGATTTTTTGGAGTTTTCCAGTTTTCATTGTCTGGTCTGGTCTGGTCTAGTCTAGTCTGGTTTGGTTTAGCACAGGGTCTTACTGCATAGCCTTGGCTGGCCTTGAAACTCTAACGAATTGTACTATTCTAACCGATACCACTTTATAATAGATTTTAATGTCCAGTCCACCTTTCTCAATAGTCTTCAATGTTTTCTAGGTCTGATTATTTTTCTCTACAAATTTCATTTATTTATTTTATGTATGTGAGTACACTGTAAATTCAGACACACCAGAAGAGGGCATCAGATTCCATTACAGATGGTTGTGGGCCACCATGTGGTTGCTGGGGACTGAACTCAGGACCTCTGGAAGAGCAGTCAGTGCTCTTAAGCTGAGCCATTTCTCCGAATTTTACAAATCTAGTGTGTCCTTTTATTAAAAACCCTATTCTATTTTGAACGGTCTCTAAGAATTAAATTGACATGCCTTCCTAACATTTACAAGATCAGCGCGTCTGCCCAATGCCACAGTGGTGTGGGCAGATGAAGCTCTTTCCATGGGCAAGGAGACCAGCTCCTGATGCAACATCCTCCATGCTGGTGTGGGTAGAGAGATGGGGATGATCTAGACACAGACACGGTGGTAAATGAAAGACATTCCCTTACTCTTATTCTTTCTCTTGGAAATCTCGCCTATGTTCATCAACCTAGAATTCAGAAGAGGGGAGTTACCCTACCACACGGGAAAAAAAGAAAAGGGGATTTCTGTCCTCAAAGTCCTCTGCTTAAAGACAAGGTATTCCACATGGATACTTAGGGTCTCGGTCTCCCTATGTCTGGAGCATTTGGGATTTGAAAGCTTGGTGACTCCCACCCTGAAATATGAACGTTGCTCACTAGTGAGAGTCAGAGCCTCTTTTAAACTCACATAAGTATGCTCACCCATACCACACACACACGCATGCACGCACACGCATGCACACACACACACTCATACACACATGCACACACAGGCGTACACGCACAGGCACCTTGTGCAGGCAGTCATCACCAGATTTCCACTGTGCCCACTCACTACTCCCTACAATCAGTCTCTGACACTCAGGAAAACTTTCAAACGGGTGCTTTTAAAGAGAGTGCGAGCTAAGAGCATGTTCTAGAATCCATTCCTGGGGCCCCACAGCACTGTCCTCAAAACTTAATCTGGACTAAAGGTACTGAATTGCAACTGTGTCTACGGGACCCTCTGCCACCCAGGTGCCCTACGCACTATGCTTGGGGTCTCTCAGACTCAAGGCACATGAGAGAAACATTTTTAAGTGAGAAAATGAATGTTCGTAGCTTACCAAACTCAAATTTTAATGATCCTTTTTACACATTGAATTTTAGGAGGGAAATGTATTTTAAACATTTCTATAAAGCCTCAGTGGCCTAATTTTATTGGGAAGCACTCTGATGTGTAAAAAGGTGGATTATTACCATGTGGCTACATTTTAGTTACATGTCCCAACCAACTCTTCTATGAAGCCCCCATCCATCAAAGCCTGCGGCTTCTGGGTCAGCAGCCACTCCTGCCAAGTCAGGAGTCGCCCTCACAATGCACATGATTGATGAGCAACCAGACTGCTCGGAAAGCCCAGCCACCAGGATAACCCGTACACATACACACTGTCCTAGAGGGCTCATTAGAGCAGCAGGCCCTGTTCTCCGTCCATTCACAGGAGCTGTCCCTTCAGCTCGCCTGTCAATTATTCCGCACAGTCCTTGTTTTGTCTTCCCAAAGCAAGGTGGAGTTGAGTTGTAGATAAAAAGATTCATTGTCTACGCCTAAAGTTTTTGAGATGGTGTTGGGGTGCCCTTCCGTTTTGAACTAGCCATGCACCATCAGGGATTCTTAAACAACCCCCTGCAGTAGGAAGGACGCTCATCTGTTGTTGGCCCTGTAATAAGATAAGAAGCCTCTTTTGTGACCAACACACCAGCTAAGTTCCCAGATAAGAAGATATCATAGGCTTGGATCCAAGCAGGACTGGGCTGACCTGCCAACCCTGCTTGATCTATGTAAACAGACCAGGTGAGACCCGCTCGCTGCATGGTTGTGAGGTGAGATTAGTGAAGATGCAGTGCTCCTGACTGGAAACCAAGATCCACCAATTACTCCATGTTTCATCATCTACTCTCTAGAATAGCATGCAATGGGCAGCCCCCAGAGCAGGCTATGCCCAAAGATGTGGTTCACTCAGCTAGACACCGTACAGACGCCACCATGCCCAGCTGTAGCCTACAGCCTGACATTACGGAAACAGCAAAGCTTTAATCCTGGAAGTCTAAATTCCTTGCCTCATTAATTCAGAATGTTAATGTCATCGTGACTATCTCTTCCCACAAAGAAATCCCTCGAGCATATAAAGAAGAGAGCAGAACTGTGGGGTCCAGACAGAAATGGAAAGAAAGGGCTCTGTTGTAAACTTCCACACGCACCAGTAGTCTGCTCCAGCCTTGGAAAGAAAATAATCTCCTTGTAAGTTATTACCGGTGCTATAATTAGCCTCCAGAATATTAAACATGATACCATGAGCATCATCTTCAGGTATACCTTAGGTTGGTGACGCCCTCAAGACTCAACTGCAGAACTGAATCATGCTTGCCCCGGATTCTAATGAGCCTGCCTGCTTCTGTGCAAAACATCACCACTGTGGCTTCATCATTTTTACTGTTCTGTGGTAACTATCACCCATTACCTAAATTTTAAGATCTCCAGTATCACTAACACACACACACACACACATGCACACACATGCACACACATATACACACACATACACACATGCATACACACACAAACACACACACATGCACACACATACACACACACATACACACATGCACACACACATGCACACACATATACACACACATACACACACGCATACACACACATACACACATACACACACATATACACACACAAACACACACACATACGCACACACACATATGCACATACACTTGCACACACACATACACACACATGCACACACACAAACACACACACATGCACACACATATACATACACATACACACACAAACACACACATACACACACATACACACACATGTGCACACACACACACACACACACACACACACGCACACACACCTGACAATGTGTTTTGGTCTCTGCAAACCTTTCGCATAGCCAACTTGTCATTGGTATTGCTCAGTAGTAATACAAAAAAATCATTTTCCAAGTTGAACAAAGTAATCCATCCTGTGTGGTAAACACAGTGTAATGCTGAATTCACACAAGGAGGACATAACTGGTTGTGGGTTTTCTTTTCTGGGTTCACCTGGATCATCGACAGGCTAAATGACCAACCCCTTTGAGTCCCCTTCCCTAAGAGCTACAACTGTGCTGTCTCATTAACTCTGCCCGCAGAGGGAGCGGACATCCTCCTCCAGTGTCTGCTGGATCCACAAATCAGGACAGGATGAGACTGTAGGAGCCTCTTTAAAAACAAAACAATCCGGCCCTCCATGCTGGACAGGCTGGGTCTGGGGAAAGGGAAATGCATACGCTCAGTGTCCACCCTGCCGTGAAGTGGGAGAGCTGTTGGCTGAGTGTCAGCACCTCACTTCTGTGTGAGGAAGGTGGGACGCCCATGAGCCAGCCACCAGTTCAAAGTTTTGGGGAGCGCCAGGAGAGGCCTCAGCAAATCCAAGTGAGACCTAGCATGGGAGATAAAAGGAGCAAAGTAGGGGTGCTCAGCGGGTTCCAGCAAAGTAGGGGTGCTCAGCGGGTTCCAGCGGGGATGGGACTTAGAGACAGAGAGGGGCGATATGTAGGGGGTGGGGGTGCTCGCCCTGGAAGAGCTCTAGTCTTTGTGGTAGTGGGGGTTGCACACTCCAGTCACCCGTCCCCTGAGAAGAGAGCCTAGTCCACCCGTTGTGATGGCCAACTCCACACACAGAGTGGCTAAAGAGTGGCCCAGGGGCTAGTTTTGAATGGAAGCAGAGGCGCAGCCTCTAAAGTCACATCTCTGTCACTATAGCTGTTAGTGCACCACAAAGAAACGGAGGGGAACTTCCAGGTTAAATCCCACTAGCCTCAGGCACACTCCTAAACAAATCCTAGGGATATCCTGAGGCTAGCCTGGAGGGGGGGTGGGGCTCATGGAATAGAAGAGTTACTGTTCAGGAGAGTTCATTTATAACCCACTGCTATCCTTCCCTCCCTCCCTTCCTCCCTTCCCCCTCCCTCCCTCCCTCCCTCCCTCCTTCCCTCCCTCTTTTCTTTCCTCCCTCCTTACCTCCCTACCTCCTTCCCTTCCTTTCCTCTCTGAGGGAGATCAGATTGTTCAAGGATTAAGTCTATTAGAATATCCTGCCACCTTCACAGAAAACAGAGACCCAACTAGGACATCATTTATATTCTGACTCTAGTACCCAATAAAAATAACCTAGACTAGCCAACGGGCTACTGTGCTATGGCACCCACACAGGCATGAAGAGACCTAGCCCCTCTTTATCCTTTGTGTTTAGCACAGGGCTGCCTTATTAAAGTTTGCCTCACCATCACAAGATCACCACCGCAGCTCCAGCGATTAAGTTGAATTTCCACCACAGCTAGGAGATAGGGATAAAGGTGAGAAAGAGAGAAAGCACCTTCAGGCTGAGCATGGTTCTTTGAAGCACTGTGCCTGAAATCTTGCCTTAGGAACTCTGCTTACATTTCACTGGTCTCTGATAAGTTCAAGGAAGGCTAAACTGCATACAGGACAGTCAACATGCAAACTCTGCTAGAAATGCCAGTGTCAACAGAATAAATGACCGTGTCCCCAGATAGGCCAGAGGTTATACGGCCATAGACTCTCAACCTCTTTGCCAGAGAAGGACAAAGTGTATAAATGGCTCACACTCCCAGCTGCTGAAAGCCCACTGTGTCATGGTGAGAGTCGGGCCTCTGCAGGGGCTTCTTCCTTCCCGCCCTGTTTCCATTCCCACGTGTCAGCTCCGTAGCTTGACAGCCTTCGCACCCTGTCCACGGTTCGCAGGGTGGCCCGTTTTCTTCTGCTGGCTGTCCTCACATGAGTCTAAAACCACTGCAGGACTGGTGTCTGTCTGCTAAGGACATTTATGGGGAAGTTATTTTTTTTTTTTTTAGTATGGGCAAACAAGACCTGCCTAGAAATTTTTTCTTTTCTTAACTCTCAGGGTTGCCCCATACAAAATTACATACTGATATCACAAATATGATAACTGGTGACTAGTGTGCAATCTGGATTCAAAAATCCATGTTCAAACCCTAATACTGTCTTCCCCAGGCAAATTAGATAACATTTCTCTGCCGGGGATCTTAGAGTCTTCGGTTTAGTTGGTTCTGTTTTGTTTGTTTTTGTCCATAAAATGGGAGAATAAAGATATACCTCCTGCTGGTTGCACCGAGGACTTAATAAGGAAAACTTATATGGATACACGACCTGACAGACCCACATGTGTAACAGATGCAAATATTTACTCTTTATTTCCAGGCTTCTGAAAATTACACAAACGGATACTCTAAAGCTACCTACCACTAGACATCTCTTCCAAGACGTCTGGGCTTGCTTCTGAGCTCACCGCTATCGTTTGATTGTTTGTTTTTCCAAGTACGGTTTAAAAACTGCTGGGAGCCTCATATGGTAGTTAATACATTATCTTAAGCAATTTAATGCAAATTAATTTTTACACAACCTTGAGTTTCAAAAGCCATAGGACTGGGGAGGGGAGGAGAGGGGTTTAGGAGGCTGTTTGCTCTCTCCATCTGGACCCTGGAGCGGCCCCATCTGCTCTCCCGGGTCCCACCAGCTCTCAGCAGCTCCCCTGCCAAACAGCATGTGGAGCCTTTAAACTCAACAGCATGGTTGAGCGCCCGGAAAGACGAATGCTTCAAGTTTTCTAGGAACATGGGGGGATTACTAGGGCATTGTAGCATTCTGTTTTTGAACTGTCACCCAAGTCAGACATCAGGTTCCTAGTTAGTTTTATCTCCGAGTTTGCCTCTCTCTTGGGATTTCGAGTCTCACTCTCTGAGGGGGTTTCTCAGGCTGAGCGTGAGAGTTTTGGACTTGTTCTGATGAGTATTCCGGCAAATGATGGGAACCAATGAACGGTTCAGGAGGGACAGCTTGACCTGTAAGGGCCGGTTGGACTGGAGCAAATGGAAGGCAGGAGACTAGTAAGGATGCTGTCACGGGATTCAGGTGGAGGAGTGTGACAGCCTGAAGGAGGAACTGGAGCATCAGCAACAGATACAAGTACAGAGACCCTGTGGAAGGGGTGACTGTGGCATGCTTGAGTGAAAAGGGCAGTGCTGTGAATTCCAGAGGGGAGTTGCTGCACGGATGACAAGGCTTGCTCGGCTCCTGGGAGAGCGGCCCTGTGAACACATGGGGGTCTGAAGGACAGGGATGAGTTTAGCTATGCCAGGTCAAGTCATTGTGTCTTCAGCCATGACAGCACATGGGAGAGGAGGAGCTTGAATGTGACTCATGGGTGACTGTATCACTGCTACCTGGCATGTCCAATCTGGGGCTGTTCCTATCGGAACCTAGAAGCTCAGCAGTCCACTAATTTATTAGTGAAGACACGCTACCACACTTGGCTGCTTCGAGCTCAAGTCACCCACCGTAAATAGAAACCGCCTACGTTTCTCAAAGACACTCTTGCCCACTGTGACTCATCAGTCATGAGAGTCTGAGACTCTGAAGGCCCCCCACCACTGACAAGCCCCTCGCCCCTTCTGCTGGAGGTCTGGGTGGCCATGTCAGCCTCATGTAGTGTCTGTGCTGTTCCGTTTCAGAATGCCAGAGCCCAGAGGACCCCGACCTTTCACTCAGAAAGGACACAACCATGGTGGTAGAACAGTGCTAGAAAGCTTGCCTGACGTGAGTGCCAACTCCAGTCGTCCATTTTATCAAAAGCCAAGGAGGCAGAGATGCAGCCTTGCCTAGCATACCCTGCGGTCAACCCTGGGCAATCAAAAAAAGGGGAGCATTTCAAAAAGTACTCTGACTCCTTCCCGTTCCATAGACTGTCTCAGAGTTTCTCATAGTTCTCTTTTATAAAATACCGGTAAGAGACGACAGAAAATGCTGCCACCTTTCTAGCGATTTGCAACTATAATTCAACAACAATAGTCTTCATCCATAAAAATTAATGTCGAGCTCAGACGCCTTCCTCGGATATTAAAGTATTGACGAGGTATTTGGGCACATGCAGGTTCAAAGCCCAGTATGGTGTGAATTTGTTTGCTCTTTTGCCCTTGCAACGGCCATCAGGCAGAGCGGCTGCCCCCATCTCTAGGAGCAAGCCAGGCTCCTACTTACTCTTTTGTCCCACGTCTTGATGTCACAACCCCAGAAGTGACTGTGGTCAACGGCAGACGGTAGCAGGTGTGGATCATGGCTAAAGGAACACGAGGCCAAACTCTGGCTGTTCGCAGCTCAGTGTGTTGAAGGGAATGTAGTCTCAGGAGTCATAGCACCAAGAGATGTCCACTTCAGTGAATTTCTGACAGCTGGTGGCTGGGAAGGGGATAGTCTACGTCATCTGTTCAAAGCCAACCCCCTCGGAGACTACACAGAAAAACAGGGTGGGGTCAATTCTTGAAAGCACTAAAAATAAAATGCAGAACGTTTTCCGTATGGAAGCTATAGCTGGAGAGATTGTTGGCATGCTTTGGGTCCGCATACACAGGAAGACAACAGGAGGCTTCTGAGAGAAGGCCAAACCTGGGGAGAGTGCTCAAGGAGGGCTAGTTGTCCAGGGAGGGAGCCGCCACACTACTTGAAACCAGCAAGACTTCAGCAAACTCCAGCTCAGTCTCTCACTGTATGGCGACAAGCAAGGCATTTGACCTTGAACTGCAATTTCCTCACCTATAAAGAGATGCTAAAGAGACCCATGGCTCAGAACCGCCATGATGTTCCTGTGAGGTAACGGCATCAAACCCCAGCCCTGGCCTAGTGCAGTGAATGTTCATTAAATAAGCCCTCCTCGTCTCTTTTTCTTAAATGTCATCAGGAACAGGAAAGGGGGAACATCATTTGGCCAAGGGAAGGTATCTTTCGGTCTCTGCTAGCAAAGATACTGTACTGTACGTGTGGGCTCATAGCACGTGGCAGGAAAGCTTAGTTCAGTTAAGTACTGTGGTTTGTGGCTGGGATGAGTCTGCAGACACCTAGCAATACATGTATTTCTCAAAGATAAAGGTACTTTGGATGACAACAACTTGAGTAATAGAGAGTACTGTTACCAGCTTCTAGGGTACCCTACAATGCACAGCCTCCACAAAAACCATTTATCCGACCCACAGCCTCCGTAGCACTGAGGTGGAGACACTGCAGAAGCCACAACCTCTTTCATTACCCACTGAGCTGCTGTGAACAAGCCCTTCATTTAGATCTTGACTTTTCTCCATTACAAACTAACAGCAACACAGATAGTAATAGTAATGATAATAATAATAATAATAATAATAATAATAATAACAACCTCGTGAGGTTCTTGAGAAAGTTAGCCATTGGCGTGCCTGAAACAGCACAGCCTGGCACTAAGTAAGCATCCCATAGCACATGGTGTTAACGGCAGGAACCGGTGAGATGAACAGTGGCCGAGCCAGATGCCCGTAAAGGACCAAGAGAGTGAATCAGCTGCAGGAGATCTCGATGGAGTCAGGTGGACAGCGTCTTTCAGGAACCGGGCTTGGGGGAGGGATCAGGCTTGGGAGGGATGGAGTCCTCTGTGTACACAGCAGCATCTGGATCGTACAGGGGAGAAAGGTCCCAGTGGCAGATCTGTGTTCTTCTTAGCTTTACCCACTCTCACTCTTCTCAAGGCCTTGAGACTGTATTTTCTTGTTAGCATATAAGCCTCTTGTTCTAAATCTTAGACACTGTTTATAGGGATCGATTTAGCAGAACCTATCAAAATGCAAATTCACATACCATTTGACCTAGAAATGCTAATTCTATCCTCTGACCTTCTGCTATTCTTCATCCACAAAACAGCTACATACAGGATATCCTTGGCACCATTACTTAGGATGGCCAAATATAAACAACACTGATTTCCATTAGCAACAGAGAACTGGTTTAACAAATTTGACAGCTGTGGAACACTAGGTAGCCATTAAAAAATAAAACCCTTCATTTTTCATTTATATAGATAAATGTGGTTCTTGAAGGCCACACTAACAGCTGATCATACCCAGTGTCTCTTGGGATGGAAATCCAATGGTTGGGGCAGTGTGGAAGGAGGCTTTACACTGTACATCTTGTACCCTCATGTATCCCTTGAGCTATGTGAATGTTACTTGTTGAAAATATAAATAAAATATTGTGCTAGTCACCGGAGAGCTCAACAATGGAGTGTGGCTTTCCAAGCCAGGAAGGGGGAGTCCCTCAGCCACCCAGATGACTAGGTGTCCCCTCATATAGAAAGTGTCCCAGGTACTCCAGATGGGTCAGGAGAATGCTAGCGGTATTCAACTCTTGGGTCCAACTGGGGTTTCACAGAATCAACACGGGTCATGAGTCCCATGTTGCTCTGCAGGAATCCTGTCAAAACCCTGGGAATAAGTTACAGAGCCATACTCTTGAGCTCAGAGAAGGAAACAGTATTCTAAAGCCAGAAGTCAGAATAAAGCAGACCTCCTTGGGAGGCAGTGTGGTCATTGCTCCTGCGGGCATCTAAACGGTGGCTAATGACCATGCAACCATCTGTGAGTCCCTCATAGGTGACAGTGGGTACTGTCCCCCACCCCCTCTCTCCAGGAGGAGGGATTCACTTTCACAGAACCATCAAGGATTATCTGCTGGTGGCCAGCCTTCAAGAACGTCCACCACTTTCTATGTGCTAGAAGCAGTTCTCTTGCTCAGAGCACCTGGCTGACAGTCACCATGAACCTTGGGGCTTGGATTCGCAGATATACCTCTCTTTGTGGGAAAACCTATTCTATTCCCTTATTCTATTCGGACTGCATAACCTTTCAATTCTTCACCCAGAGCGTCAGCAGCTGCTTCTGTGGCTTTTCTCACAGAAAGCACAAAGTTTGCTTTCGTTATGTACTTGAATGAGTTTCTGACAGGCGGTGGCTGGGAAGGGGATATTCTACTTCCTTTCTTCACAGACACAGATACACTAGTTCCTTGCCCTTGCAGCCAACTGCATTTATGTACGAACTTATACCTTCAGAGCGATTCCTCGAGATGGGGAATTTTGCCGCCTTTGTCCAGAACCAACACTTGTCCTAAGAAAAATGATTCTTCCTCTGGTAATCCTGTCTCTGGAGAAAACAAAGAAAAAGAGGGAATTTTGAAAAATCAGTATTTCTCCCCCTAACACCTCCCCCCAAGTGTTTTATTCCACACAAAGGAAGCAAGAGAAAAAAGAAAAGAAGAAAGATACAGTGGGAAAAGCTATTTGGGGCTAAGCCAAACTAACTTAAATGCTTTAAAGAATAAATTGGTGGAGAAATCCGAATCATGGGCAGGTGCTAGGAATGTAATTTAGTAAATGCTCGGGAACCTGCCAAAGAAGAGAAAAATGTGTTGCTTTTGAGATCATTTCCCAGCAGCTCCATAAAAGAAAACTGATTACAGGAATTTAATAAGTAAAACAGAGCCAGAAATAGTGTGATCAAATGAGTTTTTAATTACATTTCGGCAGAAAAAAAATTCCAATTCGTGCTCCTGGGATTAAAAAAAATAATAATAATTTCTAGAGAAATGCTTTTGTAGCAGGAAAATAACATATACACTAATTTCCATAGGAATTACAGTAGTCAGTTTAATTAAAAGGCTTGATCCGAGTAAAGTGGAGCCGGTGCCAAGACATGCTAAATAAAACCATGGCAGTCACTGCTGCCTCACACTGTTGTCAAAAATAAATAAACCGACAGACAAACAAACAAACGCTGAGTACCAGGCAGGGTTTAGGCATCTGCATTTTTCTCGTGGAAATAAAGGGAATTTTTGAGCCCTGGGATATTGTATGGCTTTGCTCTTTTCATATGTGAAATAAATGGTATAGCTGACTTTAAATGAGATATTTCTAGTCAGTACGACCAAAATCACTGGAACACACACACACACACACACACACACACACACACACACACTCAAACACACACATACTCACACACAAACACACACACATGCACACACACACACTCTCAAACACACACACACAGACTCAAACACACACATACTCAAACACACACACTCAAACACACACACATGCACACACACATACTCAAACACACACACTCAAACACACACACATGCACACACACATACTCAAACACACACACTCAAACACACACACATGCACACACACACTCTCAAACACACACTCTCTCTCACACACACACACACACATGCACACACACATGCACACACACACTCTCAAACACACATACACACTCTCACACACACACACACACACACACACGCATGCATGAGAGGCGGGATGGAGGAAGGTTAAGAATAGATGTCACAGGGCATCGATGTGAAGAGAAGAATTATCTCCAACAGTAAGAGTCTCACGATTTACTCAGATATGTCCAGGAGAATCTGTCAGGTTTCCTGACAGGTGTTTTGGCCTGTGCTCAGGGGAAGGACACCCTGCCATCTTTAAGGTGTTTACGGATGCTTAGCCTGAGCTTTCTCAGTGGGTTCTAACTCAGTTCGTCGGTGAGATCCTCAGCCCACCCCATAGTATCCCATCTCTGGGTAGATCGAGTCAAAAACTGCCTCGCTGGCATCCAATTCAAATGAGACAGCTAATGGTCAGGATTCCAGTGCCAGGGGTCATCCAGGGCTTCTGAGGCCAGAGGTCACTCAAACCACTTGGAAGCAGGGACCTCATCTCTTAAAAGGAAAACTTAAATGCAAAGGGAAGTATCTAGAAGGATCTGTGGATCTTGTGCAGTTAAGGACCCTGCAGCATCAGTTCCATGCGCCTGGTGATCCATCTGTCCCGTATGGCACTCCTCAGATCTCCTCTCCCCATCTCCTCATGCCTTCCCATCCCTCTCTTCCACACCCCGACCCCTTCACCTCATATCTGTTACTAGAGTGGAAACAGATGTTTGAATTAGACGGAATCCAAGGTTTTTAAACTGTGAGATTAGGAACACTGAGAACGTTAAGTAGAAAGGCTTGCAGTCAAGCCGCCAAATGCGAGGAAGACAGGGCTGTAGGAGAGCAAAAGTCATGTCGGCGGGCTCCTATGAAGACCCTTCCTCTCCCCCATTCACGTCATTTAGAGCTGCGTCATTCCATGTGGATCTGTGTGCTCAGCATGGCTGCCGTGCATTTTGCTTTCCGAGGAAAGCGAGTCATTGTAAGTTTTTTGTTTGTTTTGTTTTTTTTTTAAAGATCTATTTATTTAATTGAGTACACTGTAGCTGTCTTCGGACACACCAGAAGGGGGCATCGGATCCCATTACAGATGGTTGTGAGCCACCATGTGGTTGCTGGGCATTGAACTCAGGACCTCTGGAAGAGCTGTCGGGGCTCTTAACCGCTGAGCCACCCCTCCAGCCCTTTTGTTTTTTAAGTTCCCAGCCTGATAGACTGATAGGCAGAGCTCTCTCAGGTAGGCAAAGACATGTGCATTAATAATTACAGGCGAACTGTGCTTGTAGACCCCGAGCCTAAAGGCCGCCTTTCAGCTGAGTACTACCCAACCCTCTTGTCTCTCACTCTCTGCGTGGACTCTTTGAATACAACACGACAGTGTTGGATGCCTGCACGGTCTCAGCCATAGTTCATGGTTACCAGCGTAATCATTTCCTTCCATATAACTGGTTCCCATTCCCCCTTGAAACAGAAAGAGGAAGACTATACATGACCATGACCTAGCTGTCTCTCTCCACCTGTTTCCTCTTTGTTTTAGGCCTTGGTGAAAGTCAATGCAAAACTGAAGCCGATGCTGGACTCAGTGGCCGCCAACCGCAGGAAGTGGGAAGAGTTGCACCAAAAAAGACTACAGGTCTCTGCTGTCTCCCCAGTCCCTTCCAGTCCCAGCCCAGCGGTGGCCGGAGAGGACAGACTGTAAACCACCCAGAGCTGCTGCGCCACCCTGTGGCCTGGAGGACCCTCTGCATCCTGAACTATCTGCTTTGGTTGAATAGCATCACCCTCTTCGTTCAGCTCCGACAGTCCTAAAGCTTTGACTGGATCAGGAAGCACACAAGGAAGTGTGCTTGGCGGCAGAGAAACGGAAGGATGAAGAGAATACGACCCTCAACTTTGTCATGAACCCATGCTGCTGGATTTGGATCCGTGGACCTGAAGGCCATCACCCCACTCGTGCTGAGTTGAGAGGACACCGTTGTAAAAGTGTCACTATGGCTGCTTCCTGTATGGCACTTTTCTGTTATGAGCATTTCCTTTCTGTGCAGCCTCTCCGGAGCAGGCTCCAGCCGGTCCCAAGAATGCAGATTTGCATTCTAGGTGTTTTGTTTCTAATCTACTGCTTCTTTGTAATGCACCAGACCCTTCGTCTCCTTTGCTAGTGGATAAGCCTGCTCCCTTTATTAGAGCCAGGTAACCCCAATCTTGCTTGCCACAGTAGTAATATAGTGTGTTTGTCTAATTGGTGTTACACAGGAGCTGTAACTCTGCAGTGAGATAGATCATGGTTCAGCTTTTTAATTCAGCCTTTGTTGCAAACAAAGCCTTTTTCTAGGGGGAAACAGATTAATAATTTTATTAAAGCAAAGGTGAAAAGGAATCTAAGGCCACATGTACAAGTGACATGTATGAACACCAGAACTGCTTCCAACAAAGAAATATTTCACAGGTGCAGAGGAACCCTGTGACCAGTCGTGGAATAGTTTGAGGTGAAGGGGATGAAGGTTTGGGGATAAAATTTAAGGAACCCTGATTTTACATTTTTCCTTACATGTAAAAAAGAATGTTCTAGAAAGGCCAGGAAATAACACCTGCACAACCTATATCCAGTAAGAAGTCAGATCTACAGCACGTGAAAACAGTTTTAAAGAGGTATGCTCACTAGAAAGCTGCCTGAGACACTAAGGACAGGATCTGTCTTACCCAAAGAACATTGGGCTTCCTGTCCCTCACTTTGCATCACTAGTTGAGTGAGTTTGGACCTAGATTTCTCTGTGTCAAGCGAGATTACACTAGGAATTTATTTGCAGAAATCTTAGCATTAAAATCTTTTGTCCAAATAAACTTCCAAGGATTCCCCAGGGCACAAGATAGCTGGAATCTGAAATTTTCTGTGTGAAGCAGGTTTTGGGCGCCCAGAGTCCAGACAAACATGACTTTGTTCACATACATGGTGCTCCATAGAGAACTCCCTAGGGAATGTGAAACCTGAGAGTCAGCCCAGCTCTGAACAGTCAAAAACTTAACAAAAATTTTTCCCTCAACTTACAAAACATTTTTTTCTTACTTTTACTGATCAGTATCAGTTTTTAACTTTACCAAATTCCAAAAATATAGGGGTCGAGTTTCACCGTCCTTGCATTCTGGGTATTCAGGAGATGTTTGAAGATGGGGGTAGTTAAATGAAACTAACAAGACAGGAGAGGAGTAAGCTGAAAATCATGCAAGGAAGGCAGCTTTACTGTGGCAAGAAACAATAAAATTATAAACCAGGCAAAGGATAAAGCTAGAAAAAGAAACTAGAGAGAAGACTACAGGAGAAATAGGGGCAGAGGCAGATGATTAAGACAAAACGGCTAAGGAAAGGTGAAAGTCAATCCAAACAAAGAAAAATCATCGCACTTCCAGAAGGAAAAAAAAAAAAGAGGGTGCAGAACCGTATCATCAGTTGAGCAGGAAAGAGAGCCGATCACACAGGGAGGGGCTTGACAAAGGAGAGGAGAAAGAGATTCCTGCACTAAGAAACAATGTTGCTAGGTGCCTTTTACAGCTGTGTCTGCAGGGAAGACCGGAGAGACTGCAGGGGGAAATGAGCCCAGGGGAAAAAAAAAAAAAGCCTCCACAGCGCAGGTAAGAAGAGGCTGTTCAGATTTATGGATTTTATTAAGCCGGTTTTCTGAATCACTCTGCTATAAAGGAAAATAGCTTCTGCAGAGCTGTCTCCCCTCCTTCAGGTGAGGAACAAAGGAGAGGCGGAGCTAGGAATAGACAGGGTTGGGGTGGGGCTGGGCCGTCTGCATGATCATCTGGTCTGCAGCCCAGCTGCCTTCCGGTACTGCACCACATCACCTCATCACGTTTATATCTAAGATGGGAATCGAGAGTCAGTCCATATGAGGTTGCAGTGAGCACACATCTGGTACCCTTCCAAACAATAAATAAATAAATAGGCAGAAAAACGGATACCAGTCCATCTGCAGCCAAGAATTTCAAACGTGTGCTTTATGATAATACCGAACCTAGGGTCTTCCAGAGACTGCAGGCAGCAATGAGACAGGTCCCCTCCACCCTGAATGTCGATACTACATAGTGCTGAGGGGCACATAATTTATAGCACAGACCCTACGGCTTCCACAAAGGTTGAGTTTTCCTCTCCTCTTCTTGCCTTTTTATTGGCTTTACTGCACGGTTGCCAATAGCAACATCCACTGGTAGCAAAGGGAGTTCAACACCATTGCAATTTGCCAGACAGTGGAGGCCTGACAATGTCAACCATCAATCAAGTAGCTGTTTGTAATTGCCTCCATCTATTTCCCCTGGCTCGGGTATCTTTCCCATTGTGGGTCAAGATTCAGAAACTGCTGACTAATGTCCCCGGCTCTGTTCCTCCATGGCTATGGGGAAGTGCGAGAGAGGGTGGTAGCCTGCTTGGTGTCAAACCCTGGAGCTTAGAGGTTGGAAATCTAGGACTTGACGGTATTTTTAAAGCCCCTGCAAAGCAGTTTCCTTCTCACGAACCTGAGTCATGTGCCGATCTCTGTAGTTGGCTTTTCTGAAGCACAGAAAGAGGGAACTTGCCGATCTTTATTGACCACTGTTGGTTCTTGCTGGCAGAAGGCATTTGAAAGATGAAACTTCTTCAAACTGAAACTCAGACAAGATTGTCTTCTTCCTCAGGTCTTTAGGCATGAACAGCTGAGATGAGTCCATCCCACTTTTGTGTGAGATGTATTTTTTTTCAGAAATTGTATTTATTCATACTAGTGAGCATTATCTCATCCGTGCACAAGCTACAACACAGCTGGAGATTCTGGTGGGTGAGAGCAACTGGGCAGCCAGCCGAGGGTACCTACCAGTACACAGCAGGACAGGAGTCCATCCTAGCTGGCTGCTGATGGGCCTCTCGGTTTGGGGTAACTTTGCAGGCTTCTACCTGGTAAATAAAAGCACCAGCTTTTAATCAGTTTCTGCTTCAAAGGACCAAGCTATTCTTTGCTTTGGAAAATTCGTGCAGGTCATTTTCTTCCTACTTCTCAAATAAAATAGAAACAAACCTGAGAGTCATGTTCTCACTGAAGGATGCAAAAATATCCGTGTAGAAGGAGCAGACCCAGAACAAGCTTCCTAAAGCGTCTGAGCCTGCTTCTAACGATCGAGGATGATATAGCCATCAGTACCTGCCTGTGAGTGTGTTCTCTCTTAGTTCACAAAGAACAGCCTTTGGTTATCTCATAGCATTACGCCCCATATGGGAATCATTACTTTAGAAGGGAATTTATAAAGAGAGCCAAGAAAAGTAAAAATTGTACACGCGTTTCCTGTTTATGAAGGCCTACATGCTTCCCAGGACTTTGGGTTTGCAAGTATCTTGGATTTAAAATGATCTCAGAATGTTTTTATTAGTGCAGTGACAGTAATATGTTTCTGTTAGTGACTCAAGTCATTAGCCTGAATCTACTCTGTTTACTGTGAGGTACAATTGTTTTTAAAACCCATTTACTGACCCTGGTGAATCACAGAAACACACATACACACACACACAGACACACACACACACAACCAATCATTGCTTCCAGTAATAGAAACAATTTCTCTCAAGTGCATCAGAAATCTAAACATGTTTGGAATAAATTCAAATATATAGAAAAATGCACTGGCATGGGCCGGGGGATGACAAAAAGATTAGCAAAAGCCACTGAATGTAACCTAGTTTGGGACCCTAAAATTTCTGCCTGGCCTCCTTTAGTGAACTCTGTATGTTTCCTAGTGTCAAACTGGGATGGTTTCTCTGCCGGGTACTGTCAAGAGCTTCCGAACTCCAATTTTCCTAGGAACTTAGAGGTTAGGTCTGGCTGTTAGTGGTCAACGTATCATACACTTCCTAAGTCAGGAGCTCCCAACCTGTGGGTTGCGACCCATTTGGGGAAAAGGTCACATATCAGACTCCCTACATATTAGAGATTTACATTAAAATTTGTAACAGGAGAGAATTTACAGTGCTGAAGTGGTAATGGGAATAACTGTATGGTTGGTGTCACAGCACCATGAGGAACTGTGTTAAAGGGTCACAGATTTAGGAAGGTTGAGAACCACTGCGCTAACTGAACAATAATAGACTGGGGACGGCGGAAATAAACTAGGATGTGCCCGGAGAGTTTCATGGGGTGGCATTCGATTTAGCAGCACCCAGTGTTGTGCTCCCCTTGTCCGTGCCCCCTCCTCTCCCCTCCCCCATCTAGTGGTTTGGGTTGTACATATTTTGATTTTGAATGACCTTGCATGTCTGTGCATCTCTCAGCAGCACTAAAGGCAAACTATCCGTCTGTGTCCATCTGTACCAATCAATGTTTCTGAACGTACACACTGGTGCCAACGTGTTTGGTTTATGAAGTAAATGAACTGCTTGCTATGAAAAGAAGCCAAGTGAGTTCTTTGAGGCCATCCTTCGTCTGCGTTCGTGTCTGTGTCTATGTGTGTGTTAGAGAGGTCTATGTGTGTGTTAGAGAGGTCTATGTGTGTGTTAGAGAGGTCTATGTGTGTGTTACAGTGCTCATTTTTCTCTTGCTCTACCGCAGACTTAGATGAAATCCTATTTAGAGCAGTTTTAAAGCACAGTGCAGTGTGGAGATAGAGGTCTAGTTACTGAGTCCCGTTCCCTTGGAGGGCTGTTGCTTCTGCCATTTTCTTTTGATTTACAACAATTTAAAAAGGATTCCCTACTGACTCGTTTCCTAATTATCATTGTTTTGTACAGAAGAAGGGAAAGACATTGCCATTTGGGCTGGGTGAAGCTCCTCTCTTTGTGCGCTTTCTAGGCTGATACTGTATCGTAAGAACACTTGGTTTAATGCTACCTGGCCATTTCAGAAGCAACTACTCATGGCTTTGAAACAGGCTACTTTAAAAAAGCTATTCTTGTTTTTAATAAAATGCTCAATGTTTAACTAACACTCTGGCATAGCCTTTGTCTTGAGGGCTGGGAGAAAGATACGTGCTTTCTAACACCTACCATTTAAATGGTGACAATTTTGCTCATTGACTTTGGCCAGTTCTGTCTGATTGTGAGAGAGGAATCCTGGGGCCTCGTTTTTTAAACTGACGAAAGATTCTCAGAGTTATGGAAGGTTGTCTGGAGGTAGAATTCTGCAGCCCAAAGCTCTCCCTGCATCCGTTGTGCATTGCTGAAGTCTGCATGAACAGTTACAGAAGGTGGGGTCGCATCCACACAGGGCTGACAGCCACAGTGACATGATACAACTATGCCATGGCTTCGGTGCTTAAACTTTAAAATCCTCACACCATTGCGCCTCTTCGGTCAGAATGAATTGCAACAAATAATCTAGAGCCAATTCAAATGACTGGGGGAGGAGACGCCCAGGGAAGAGAGGGAGGAGGTGCAGCGAGGCCCTCTACTGGTCAGTATAAGCAAATACCAGCACTGCCCACTGCAGCCACTGGCTTCTTTGTGTATTGCAGCCTGCAGTGAGGTGGAAATGAAGATCTCTAACTCACAAAAGGTCTGTGGGGATGAATGGGGGAAGTTAGGCAAAGTGGGCTTAGTGATGAACAGAGTGCATCCTTCCTGGGGTTTGGAGTAGCTCTGTCTTTTAAAGGCTGCCCGACTGTTTTACAAATTAGGATCCACAGTTTTGCCTTCTTCGCTGATCCCTTTTGTAAACTATAACACTCCTAAACAATCTGAGATAAGTTGGTTTAGTAACACTGTAGACTTGAAAATACAAGCTACTTGATCAAAATCAAAGTCCATTCAAGAAAGATCTTATTTCGATATTGAGGAAGATTTCTCTGAAAGGTAAGCCCCTCGTGAGATGAAATGGCTCTCCAACTAAACAGGAGTGATCTTGTTTTTTTTTTTTTGTTTTTTTTTTTCGGAGCTGGGGACCGAACCCAGGGCCTTGCGCTTCCTAGGCAAGTGCTCTGCCACTGAGCCAAATCCCCAGCCCCAGGAGTGATCTTGCTGAGTCGGTGTACAGACAGCTCCACTGTTTCAAAAAACTGAACTCAGGCTCTTAAAACTCAATCAATGGCATTACAGATTCGGCCCTAATCTCTTCATTGCCTCCCTGTTCTTAGTGGAGATGGGTTTGAAATGATCAGAATTGAATGGAACTGAGCTCCTAAACGGGCCATCCTGGAAAAAAAAAAAAAAAAAAAAAAAAAAAAAAAAAAAGGTCAGGAGGCATAATGGGGAAGAAAAACACTAGCTTTACAAACGACTTCCTTTATCAAGGAAATTGCTTACACATGGTTGTGCATGGGACACTCATGAATTACCAGTCATAAATGGTCACATTCCTAGGGTAACAAAAGGTACTTCCCAGCTAGTTGTAAAAGGAAATCTCGACCCATTATACATCTGATTGCTATGTATTTTGGCAGGAAGAGCAGAAGGATGCTAAGAACCAAACATGCTTTTGCCCTGCGATATTTTGCACACTCTTCCTGGTAATCATCCCTGACCTAGTCCAGCAAAACCAGCCGTGACTGTCACACCTCTTTCTCAGTCATTAACTCCTTTCTACATGTCTGGAACGCACTTTGCAAGAGCCACTGCCTGCCATCTGATCGCTGAGGGTAATATTGAAGATTTGCTTTTGACATCCAGCTCTTCAAGACCCTGACGTAAACAAAAATGATCCTTTATACTTCACAGTCTTTTTTTTTTTTTTTCCAGAGCTGGGGACCAAACCCAGGGCCTTGCGTTTGCTAGGCGAGCCCTCTACCACTGAGCTAAATCCCCAACCCCACTTCACGATCTTCTACTCAGTTTGTTTTCCAGGCCTTCTATGATTAATTAAAAGATCTCTCACCTCTCCCATCCAAGAAACAATGAAACGACTCCCCAACTGCCTATCAGAGACCAAATAAAAGTCAGCCTAGCACAGCGGTGATTGTGGGCAAGCCAGTTTCACAGTGGGATTGGTGCATTCGCTGCATTGTGAAAATGACCCTGCTCTCCATCTGTCTATGCCAAATGCCCTGCTCTTTTCAAGCCAGACCATTGGAGCAGCTTCCCATGAAATAAGGAGGAGGACACAAAATGGCTACCCTCCTGTGTACTTCAGCTGCTGTGTGTATAGATAGGTACCAACACAGAAAGGAGGAACCCAAATGATCCCCTTCAGGTAGCCAAGACATTTGGGAGAAAGCCGACAACCACCCCCCACCCTGTGTGTGTGTGTGTGTGTGTGTGTGTGTGTGTGTGTCTGTGTGTGTGTGTCTGTGTGTATGCATGTGTGTTTTAAAAAGTCATTTGAGGGCTGGGGATTTAGCTCAGTGGTAGAGCGCTTACCTAGGAAGCGCAAGGCCCTGGGTTCGGTCCCCAGCTCCGAAAAAAAGAACCAAAAAAAAAAAAAAAAAGTCATTTGAAGGTGGGATGTTTTCATCATGTAAGTACAGTTATGCAAACAGAGAGACTAAAGGGATAAAAGGTCATTTTTTGTTTCCGTGTTCATTCATCATAATTTAAGACCAGCCTTTTCACAATGACAGTCTACACATAAAGATTTTTAAATACTGCATGTGAATTTCCAAGGAGCAAACGTCAGGCAGGTCAGCAGCTGTAAAGGAGACATATCATATTCCTTAATATTTGAGCAGCACAGGTCACATACCCCCACCACAGACTTCACCTAAAAGGGTACCAAAGAATCACAGTAAAAGTAAACTCACAGTGGGGATGCAGAAGTAGTCCTTACCTGCTTTCTGTGGAGATCGTTGGTGGACCAAAGACTCACTCCACACACATGAAATGGGTGTGATTTGTTCCTTCCTTCTTATTGATTGCATGAATGTCCCTTGTGTGATGATGTCTAAGAAGTCACATGGCTGCTAATTCTCTGATGAGGGCAGGATGAAAGTAAGTAAAGTCAGCTGTTATGTAGTAGGAGTGACTGTACACTTACTTCAGCCTTTTCCTTGTTATACCAGGAACTAGGGGATACACAACCCCACTGGCTATTGTCCGTCTGTTTGAAGCTGCAGTTGACACATTGAAGTGAGAAGCCTACTGCCCACACCAATTTGGTTGGTTGTTTCTGTAGAAAAAAAAGACAGTAATCTTTCCTCATACACACTTGGTGCCACATTTGACAGGGCCGATAGATTATTGGAGACGTGTGGATAGAATGACTTGCCACTCACTGTTCCCCATGGAATCTAGTTCAGCTTCTGTGGTGTTTGAATGAGAATGTCCCCCAAGGTTCAGATGTTTGAACACTTAGTTCCCCAGCTGGTAGCGCTGTTGGGGACGATGTGGCCTTGTGGGAAGAGACATGTCACTGAGATTTTAAAAGGTTTCAGCCATCCCAGTATCACACTATCTACATCCATCTTGGAGATGATCAAGATGGCACAGTGGAGGTGAGAGAGAGAGCTGCTTCTGCCCAGAATCTGGGTTAGGAACTCAGCTATGACTCTTTCAAAAGGTTTGCTTTAGTCATTCCTGGGGAATACTTGGGAAGGCCTGATTTGATGCTCTTATCTCTCTGCTTCTTGGCTTGTGTTATTTTACTTGGCACAGTTACCCAATTAGACATTCTGCTCTTCCTGGAACTCTCATTGGAAATTCTAGCTAACTACCTCAATGGCTTCCCTAGTTGATTTCAACTAAGTATGTGTAAGCCTCCAATTTATTCTATTGAATTTATTGAATTATCGATCTGATGTTTCTATCTGCTACTTCCTATTTCTATCTGCTATTTTACTTTTGCTTGCTATATTCTTAATAAAATGCCGTTCAATAACCCAGCATTAGTAGATCATCTTCTACTTGGTAGAGAAAGCTTGGTCACTGTACTGTTCTATTAAGAAGTGCGCACTTAGCTCCACACTGAAAGATAATTGAGGAGATTTCAAGGTATACAACGGGGAAAAAGTACAAGCTTAAAAAAAAATCCCTTTCTTATCTGAATACAAAAACCAAAAAAATATACCAAAGTCCCCACGGTTAAGGAGTCATGAAATAAAACTACAACTCCCAGAATGCAAAGTGGTTAGGTCCCATGGCGAAGTAACAAAGGTGCATGCCGGGAGAAAGCAGGAATACAATATCTGGACTGCTTGTAACAGTTTTCTATCCCTTCTCAAACTTCTGTCCCTACCCAGTTTGTGTCTTATAACACAAAACAAAAATTCAGAGACTATGTTAACAGTTCCTAGTCATATCGAACAGATTCTACCTCAGAGCTAACCGCCGCCCCTTGGATGAACTTCCGTTTCCGGTTACTTAGTTGCCTTGGAAACTAGCACGCGCCACAATTTTGGCGGCTATGGCGTGGCAAAGCAGCTCGAAAGTTCCCGACGGTGAGTTCACAGCGGTGGTGTACAGGCTCATCCGCGACTCCCGCTACTCAGAGGCGGTGCAGCTACTGAGCGCAGAGCTGCAGGGGAGTCCCCGCAGCCGCGCAGGGCTGTCGCTGCTGGCCTACTGCTACTACCGCCTGCAGGAGTTCGAGCTCGCTGCGGAGTGCTATGAGCAACTGAGCCAGATGCATCCGGAACTCGAGCAGTACCGCCTGTATCAGGCCCAGGCGCTCTACAAGGCCTGCCTGTATCCAGAGGCCACCCGGGTCGCCTTCCTCCTGGACAACCCCACCTATCAGACTCGAGTCCTTCGTCTGCAGGCTGCTATCAAGTACAGTGAAGGGGATCTCCCAGGAGCCAGGAGCTTGGTGGAGCAGCTGCTGAGTGGGGAAGCTGGAGAAGACAGTGGAGGGGAGAATGACCCAGATGGCTTGGTCAACATGGGTTGTCTGCTCTACAAGGAGGGACACTACGAAGCTGCCTGTTCCAAGTTCTTAGCGGCCCTGCAGGCTTCTGGTTACCAACCTGACCTTTCCTACAACTTGGCTTTAGCCTATTACAGCAGTCGGCAGTATGCGCCTGCTCTGAAGCATATCGCTGACATCATTGAGCGTGGCATCCGTCAACACCCAGAACTAGGTGTGGGCATGACCATTGAAGGCATTGATATTCGTAGTGTCGGCAACACTGCAGTCCTTCATCAGACTGCTCTGATCGAAGCCTTCAACCTCAAGGCAGCCATAGAGTACCAGCTGAGAAACTTTGAGGTAGCCCAAGAAACCCTCACTGACATGCCACCCAGAGCAGAGGAAGAGTTGGACCCCGTGACCCTGCACAACCAGGCTCTGATGAACATGGATGCCAAGCCCACAGAGGGCTTTGAAAAGCTCCAGTTTCTGCTCCAGCAAAACCCCTTCCCCCCAGAGACCTTTGGCAACCTGCTGCTGCTTTACTGTAAATATGAGTATTTCGACCTGGCAGCTGATGTTCTAGCAGAAAACGCCCACTTGACTTACAAGTTCCTCACACCCTATCTCTATGACTTCTTGGATGCCATGATCACTTGCCAGACAGCTCCTGAAGAGGCTTTCATTAAACTTGATGGGCTAGCAGGTATGCTGACTGACCAGCTCAGGAGACTCACTAAACAAGTTCAAGAAGCAAGGCATAACAGAGACGATGAAATTATTAAAAAAGCTGTGAATGAATATGACGAAACCCTTGAGAAGTATATCCCTGTACTGATGGCCCAGGCAAAAATCTACTGGAATCTTGAGAATTATCAAATGGTGGAGAAGATCTTCCGCAAATCTGTGGAATTCTGTAATGACCATGATGTGTGGAAGCTGAATGTGGCCCATGTCCTCTTCATGCAGGAAAACAAGTACAAGGAGGCCATTGGTTTCTATGAGCCCATTGTCAAGAAGAATTATGATAACATCCTGGGTGTCAGTGCTATCGTGTTAGCTAACCTCTGTGTTTCCTACATTATGACAAGTCAAAATGAGGAAGCTGAGGAGCTGATGAGGAAGATTGAGAAAGAGGAGGAACAACTCTCCTATGAAGACCCGGACAAGAAAATCTACCACCTTTGCATTGTGAATTTGGTGATAGGAACCCTTTATTGTGCCAAAGGAAACTATGACTTTGGCATCTCTCGGGTTATCAAGAGCCTGGAGCCTTACCATAAGAAGCTGGGAACTGATACGTGGTATTATGCCAAAAGATGCTTCCTGTCCTTACTGGAGAACATGTCAAAGCACATGATAGTTCTTTGTGATGGTGTTGTTCAAGAATGTGTCCAGTTTCTAGAGCACTGCGAGATTTTTGGTAGAAACATCCCTGCTGTTCTCGAACAACCCTTGGAGGAAGAAAGAATTCACACTGGAAAGAATACAGTCACTTATGAGTCCAGACTGTTGAAAGCTTTGATTTATGAGATCATAGGGTGGAATATGTAGTACATTCTGTTAATGACTTTTACAACAAAGGCTTTGTTATGTTGGCACTGTGTTTCAACTCTAAGCTTTAACATTCTCACACTCTTTACATGTTGCACATTGTCTACCTTAAATGCTTATTCAATTAGATACAGCTTTTCCTGATGAGAAACTCCACCAAATGAACGTAACCAATGAACCCAGAAGCACTTATTTAAAATTTGAGAACTGAATGAGAAAGCACCATCCAGTCGGGTTTATAACATCCTTTCGTTGCTGTTTCACACTTTGCTTTATTGCTAGTGTGCTGTCTGTGAACCATCATGTTATCCATGGAGGACAAGTATCGAACATGAGCCTTAGTTACATGACACTTGGACTTTCGAGGTCGTTTCAGGGATTACACGTTCTGCTTTAGCTCACCCTCATTATTTGTAGTGCAGAAGTTTTGTACACTTGTGGATTTTAAAGCTTTTTTCAGTGTCTTGGCGTTTTTTATTTTTTAAAGAAGTAACATTTAACAAAAGTCTTCATGTTGTTAGTGGCTCTTTTGTAGAATGTGCAAAATCCAGTGTGAAATTTTGCTCCTAAATAAAAAACTACAGTGCGGTGGTTTGAAGCTAATAAACTGAGAAATATCTCATGTTTTACTGTTCATAATTGACCTTTAATAGTGATTGATAATATAAGTAATTTTAAAAATCAATATTTAATTCCTATACCGGTGTCACTTTTTGAAGGCACAATGCTGGGATTTTGTTTCTCTGTTTCTTCAGAAAGGCAAGTACATTTTATTCTATTTGACATTATCAAAGTCCCTTCTGATATTAATGGTGTATAAATATTGATACATGAAATTATATTTATATAATATAAAGTTAAAATATAAAAAGTATCTGGGACTTTTTTCTTCGTTTTACCAGTTCCCTGGCCACAGTCTTCCCAGTTACCTCTCAGGGGAATTCTAGGGGGAGTGCTCCTCACTGTACTCAAGAACTTCATTCCCTAAAAGTGTAAAGTAAAGCCTTGTTTTTTCCATGATGTCCTTTTGTTCTTAATAATTGTCGGTCTATCTTACAGAACATCAAGAAGAAAATTTAGGCTTGGAAAGAACAAAACACTTTTCTTCCAGAAAAATGGGAGTCACTTATATGTTTAAAGGGGTTGTGTAGACATATGAAGTATAGCATATACATTCTACATTCATACACATTCAACCATCTCTTTAGGTAGAGAAATAATAATAGCATAATAGTAAGTGTGTCTGAGATTTGACTGTAAAGTGTTTTTACATTATTATTTGACCTGTTGCTGTTCACTCAAGATGTAAAGATTTCATATTTAAAAGAAACACAGAATATATAAAGTGCTTCTTTACATTCAGAAACTTAGTGCAAGAAGCAGTCACACCACTTCCCTTCCAATACCTGCTAGTCCTTCTCTTAAGAAACCAACTTCCGGGATACGTTAAAAAAAAAAAAAAAACTTCAGACTTCCGTTTCCGTTGGCTTGTGGCCTTGGAAACAAGCACACTCAATCTTGACAGTTATGGCGGGGCTGAGCAGCTCTCAGATCCCCGACGGTGAGTTCACAGCGGTGGTGTACAGGCTCATCCGCGACTCCCGCTACTCAGAGGCGGTGCAGCTACTGAGCGCAGAGCTGCAGAGGAGCCCCCGCAGCCGCGCAGGGCTGTCGCTGCTGGCCTACTGCTACTACCGCCTGCAGGAGTTCGAGCTCGCTGCGGAGTGCTATGAGCAACTGAGCCAGATGCATCCGGAACTCGAGCAGTACCGCCTGTACCAGGCCCAGGCGCTCTACAAGGCCTGCCTGTATCCAGAGGCCACCCGGGTCGCCTTCCTCCTGGACAACCCCTCCTTCTATAGCCGGGTCCTTCGTCTGCAGGCTGCTATCAAGTACAGTGAAGGGGATCTCCCAGGAGCCAGGAGCTTGGTGGAGCAGCTGCTGAGTGGGGAAGCTGGAGAAGACAGTGGAGGGGAGAATGACCCAGATGGCTTGGTCAACATGGGTTGTCTGCTCTACAAGGAGGGACACTATGAAGCTGCCTGTTCCAAGTTCTTTGCAGCTTTGCAGGCTTCCGGTTACCAGCCCGATGTATCTTATAACCTAGCTTTAGCTTGTTACAGCAACAGGCACTATGCCCCAGCCCTGAAGCATATTGCCAATATCATTGAGCGTGGCATCCGTCAACACCCAGAACTAGGTGTGGGCATGACCACCGAGGGCATTGATGTTCGCAGTGTTGGCAATACGGTAGTTCTTCACCAGACTGCTCTGGTGGAAGCCTTCAACCTCAAGGCAGCCATAGAGTACCAGCTGAGAAACTTTGAAGCAGCCCAGGAAGCCCTCACTGACATGCCACCCAGAGCAGAGGAAGAGTTGGACCCCGTGACCCTGCACAACCAGGCTCTGATGAACATGGATGCCAAGCCCACAGAGGGCTTTGAAAAGCTCCAGTTTCTGCTCCAGCAAAACCCCTTCCCCCCAGAGACCTTTGGCAACCTGCTGCTGCTTTACTGTAAATATGAGTATTTCGACCTGGCAGCTGATGTTCTAGCAGAAAACGCCCACTTGACTTACAAGTTCCTCACACCCTATCTCTATGACTTCTTGGATGCCATGATCACTTGCCAGACAGCTCCTGAAGAGGCTTTCATTAAACTTGATGGGCTAGCAGGCATGCTGACGGAGCAGCTCAGGAGACTCACTAAACAAGTTCAAGAAGCAAGGCATAACAGAGACGATGAAGTTGTCATAAAAGCTGTAAACGAATATGACGAAACCCTTGAGAAGTATATCCCTGTACTGATGGCCCAGGCCAAAATCTACTGGAATCTTGAGAATTATCAAATGGTGGAGAAGATCTTCCGCAAATCTGTGGAATTCTGTAATGACCATGATGTGTGGAAGCTGAATGTGGCCCATGTCCTCTTCATGCAGGAAAACAAGTACAAGGAGGCCATTGGTTTCTATGAGCCCATTGTCAAGAAGAATTATGATAACATCCTGAGTGTCAGTGCTATCGTGTTAGCTAACCTCTGTGTTTCCTACATTATGACAAGTCAAAATGAGGAAGCTGAGGAGCTGATGAGGAAGATTGAGAAGGAGGAGGAACAACTCTCCTATGGTGACCCGGACAAGAAAATCTACCACCTTTGCATTGTGAATTTGGTGATAGGAACCCTTTATTGTGCCAAAGGAAACTATGACTTTGGCATCTCTCGGGTTATCAAGAGCCTGGAGCCTTACCATAAGAAGCTGGGAACTGATACGTGGTATTATGCCAAAAGATGCTTCCTGTCCTTACTGGAGAACATGTCGAAGCACACAATCATGCTGAGGGACAGCGTCATTCAAGAATGTGTCCAGTTTCTAGAGCACTGCGAGATTTTTGGCAGAAGCATCCCTGCTGTTATCGAACAGCCCTTGGAGGAGGAAAGAATGCACACAGGGAAGAATACGGTCACTTATGAGTCCAGACAGCTGAAAGCTTTGATTTACGAGATCATAGGGTGGAATATGTAATTACTTGTAAAAGAAAAAGGTCATTAGAAAGGCTTTTTTAGAGTCTATGTTTCTCTTTTTTCTTTATTTTCCATCACTTTTTATTTACTGTTTCTTTGTTTCTTGTTCAACTCTGTATACTTAACACCATGACAGCCTTTCCGCCTTGATAGCCTTGGAATATGTATTAAGCTCTGGCATCTTGACTACGCGACACAGTCCACAGTTGCGGCCGTGACATCTCTGCAGAAACGAAAGCACTGGGCAGCCATTAGAGTTTCAGCTTTGTGTGTGAAGGGGACTAAGCACCTGTCAGTGACTGGTACACAGTCCTGCTGAAACTGCCTGTACAACAAACCATCTCTCTGTTAGCAAAGAGAAACAGAAAGCAGACTTGGTGCTCTGGATAGACTGTGCTACTCAATAAACACTCTTAACCACATGGCTCCAGGCTTCTTCTTATTTTGGTTGACTGCTCTGATTGTTGCTTTTGTTTGGGGCCTTTTCTGTTCCTGTTGAGATTCTCCACTCTCTAGACCCCTTCAGAAACCAAAGTCTAGTTTGGACCTGGTCTAATCATTTTGAAAGTACAAGTCCTTGTTTTCCTAGGTTCTTTTCCAGGTTATTTTTAGCAAGTAGTTCCTTTTTCCTCCCCTGGTGGTGTTGGTTGGTATAGTCGAGGTTTTATTTCTCTTTCTGCTTTAGGCTTTCGTAGTTGATTGTACGTCATCAATACTAAGTGTGGAAGCTCTTTTAAAAGACGTGTGTGTGCAGCATGCAGGTGCTATGACGTCTTTACAGAGGGCAGAAACCAACTTAGGAAGTAGGTTTCCCCGTTCTGTTATGAACTCATGGATTGAACTCAAGCCCTCAGCCTTTCCCCAGCAAGTGCTTTTATCCACTGAGCTACCTTGGAAGCGCAAGTATGGAAGCTTCGGGATGTTTTTAGTTTAGAGAGAAGTGTTGAACTGAAAATGGAAAAGGGGCAAAGGGGATAAGTTGCAGATACTGTACAGCCTGTAGGTCTTAAGCTATTCACTTATTCCTCAGAGCATAACAGTCCTTCCAGCTACTAGACCCTTCCTACAGCTACTTTTGGCAATAACATCTATTTCAGTAAAAACCCATATGAAGAAAAGTTGCCTTTTATAACTTGGAATGATAAGTCTGGTCAAAATAAAACACAATATTTCATATTAATGCTTTCTAGCATTTTGGCTTACAGAAAACGTAAACCATTAAAAGAAATGCTATCTAGGGGTTGGGGATTTAGCTCAGTGGTAGAGCGCTTGCCTAGCAAGTTCAGTCCCCAGCTCCGAAAAAAAAGAAAAGAAAAAAAAAAAGAAATGCTATCTAATAACTTACTGATTACTAAGAAATCTGAGGGTTTTTTCCTTTTTACCTGGTGTTTCTTTTTACAACCTTGAACGCTGTGAATGTATACAAGACAGTCCTTTTTTCCTGCTACACTGTGCATAAACGATATTAATATTTAGAAATGATACATTTATTTTAATTTCATTAAGAGGAAATTTCGTTTCCTTTTTCAGTTTATCTAAACATGCATGTTTTCTCATTGGAGTAGAGATTCTTAATTAGTTCTTAAAATGAAAAACTACCTTTTGGTTCAGAATTTTTACTGATGGGCTATTAGAATGGAGATAGCCACACATGCAGAGTTATTCTCAGAATACACGGAGCTTTTCCTGCCCCTGAGGTGAGGCCTCCAGCTGCCAGTCCACCAGATATCTGGAAATAGAGAAGCAGGTGAAGTGAAGATGGAAAAGAGATTTAACTGTGTGATATACTTCACAGCCCACCTCGGGTCCCCTGCACGTCCCCATCTCAGCAGTTAATCAAATGTCTCCTGCCATTAGCTGACGAGAAGTAATGGGTTGCAGAGTGGAAGTAACAGATGCCAGAGCCAACACACCAAATCATCACTCCTTACACTCTCCTCTTATTTAATACAAAGAAAGGGCATGCAGGCTCACCAAAAGGACAGTGTCACCTACAGCGGGAGGCAGGCTCTCTTGAAACGGTTTCTTTTTTCCTGCCTTCAAAAGGTTTATTTAAGAGATAGCGTTGTTTCATGCTGCAGAATGTATCACGAGAAAAATGGAAAGTCTATCTTCCTTACCAGCCTCCTTTTCCTTTTTTATCTTTGCCCGTTTGTCAGTTATAGGGACACTGTCCTGATAGCAGCTCAAAGTACAGCCAGGTATAAAGAATGCATGCTAACCCTTGGCAGCAGGTGCTGAGAAAGATGCACCTTATCATTCCAAGGTGACTCTGAAAGTTCTTTAACAATGCATTTTTGTAAATTGTGCTAACATTTTTAGAGGAGAAAAAGTTGACTGTCAGAGGACTCACCCGAAGCCCCAAATTAAATTTGCCTGCCTGGAATCAGGTGCAAGGAAGTGGGTGGATAAGTTACCTCAAAGAAATGGATGGCTCAAAGTGTCCTATGCAAACAGGACGCCTGCAACATGCAGAGAACAGCACCCGCCAGTCTTTTGTTCTTAATTATTTTATTAGGAGACGTAAGTGCTTAAGAAAAAGGGAGTTAGAGATATAGCTCAGTGGTAGAGCGCTTGCCAAGGCCCTGGGTTGGGTCCCCAGCTCCGGAAAAAAAAAAAAAAAAAAAAAAAAGAAAAAGGGAAATCAGACTAAAAGTTTTACCAGCAATTATGGCAACCGCTATTTTTTTTTTTTTTGCCAAGCTGTGGCTGTTTATTATATAAAAATACCATGGGTGGCACCTTAGTTCATCCGTCTAATAAGCCTGTAATCTGTCTTCCCTGTTGCCAGCATCTCCACCTTCTACAAAGTGAGTTATCTTTTTCTTCTTTCCACCTCGTGGGGAAGGTAGTTTGAAGGGCCACAGGAAGTTACCAAGAGATACAGCAATCAAGGAATTATCTGTCAAGGCAATCCGCTTTTTATTGATTTTGCCATAGCCTCACTTGTACATGAGCTCATTTACTGACTTCAGGTTGGGGTCCCCACACACAATGGACGATGCCACAGTCCTCAGCATGTTCATTGGAGCCTTGTTGAGCTTAACCAAGGTGCCACTGAAGATCTGTCGGAGACGAAGCAGCTGCAATACCTTGAATACCTTTGAGTTTACTCCACTGATACCTGGGGCTCTGAGGACAAAGGTACATGCCAGTATTGTGTGTGTGTGTGTGTGTGTGTGTGTGTGTGTGTGTGTGTGTGTGTCCTAGAAAGACAAGCTTCCCTCTGCAGTTAATACAGCACCTTTATTTCTGGAATTTTTATTCTCATACTGAGTCATTGTTATTAAACTGTTTCTGAAAGACTACAGAAGACCAAAGAAGCATCTGGTTTGGATGGGATGCTGCTGGCTGCTTCGGAGACTAAAGAGACCCTTCCTGATAATGAGCAGATGATAGATGACGGGATGGCCGGCCAAAGTATCAAAATACCCTAGAAACAATCCTGGGGAATATAAACTGGGGAGTCACATGTATGATCTTTTACAGATCAGACCTAAACCTCTTAATACAAATTTGGCGTCAAGCACGTAGAGCGTAATGGCAGAGTCAGAACAAGGAGGGCTTGGACTAGCTCACCTCTTCAGTCATAAAACAGAGTCTTTGACATAACTTGCCTTGTCCATAGTACAAGAGCCAAAGAGTGAGGAATGAGAACAGAAGTCCTCCAGGGCTTCCGGCTTCCGGTCCATGCTCCATCCATGCTAGCGTAGTTTCCCTTTGGGTATTCTTTTTTTCCCTTCAGATTATCCTAGCGGCACCTACCATTACTTTCCCAGAGGGAGGACTTCCACTGCACCGCTGCTGATTATGTCACCAGTGTTCTATCAATAAGCACTTGTGAGTGCATTCCTGAGCTGCTCTAGGTTATACTATACTTTCCAAAGGTGCTCAATGGATCGTGAATGGACACCACATATCACTGGTGGTGGGCACTAGCTTAACTGCAATACAGTCTTATCACTTCCTCTTATGGTTCTTTTATTTTTCTTTTCTATTCCACCCAGTACCAGCGACCAATCCCAGTGACTTTAGCATCCTTCCACTGGGCTAAATTCCAGCTTTTCCTCTTTTCTTTAAAATACCTTTTATGATCCTTGGGTCGGTGGCTTTTGTCATAGCTTCCAGCCACCAAACATATTCAAACAACTGTTAGGAGGCTCCCGGGACCTCAGTCGCACTGGCTGACAGGTCTAGAGCAGAGTCCTTGAACTCTCTCTGAGTGCTTGCCGGACTACTGCATTTTGCAGTGGACACGATAAAGCTGTTTGCTTCTAGGAAGGATGGAAAGGAAAGCAGGCAGAAAGGAAGGGGAAGGGGCTGGGGATTTAGCTCAGCGGTAGAGCGCTTGCCTAGGAAGCGCAAGGTCCTGGGTTCGGTCCCCAGCTCCAAGAAAGAAAGAAAGAAGGAAAGAAAGAAAGGAAGGAAGGAAGGAAGGAAGGAAGGAAGGGGGAAGGGGGAAGGAGGGAGCGAGGGAAGGTGAAGGGAGGGAGGGAGGAAAAGTAACCCAGAGTAGTAGCTGACCCCACAGTGTTTACATCACTGCAGAAGTCTGGGGCTCTGTAAACCTTCGCTTTCCCAGGCTTTTGCCTGGGAAAACCATTTGAGACAAGCTCTTCTATGCTCACCCTTTCTCAGTAGCACAGATGCTAATCTTATCTTAGACTTTTTCAGACGAAATAAAATCAACAAAAACCAAGAACAACATTAAGACGAGCTCCCTGGTATTTTTACTCCTCCCAAACACACACACACACACACACACACACACACACACACACACACACACACACACTTTTATTTAGTAATCCTTGGCTTCCACATTAGAACCAAGTGGTAAAGCAGAATGCACAGAGATGCCTAGGACCTCACTTCTGATCGTTTGGGGTTAGAGAGATGAGAATGGGGGAGGGGTCGATCAATAATAGTAAGCCTGCTCAGATGATTCTAACGTGTAGGGGAGACTGAGAACCACTGTTCTATACAAACTCCGTAGCGCCCATGTGGGTGTCCTATGCAAGGTGAAGGGAGAAGCATAGCGCATGTGAGGATAAAATTACTCGTGCCAAAAATACAGAGCAGAAGAGAGGACTTAAGCTACCATCTGGGGCATCTGGTCCATCTTTGTACATCCTTAACATCAGCAAAATCTATGTTTCTTAATTGGCATGCCTTTCAGAATTCTTTAGCAAGTTTTTGGCTTTTGTTGGAAGAATCTGAAGAATTTCAAGCTGCTAGATGCTAGGAGAATCAGCATCCACAACTCTTTAAAGGTGGCTTCAGGTTAAGGTGGAGTGCTCTTGCAGAGGTCCCAATTCAGTTCCCAGCATCCCCCACTGGTGGCTCGCAAACACCAGTAATACCAGCTACTAGGGCAAGACCTCTTAGAGCAACTGCACTCATGAGCGCGCACGCGGGCACACACACACACACACACACACACACACACACACATACACACACACATACACACACACACGCACAAATTATTTCCCTAAAGAAGGGTTCCAGAATTTACAAGTATGTTCATTCCCTTTTCTTTGAAGACGCATTAATATAATTCACTACTACAGGGAAGGGAACACTTTCTCTATGCTCCCAGGTTTCCAACTGGAACAGATTTCAAACAGAGTAACAGGACAAATGAAGACTCAAAGAAACAGCTAAGCCTCAATGCTTGTCCACAGCTTGAACAAAGAATAATGATTGTGATTTTAAGAAACCTAGAAAGATGGCAGTTTAGTAAGGGTCGCTTGTAGAAATTTTCCTTGGCTTTGACTCTCCATCCGAGAGAGGGTACTTTCCACATGGGAGTTTCATCTCTAACTTACAGAAAGAAAAGAGAATTCTTCTGTGCCTTCTGTGTCTTGAGCACCTCTGCTTCAGAGTAATGAGAAAGCAGCGCATATTATAGGAACTCGCCCTAAAACCCTTTCCCGCCATCACTGCCCTGGATGTCCTGTGAGAGGCAAAAGAAATTCTAAACGTGCATTGTTAGAATTGTTCCTCACATGTGGTTTCAAATCCAACAGTTTGACTTCAGAATACAGATCACGCTTGTTTGGTCATTTTACAAATATGGATTCTCTCCAACCAGACCACAATGGTATGTGTGAATTCATATGTGTAAATTTTGCATTATTTGCAAGCCATGCTCAACAATTATGGAGATTTCGGATCCAGTACACATTCCTCACCCTGTCCCGGGTGTTGATTGGGCCTAATCCAATGGCTTTCAGAATCATTGGCTTACATTATAATCATCTGGGAAGGCATTAAAATTGTTCCACACTGCCTTCCAGAACAATGAACGCAGCATTCCCGGGAGTAGAAACCAGGTAACATAGTCTTAGCTCTCAACATGCGGCCAAGGTTGAGAACTGCTGGTTTAAGCCAGATAAACGGTGGGTAATCCACCTTTTCCCTATCTGTGTAGGAATAGGCCTCTCAGCCACACCCTACAAGATCCGAGAAGTGTCCTAGGAGAAAAGGAAAGACATCTTCACCCATTAGAGGAGGAGATGTAAGAGTCCCTCTTCTTTATTTGAACACTGTGGGTCTGAATCTTCTGTCGCCATCTTGTGACCAGGTCAGATGTCAGACCCATACACTGAAGATACTGGAGAAATAAAAAATCCTGGGTCTTTGGTGCTGTCTTTGAATTACTGTAATCCCACCCTGGGGTTAGACTCAACCTCTGAGTCTCCCATGGAATGGGATGAATTATTTCACTCTTTAAATGTATTCGAGCCAGTGGTTTTGGTGTCTGAAAGCACTCAGACCACACACAGCAGGGACAGAGTTGTGGTCTTTGACCATAGTCTTTATAGACTCTCCCAGACTTTTCCAGTAGGCCTCGTGCTTTGGATGGTTGTGTTTGTTTCTGCCTTGTCCAGTTTTTTGTTTTGTTTTGTTTTGTTTTGTTTTGTTTTTGGTTCTTTTTTTTTTTTTCCGGAGCTGGGGACCGAACCCAGGACCTTGCGCTTCCTAGGCAAGCGCTCTACCACTGAGCTAAATCCCCAACCCCTGCCTTGTCCAGTTTTAATAAGTTCTGATGAGTTTATTCAGCTAGAACCTCCCTCTGTCATATTTATTCATTTCCAGAGTATAACTGGCTCCATCTCTCCAACCGCCCCCCAGGATGTCAATCACCCTGACTTGACTCAGAGGAAATCCTGCTCAGTCAAGTTTAGCCAAATCCTCTCTTCCACTGTTGTTTCCTCTTAGAAAATACCCAGCTATTGACCTCTACCCTCATCCATTGCCCTAAATTCCTACTTATCCATGTCTATATTTGGAGTTGAGCCCAATCTCTCTCCTCAAATGCGAACTTCTGTCACGGTGATCTACACACTGTGCAGATTGTGCTCTTTCCTTGCCTGGAGTAAAGCATGTTATACTACCTTTGGCAGGAATTACAGAATAACTTCTTTTCTTTTTTTTTTTTCTTTCTTCTTTTCTGACGTGGTCTCAATGTATAACCCCGGCTAGCCTGAAACTCACTTTGTAGACCGAGCTAGTGTGGAACCCGTAGAGGTCTACCTGCATCTGCCTCCTGAGTGCTGGCTCTAATGGTGTGCACCTCCACACTCAGCAAAATAGTTTTTCATTAGTACATTTGAGGTATTGTCCAGGAGGTGGCGAGTTTGTGTGCATATTTCTAAATACTCTTGCAATTCACTCTTCCTTGAGAGTTAGAATTATTATCAGGTATATAGAATAAAATTAATAAATCTTTGTAAAGAGTTGCCTGAAAATTTGACCCCATTAATACTGACCATATCTTCTGATCTTTTGAAATTCCAATGGCTATTCAATAGATTGGATTTGCATTTATTTTCTCCCCCCACTTTGTGTGTGTGTGTATGAGACAGACAGACAGACAGACAGACAGACAGACAGACAGACAGACAGACACAGAGAACATTTGTGTATAGGTGGAATGAATGGACACATGCCTGGTGACTGGGTGCCACCATTCTTCCTCAGATGTCAGTCACCTTGGTTTTTTTTGTTTGTTTGTTTGTTTGTTTTGTTTTTTTTTTTTGTTTTTTGTTTTTTTTTTTTTTTTTTGTTTTGGATAGGGTCTCTCCCTGGCCTGGGACTCACATATGGGGCTGGCTGGTCCCCAGGATTTGTGTGTCTCCACCTCCCCAGCCCTGGGATTCCAAGTTCAAGTCATCACACCAGGCCTTTCCACATGAGACCTGGGAATGACTCGGACATGTTCACACATCAAACACTTTACCGAGCTGACTTTTCAGCCTCATTTTCTTGGGATAACATTCACTTAAGTGGATGTAAATAGAAAATTAAACACAGGGTGTGGTCCCTAGTAGGTCAACCATACCCATGAGTATAAGGGCAGCACAAATTAGACCAGGCCAGTTGCTGGATGGTGAAGAGTTTGGTAAAGAGCAAGAGTAAATATATGATCAAGACATACGACATCCTCAAGGAACTAATAAAAATTATATTTTTATGAAAGAAAGTTAAACTGACCTACTCCATCCCTAAATCTAAAGTTTGCCTACGTTATTTTGGCCAAAATACAAGATAAATATTACACCCTATAATCAATGGCTTGTATAGAAAGCATATGCTGCAAATGTTACATTTCCCTCCACACCCATGTAAGGCTTTTTCAGGAAAACCTCAGAAATGACAGGATGAAAATGAAGACGGAAGGACACGGATTCATGTGCAGTAAAAACCTTCATGTGCCAGGGAAGCAACGGGGACTTTCCCCCCAATAGATAAACAAATAAAGTCTACATAAATGCGCCATTTCAGTTTTGGTCCTAACAAGTGATAACCCTGGTCACAGGGAAAGCTCTACATTAGAATAAAGCCTTCAGTTCTTTCTCATAATCCCCTCAGTGCTGTACACCACTGACCCAGCCCAACTTCTCCTGAACTGTTGGCCACTCACATTCAAAACAGGTTGCCCGATTTACTCATATGATTTCCAGGAAAGAGTGTCTGTCCTTAGACTTCGTCGATGGCTACTGCCACCTTGTCCCCTACTATTGCCACCTTGTCACACACACACACACACACACACACACACACACACACACACACACACACACACCAAAGCAAAGCAAAAATCCTTCTATGAAATCTAAACTTCCAGTTGCTGATCTCCTAGCTGATGTCTTTGCCAAAGCACCACGCGGCCTGCGAGAGCACAGTGGGAATCTGCTTCTCAGTAGGGTTTCCATCTGTTTATCATCACAGAGAGCCCCTTTGGGGAGCTGCGGTAAATGGGTAAATGCCTAGCTCCCTCTGCTCCCCATGGGGCCCAGAGTCTTCTGTATTAGTCTCTTTTAGGATTAGCTGTTGTTAACATTGAACATGCTTAATTTTCTACAGAGTAAAAAGGTTTGGAGAATTACAGATCTGCAGTTGAGTTTTTATCCACGTCTGGATCTTTGTGTTATTTTAGGAAAAAAAATATATTCTAAAGCACTCTGCAAATATTACCAAATGAAAATTTAATTAGCAGAATCCTTCTCTTTGGGAGAAGAGATTATAACTTATGCACTGGGCTCATTATTATAAAATTTACATTTAAAGCAAATATTTTTGAGCTCTTGTGACCACAAGATTTTTTTGTTTTGTTTTGTTCTTTTAATTTTTTACAAGGGCACCCAAAGGTTGTTTATTCACTACTCACTGAGGGTCCACAGAAACAGCACAATAGGTTAAGCAGGGAGCACACATCACCATGAGAGGTTTCTACACTGACCTTCCATAGGGGAGCTTTAAACACATACTCAACTGCGAATAATTGGGGTTTCACAGTGGTAACCTGCTGTAGGTCAGACCTAACTGGAAATTGGGTGTATGTGTCCATCAGTAATGGATAACGGTTACCTTTATTACTGAAGAAATGAAGCTTGTGTTAGTTTCCCAGGAATGTTGAACAAGAGAAAAGACTTCATAAACACACCTTCTCTCTCATCGCCATGTCTCCCACAGGTATGGCTGCTGTCAGGGTATCAGAGCAGGAACACCCCCTCTATCCTGTTCCTCAGGGGATTAATGAATTAAACATTTCTCCTTTTTAGCTTTCATTTTCACGTGTTAATTCCTCTGAGAAGGCTGACTGTAAGGATGAAATTGGAAAAAAACAAAACAACAAAATAAAGCCTCGCTTCAAGTCCCAGAGAGAGATAGGACTACAAAGGTCTCTTTATTCATCAAATGTGCACTGACTTCAGTGCAGTTTCCGGGAGCTGAGTCTGAACGGGAGCTGAGTCTGAACAGAGACATCGTGCCCGGGGAGAGTTTTCCTGAGCACATTGACGTAAAGAAAATATGAAGATTGATGCGAAGGGATGTGGGGATAGAATGAAAGCAACCTCGAGAAAGGAGAGAAGGAACACCAGAAAGAGCAGGTTCAGAAATGAGAGACAGCTGCCCCTTTAAGGATGTGGCCCCTGAAATGGCTCAGTGGACAAAGGCACCATCATGGCCTGAGTTCAACACCCAGGACCCATAATGGAAATAAGAAACTGACTGGAAAGCTGTACACACACACACACACACACACACACACACACACACACACACACACACTACTACCACCACCACCACCATCATCATCATCATCAACATCATCGTACACCATCATGGACACCATCAACCACATGAACACTAAAAATAAATGGAAGGATGTAATTATGACTGTTGTAGTCATAAACACAAGCATGAAATCTGTGACCTCAGCTCTGACTAAAGTGCTTTACACACCGTAACAAGGAAGGATCTCATTGGCGTCTTTGTTGAAGAAAATTCGTAAGTGGCAATATACACTGCCCTTGGCTTTGACAAGAGCATCTCAGAGATACCTAAATGGCTAGAGTTTAGAAATCCTTGGTTTAGGTGAACAGAACACAGAATGTCTTCCAAGTGTCAAGATCGTCACTTAGTGAAAGTGTAATTTTTATCTATCACCGAGTATTTGCCAAAGGACTTCTGTTTTCAGAAAAATAACTCCACACTTTGTCAGCAACGGCTGAATGTCCTTGAGGCTTCCCCACCAGACTTATGAGAGAATGGTTTGAAATCTTCTAAACTTCTATTTCTAATCTACAAATTTGAGAGTTGGAGCGGGGTGGGGGGGTGTTCACATTTTTTTTACAATTCTAATCTTTGCTGATCCGCTGTGAGTGGTTTGGTTGGGGGTGGGGTCCTCCTCATCCAGTTCACCACATTGAACTATTTGATGGATTACAAGTTCCACCAGTAGATGGGGCCTCAACGCTTCAAAACTCACAGGAAAGGGTTGGGAAAAAAGCCACTGCTACAGGGAGCAGAGTCACCCTAGCCTTCTCTCTGAGTGGCTTTAAAATAAGCAGCAAGCCTAGGGGTCAGTCTGACAGAGGGTGTGGCAGTCACAAGTCAGTGTGAAATTCAGCATTCAGCTTTCACAGTGCTCTGGTTGGCCATGGTAAATGTCTTGAGAAAACAGCAAATGCCCAATGCTCGACACATTTTTTAAATCTATGTGGCAGTTGTGGGTTGGCCAGGCAGCACCCACCTGTGTGCATCCTGTGTACATTTGGAAAGCTGGGTCTTAAAGAGCATGGGTTCCAGCTCCCATCTTCATATCATTAACGTGAAGACAGGAGCGTGCTTGTCTGTGTGGAAATGCCATCGCAGCTTGGTTAGTATGCCCTGGGAGACAGATAACTTTGGACAGGTCATCTCAACATCAAGGGTCCCCTTTTCCATAAAGAAACCAGAGTAAAAGATTACCTCATGCTGCCTGGCTTGTGGAGCTTGTCACATGTAAATGATGATGATTTTCCCTTCCCCTTGCAGTCAGTTCTAAGGCCTCTCACTTTATTCTCCTTTTGCTTTCTTTATAAGTCTGGTTCACATTTATGAGTACAGAACAGATTACAGTTCAGCTGTACCAGAACTCAAATGCAGAACCTCCATCATCAATGAAAAAGTCTAGGCGAGTCAGAGACTGTGAAAGTGAACACACTTGAATTTGTTTTCTCTTTCTTTTTCTTTTTTTCTTTGGGGGTTTATTTTGGCTCACAGTTGGAGGTTACTGTTTACCATGACAGAGAACTCATAGCAGCAGGAGCCTGAGGGAGCTGGATGCATGGTGTGCCTTGTAGGGCTGATGAGGTAGCTCAGCCAGTGAGTGGCTCAGCCAGTGAGTGGCTTTTCAAATGCGTGCCTAAAGGCCAGTGCCCATAACCAAAGTAACCAAAGTAGAAGGAGAGGACTGACTTCCAAAAGTTGTCTTCCACACTCCCACCTACCGTGTGCCTGTATTCACATACACACACACACACACACACACACACACACACACACACACACACACAGAGAGAGAGAGAGAGAGAGAGAGAGAGAGAAGTAAAAATAACAAATAGGGTTAAAAAATTAAAAATAAAATAAACTTGTAAGCAGTCAGCATAGTTCATGCCAATAAGCCCAGCACTCAAAAGGCTGTGGCAGGGGAATTACTGGGGTCAGGCTGGGCTACATAGTGAGTTGGGTGAATGCCCCTGTCTCAAAACAAATGTAAGCACTCAAAGGTTCCTAACAGTGGCAGTAAACAAAGAGAAGAAGAAGAAGAAGAAGAAGAAGAAGAAGAAGAAGAAGAAGAAGAAGAAGAAGAAGAAGAAGAAGAAGAGGAGGAGGAGGAGGAGGAGGAGGAGGAGGAGGAGGAGGAGGAGGAGGAGGAGGAGGAGGAGGGAGGAGGAGGAGGAGGAGGAGGAGGAGGAGGAGGAGGAGGAGGAAGAGGAGGAAGAGGAGGAAGAGGAGGAGGAAGAGGAAGAGGAAGAGGAAGAGGAAGAGGAAGAAGGAGGAGGAGGAGGAGGAGGAGGAGGAGGAGGAAGCTGTGTTAGGCTCACATCCACAGCTGAAGAGTTTAAGAGGTTAGATGGGTACCATTCCTGCCAGAGCCCCACCCCAGGTACACGCTGAAACCATGCAACAAAACTCCCCGAGCTCCAGGATATTGAATTTGGGCTCGGAGAAAGCCAGACATCATGTAATAGCAGTTTGAAATTACAGCATCCCATAAAAGCCCACAAACTTGCCAATTTTTAAAAATCACTTCTAAAGCTCTGTGTTTGGTAGACGGTAGGAAATGGGAACGCAGTGGGATGTGGAAGACGGGCCTGCACGAGGTCAAGTGTCCCCAGGGCGGGCACAGACAACTGCTGGACTGTCCTCTAGGGAAATGACTCTCTGAAGGAAAGGAAAAGAGAGAGGCCAGGAAGAGAGCCTTATTCACACTATCCTAGCAAGGTCCACCCACTCATTTCTCCTGCCCACATGCTTGCTCTGTGATGAGGCCAGTGAGCTTTTCCTCTTTGCTGTAGGGAATTGATATAGATGAACCTTCGAGTTTTGAGTTAATTGCAATAGGAGGTACTGTGTGTACCTTGTGGCTGGAGGGCCCAGTACGGTCACACGAGGTCACACATGCTTACTCCTCTCCTACACAGTGCTGTTAAATCCATAATAATTTATGAATATGAAACTCTGCCTTTATATTTTGTGTGGGGGTGGGGTTCAACAATTGTGCAGCTAGACATTTCTGTAAGTCTGTTTGCCTCCCTGCAGAGCTCGTTGGCCCATGGTTAATTCTTTCAACACGACTAGCATGGCTGGCTGAACTGTTTCTATGTGAGCTTGTGCAGGTAGGTCTGAGTCCTTTGGACTTTTTAAACTTCGGGTCAGGACAGAGCTTATAGCTACTCCAGCATATCTTTTGCCCCTTTCCTAAAACTTCAGAATCCTGGGTTCTTTCAATTCTCAGAATTCTAAGAACTAATTCATTTTGGAATTAACACAAAAAAAGCAATTGAATTGTTATGAAAAGATCTCCTGGAACAAAGATTAGCGTAACCTCACACTGCTGGAGCACACATTGCTCCGTGAAGCATTACATGTGGCCAACAGAATGATCTCCGGTGTTTTTTACTTCATTTTGTATAAATTTCTCTGGACACTTCATGCTTATCTTCTGTAAAATCAGGATCTGCCATAGATTTCTTTAAAAATGGTATTAGAGAGAGGTGAGGGAGAGGAGAAGGAACCGAGGGAGTCCACGTGCCACACTGCTGGTGTCGGAACCTTAGGTAGCATTCATGCCCCTACCTTGTTTTGAATAGAGTATCTCTTGTTACTCATGAGTGCATTGCCCGTCGGAGGTTTTCTTGCCTGTGACCCATCTTTGGACAGGAGTGTCGAGGTACACCGACTGCATTCACCTCGATGGAGTCTGAGGACCACACTCAGGTTTTCGGCTTCCCCAGTAAATTCCCTACACACGAGCCATCGTCTCCCTGAAAGAGCGTCCTCTGAAAAGACAATATACAACTTAACTATAGCAACAAGTCAGTTCTCCAGTACCAGGCCTGTGGACCACAGCAAGAACGGGCAACTTGACCGACTGTTCCCTCACACAAGCAGAAGGTCAGGACGACCCTTCCTCTCCTACAGCTACCTCCCAAGACAGAGCAGACAAGAAACCAGACATGGCTCTACACAAAGACAGGACTGATTGTTTCAAGTAGGGGTGGGAAGGGAAGCGCCTGATGATAAAGAGGGAACGGAGAGAGGTTCCTTGTGAACTTGGGGAATACCTCTCGATAACAATCAAAAGTCCATCATTGCTGAAAGTCACTGTGGTCATCGAATGGGAGGGTGTGTCACGCCTGCTCACCTGGTAGGAACATCAGTCAGTGGATCCGACCAGATTTCCCTCCTTTATGGCTTTATGAAGCTTGGTGGCTGTCACTAACCATTTTGTCAAAGTCCTGGGTGACTCCCGCAGAGTAAGGGACTGGAGATTTGGGGGAGTGAAGCTTTCTGGCAAAATGTGGTGTGCACCTGAGGGTTGAGGAATTGGCTGTAACCTAAGTGGGGTGTGAAAATTCACACAGAGCCTTCTTCCTGTGAAAATATCCATACCTTTAAGTGTATCTCTTTTGGGCGTTAGGTAAAAGTCTAAATTACTTGGAGTCTTGACTTTACCTCTGCTGTGTAGTAATTCTTTCCAAAGACAGAGGTCCCTTGGGTGGACACTGTATTGCTTCTATGCACCGTTAGAAGAGTTCTACGAAAAGATGTTCTTTTTTTTCCTGAGTAGATAATTATTTTGATGTGTGTGGATGTTTCATCTGCATGTATGTCTGTACACCACATGTAGTGCAGTCAAAGGCCATAAAAGGGCATTGGATCCCCTAGAACTGGAATCACAGATGGTTATTAGCTGCCATGTGGATATGAGGAATAGAGCTGGAAGAGCAGCCATTGTTCTTAACCACTAAGCTATCTCTCCAGCTTCTAAAAGGGCACTCTTCAAATCTGCATCCACGTTCTGAAACATCTCACCATGGCTAAACTTCACACAGGTTGTTTGGTTGTTTGTTCCCATTCTAAATCCCGACTTCTCTTTTCTTGGAAACTTTTTTAAGGGGACAGTAAATGGTGTTTTTTTTTTCCTCTGCTCCTTTAAGATACACGTTTCTGGGGACCGGTGAGATGGCTCAGGAGGTAAAGGTGCTTGCAGCCAAGCCTGATGACCTGAGTTCAATCCCTGGAACCCACATGGTAGAAGGAGAGATCAGATTCCTGTTCTCTGATACCCACAACTGTGCTGTGGCACATGTGTCCCTTACCCCCAAAAGTAGAAAATACATACATACATACATACATACATACATAATACATGCATGCATGCATGCATACATACATACATATACACACACACATATATGTTGTTGGGGGGGGTTGGTACTTTGGATCCAATACAGGAGACTTGGTTATACCCGCACCTGAGGAATATTTAAATCATTTTAAAGACTCTTGCTTGTTTTTATAACCCAAGAATGTCTTCCCAAGGACGTAGGCATGATAACTTGAAACACAACATTGAAGGAGAGACCATCCTTCTTACATCTGAACTGCATACCCTATTCTGTGGTATGGGAGGAGAGCCCAACTTTCCTGGCATCGAAATGGTGAAACTACCATCTGTTGAGAAGACATGAGAAGGTGGCTTCCTTTGGCTGAAGCCACTTAACAGACAGATGGCTCAATCTCCCTCTCACCCCACAGCTTAAAACTCCTCTACCCAGTTTCAGCAGAGTTGAGCTCAGACCGAGTCCTGGCCTCTTACCAAATGCAACAGCCTTGAATAAAATCCTCACGCCTACTTAACTTTGCCTGGTACAAATCTTGTGCTGGCATCAATAATGTAAATACACTACATTTAGTATATGTAACGTAAATTGCGTTCCTCAATCCCTGACTGCTATGAAGGATCATGGCAGCTAAGATCTGCGGCATCCTACCATGCGGTCTTCCATTTCGCAGGCTTAAACAAAGCATCAGAGGGGATTTCAGTACGAGTCCCTGCGGAGTTTGTCTGGTGACACACAAGAGCAAGCCCAGAGATTCCAGGTAAAGGGCCTGCTTCTCTGCAATGTTCCACAGTGACAGACTTAGAGGACAAAGGGACAAAGTCATTTCCTCTGTGAGAAGGTGACCTTCGCTGATCTTTGTGGTGCAGGCTGACTGTGAAAGAGCAGCTCTGATGGCCCTCGCACAGCAGATCCTGCCCCAGCATGCCTCGCGCGCCTCTCGACTCCCTGCTTGCTCTTTCCAACTTTTCTTCCTTCCCTTGCTGTCTTAAAAGGGAAGAAAGACCCATGGCTGAGCCACTGATGCTTGCACAAAAGAAATCCAAATGGAGTCACACAATACCTTCAGCTACCGTCATTTCCCGGACCTCCAAGTTCCCAAAAGAGATTCGGGATTTTGGGGGGCGAGGGGCGTATCCATGGGCAGCTCCAGGCCAGGTGTGAGGCGACAAAGGCCAAAGTGGCACACCTAGTTCCTGGTATCATTGACTGGGACTCGCTTTCTCCATCTTTGGAAAGCCAATCGCTGTATCTGCGCCTTGCTGCTCTCCAGGGCTGTTAGAAGGCTCAAATGAAATAACGTCTGTAAAGTGCTTAGTAAACTGTAAAATGCTTTACAAATGTAAGGGATTATTATAAACCACAATGCAGCGGTGCTTTATGATTTTATAAAACTACTGGCTGGAACTGCAGGAAGGGGAATCCCTCTGGTGATTTTCATTTTGGAAACAGGAGGGCTTGGGCCAGCCTGCTCGCCAGGCGTCTGACTCCTGGCAGCAGCTGTTTATCCCATTTCACTCAGCTCGGCACATATGGCCGCTGCGGGCCTCCTGCAGAGCTGAAAATATGCACCACTGAGTCTGAGCTGGCCAGCGCCGAGTCTCCACTCCACCCCGGCGCTGTCTGGCTTGCCAAGCCTAACACCTAGGAAACAGAGACCTTATCACCTTGTACTTCACCACCAAAGCGTTTGAGTTGGGCTTTTGTTGTTCTTTTAGATGAGAATTTCCCTTCCTTAGCAACCATAACGACTCAGATTCTCACCATAAAAAGCCTTCCTTTGAGCGGACTGAAAACCCCAGATGTTGCTCCTTTTTTTTTTTTTTTTTTTTTTAAAAAAGCGTTGCTGTGATTACAATGGCAGTGGGATAAATGTCTGCCTAGGACCTGGGCTTGCCCGGCTGAGTAGGATTAAGACACCGATACATTCTTTTCTCTTTGGACCTCACACAGCAAGGTCACATTAACCCACACTGGCAGCAGAGTTGGCACCTGTGGATTCTCCTTGGCACTGCAGCCAAGCCCTCGACCGATGCTCACAAACACCCAAGCGCAGCTGCTCGCTTCTCCCCCTCGCTTCTCCCTGAGGTGTTCTGAAATTGTTTTGTGTCTAAGCACTACTCCTGGGCTTGTAAATGTCAGGAGGAATTATGAACATTTGCTGAAAAGTAACCGTTTGACTAATTTCCTGTTCCACAAAGCAAACACACCACCCTATGTATTTAGGATCTGCTGTTGACACGCCGGGTTGTGGCAAGCTTCAAGGTTATAGGATCATAAATGGGATTAGATAAGCCAGACAGAGTGGCTCAGACGCTAGCAATTTTAAAGTATGAAAGTTCCACAGAAAAATAGGCAAACAGTCTTGAAGGAAAAGTAAACTATAATAGCCCTACAAGAGGGAAAAAAAACCCCATTGTTGTGGTGCTGCTGGGAACTCAGTAGTTCCGGGGTGGGGGCGGGGAAGATTTCTAAAATACATGCTAGAATGGATAAATATTTTTAGAATAAAGACAGAAACGGATCATAATTTTAAGCACAGAAGGAGTTTTCTATCTGATTCAAGCATGGCCCAACAAAAATTTCCAAAGCAAAAGGTGAAAGAAGGCAGAGCGGAATTGATGTCAGGAGTCTGGACTTCCAGAGAGCAGAATGCATTGCGCCACACGGATGCCTTTGCATTTTAAATTATCTATTTCTTTTTAATTGACCAGATTAATTATTCCCACCTTGCCACTTGGCAGGTAGGGTCACCGCTCCTTTTCACCATATTAATGAACCTATTCACGTTGCCTCTTTGTAATTAAGACTGTGAGTTACAGGTCGCATTCTGAGATTGGTTTCGTGGACAGCCAGCTTAGTCTTTATTAAGGGGAATATATGACATCGGGCACTTCCCGCTGTAAGAGCACTGACTTTCTGCAGAGACTTCCTCCACTTGTCAGAGGTGACTTCGTACCTTTTGTTTTGTCCAGAAGAAACACAGACCTATGAAGGTAATAGCATCAGTCAAGGGCTGGACACCCAGAGGGCAGCCGGTGGATTCATGTTCAAGACTCTTTATTGCCATGACAGTCCTGAGCGAGTCCTATCATGAGCTATTTGAGAAGAAATATCTCTGGAAATGCAGCTACATTAATAAAGAGAAATATATGGTCCTCTTCCGTTATCTTTGTTTCTAGGCCGTTTAGGAAATTCTGGAGGCATAAAAAGGTACTCGGTACTTTGACTAACAGCAGCTAAACATCGCAGAGAAGGTTTCATCTGTGGTGTCTACAGCCCCCCGGAGAGCAAGCTTTAATAAAAAGCCAACCCGAAATTGTCATCCAAAACATTTGGTTTCATTCAGGACTTCTGGGGCTCAACTCGGTTCCCAGCATTAAAACATTTCCTCTCCCCAGCACCTGAGTGGGATTTGTTCCATAAATAGAAGTCTGAGCACGAGAGACACTGATGGATGTCTCCTCGGTAACTAGTTTTGCTTGGCATGGTGGCACACACCTATAAACCTCACCTTCAAGGTGAACCGAGGCTACGAAGACCCTGCCTCAAACAAAACAGAACAGCAATAAAAGACCCCTTTGCCGCTGGCCTCAGAGATCTAAACTACGGATAACGCAGTGCGCCGTGATTGCACAGGAAGTGTGTACGACGTCCTGTCGGCATTGCCTGAACACCGTGGGATGAGGACCAAAGACCCGGTGCCTGGTGCTTGCACAGGTCCTACTACGTTTCTCAGAGGAAACAGAATCTTCTATCACAGGTAGTAACGAGCCCGTATTAATCAACTCTGACAGAACTTCTCCAGTATGTAACGTAGCTTAGTTCCTCACGTTTATAACGAGGCGAACGTTGTCAACCTTCTGTCTCACCGTTGTAAAACTTTATGGCGTTCTTTGTCCACCGAGATCTCAGGTGGTTAACGGGCTACATTTCCTTCCAAGCCAAAATGTGACAGCAGTAATGACATCCGTGTGCTTCCATAAAGGCGTGTCGGCGTGTGACTGTGCTCTAAATAGGTGCAGAAACATGCATGACCAGAGTCAGCTTGGCCTGGAGGTTGGCAGACTGCGTCGTGACAAAGGCCACTGAAAGCTGATTACAGTGGCTTAGTGTGACTCTGTCACTTTTACAAAAAGAGAGAGGTTAAATGCCCATTGTTGGGAGAAATTAGAAACAGTGAAGAGTCTTTATCCGAAGAGAGCATTTCGAATTCCTGTCACAGGCGTGTGTGTGAATAATTGGAAGGGAAAAGCACATCCATCTCCACATATTCATATGCTGCTGGGAGTTTTTCTGCTGTTGTCTTGTCTTGGGTTTTTTTGGTTTGTTTGTTTTTTGGCTTTGATGTTTGAGGTTGTTGTTGTTGCTGCTGCTGTTGTTGCTGCTGCTGTTGTTGCTGCTGCTGTTGTTGTTGTTGTTGTTGTTGTTGTTTTGACCCCAGATGGTTTTGTGCCCCATGAACCTGAACCAGGTCTCCGGAAAGTACAGTAACTTAAAGGAATCATGCTCAGAGAAATGAGGCCAGGAAGCCGATGAAACTAACTTATTCCCAGTCTGCTGGACCAGTGTCACCCACTGCAGAGAGAGCCATTGCGAGTGACACCAAGTCCATCTTTGCCTGCACTTTCAGAAATAGGCTGCCAAGAAGCAAAACCATCAGCCTGGGGGTCGGCCTCCCTCTTCATCTAGATCGTCCTATACTGGCATGGAGGACAAATAGCCACGGCCCTGGGGGCAACCATGAGTACTGTCATGACCATCCAGATGACCATAGCCCCAGCGTCCCCTTCAGGTCACCTTTTCTGCTTCTTCCCCTTTCTTGGGTTAGGGTTTCTCCTTGAAGGCCGGAGTCTGGATCTGAAACCTTGAAGACTAGAAGGTCAGACACATAGGAGCCATGGCGTAAGAATCCATCCCACTCTCTAAAACAGTGGAGAAACTACTAGAATTAGCAATCATAGGAAGCCAGTAAGTGATCAATCAAAATGCCAGTTTTTAGTTTGCCTGTGTCTGGTATTACAAGCTTCTTCATGTCCAGAAATTCTGCTACTTTCATTACTGTACTTATTAATATTTTGGTCACTGGTTAAACTGGCCTAGTCTCTAATTCTAATCTTAGCTATTCCTTCCTGGCCCTCCATTCCTGTCAGTAAAACCTTCCCCCACCAGCCCTCTCAACATCTCTGGATAATGGCTCTATTTTTGTAACTCCTACCCCAAAACCCAATATAAATAAGAGCTAGGGTAAAGGGAGCCATATCTCCCTGCTGTGAAAAGGGGGACCCCCAGATGAGTCATCTGATCAGTGGGCAGAAATCATACTGCTATATCTGAGAGTTATAGACCAGGGAGTATGGCAGACATGATTTCTTGAAAGCTTCACCCAACAGGGTCCCCTCCCTGCCCAAAAAAAAGGAGGAGCTAATGTGTATGGGGGTCACTTCAAAGAACAATTTCAAGGGAAATATGGTTGGAGTAGGGACTCAGGAACAGTAAACAGCAAAGCCAGGAGCAGGGAAGAGTTTATATCAGACTAATACCATTTACTTGGCATTTGTATCTTTGAGTTTTTGTTGTTGTTGTTGTTGTTTTATGATACTTAGATACATTTCTCACATATGAAACAGTGCTTTTTTAATTGAAGTTTTGAAATTCTTAGTAGCATGCTTTATTAAAATAACTTCAAGGAATCTACTTACAAAAAGTAAATAGCCCAATCCCGGTATTATCTTGTTTTAAATTGAATGTGATCATTTATTCAAAATAAAGATAAGTGTGTCCACCCATCCCCTGCTCCATTTGGATGTGGTAAAGGCATGTGTGAGCTGAGTTGAGACATGATCGAAACCCTGTGGAAGCATGAAAACCCCCAAGGTTTTCAAGCAGGTGTGGAGCACGGGGAAGCACATTCCCCCAAGTCACCTTCTGTAAGGGTTAAAGCAGTGGGGCCGTCCTTGTTGTGCCACTGAAAGCGGCCTGGGTGGGAATTCCGTTCTTACTTCTCAAACACTGATCTACTGACTCCTGCCTAGAGTTGAAGAGGAAGTTTGTCTAGAGCAGAGGACAAGGAGCTTTTGCGTGAGGGACTCTGGTTTGATCTTTAGCCTAGTCTGAAGCCTAGTACAGCACGTTAGTCCAAATCCTCACTAGACAAAGAGAAAAAGTCTGAGGCAAGTTTTTCAACAAACCTAAAGAAATAACACAGCAAAGGAAATGCATCTCGTTAGGTCATTTGCCGTCTCAGGACACGGATGACGCAGAAGAGACCCCGTGCCCGTACAGGGGGTGGCTAACAAAGACGTGAAGCAGGAAGGAGAATTCTAGGACTTGTAGTTGTCCCGATGTGTCCCTTTGATGGTTGTCTATCACAATAAACAAAGCCAAACTGCCAGCATTTGCTTGTACCTTCACTATTATCAAGACACCTGGCCTTCAGGGTCCAGCTAAGTCCCCCACGACCATCACAGTACCCTTTGCAAACACAATTACAGTAGCTGCCTTAGGGCTAGAGAGGCTACTCAGTAGTTAAGAGTGCTTGATGCCCCTGTAGAGGACCCAAACTCCCAGCACCCACAATAGGCAGCTTGCAATTACTAGTAACGCCGGGGGATCCAGTGCCCTCTTCTGGGCTCTGTGGGTACTGCACTCATGTGCACATACCTACCCACAGACTCATCCACAGAATTTTTTAAACAATAAAAGAAAATTAAGGTATGGCGCTTCAAGTTAACAACAACAACAAAAAGGGATACATTGAATTTCACCATGTAAATCAGTGACAATTTTACCCAGACAAAAGGGTATGTAACAAAAACTCAAAGAGGACAGAAAGGCACACAGTAGTAAGAAAATGTCTCCTTCCTATGTGGCTCTGTCTCACTCCTCCCATGTCTTCTTAGCTGTCCTTCCGAAGTATGCCTGCACTGACCTACACACGTGTAGTGTGTGTCATTTTTCACAAAATGATACATTCCGCAGATATACTTTTCAACTCCATATTATAAATACATTATTAGTAAACACTTTTGAATGAAATTAATTAATTATAAATGACTAAGCGAGTGATATACACAGGACATTCTGTTAGACCCTAGAATGATCACTCCATTATAAATCACCCAGACACTCTTCCAGACCAGCCCCACAGTCTGGCTTTTGAATGACCTTCCCTCACTCTTCTTCCTGCAGGGTCTTTGACCAGACCGCTCTGAGAGAGAGGAGGAACAAGGTCAAATATTCTGTGACCATCTGCAATAGATCTGATCCTACGGCCTCCAAAATCTCATAAGTTCGTTTTGAATAAACCTGAGCTACAGAATCACTACTGTCTTAAGGAGTCTATAGACTGTTTTTGTTTTTTGGTTTTTTGGTTTTGTTTTGTTTTGTTTTGTTTTTCCCCGAGGAAAGTTCAGGCCAAAGATGCCTTAAGTGGAACATGGGATCCATACATCGTTAATTCGGTTCCTCACGAGTCAACAGTGATTCTTCTAAGTTCTAGAATCTAGAGTGGGGGACTGAACTGTACTCACACTGCCTGAGCGGCTACTGCAGAGATCCGTCTGAGTCCAGGCTCCTGCTGAGGAGCAGCCGATCCTGAGGGGCTCGGTGGAAAAGAATAAAGTTTTGTTCCCCCTGAGGCAGGAGCTCACAGGGCCTTGAACCCTCAGACTGTAGCTCTAACCCTTCCCACAGGGCTCACTGAGGGCCAGGTTCAAGAGTGCCATGTGCCCTGGAGTCTCAGCCTTCCTCCGGGGCCTGCAGGGGGAAGACCCACTGAGGCTGACTTGGCACATGTCACCATCTGTCTTCCCACCAGTGTGCCTCCCCACTCCATGGCTCCCTGCACTGTCCCTGCATGGCATCTCCCTGGCCAAGAGGCTAGCCCGCCAATTGTTACCAGCAGGAGTGGGCTCTCCACCCATTCCAAAAAATCCTTTAAACTGCCTCTCTTCACTACCCAATCCGTGTTCCCACAAAGACCCTCAGGAGTGAAGGGAACTGGTATCTGGAACATCCTTTCTGCACCTAGCTGACCCTTGTGCAAATGTTCATTGTGGGCATTGTCAGCTTTCCCTAGCAGGACACCATGATGGAGGGGAAATGGAGGAAGGGGTTGGACACAAAGGAACTCGTATCTCAATTGTGTCTCATGGCTTTCATCAAGAACTGAGCTTCTCAATCCAAGATGCACAGTGTGGCATACAGCAAGCACTCAAGAAAGGGAAGCCAAGGCAGCCTGGGCTACATGGTCGGACCCTTTGTCAGCAGCAGCAGCAGCAAGACCTCAGCTTCTTGGAGCTACTCTTTCATATCCATAAACACAGATGATCCTTAACGTACAGGGTGTTTCTGAGGATTAAGCATGGTATAGTGACGGAGAAGACTTGGATTAGTTCCTGTATATCTGTTTTTTCTTTAAAACAGGGGCTCTAATCTAAGTTAACAACCCCCACTATCACCACTCTCACAATGTAGATAACCGAGTAGAGAGAAGACGCCTGTGTGTGCTCTCCGGAGGGCAGGGGCTAAAACACAGCACCAGATCTTACGCGTTCAGATATTTTCATTTTGTGCAGATGGTTCAGCAGAGCTGGCCCAACTTGCTAGGATTAGGTAAACACAGGCTACATAGGGTGACAGTTGTTGTGTAATGTCTTGAACTTTTAGGCCGTAAGGAGCCCTAAAGTGACCGTTAAACACCCCTGACTTTGCCTGACCATCAATCAGCAGACATTTTCTGAGGGATGGGGTCAAAGGTGAGACTCTCGGGGGCCTCCCCTGTAAATGGAGACATGCACTTACCTCTGAGGACAGTTGGCCATGGAGGAGGTCCGTAATTGCTGACAAGAAATGGCCCAGGCACTTCCCTGAGAGCCAAGAACGTATTCTGGAACATGGCTTTGCTGTTCTGAGCTGAGCCAAAGCTAATGTTACACTCTGAGGTTCGGTTATTTATGGCTTTGTTTCTCTCCCTTTCCAGAGAGAGAAGCACATTATTCAGGGACCTCCCAAAGGTACCTAATGCAGGACTTGGGACATAACAGATGCTAAGCAATGATAAGGTATTTCAGTCGTCTGCTGTTTGAGATCAGATACGCGTGTGACACAGGCACAGCAGGTGTCTGCTCTGGGTACATCCTGTGCTATTGCTATCGGTGCATTTGACATTGCTTCGTTGATTCGAATTCAAAACGCTGTATTTTCTAGTGACTTACTTTTATGTGCACTGGTGCTTTGCCCGCAGTTATGTCTGTGTGAGGGTGTGGGGATCTGCAACTGAAGTCACAGACAGTTGTGATCTGCCCGTGTGGGTGCTGGCACTTGAACCCAAGGCCTCTGAAAGAGCAGTCAATCAACACTCGTCACCACTGAGCCATCTCTCCAGCCCCTCAAGACACTATGTTAATGCCTCAGACCACAGACTAGGGGAACAGGTAGTCTGAAAGGAGCTGAGACGTTTGATTCTTTAAAGCTTAAAGGAAGAGAGGGAAAGAAAGGAAGAGAGAAAAGCAAAGAGGCGAGATCTGATCTAACTACCAACAGATGCTCGACCGTCGCTCCTGGCTGCCGGGGATACAACAGAGCTAAAGTTCTTAAGTGGCTACCAGCCTCCCTAAATGTGACAGGGAAGACCATTTGTTACAGTCCCGAACCATCGCCAGAGCCAGCACCAAGGGCCCAGGCTGGCTCTACCCCACTGGGCCTGCCACCTCTCCAGGCCTGGAAGATGACTCTGATGGTCACATCCATCTGGCAGGAAGGAAAAGGACGGAGCTGTCGGGCCAGCTGCTATTAGAGACTGTTTGTGATCTCCTGGCACCCGCAACACTGGCTGAGAGGCTTTCCAGCCTGCGCTGGCTCTCAGGCCTGGTGCTTCAGAAAAACTCTGTCAGTAGAGCCAGGAAATGGCATCTCTGAACACAATGTGAGGAAAGCTAATGTCATGTTGACGAAGCTCACCTGAGGCCGCCTCCATCTGTCGCTACCTCTCTTCATGGCTTTCCATTTTCCTTTTCTCTTTAGAGTCAGAGTCTTTGATATCTTTCCTGTGCCCTCAATGAGAAAGTACAGCCCCCGCTTACAGTCGGACAGTGGGCCAGGCATCTGACCCAAGTCCCATAAGAATTCTCAGCTAAGGCCAGGATGGAGAAAGATGGCTTGACACTGAGGAGATTGTTCGCCCTAAACAAGCACCGAGACCTGCCAGACCATGGGGTGTCCTTCATGGGGCAGTAGGAGTCACCTTACAGTTATTCCTGAAGTCCAAGGAGAGCCAAAGCTACCTGTGTGTACTGGGGCTTTCCTGCCACCTTCTTGGGCCTCAGCTGGGTGACTTAGCTGCAAGCAATAGGAAACAAGTACATTAAGGGAAAAATATGTACTGAAAGGATCCAGGGTAACTGAAAAAAATCAAAAGAAAGGCTTAACACTTTAGCCTGAGACAGGGGTTTGTATTGGCCCTTAGCACAACCTAAACCGTGTTAGAGAGAGCAAGGCATCATTCTGACCTAAGTGCTAACCTTGTAGACCCTAACAGACCTGCCAAAATCAAAAACAGAGACCTACTCCATCATAGCCCATAGTTCTGAAAACATCCACAAATGCACCACACTTTGTAAGTTCTGTGGCCTCACTTGTCACTCTTAATGCTAATTAAAGGATGCCAAAAAGGGTGTGGGTTCTGTACACAAAAAGCCAAACAACCAGTACAGGCTCATGGCTACACTATGTAGCCAACTTCTCCATGTCTCCCGCTGACCAGCAAATAAAGACTATTGGCTTTAAGATGCTCTCTGTAACCTCACAATAGTTTGGGATCTAGGACACTAGTCACAGAGTAGAGATTGATTCCTTTAATTTCTAGATAATTTTCCATCCCAATATCAAGCCTCTCATAATTCCTGGTAAACCTAAATCTAATTGGCTGTATTTACATCAAGTAACCCAGGCTGACCACATTGGCTTCGTTTGATTGGCAGGAACACACTGATTTTACAGAGCGTGGGGTAGGAATGCCGTTTCCGAAGGAGAAATTAGAAGAGCTGGACAACTGAGTGGCCAAAAGTGACAAATGTTCACCCCTCAAAGCAAGAGAATCCTCTCCCATTATGTCCATGTTTGCTCTGGCTTGTCACCAATCAAATTTTACCAAGAGGAAGAGACCAGAATTTACTTACTACCTACCATACAAAGTCACAGAGATCTACAAACCCAGAAGACAGCCCTTCCTGATACTGTCCCTTTGAGGCTGCAGATATAGGTCAGTTAGTAGTAGTGAATTATTCGTGCACATGAGGCCATGGGTTCAATCCTCAGCACTGCAAAGTCAAAACAGATAACGAAATCCTGATTCTGCATATTCTACTCTGCTGGGACATGGAACCCAAGAGATACAGGTAAGCAGAGGAAACCAATTAACTAGAAATACCCCCTGGGCCCCTCCTATCTCATGGATTTCCTACTTCCCAGGATGCCCACCCATTTCCCTCTGTCACTCTAGCTGCTCACTGGAAGCTAAAGCACTCGTGGCCATCTTCCAGGATAATGTTCTGTACCGGAGAATCAGTCACAATACAAGGGCCTCAAGACAAGACTTTATGAGATAGACCTTTTCCTTGCAGTCCGATAGAAGCAGTCAGATCCCTCTGCTTCCCTTGACTTGTTCAGAGTAGAAACTGCATAGATACGTCTATGCATGTTCCCGGAGTGAAATATCCTGCTTCCCACAATGACAGACAGGACATCATAGCAGAGAGGAAAAAGAAGGAAGCAAGGGGAGCTCCAAGGAGTCAAGGTGGCCTTTCAGACACACTAAACACACACAAGTGCAAAGGCAGGGAGTCCACAGTTTGCAAGGCCACCAGAACAGGACCACATAGTTCTTAATAATGCCATATCCAGAAAGTGTTGCTGGCAGAATCACACAGTACCTGCTTGGTACCCAGGTCGGGCATCTTCCCAGCAGGCTTTGCCAAATTTCATTGTCTGCAGCAATTCTCATAGCAATCCGCTAAAAGGGAAGGAAATTCAGCAATGTTCCAACATCGCTTGCTCTAAACTGTTGTCAAACATGACCGCCAAGTAGTTCCTACCCTGAGATTGAATCAAAGTATTAAAGAAGAAAAAAGTTCCTAAATGTCAAAACCCACAATGCTCTGGGGCCACATCTAATTAACTTACAGCCTCTGATGTCAACAGCTTCCAGGCTGGTATAGTACTTTCACAAACACATTCCAGAACAGTCAACATGATCTGGTGTTGACACAGGCTCGTAACTGTCAGACGCAGTAGTTTTCAATTTATGGATGTCATAAAGCTTTGGCAATATGATGGCTACAAGGCACTGTGTCTCTGACAGTGAACAGGAGGTGAGAGGTTGGGGACCATTGGCCATGGGTATGATCTCATGAGGGAAAACTTGTCATGGTTTCTATGACCGTGAAGCAGCCTTGGTAATGACTCTGGACAATGAACTGAGGGATGTTAGATACGTCATTAATAGCCAACTCTAGACTTCTACATTGACACATTAGTCAACAAATATTAGTTACAACCTACACTGTGCTGGGCACATAGTGTGGGTTCAGTATAGTATACACTGGGATGGGAAATACCTCTGAGAGATTCAATACTATTTGGGAAGGAGCAAGAGAGGACCTGTGTTTCTGTATGTACATACATGAACATGTATATGCAGCAGGTACCTTGGTACTGGTGTGAGTCTCTCCAAAGCAGGGCCAAACAGGTCACCAAAATCCATGCAACTAATAAAAATGAACTACCTACCTATAGAAAGCCAAACATAGGTTAAAACTATGAAACACTAGCGGGCTTCAGGAGTTAACACATCTGCTAAAGAATGGAGGAGGGGCTGGAGAAATGACATCAGAGGCTGTAAGTTCACTAGATGTGGCCCCAGAGCATGGTGGGTTTTGACATTTAAGAACTTTTGTTTTCTTAAATTCTTTGGTTCAACCTCAGGGTAGGACCTGAATCTTCTGCATCCACTTAAAAAAAAGCCAGCTACAACAACATGGGCCTGTAATCACAGCCCTGTGGAGGTAGAGACAAGTAGATTCCCAGAGTGCCTTGGCCAGCCGGTCTAGCCAAATCAGGGAACCCTAGGTTCAGTGAGAGACCTTACCTCATAAAATGAGGGAGAGCATGACTGAGAGATGCCAAGCTTAGACCTCTGGCTTACACACACATCCACGTGTGTCTACATTGATGCACATACTCAGCCCTCCAGAGAGGTGTGATGAGGGAGTAGTGTTGATGTACTTGCAGTCACACCCACATGTGCACTATTGGGTAATGCGAACCTTTAAAAATATAGCTACCTAAACACGTATCTGAAGGGCTGAAACTCAAAACGACGACACCATCAGCGCAAGAGGGGGTCTGCCCTGGTATTGCTGGGGACACAAAATGGTACAGATACTTCTAAAGGCAGTTTTACTGACATAAATAAAGATAAATATCAAATGACTACATGCTCCAACAGCGGAACTGTTTAGTACGTATCCAAAGAAATCAGAAATATGTCCACACACAGGCCTGCACGTGGGTGTCTGTAGAAGCTTTATTCATAATTGCTAAAAGATAGAGACAATGAAAATGACTTTCGTTTTTATTGGACAAGCTCTGCCATACCCAAGGAATGGAATAGTATTTGGCACTAGAAGAGGGCTGTCAGGCCATGAGAAGACACTGAAGAACTTTCAATGATATTGCTAAGTGAAAGAAGCCAATGAAAAAGGGTCACGTACCTTATCCTTTTTGTTACATGGGATTCTGGGAAAACAAGATTCACAGAGGCAGATAAAAAAAAAAAGCAGTAGTTTCCAGTGACTTAAGGAAAGGGAAGTTTGTCTTTTTTCTTTGTTTTTAGTGTTAGGGACCCAAAACTGCACCACGGACTGAGAACCAAACATTCAACTCATGAGCCCGACAGGACATCTAACGGCTGCCATGTTCTTCAGAAGGCACAAGAACACAGTGACTTACTTGCCCACTGCTCTCAATGCACATTTATTCTGCTTCCTGTTCTGTGCTGCTGTGCACATCTTTGCAAAGATAGATTTCCCAGACTTACTAACGATCATGGGATGTCCAGAGCTAACTTTCCCAGTCTGGGGAAGATTAAAACAGGCCTCAGTGTGTGTGAAATGGGCTGGGGAGGAAATGAGGGGGCGAGGCAGAGCAGAGGCACAAAGTGGGGAAGGGTAGAGAAAGCATGGAGTGGACAAAGTGGCTGGCCACGCTGGTTTGGGTGGGACTGAGGAGGGTTTTGACTGACAGGCAAGGGATTGTTACTGTAGATGGTATAAGCTCGAAGGCCACCCATCCAGGCTTCTGTACTCAATGGGTTACTTGAACTAAATTCTTCTGTTAATGGTCTAATGGGAGAAGAATGTATTTGATATCACGGTGGGAAACAACCACCTCCCCAATCCCACCCCCCAAAAAACTTCACAGGCTAAGAGTACTGAGAGCAATTCAGACAGAAGACTTAGGAAAAAAACGTGGTGTGGACGTGGCTATATATGAAGTCAAAACAGAGGGTCATTCAAAATCTCTGGTTCTGTGCTTGGGAGTGGATTTCTAATCACTTTAGAATGCCACCTGCATCCCTGTCTGTGTTTACAGTGACTGCTTTCCCACAAAGGCCAGCTGAAGGGGGAGAAACGGAGACACGCAGCCAGCCAGGTGGTTCCCAGGTTACTTCTCAATGGCTCCCTCCTCAGCATTCGGCACCTTATCATCCGACCATCACATCCACTCCGTTGTAGACTAGACTCTGGGTTTTTTGTTGCAGCTTCTATTAGAAGTTAAGATTTACCATGTTTGCAGACCGCTTTTCACCTTCAATGGAAAAGATCACAGGTACCCAGTTGTCCAGTGGTTCTCAACCTTCCTAACGCTGTGACCCTCTGATACGGTTCCTCATGGTATGGCGTCACATGATGCTTTCCTGGAAGCCATCTTGTGAGAGGATGTTTTGCTGAAGCAGACACACGGGAGGGCATGTGATGTTTTGCTGGAGCAGAAGCTTGAGAGGGCACGTGATGTTTAGAAAGAGTATAAACATAACCCCGCAGACAGTGAGAGGATGCTCCTGCATTGCTACGCCTCGCAACGCTTCCCTGGTCGTCACTGACTTTCACTTTGTAGAAACTAACCAAAGAACTTCTCGTGGCGTTCCGGCTGATTCTTGCCGATTCAGCTAGTGCCAATTTGGCGGAGGCTTGCGATTTCTGCTGGGTCAAGACGCTGCTACTGACTGTGTTTAATGTTTGCTGTTGGACTGGACTGCTGATATCTTGACAATTAAAATTGGAACTGCCCCAAGGAACTACTTCTAAACAGGTCCATAAAACCGTTTTCCTATTAACCTTCTTTCTTGGCTACCTCTGGTCGGTGGGCTAGAAGGGAGGTTGAAGCATTTAAGAGCCCTAATTAAAGTAGATTTGGAAAAAATCTAAGCCTACAACAGCCATGGGGCTCCCTGACTATGTCTTGCTCTCTTGTTTCTGGGGTTTTCCAAATGATGATCTCTTTAAAGGAAATTTTCATTTGTTTGAGTTTAGACTGATGCAGCAAAGTGGCGCTGACTGGGTGCCTTAATCAATGGCATTTGCCATAGTCTGGAGGCTGGAGGTCCTGGATTAGGATGCTGGGCAAGTTAGGGTTTTACCTGCTGCAATCAGATGCCATGACCAAGGCCACTTTTAATCGGGGCCTGGCTTACAGGTCCAGAGTCCCAGCCCATTATCATCAAGGCAGGAACATGGCAGCCTCCAGGCAGGCATGGTGCGGGAGGAGCAGAGTTCTACATCTTCATCTGAAGGCTGCTAGGAGTCTTGGCTGCTAGGGAAGACTTCCTTCCAGGCAGTTAGGACAAGGGTCTTAAAGCCCACACCCACAGTGACACACTTCCTCCAAAAAGGCCACACCTCCTTATAGTGCCACTCCCTGGGCCAAGCATATTCAAACCACCACAGATTAAAAAAAACAAAAAACAAAAAACAAAAAAAAACCTTTTAGGGGAAGATGCTATTCCTTGTCACTCATGTGTCCTCATGAGTGGGGCAGAGAGAGTGACCTCTTCTCAGTATCCCTCATCACCTCACTTAACTCCTAGGGACTCTGCCTACACTCCCGGAAGCTGGGCTTAAAAACTACCTGTGCTGAGGGTCTTCCTAAAGCACCATGGGCGTGTTCCCACCACATCCCATGTTCTCACACAGTGTAAGTATGGTGTGCACCCTGTGCTTCTTAATGTGCCGGGATGGATACCTTAAACAACTGCTCACTATTCACAGACAGAGCCCTACCTTCTTATGTGGCAGACACAGCACTTACACAGTAAACCTTAAATGCCTTCTGACTGCGTCAGTCTAGACAATGCTCCATCTGTTATCAGTGACAGTGGCAAACACAGAGGAGTGTACTTGTAGCATATGCTTCACAGCCTGGTGCACCTCCTCACCCCGCAGCCTCCATGGCGACTCAGCACTGAGCATCTTTGAATCCTTCTGACACCACCCAGCCACCCAGCCACCCAGCCACCCAGTCACCCAACCACCCAACCAGCCAACCAGCCAGCCACCCAGCCACCCAACCAACACCACCCAACACCACCCAGCCACCCAACACCACCCAGCAACACCCAGCAACACCCAGCCACCCAGCAACACCCAACACCACCCAACCACCCAGCCACCCAGCTACCCAGCCACCCAGCCACCTAACCAGCCAACCAGCCAACCACCCAGCCACCCAGCCACCCAGCCAGCCAACCACACAGCCAGCCAACCAGCCAACACCACCCAACACCACCCAACACCCAGCCAACCAACCAACACCACCCAACACCACCCAGCCACCCAACACCACCCAGCAACACCCAGCAACACCCAGCCACCCAGCAACACCCAACACCACCCAACCACCCAGCCACCCAGCTACCCAGCCACCCAGCCACCCAACCAGCCAACCAGCCAACCACCCAGCCACCCAGCCACCCAGCCACCCAGCCAGCCAACCACACAGCCAGCCAACCAGCCAACACCACCCAACACCACCCAACACCCAGCCAACCAGCCAACACCACCCAACACCACCCAACACCACCCAACACCACCCAGCCACCCAACACCACCCAGCCACACCCAGCCACCCAGCCACCCAGCCACCCAGCCACCCAGCCACCCAGCCACCCAGCCACCCAACCACCCAACCACCCAACCACCCAACCACCTAACCACCTAACCACCCAGCCACCCAACCTTTTTATCTACCCTTGCCACAAACCCAGAGTTACGGGTTGGGGAGTTACAGTAGATAAATAACCGGTCCCCAAATCATAATTTTTTAAAGAATTATTCATTTATCTTATGAGTACACTGTTAGCTGTCTTCAGCCACACCAGAAGAGGGCATCAGATCCCATTACATTACAGATGGTTGTGAGCCACCATGTGGTTGCTGGGAATTGAACTCAGGACCTCTGGAAGAGCAGTCAGTGCTCTTAACCACTGAGCCGTCTCTCCAGCCCTCAGCACAGTGCTTTAACCACACCTGCTGATTGTCAGAAATCATTCTTCATTGAGAACTTGCCCATCATACAAGACACGGCTGTTAATAGCCATTCTGACCTTTCTCTGTAAACTGCTCCAAGCACATCTTTTATGCCACCTACAATGTCCTGAGTCTCCAATTTTAAAATGACCAAGTAGAAAACAGAATCAAATAGCGTGCTAACTTCGTTAGCAGCCTGTGGGGAAATACATAAATTTGAGTGGTAGAAATAAACTTCCAACACTCACCAAAAAAAATAAGCATTTACTACTCTGCCTTCCAACGTGACAGAGGAAATTAAAACGTGTGTTGGTCTGGAGGCTGTTCAAAAATTAGAATGGTTTTAAAGGTTCTTACATGGCTAGATGTCCTTACGGCCCCAGTGCACAGACAAGCAAGTGTGTGTCGTGATCCTGAGGGGCTCAGTGGAAAAGAATAAAGTTTCTAAGAATAAACACTCTTAGAAGTGTTTAATTTTAATGAAAAGTTTCCTTCAGTATTCTGAATGTCAAGTGTTCCATGAGAATGACTCACTAAATAATATAAAAGATACCATAAGGTTCCTAATATTTCTAACACCTGAAGCCCCTTTCCCTGTGAAATTGTTCTGACTTATAGCCTACATACCCCTTTGTTTGGAGACAAGCATAGCGTCATCCCCCTTCCCTGTTTACCTCCTTAAGGAGGATAACTCCCAAGGGTGTCGTAAGGGTGGAGAAGACACACAGTGCCTCAGAGGTCACTGACAAAGCTCTCCCTGGGCTCATCCTGGCCAGGGAAGGCTCCCTCTCCTGATCTGTCCGGCTATTGCTCTGTGTCATATATGACACCTTCCTTCCTCAATCTGGAGCCCAAGCCTATAAGAGAAAAAGACGGGAAGGAATCAAGCTGTCTCAAGCAGTCTTCATTTTCCTTTGTGGTAAGAAAACCACATGCAACATGTTGCTGTGGCTTCTGACCTCCCAGGGTTGGAGAAGATGGTTCTGCACGTGGTTTATTGCAAAGGTTTTACTGCACGCTCACCTCTTAGAATTGTCCAACTGTTTAGTTGCCATAAAAAGATAATGTATGTGGTAGGCTTTAAGATGGCCACCCAGCAAATGGATCTGCCTCCTGTGAGGCCACCAGGGCTGGCAGATTTTACCTCCACATACCTCACCGCAGTTCCAAGCTGGATGACTAGAAGCGTTCTGCTGCACTGAAATGGGCGTCGATTCCTCAGAAAGAGAAGATGGACGACCCTCAGATCAGGACACGGTTGCCATGGTTTGTTTGGTTAGTTGTTTTTTGTTGTTGTTGGGTTTTTTAGGGTTTTTTTGTTTGTTTGTTTTGTTTTGTTTTTTATTGGTGACAAACTGCTCACCTGTCTCCTCTGGGGGAGTCTGTGGCAGAGTTTTTTTACTTTGCCATATTTATGTCATGAAAAAACCAAAAAACAAAATTCCTGGATATTCTTAGGCTGATTCTGAAATAATCCAGATTACTATCAGATATGATAAATTAGCTCAGTATATCAAAATGTTACATACAGAGCCATCTAAAGGAACAGACGCAACGAATCCTGTCAGGTCCAAAAGAATCTCAGGACAACTGGCTAACTGTGGTGTCCATTAGCATACCAAAGTGTGAGCGCTGACCTCCAGGCTCACTCAGTACCTGTGGCTTCTCTCAGTTCTGCTTACCCCACCCCGCTACTCCAACCGTCTCCAGCTCACTGGCTTCACAGCAGCAAGCTTCGCCTTCCTATATAACCCTGCCATTTTCCTCTTGTTTTGGACTCTTTTCTTTTGTTTGTTTGTTTCTGTTTCTTTTTGTCTCTCTTTTTCTTTTTCTTTTCTTTCTTCTCCTCCTCATCTTCCTCTCCTTCCTTGTCTCCCTCCTTCCCCTCCCTTCCCCCTCCTCTTGTCTTCCTCTTTTCATTCTCTCCCACCCCACCCCAACCCTCTCCTCTTCTTTCATTGTCCAGATCACTCTGCTGGCCATCTTTAGTCACCTACTTTCTCTGCCTGAACAATTCCAGAGCCTCTGGCTGCGTTCTCTCTCATTTCCACAATAAAAACTTTCCCTTCAAGCATACCTTGGAAGAGTCACATCCTCACTTTATGTACTACCCAAGATAAGATGTGAACTTTTTATGGCTTTTCTATAGCAAAACAATTCTCATATACAGCTCTCTTACCGTCACTGTTCCTTCTTGGCACCTGGGGATAATGGTATTCAGGAGAAAGTAAGGAAAATGTGCCTTCTGTATACTTAAGATACAAGACCTAAAGATTGGCTATGGCCTGAATAGCAAGATGTGGGAGAAATCAAGAATTCAGAATCTGATTGTGAAATGTTGAAGGAAAGTAAGGCTGCCACATGAAATATAAGATGACTGGTTAAAATTGAGTTTTTAATAAACAATGAATGATGTCTCATACAAACCTGTCTCCAATACATAAATTCTACATGACTGCATCGACTGTTTTATTTGTAAAACTTTGCATATTTAGGACAGAAGCGTGGTAGAATGTCTCAGCAATAAAAGCATTTAAATGTAAATATCTTAGGGAGTATGATTTGGACATTAGTGAAATCGTAAGTTTAATAAGACTTAAGTTTTCAGGAGTGTTATAGTTAGAATCGGGCTCAGAGATGGCCACGATTCAAACCAATGACATGGTAGTTCTGTGTGTAAAACAGCCAACACCAAAAACTAGCTACGACACCTTCAAAGAGTTCCCAACCCCAAACTCTCATTGTCTTAAAAACCTGGCTATCCCTGGGACTGGCTACTTCTGGGGTAGGCTATTCCTGGGAGTGGAAGGATGTCTCAGCCGTTAGGATCACTCGTTGCTTTTTCAGAAGACCTGGGTTCGACTCCCATTACTTAGAGGACAGCTCATAACCATCTGTTACTTCAGTTCTGGCTACATAGATGGCGCAGGCCCAACACCCATACACAGAGGCAGAACAGCCAAACACATAAAATGAAATACAAAATTTTGATTGTAAGATCGAAGCAACTTCACTGCATTACTAAAGGATATCACTAGTTACATCTTTAAGGTTTTGATAAAACTGATCACTAGGCAGGCAAGAGAGTGGCTCCTTGTTCTCATTCCCCACCCGTAGCAGCATCAGCAGAATAAAATGTAGTCTGAGGACCGCTACCCAAGAAGGTCACAGCTCTTGACTAAGCCAGTCAAATTATACCAAGTTGGAACCTTTACTTTGCTTTTCTACTGCCTGACATTCACAACCACACTTTTCAACTGTTTTTAAGAAGGATCTAAGTCCTCCGCAGAGGCAGAGATGAACAATAGAAAGTAGTTGTCAATTCAAAAAGAAAGTTATTACCAATGTGCTTAATAAAATACATGTAACATAAGCCTGCTTAATAAAGTTGTAGCTTAAAGTGAGATGTGGGGAACCTGTTTCATTTTTATGAAAGCTGAATTTATTGCTCTGGTTTATTGGCTTATGTTCTCAGAACTTAATTCAGTCTCTAGATAATTTGCCCCCGCAAAAGGCAGGTGGGTCAGCTGTTCATTGCACTGTACAACTTTAATGAGTTGAGACACAGACATGGGATAACCTCAGCACCCCCCACCTCAATTCCAAACAAAAATCACAACTAAAAAAATTACAATGACATCTAACTTCAACAGCATCAATTTTCTATGAAATATAAGCTGATATATATATATATGCAATGAACCTAATTTTCAAATTCTCCACCTTTCTTCTATTCGGCCACTTTCTCTGCAGCACCTCCTTATTTTCTCCCCTGTCTGTTTGTGAAGGACAGAGGCCCATCTTAGTTGTTCCCCCACCTATCTGTGCTGTGACAAAATACCCAGGCTAAAGCCATGTAAAGAAGGATTTCTTTTGTACAGTCCAGCATAGCAGGAAAGCCGTGGCAGCAAGGACTTGAAACAGCTGGGCCCTGACTGTGGTCGGCCAGCTTCCTCTTTGGTATGCAAGCCCAGGGAACAGTGGGCGCTACTCACTTTTAGGGTGGGGCTCCCTACTTCCAGGAACTCAATCAATAGAATTCCTCATAGGCAATGACCATAGGTTCCCCTAATCATGGCTTGTCTCTTAGATTACAGATCCTGAGATCCTGTCAAGTTAACTTACAGATACCACCATGGCAGGCTACCTTGCTCCCTGGAGGCATTTCGCGTCCCTGCTTGGGGAACTGGAGGCATGAGCTGACTGTGACAGTCAGTCACAGCATCGTTGGTGGAAGCTTTGGGGTAAGTCAACCAGAATCCCAGAGAAAGTAAGGACAAGTGGGCCATGCTGAAGAAAAACAATCTGGAGTGCATAAGAGGAGGGGTAACAAGTAGAAAATGGCTGCAATGTTCTCTTAACAGGGAAGATGCTTCAGCATGGATGCGGTTAAATCCTAGTAAGCATCCGTTCCGTTACTAAGTTATGGCCTCACAAAACAGAGAGGCAACCATTCGTGAGTGGTCATACATGTGATTGCCAAATACAGCGCACACGGGATTGATCATGTATTTTGGCGGTCAGAAACATTAATACGTTAAGAACCAAACACCATCCCCACCTGCTACCTTCTGCCTGAATGAAATTCTTCTACATGAAATTCAGAAAAATCCACCTCAAGCCCCAAGCCATTTCCTGGAAGCCTAATTCCTTTCAATATGGTCCTAAATCATTTTGCTGCAAACACCACATGCTTTCTCATTGCTGGGAATGCTATTACACATTTACCCGCTTGAAATTCCACTGTAAACAAAGTGATCCTTTGTGATAGTTCTCAATATCCCCCTAGTTTATTGCTTTCTAGAATTTCTATTGTTACAGGGCCTCCTTTCACCACCCCAGCTCCCTAGAAAAACTAATCTATTCCCCATCTGCTTATCAGAGACTGAATGGAAGTCGGCCTGGCACGCAGTGGTGATGCTCGTGCCCGTCACACTGGTCAAGTGTCAGCTTCACGGTGGGATTGGTGCGCTCACTGCATTGTGAAAATGACCCCGTCTCCAATATGTCTAAGCCAAGAAGCCCTGCTCCTCGCTATCCAGGACGCTAGAGCAGTCTCCTGTGAAATAAAGAGGGCACGGAAGCCTCACCCACATGCGTGGAAGCTACCATGCTCACAGAGAGGCACCAACACAAAGGTAACTCTAGATCAGTGCTTCTCAGCCTTCCTAAGGCTGCACCCCTTTAATACAGTTCCTCATGTTGTGGTGACTCCCTAACCATAAAACTGTTTCTGCTGCTACTTCATAACTGTAATTTTCCTATGGTTATGAGTTGTAATGTAAATCTCTGTGTTTTTCCGATGGTCTTAGGCAACCCCTGTGAAAGGATCGGTTGACTCCGAGGTGGTCATGACCCACAGGTTGAGAACAGCTGCTCTAGAGCATTCCTGTAGATAGTCAGGAAAACCGGGTGAGAGCAGGAAGTCTTCTCCCTCTTCTCTGTTTCTCTGTCTCTCTCTGTCCTCTGTCTGTCTCTCTGTCTGTTTCTGACTGTCTCTTTGTCTCTGTCTCTGTCTCTGTCTCTCTCTCTCTGTGTGTGTGTGTGTGTGTGTGTGTGTGTGTATTTTGAGAAATCATTTGAAAGTGAATGTTTTCATGATATAAAAATAGTTTGGCAACCACAGAGAAAAACGAGAGACATGATGGGCAATGTCTGCCACTTGGTTCTCTCCACTTTATTTAATAGCAGCTTATGCAAAGTAACAGTTCAACATGTAAGGATTTTAAACACTGAATCTTTGGATATTGTTTTCAAAGAACGACAGTCAACCAGGTCAGCATGGGGGAGACCTCCTTATCCCTGACGACTGAGCAATATTATGTAACATCCTTCAGCCTACATTCAACCCCGCGCTTTAGACTGTAAAGGGCCACTGCAGAAGTTGTCTGGGCAGACGTCCTCAGTAGCTTCCTCTGCTGACCCTGAGCTACATTTAATTCTGATGTGGGGCAGAGTCTCTCACTTCCTCGGTATGCATGCAAATTTTCCTTGTCCAGTTCTATCGAGCAGAACATATGATGAGGAATGATCTTGTTTCTATCGTAGCATTTAAATGTCTCCTGAAATCTTTTTCTAGGAGTAACAGGTGTCTGGAACCTAGGTTACCCGCCAGTAATTACTTCCTAACACCTTTTCATTGTTACAATGCAAGCCGCAAAGTTCAGATTTCTATGGCCCAAAAAAGACCGGGTTGGGTTTTGTTTGGTTTTTAACCAAAAAAAAAAAAACAAAAAAAAAAAAACCCAACAACTTAAAAAAACAGGTCACTAATATTCCCTAAAACATGAGTTCATATACGAATTAACTAAGAGGTTAAGGGTCTGCTTTCCAGGAGTCCTGAGTTCAATTCCCAGAAACCACATGGTAGCTCACAACAGATCTATAATAAGACCTGGTGTTCCCTTCTGGCCAGCAGGCAGAACGCAGTATACAAAATAAATAAATCTTAAAAAGAAAAAAGTTATATATATGTATATATATGTATATATATGTATATATATGATTAACTACTAATCACTAATACTTCTGAGTTTAGCTTTTAAGAAAGCATGCATCACTCCCTTTCTATTTACCTATGTGGGTTTTGTCAGGTTACTGAATTGTTCTGAGGCACAAAGTCTTCATCCACAACACACAGATTTCAGTAAAGTTATGATCAGTTCTGAGAAACCTAACAGCATGTCATGAAATGCAGTTGGCGCTGGCTACAAAATGTTGATGGCAGGAAAGATTCATAGGTAGCAATCTTATTAAAGAGAGAGAAAAAAGAAAACAATACCCTCACCATGAAGTTCTTAATTACAAAGTGAAGACAAGCCTTCATTTGGTCTGCTTGTCCTGTTTGTAGCCAGAGGAGTTCACAGAAAACTATAGAAAGTAAGAGTCTCCCAGGTGCCTACCGGAGCCATTACAAATGACACGGGTTAATAAAGTACAGCCTTATTATCGAAGGATCATACAATCTGTCACTACTTCATTCGGAAAGAACACTTTTATATTCTGCTATCTTACTCATTTCTCAAATACTTAACAAAACATTATATTTATGTCATCACACATTAGGGTTAGTCAAATCTATGGACATGGTTTTCAGCAGTGATTCAATATAAGTTTATAAGTTAGTAGTTTTTTACTGCCCTATTATACTAGTATAAAATAGAATTTATGCAGAATAACCTCCCCAAAATGATAACACAGAACCTAGAAACCCGTTCTAAATAAAGAGGAAAAGGAAAGAGAATGGTTATTGCCTAGAGAGCTTCAAATTAAGACTCTGGGTATGGGAAAGGAGTCAGCAAAGCATTTCGATTTTAACTGGCTGAATCATACGTGAAAACAAGGTTAGAAGTTTGAGAACCACAGGCTTATTACATCTTGGACAAATTCACAGTAGTGTTTGGAAGAGTTTAGAGGGTGAGAAAAATAACATATAGAAGAGAGGAAAATGTTAGCCTTGTGGTTTCTCCTTGAAGAAGGAGAAGCCCAAAGCTATGTGCTTCAGCAATTCAAGCACCAATTTACATTCATAACAGCTGTCATTTAAGAAAAAGGAGGTGAGGGTTACTTAAATCTAAAACGGTGCCAGTTGCGAGTCAGACTCTTCTTTCCCCTCTCATCACCTCTCGAAATAGAATAAAATATGGACTGCCAGTCCTTGCTTAGTAACATTCTCAGAAAGTGAGCTTCGGAGCAGCTGGCTGTTTAGAATTCCTGAAATCCAGAAGGCCCACATTCCCATTGCGTCACTATCGCTAAGCAACTGGAAACGTCGTGCAACAGCAGGAATTGTCCTCATCCCGAGGAACCTACACAAGCAAACTTTACTTCAATGTCAACAAAGAAGCAAGCAAAGCAATTGAAACAAGCACATGATCCCTATCCCAGTGAAAGAACACAGACGCCCAATCACTAAAACACCGCAAAGAGTAGAAACTACATTTCCCAGAATGCAGGGCGATAACAAAAGTGATGCAGACCCGGACATGGAGTATCCCTCTCTTAACTACCTAGAGATATTTTCTGTCCAGGCTCAACTGTTTCCCCACAGTCTAGAGTGTTTCTAAACTAATCCAGAAATTGATAGAACCGTGTCTTTTGATTCGCTTTTATTCACAACCAGGCACTTCGGTTGCATAATTGCTGCTGAACAGCTTCCGTTTCCGGTTGGCCCATTGCCTTGGAAACGAGGATGCAAAACAACCTAGGTGAATATGGCAGGGCTGAGCAGCTCTCAGATCCCCGACGGTGAGTTCACAGCGGTGGTGTACAGGCTCATCCGCGACTCCCGCTACTCAGAGGCGGTGCAGCTGCTGAGCGCAGAGCTGCAGAGGAGCCCCCGCAGCCGCGCAGGGCTGTCGCTGCTGGCCTACTGCTACTACCGCTTGCAGGAGTTCGAGCTCGCTGCGGAGTGCTATGAGCAACTGAGCCAGATGCATCCGGAACTCGAGCAGTACCGCCTGTACCAGGCCCAGGCGCTCTACAAGGCCTGCCTGTATCCAGAGGCCACCCGGGTCGCCTTCCTCCTGGACAACCCCACCTATCAGACTCGAGTCCTTCGTCTGCAGGCTGCTATCAAGTACAGTGAAGGGGATCTCCCAGGAGCCAGGAGCCTAGTGGAGCAGCTGCTGAGTGGGGAAGGAGCTGAGGACAGTGGAGGGGAGAATGATTATGATGGTCAGATCAACCTGGGTTGTCTGCTCTACAAGGAGGGACACTATGAAGCTGCCTGTTCCAAGTTCTTAGCGGCCCTGCAGGCTTCTGGTTACCAGCCTGACATTTCCTACAACTTGGCTTTAGCCTATTACAGCAGTCGGCAGTATGCGCCTGCTCTGAAGCATATCGCTGACATCATTGAGCGTGGCATCCGTCAACACCCAGAACTAGGTGTGGGCATGACCACCGAAGGCATCGATGTTCGAAGTGTTGGCAACACCATAGTTCTTCACCAGACTGCTCTGGTGGAAGCCTTCAACCTCAAGGCAGCCATAGAGTACCAGCTGAGAAACTATGAAGCAGCTCAGGAAGCCCTCACCGACATGCCACCCAGAGCAGAGGAAGAGTTGGACCCCGTGACCCTGCACAACCAGGCTCTGATGAACATGGATGCCAAGCCCACGGAGGGCTTTGAAAAGCTCCAGTTTCTGCTCCAGCAAAACCCCTTCCCCCCAGAGACCTTTGGCAACCTGCTGCTGCTTTACTGTAAATATGAGTATTTCGACCTGGCAGCTGATGTTCTAGCAGAAAACGCCCACTTGACTTACAAGTTCCTCACACCCTATCTCTATGACTTCTTGGATGCCATGATCACTTGCCAGACAGCTCCTGAAGAGGCTTTCATTAAACTTGATGGGCTAGCAGGCATGCTGACGGAGCAGCTCAGGAGACTCACCATACAAGTACAGGATGCAAGACATAGTAGAGATGATGAATCTGCCAAAAAGGCTGTAAACGATTATGACGAAACCCTTGAGAAGTATATCCCTGTACTGATGGCCCAGGCCAAAATCTACTGGAATCTTGAGAATTATCCAATGGTGGAGAAGATCTTCCGCAAATCTGTGGAATTCTGTAATGACCACGATGTGTGGAAGCTGAATGTGGCCCATGTCCTCTTCATGCAGGAAAACAAGTACAAGGAGGCCATTGGTTTCTATGAGCCCATTGTCAAGAAGAATTATGATAACATCCTGAGTGTCAGCGCTATCGTATTAGCTAACCTCTGTGTTTCCTACATTATGACAAGTCAAAATGAGGAAGCTGAGGAGCTGATGAGGAAGATTGAGAAGGAGGAGGAACAACTCTCCTATGATGACCCGGACAAGAAAATCTACCACCTTTGCATTGTGAATTTGGTGATAGGAACCCTTTATTGTGCCAAAGGAAACTATGACTTTGGCATCTCTCGGGTTATCAAGAGCCTGGAGCCTTACCATAAGAAGCTGGGAACTGATACGTGGTATTATGCCAAAAGATGCTTCCTGTCCTTACTGGAGAACATGTCAAAGCACACAATCATGCTGAGGGACAGCGTCATTCAAGAATGTGTCCAGTTTCTAGAGCACTGTGAACTTTATGGCAGAAGCATCCCTGCTATTATCGAACAGCCCTTGGAGGAGGAAAGAATGCACACGGGGAAGAATACGGTCACTTATGAGTCCAGAAAATTAAGGGCTCTGATTTATGAGATCATTGGGTGGAATATGTAATTGCGGCTGGCTATGACCTTTATCATGATGACTTTATGTGTAAATTTTCTCTTTTCCCTGTATCTAGCTTTTGCTATTTGTACTGCTGTCTGTGAGACTTTGTACAGCTTGATGTAACAAAAGAACTTAGATACAACCCACACTTTTAGATCACAGCAAATGTGATTGTGTAAGAACCCAAGCCCTAGAAGGTACTTAGAATTTTCAAAACTGAGAAAGATACTGTGTCTATCATGTTTCCTCCATCCTTCTGGTTTTGATGTATTTGGGCAACCTTTGTTACTCTGTTATTCAGGGACCAGGCACTAAGTTCAGAACTTAGAAGTCCATAATGTCTTTATAATCACTCCATGGATTGTGTTTTCTCCTTACACAACTCCCATGATTTTATAGAGAATTTAGAGTATTAAGACAGTTTTCCAATATAGATATAATATTTTGTCCAGATTAAATTTCTTAGGTAATAAATGGTTTTGCTAGATTTCAAAAGTCAGTAGACTCACTTAATAACTACAACACTAATAAATACTACAAAATAAATAATGAGAAAAGAAAATCTCTCGTGTCTAGCTCCATGAATTGGCGATTTGAAATTACGATCAAGTCATTTGGTTGCTGTTTTTTAAGTACTTTATTTTCATTTATCTCTCACAGTAACCAGGACCAGAAGTAACCAGAGAACTCGGGTTTTTTGTTTTTGTTTCTAATTCTCTCATGCAATACATCATGAATGCAGTTTCCCCTCCCTCCACTCCTCCCACATCCCCACACCCCCACAGCCCGTAGTGAGAATTCTGTAATTTTGGTTTCTTTTTAAAAATACAGAAATATTGTAAGAATGTGGTTTTCTTTAATCCCAGGTTCGGGATATGGGACTGCTTCAGAGCAGCAGACTCTGATTTACCTCATGCTCTGGGACAGTGTGGTATCTGGAATTCTGGGAACTTTCGGAGGGTATATTAATGCGAGGGCCCTGATAGGCGGGGCTAGTGGTTGCTCTGAGCAGTTGTGTGCAGCTTGTTAGTAGTCGTGCTCAAAAAAAAAAAAAAAAAAAAAAAAAAAAAAAAAAAAAAGACATCGGATTCAGTCAGAGAGCTCTCTTTCTCCTCTCTATCCCTCTTCCCTATCTAGTGACAGAGGGTGAAATCTGGGAGATAAAGGGTGGGAAGAAGAAAATCCCCCAGAGTAGCAAAAGCAAGCTGCACTTCTCCCCCGATTGACTCCTCTTCCTGTAACAAATGAGGCTTCCCAGGGATAGCAACCAAGACTGCATAACATGTTGCAGTAAGACCAGTCACAAAGTCTCATAGCAGGGCTGAGTGAGGCAACCCAGGAAGAAAAGGGTCCCAAGAGCAGTCGAAATAGTCAGAGATGCCCCTTCCCCACCCTTACAAGTCCCACAAAAATACCAAGCTAACAGCCATAACATATTTGCAGAGGACTTAGCACAGACCCATGCAGGCTCTGTGATTGCTGCTTCAGCATCTGTGAGCTCTTCTTGGTTGACTCTGTAGGCCATGAAGAACATGCTTATTAACTACTACCCTTGGCTGTACAATTTAGAGTATGCTGCACTTTCCTTGTTTCAGGTCTTGGGTACAGAAAATTTTACTCCATTGCTATCACCCTGTCCAAAATAACCATTCCCACAACTGATGAAAAGTCCTGGAATGGAAGCTGATGTATTCATTGCTTCAATCCACGACCCCCAGTACTTTTTCTGGCCTCCCACTTAGATCTCTGCTCATTCTAATCAACTTATTTTATTTTTTGAATCCTACCAAAAAACAAACAAAATCCCATTTCTCAGACCCTTGTTCCTGTCTCTCCATAAATGTAAACCCAATCTGATCTGGTTAATAGGTTAAACCACATATAATTGTTGATTTTGAATTTCTCGCCTACATATTCAGCAGTTTCTTACATTGACCAAATTCCTTTCTATGCAGACAAAAAAGCCCCTGCTGTAATGTGAAGATGATTTTTCCCCTTTAGGGATAGCTTAGCCACAGTTATGGCATGTAGGTTCAGCACAGTGCCTGAGTAGGGTGGACTCCCGGGTGTTCACATTCTGTTAGAAAATACAGTATGACTTACTACGTGGACTAATACTTTGGGATGACGGCATCCGTAAGAATGAATTGGGATGACAGCATCCATAAGAATGAACTGAGCTGCTGACATTTGGCAGTGTTGGTTCGATCCCACACCGAGGAGAATCATAGAGGCCTCTAAAGAAACCACACTCCACAGCACATCTGTATCTCAGAAACGTTCTTTGATAACCTCTGCTGTGGCATGTAGCTCTGGCCCCTCTTAATTTCCACATCCCCATAAGAACTGGAAAGTAAATGAACTGCAATCTTATTCTCAACAATCAACATTAATTTTTCTCCCTATTTCCTCTCAATTTTTCTTCAAAAAAAAAAAAAAAAGAGTAATGTTAACCACTAAAAAGCAAATGTTCTCCAGATTCCCCTTGCAAACAGACAAGTCTTTCTTGGGTCAGTTTATTTATCCAGGTGCTGTTTGTGGTTTGCGTGTACGAGCGGCTTAATTTTTAGAACATAAAAATCTTTTCAGAGCAGTTCTTTAGCCCTTGCAGCTGAGCAGTTAGGATTTCCTGGTTAGTAATGCAGTCTGGTAATTCGACCTGCTCTACCTCTGAGTGAAGGAATGAAGCTCAATCAAGGCAATTGTCTCCTTCCTTACCCCTGCTCTCCAGACTTAAATGACAACAAATTCTCAGGAGTCAAGAGCCTGGAGCTGAGGCCTGGAGAAGCTTGGAGAGAGTGGCATTCTTAATCTTCCTGAGGTATTTACTAGGTTTTAGTCTTAGCATATTTATTCAAATACGTTTTGCATTTGTTTATTTAGTGAGTTCAAGTGTGCGTGTGCTGTGGTGCTAGTGTGGTGTGGAGAAATTTGCTGTGTCCTAATTCTAGAATGACTTTACAATGCCAGATCTTCCCCTCCTGATGACTACGGCTGGCACAAAGCACCGTTTCATACTCGTGGCGCACACATGGTAGTACTAAAAACACCTTTCTTGGGGTTGGGGATTTAGCTCAGTGGTAGAGCGCTTGCCTAACAAGCGCAAGGCCCTGGGTTCGGTCCCCAGCTCCGAAAAAAAAAAAAAAAAAAAAAAAAAAAAGAAAAAAAAAAACACCTTTCTTGACAAAGGGGGGTGATTCTATTTATCAAGCTTTACTGTTTTAAGATGTCTTTGTAATACTGTCATATTCTTATTTTAAAGGGCTTGGATATAAAGTCCATAATAGGCCTGGCTCTCCTAATACACAGAATTTAAGCAATGCTACCAGAATTTTAAGGCAAAAGCTCCAATGACAGGAGCCACTTCAGTCTAGGCTCAGATACCCACAAGGTGCCAATCAAATAAATCAAGAGTGGTGAAAGGCTAAAAACAGATCTTCAGTTGACCACGCTAGGAAGAACGAGGAACTTGTGACCCCAAGTTCATCCTTGTGGGGATAACGGTGAGATTTTAATGTCTAGAGAGGCCTAGAGTTTAACAAACAGCAGGTGCTGCTTCAGGTCTGACGACTCCTGGGTTGTTTTTTGGGTTCTGATTGTTTGGGAAAGATGCCACGGTCATCAGCCAAGGGGAGCAACTGGACTCCTCTAAGCTAACTCCTCCAAGAATGGTGGTGGGTCTCATCTGAGATGGTGTGACCTGCAAAACTTGCTGTCGATCAGGGATAGTTTCAGAACCTTGTCAAAAGGGTGTTTATCCATCTTGAAATCCAAAGTAACTTTGGAAGAGTGACCAAAAAGGAAATAAGTCAGAAAAAAAAAAAAAAAAAAAGAGCCAGAGGCCAGAGTAGAGCAGCATACGCCTTAATTCCAGCAAGTGGAGGGAAGTGGATCTCTGTGGGCTTAAAGACAATGAGTGTTAGATCGGTTAGATCGTTTCTTGGTGCTACACATGTATCAAAGGATTTGGATTCAAGACAGCTGCTCTTTGAATGTGGTCTCAGGTACGGCGATGGTGCACTATCTGTGAAGGCTGGATATACAGGGCAAACTCATACCACTCACCAGAGGCAGACCAGCAGAAACCAGCATACCAGGGAGAACAGAAGTGGGCCATCTGCAGTGAGACGGCCGCTGCACAGAAGAGGACACTCGCTCCCCAGGGGGGACAGACCTGTTTAGAGGAACAGCTCAGATGGAATCCTCACAGAATTGTCGTGATGGGTTTTGCCCCACATTAGGATGCCTTGATGATGGTTGTGAGTTGGATGTTTTCTTATGGTTATTACCATTGATGTGATAAACAGCACACCCAGAAGCAGTCTGGGGAGGAAAGGGTTTAACTCCAGCTTACAGTTCCACATCACAGTGCATCACTGAGGGTCGGGGCAGACACGTGGAAACAGGAGCTGATGCAGACTTTGGAAGACTGCTGTTTACCGGCTTGCTTTCCCATGGCTCCCTCAGCCTGGTTTCTGTTTCCAGGACCACCAGCCTAGGGGTGGGTGGAAATACTGAACCCTCCCACATCAATCAACTTAAAAAATGCAGCAGTTTGTCCACAGGCTATCAGGTGGGGGCATTTTCTCTCCCCAGAGGACCCTGGCTTTCCGTTCTGGCAGCCTATCCCCATTTGATGCTTTTAGTCTCAGGTGTTACAAGTCCCCCAAAGTAACACCAATGTGTCTACAGCTCGAGTCACTAGTAAGTGCATTGTTAATGGGTGCTCCCTTCCCAGCAAATTAATAGGTGGCCTTTTAAGAGTTTTGTCCCCTGGGCTGGAGAGATGGCTCAGTGGTTAAGAGTACTGATTGCTCTTCCAGAGGTTCTGAGTTCAAATCCCAGCAACCACATGGTGGCTCACAACCATCTGTAATATACATTAGATAAATAAAAATTAAAAAAAAAGTTTTGTCCCCATCTCTCTAAGGATTTTTTTAAGTATGTGTATATGTATGTGCAAGTACACACATAAGCACATGTTCATGTGTCTAGGTACACTTGTGTGTGCACAGGTACATGCAGGAAACCCCAAGGTTAATGTTGAGTCTTCTTCAATTGCTTTATACCTTACTTTTCTCCATTTATTTACTTTGTGTCTATTATCCGCATGGTATTTTATCTGCATGGATGTCTGTGTACCACAAGCATGTTGTGCCTACAGGGTAGGGGACAGAAGAAGGCATCAGACCCCCTGGAACTGGAGTTGGAGACAGCAGTGAGTCCCATGTAGGTGCTAGGAATCAAACCCTGGTCATTAGAAGAGCAACCAGTGCTGGTAACTGCTGAGATATCTCTGAGAGAGGATGCTACTGGCGAGGTTTAAATGCAATCACAAGGAAATAAAAAGTTCTGTAAACAATGACTGGTTTTAAGAATGATTTATTTGTTCCCAGCACATCTTTAAAAATACACATGGGCATTTCTGTTTTAGAACAAGATTAAGAAAACCAGTGAGAATAAATTCTGAACATACACTGAAAGCATGGTATCCAGACTATGCGTTGAGCCCTTGTGAGACAAATGGCGTGGCTCAGTGAACTTGACAGGCCGGACTAGAACCTCTCAGGGATGTCACCGCCCACTACAGATCCACTTCTAGGCTGTAAGTGTGAAGGGGAGAGTTGTTTCCTATGCATTAGTTACAGCAGTATAATGGCTTACATACACATCTTAACCACATGTAATTCCCAAAAGATTGCTACAGTACCGGCCAAACATGTACTGCCATGGAGGAAGACTCAGGATAAGGTATTATTCAAGTCAAGATGTATCAGAGCCAAGTATTTCACAGGCCTAGTAAAAAAAACAAAAGCACAAGGCTGTATAGAACACACCTACTTCTCACAGGATTTGTTGCTATGCAGAAACAAAACACTCATTATTCGGAAGGCACCATCACACACAAAGAAGACGGACACGTGGTATAAGGACTAGGAACCCCACTCCCCCCCCCCCCCCCGCTTTACTCCTTAGAGAGCTGTGTGAGCAAAGCCAAAAGCATACAGTGGGTGTCTCAGGACTCGCCAAGTATCTGCACTCGCCACCCTTCATCTCAGGGCTACTGGGTAAACGGTAGGAATGAGAAGTAGACACACATCTCACAGACTGACTCAATGTTTGAGTCCTGCATGTAACTGACTAAATACAGATAACCCAAACCAACACTGAACAGTGTTTCTGCATGCAGTCACCAAATCCTGCTGTGTCTTGAAGAGGAATTGCTAAACCATCTCTGCCATTTTAAATTGTTTCATGGAAAAAGAGAAAAATCCCAACAAGGCACTGTGAGCTTTTAGGGCATAGTGTTTAAGTCATCACTCAATAAATACCTATTTATTGAAACTACACTGATACAGGCATGGCAGGACCTCTGTGTCAGTCAAAGGGATGGAGGTGCTTCACGGGACACACGCAGCGCTGCTCACCAACAGTACCAACATTGGCTGTTTTCCAAATGGCATGTGTGACCGAGCAGTCTTTGCTCAAGATCTTTCTCCTGTTTCCTTGCTGTCAGAAAGCAAACCCCTAGTATCTAAAAAAGCACTTCATCAAACAATGTATTATTATTTTCTCTTAAAAAATATTCTTTGGGGGAGGCAGCCTTTCACATTCACAGAACTTGTCGTAATTCTGTGAGGGTTCTTTGGCTCAGGTATGGTACCCATCTGTGATCTTTACTCCCTCCATTAAGGAGCTGATTGCACTTAGAGCGTGAGAATGTTCACTGGGATTCTCCAGGTTTGAAAGAGAATGTTTCAGAATCACAGACTCAACCCCACCTAGGCGTTTAGTCTTGATTTAAAAATAACCAGAGACCGATACAACTTAGCTTATGATATGTTCAGTTGTAAAGCCAAAGGGGTTTAGTCATAGTTAGGGTGTCTAGATAATGCTACATTAGCAGACTTATAAAAATTATTTTCTACTTTCAAATCTGTGGAAGTACAGAGTAAAACAGTAAAGTTGAAAACGTATATGCATACAGAAGAAAAACAGCCCCACACCTCCTTTGATTTAAAAAAAATCATAGGCTCATGTCCATTTTATTAATAATGTTTCTATAATCTCTTGACATTATACAAGCAGTTTTTACAGTTAAGTTTCACACTGAAGACAAATACTATTTGGCTTAAGGAACAGAAAGCTGAGTTACATCCTTCACGTCAGACACATACTTCAACAGTTTAAGAAAACCTTTTATACTTGCAGGACTTTCTTTCTTCAGTAAAGAGAAATTAGTAAGAATTCAATGACTCTGTAGGCAGATGGCTCATAATGGAACTTAAAGCCCTGATCCAAGCCAAGCCTACACAGCTGACAAAGCCAAGGGCAGAAAACGCGGAGCTCTTTAGCCCTAACCTGCACCTGCTGTGCTCCCTGCTTTCTCCTATTAAAGGCTAAGCCTCTGTTGAAATCACTGAAGATTAGGTGAAGGGAAAAACACTCAGAATTACTAACACGATTGACCCCTGTGTCTCATGCTCCTCAAACTGGAGATACACCTTCCACAGACAGCAACTGAGGCTGCCTCAAGTGTTGTGAGTGCATGGTGTGAGGCAATCCCTCTGCATCACTGCGCTCTGACAGTGCTACCAAAGCTGGCCCCACTTGGAGCACCACACTTCAGATTAGGACATCAGAGCTTCTCTGATCGGTTACACTTAGAAGCTATTGGTATGAAAGAGTATGACAAAGAAATATCTCTGGGATTAACATGCACAAAGGCCTTTTCAAATATGCAAACTAGGACTGTTACAATACTCTGGAGGGGGTGGGGGGTTCTTACATGTGTTTATATCTGATATAACATATACACCAATGGAAGCTTGTTTTTTTATTGAGCTTTTGTTTTCCAAAACACAGCAACACAAATATGCACACTGCAAGGCTTCCAGACTCATAAATAACTTCAGGTCAATAATCCTATTTATGTAAGCATTCTCAGTAACAGCCTACCATTTCTAAAAAAAAAAAAAAGCAGTTTAATCCTTTATTCCTTGATAAAATGCTGGACACAAGAAACACGTGGTCTCCACAATTCAGCTAACTGAGAGGCTCAAGGACCACAGCATAAGATTCCATTCACTTATGCACCACACTACACAGCGCACCACGTGGATGCAGCAGTTTCTCCAAGGTCAGCACTGCCTGTCTGTTGAGTGTTTGGTACTTGACTCCATTTCTCTCGAGCAGCAAGTTCCCATCCCACTGAAACCCCAATGTGAATGTGACATCATCAGACTTAAGCAAAATATCACACAGATGACTAACGTAAGAAGGACAAGTCGGTGTTACGGGCTTCTGATATCAAACAGAACATCTTTTAAAGAAATAATCTATGAGTTAAGATGCTTCAGAGAACAATATTTTCCTGGGCTTAGCTTCATGAAGCCACGTGCAGACGCTTCTGAGAGAAGAGACAAGGTTTAAGTGCTTTGTGCATATTCATGAGCTCATGTCCCTCTGCACACACAGTCTACACTGAGGCGCCTCCCTGAGTGTGTGGGAAGGCTGCCTGATCTACAGTCAGAGTGAAACAGTACTAATAAACATTCTTGTGTTCCAAAATGATTCCTGTAGAAATTATCTAAATACAAAATGTAGCAACCATTATAGAATCAAGGTTGGCGAGGCCTCCATACACAGGAAAGGGAAACAAAGACAACCTGCCAACTGCCATAAAGCTCATGTGTTAGGGAACCAACCCAGGTGTCAGTCACAATGACAGTGCGGACTGCTGGGGCTGTGAAAACCTGAACTCCTTGAGGAAAGTGTTTTCACAACTGTATGCAAGGAACTGGATCTGCTAATGAAATTATTAAAATAACTACTTAGAAACATGTAGACACTGCCAGTGAGATGTTGGAATCTTACTAAATGTTACATTTCAACTACCAATTAGAGAATCACTTTCATGAGGATGCATTTTATAAAGAATCTTATAATTCTAGAGGCAATTTCCTTGCGTGTCCGGCTACTTCAAATCGTCAAAGTCTTTAATCAAAGATATGATGTAAATTTTATAATTAAAAATAAATCATCAATAAAAAGGTAGCTTCCAAAAAAATAAATATTGAGTTTTTGTTGTTAAACTAATACTTAATATTGACTTTCCTACAGATTTAAATTTATTAGTTTTAGGCCAATTATAATAGTTAAAAATTATTTACTATTTTTTAGTCTTAAAAATATCTTGTCAATTTTAAATTTTCACTGTTCTGTTTAAGGCTACTTAAGATATAAAAGGTATCAAACTGCCCCAACATATCTGGAGCTGTTGCTACATAGACAGACAGTGTGTCCTTTTAAAGGATCGTCTGCATTTTGACTTACATTATCTGATGAAATTTTAATTTTAAAAAATTATCAAAAGTTAGGTATTGCATTAAGAAAAGAACCCATTTCAAAATGTGAATCAGGAACCTCAACAGACAGTGATTTAAAGCAATTGTTCCACTTATTTCAATATCCAGTTTTGAATGTAAAAATGTCTGCTAAATGTGATCAATGTTCTGTTTAAGAAACAGGATATTTCAAACTTGTGATTATGGCATATGCAGTAATACATTTTTTTTTCTAATTTAGGTTAAACCAGTAATTCAAAAAAGCATTAAACTATTATTAAGAATTAAACTGAAACTATTTTTCCATGAAAATTTATCAGGCTATTTGTAGCTAATTAGAAAAAAAGATTGTTGTCATTGAAATTATTGAGGCTTTCAAATCCAAGAGTCAACTACTATTTCTTTAGCCAAATATTCTTTGAACTGGAGACAGCAGGTTCAGGAGCCTTTCTTTTGCTCACGCTGCAGCTGCTTGTGCAGATTAACAAGCACAGGACAGAAGAAACCTGAGGGTTGGAGGACAGACAATGGCCTTCACTTCATGGTACAACCTGCCCTTCCTGTGTAGTAAGTCAGCTGTTCTTACACAGCATGTTATGAATGATCCAGGACACAGCTATAGGTCACACTTCAGTGATACAAATACAGCTCACAGCTTCCTAGAAACAGACACGGAGGACAAAAGTGTGTCTGCTCACAGAGTAATTTCTATGTTGGCAATTTAAGTTTGTAACATGTATGCACTTCAAGCAAAGCTTAGGCTGAGCACCTTATACATGAAGGCATGCTAGGAACAGACTACCAGCTCTGTCATGAGCATCCTCCTCAATGACCTACTCACAGGAAAGTATGCTTTTAACAACATACACAAATATCTCTCACCAGCAGAGTCTTTGCTAGATTATCTGCTTTAGAGAAATGTTTAAGAAAGGACAGAACAGAAGAGAGGCTAGATGAGCAATGGATGACACCATCTGCCTTGGCTCACCTAGAGGAGGCGCATGTAAGACAGCTGGCAGCATAGTCCTCAGATAATGGGCAGCCTTGTGCTGCCTGACTAAAATCTGAAATGACAACCAGTTAGTTGGCTATAAACTGGTACACCTACAATGAGACCCAGGAACGCCATCTGTCAATCTATAGATGTAGAAACAAAGCACAGAACAAAAACCAACTCATTTTAAACCAACAAACAAACATAGCTGAAATACAGTCCCATGATATATTCGATTACTGGTATAACCATAGCTGATGACTTTTTAAAAGGTAACATTTTCCATAATGATATTAATGGAGTTATAAAAGGTTTCTGTTTCCAAAGATGTTACTGGGGTCCACATAGTCTTTGACAGACTTTAGCATCCCAAAGCCGACATCAGAGATGCTCTCCTTTAGCCACTGCTTTCGTAACTTGCCCACTGGAAAACAAAATAAAAAGGCTTCAATACACACCTTGAATGCTGGAAACCAATCAATCTTGTGACCATGAGTGAACAAACACTGTGTGATAAATGTTTTTATTCAAAAATGAGAAATGTTTTGCTTTATGTGATTTATTGAGCCCACCAGACTGTCAAGCTCATTAAGCCCCATGCACTCCCAGGGGAAGTCTGCCCCACAGTGTCTCCTTTCTCTGTAAACTATGAAACAGAGATTGACGGAAGTCTGGACTGAGATTACAGCCTATTTTACAAATAACAAGATGAAAAGACTCATGCTTATCAAGAGAGCCTGACCCTTGTCATAACTACCCAAAATTTTGTAGAAAATGAAGTTTACTGAAGAAAAGTATCATAGAAAAATCAATCTGTTTGGGTAGATTAAAAAAAAAATGACAGATCTTTAAACTACTTTAAGAAATACAATTAAAAGAAATGAGAAAATCTGACTTAAAGGATTCTGGGGGAAAAAAGATCTAGTTATGAATCTTTCCAATTAAAATTCTTTTCCAAGTGCTTTAAAATGAACCCACATACCCCAGGCAACATACACGCTCTTGGCGTTCTTTGTTCTGTCAGGTCCAAACTCGATGTTTGTTTTTTGTTTCTGGTACATACAAAAGCAGGCATCTAATCTGTTTTAAATTTAATCCCCTCTTATGAACTGACCGTTTTATTTTATTTATTTTTTTTTACCTGTTTTAGGGCTTACACATTTGAGGCAATGAAGTATCACAATAATTAGCAGTGTTAATCATTTTTAAAGGCACTAAGTACAAAACAACCTTTTCTACCTAAAACTTTTATGAGAGGCAAATAAAAAAAAAAAATCTGTCAACTTGCTTTGGCACTGAAAGCAAAGCAGTTTATTGACTTTAGCATGACAAAATGAGTATCTTAATTTACTTTAGAGCTATTTTCAGTGAGTGCTTCTTGAACATATGCATTATTATAAAATAACTGAATTCAAATGGCCACTTTGCACAAATGTTCATTATGACCCAAAGTCATCAACAGAGACTTAATTGGCCAACAGAAATGGGAAGCCTCTCATTAAAGTCTTCGGCCTGTCACTCTAAAGTGCACCCCCATTTGTCAGGCTACAGCAATACATCACAGCACCTGCCTTTGGGAACCTTAAATACCATGTCAGCTCAGCTCAAAGAAGCTTTCAGGTCCCGTTCTCTGGAAAATCACTAACTCATCATCTAAACCAAATGGCACGATGCTTCAGAGAGTAAGGCATCAAAATGTCAAAGCACTGTGCTGTTATAATAAGGGGAACAAAGTTTAATGGGGGGAGGGCTGAAGTTCAAAAAGGAAGTTTCTGTTTAGAGATCTCTTCTGAAAACAGATGCCACACGTAAGGACTCCTGTCACAGCCTCTACCTGAAGATCTCTGACAGGACCATTATCATCTCAGCACTGTGCTACAGCCTGAGCTGTTTCATCTGCACATGGACTGACCTATTCATTTAGAACATCCTACACAAGTTGAGAAATCCTGTGTTTCCGGATTTGCTCTGAGATAGATAGATGACAGGTAGGCAGGCAGGCAGGCAGGCAGGCAGGCAGACAGACAGACAGACAGACAGGAATATGGCTAGATAGAAAGACAGCTAGACAGATAGAGGGATGCAGCTACTCTGACTTGGGGAAGGTGCTACCCATGCTGCAGCCGCTCAGGGGAGAGGAATGAAGAGCAGTCCGTGCCAGTCTCCACGGTTATCTGTAATATAGCTTCACTGAATGTGTCCTGTGGTTATGGATGTAATTGTCCTGAAAAGACGGCAAACAACTGCTCCAACAAGATGGAGCACATTAGAAGCTCAGCAGGACACCCAACAGCTAGCTTGTCTGCCTGGTTTTACACCTCCAGTAATAATGCAATTCCACAAGGAACTGAGCCATTGTCTGAGAAGCCACCCAACAGCCGTTGCATACTTAATGAAGTCACTCACCAAGCACTGGAAAACAGAAGGTGCTTGGAGTGCATCATTAGTTCTGTCAGAAGGATAATTTACACATCTATCTTGTCAAATTTTCTATGGTTTATACTTTTGCAATAATCAATCTAACATACATTTGATTAGTGAACTAGTAAGCAGCAGGAGAGAAGGCATAGCTGTGGCCCCTCATAAACATGTTTGATAAAGGAATTTAACCCATTGGTGGTACCAGTCTGTGAACTGCTCTGATGCTGGTAACAGAAACAGCTAAGTCAGGACATTGGAAAGCTTAACTTACCCAAGTAAAGCGACTAGAAAGCTTTGGTTTTGCTTAGCAAATTAAGCCAACTACACTGTAGAGTACATGTGCTAGGAGGAAGCAGATTAAATATAAACATCCCATGAGGCTTACTAATTAAAGTGACTAGAAACAGTCCTGAGATTCTGGAAAACACTCTATGGCAGCCCAATACATCAATAAATTAAAACAGCACAGGCCTAAGCCCAGAAGACAGGGGCTTCCAAGCACAGACTTTCATTACAGAGCTGGACCACATGTACTTCAGAAAATTCTTAGCTTGCTTGATATTCATCAATCAGAGGTCATAATCATCCATACACATGTGACACATATGCTAAATACTTATATGGTGACACCTTAAACACTTGCACAGCTTATTTTCTGAAAAGACGCAGTTCCCTTTATAGAGCACTCCCTATCAGATGGGAAGAATGACTGGATCACTACAAACAGCATATATGACAACTTGAACACTCCCGCTATGCAGCAGGCTACAAAGAAATGTATGGCATGAAAGTGTATATATTCCCCACGACTATCCTATGTGTGCTGTTGGTGGCTACCTGAGATCCAGTAGCCAGGAACATCTTTTCCTGATCACACTACAGTCTGATTGCCAACTGGGTCTACCTGTGTCTTTTACTGAATAAACAGGACTTTAAATGTGTTCTTCTAGAAGAGTAAAGAAAATAGGAGGTTCAGGGATGTTTTTTGAAATCATTTACTTTACATAGCTCTTTGGACAGATTCAAAGAATAATGTGTTTTATAGTATGATTCATAGCATTAAAACAAAACAAAAAACCAAACAAAAACAAAAACAGGGGCCAGACAACCAACAGATTACGAAAAGATCTTTACTGATTCTACAACTGATAGAAGGCTTATATCCAAAACATACAAAGAACTCACGAAGTTAGACTGCAGGAAGACAAATAACCCTATTAAAAAATGGGGTTCAGAGCTAAACAAAGAATTCACAGCTGACACATGCTCCATTATGTTCATAGCAGCCTTATTTCTATTAGCCAGAAGCTGGAAAGAACCCAGATGCCCTTCAACAGAGGAATGGATACAGAAAATGTGGTACATCTACACAATGGAATATTACTCAGCTGTCAAAAACAATGACTTTATGAAATTCATAGGCAAATGGATGGAACTAGAAAATCATATCATCCTGAGTGAGGTAACCCAGTCACAGAAAAACACACATGGTATGCACTCATCGATAAGTGGCTATTAGCCCAAATGCTCGAATTACCCTAGATGCACAGAACACATGAAACTCAAGAAGGATGACCAAAATGCGAATGCTTCACTCCTTCTTTAAAAGGGGAACAAGAATACCCTTGGGAGGAAATAGAGAGGCAAAGATTAAAACAGAGGCTGAAGGAACACCCATTCAGAGCCTGCCCCACATGTGGCCCATACATATACAGCTACCAAACTAGATAGGATGGATGAAGCAAAGAGGTGCAAGCTGACAGGAACCGGATGTAGATCTCTCCTGAGAGACACAGCCAGAATATGGCAAATACATAGGCGAATGCCAGCAGCAAACCACTGAACTGAGAACGGGTCCCCCGTTGAAGGAATCAAGAGAAAGGACTGAAAGAGCTGAAGGGGCTTGAGACCCCATATGTACAACAATGCCAAGCAACCAGAGCTTCCAGGGACTAAGCCACTACCTAAAGACTATACATGGACTGACCCTGGGCTCCAAATTCATAGGTAGCAATGAATAGCCAAGTAAGAGCACCAGTGGGAGGGGAAGCCCTTGGTCCTGCCAAGGCTGGACCCCCAGTGAACCCGATTGTTGGGGGGAGAATGGTAATGGGCGGAGGATGGGGAAGGGAACACCCATAGAGAAGGGGAGGAGGATGTTGGCCTGGAAACCAGGAAAGGGAATAACATTTGAAATGTAAATAAGAAATACCCAATTTAATAAAGATGGAAAAAAAAAAACCAAAACGAAAAAAACAAAAACCAGGAGCCAGAGAAGTGACTCAATGATAAAGGGTTTGCCCTACAAAAAAAGCATGAGGACTTGAGTTTGTATCTTCAGGACCTATATAAAAGCCAGGCAGGGGACATTTGTCTGTAACCACAGTGCTGGGCATGGGCAAAGACAGGCAGGTCCCTGGGGCTTGCTGGCTCACTAGGCTAGCACAGAAGGCAAATTTTAGGTTCAGTAAGAGTCCTCATCTCAAAAACTAAGGTACAGAGTGAATGAGAATGATACTCAATGTGAATCTCTGGACTCCTCATACACATACTGGCATATGTGTACACACACACACACACACACACACACACACACACACACACACACGGTTAAGAGTGAAGTAAGTGGTGTCATATGTTAAAAATGTGGATATGAGGGCTAGTCTGACCACATTATCTGGAACTCCTCTTTGTGGTTTAAGATTTAGCAGAAACTACTAAATAATTCTACCTTAAAAGGAATAAATTGGAGCCAGCTGAACACAGAGGTCTCTTTATCTAGATATATTTAACTTGCTGGTCACAGTTTGATTGAAAGATGTTCACAGATTTAGACAGAAGAACGCGATGGGAGGGCTGGCACACAGAGCAGTGGTAAAGTGAAGAAGGGAGGAGGACACAAGAGAGTGCAGTGGATCAGAAAGAGTAGAAAAGAACTGACTATTAAATAGACTAATTATTAAGAAGCTCAGTAAAGCTGAAGAACAAAAGGAGAATTAGCAAAAGCCAAAAGTAACAGCCATTACTTCAACAGCCATATCTTGAGAACTAAGGGTATAGGACATGTCCAGCATGCATGCACAGGCCTGATCTTAGTCCCCATTACCTCAAAATGAGTAATAACAAGTAACAAGCAAAGCCACAGTCAGCACGCCAAGTACCAACTCAGCCTTAATGTGTGAGTCATATCTTAGGAAGAAAGTCATGGAGACGTGGTCTTACAGGAGGGCTCTAAGGAGTGACTTTTTAAGCTTTTCCTTCCTTCCTTCCTTCCTCCCTCCTTCCCTTCCCTTCCCTTCTCTTCCCTTCCCTTCCCTTCCCTTCCCTTCCCTTTCTTTTCCTACATTCATTGGTCCTTCCTTTAGTGTATGGTATATTGTGCATGTGGAAGTCAAAAAAGGATGCTGGGTGTCTTCCTCTATTCCTCAAAGGTCCTCTCACTGAACATAGTGATCGCATTTTCTCAGCTACAGTAGCAGATCCTCCTGTCTCTGCCCTACTCAGAGCTGGGGTTACAGAAGTGTACCAGATACCCAGTTTGTTATGTTGAGTGCTGGTCTCTGAACTCTGATCCTCATGACTGTGAAGAAAGCATCCTTAACCACTGAGCCATCTCTCTCTAGGTCCCATAAGCTTCTCATTTTTCCATTACTTAGTCTGAAGAAACTACTGCTAGATTTATAGAACTAATGCTAGATGTATACCCAATATCTTGTCAGAAGAAGTTTGGGATCCTCTAGGATCTGTTAGGTACTAATGAGAACAGAGAAAAACAATGGACAATCAGACTGAGTTACTTGGTAGACTGATCATGTCTCTTAAAGGGAGATTCAACTTAGAAAGCGCTCTGACTTGTGTAGTAAAGCACATTGTTATTGGTTGCTTCTGGAAAAACTGCATGCTTCATAAATGCCAGGCAACTGATCTCTACCTGAGAAGTGATAGCATTAGCCAGTAAGAGAACCTGAGATGGGACTATGACTCTTTATGACTTTGTAAAAGAAACTGAATGTTTAAGACTATAAACACTACAGTGTTGTGTAGGTTTTCTCTTATTGCCAATATTTAAAATGTCTATTTTCTTTCTGTCTTGTTTAGAGGTTTGTTGGTCTTCTGAGACCACGTCCTGTCATCATTCTGCCTCAGACTTCTGAGTACTGTAGTTATAACAATGTCCACCATCACAATACTTGCTAGCAATGCCAGTTTTTGCTGTTGTTGTTTTCTTATGCTAAAATTTGTCTACACAGTTTATCTAATAGCTCTGATGTTTGAATAGCTCTTTTTAGAGTAAGTAAGAACTGGACTCAATCTGTCTTCAGTACCACCAGCAATTTGTTACACTTGAAATTTAAACCAGAGTAGAACTGATGTTTATACACACAGCAGAAATCAAAGAAAAAAAAAAACAGGTTAAATAAAATAAGACTGATAAAATAGAGAATGTTCTTTCTTACTGTTCTCTGCAATCTTGTTAGATAATACAGTATCTACCACATAGTAAGATAGTCAATACATTTAATTGAAGTAAAAATGAATGGAACCAGTTATTCTTAGGACATTTAAAATACAGCATAGGGATTCAAAAATCTAGTAAAGCAATGTAGTTTTCTTATTTCCTTGATTATATTCACCCTGTGTTTCCTGTATTTTGACATTATTTCTTGAGGTACCTAGAGCGCTTCGGTAGTAGGTATAGAAGGCACGGCATAGAACTGAAAGTTCTCACTTCCTTAAAATCTCGAGAGCTCTCCTAGTGATTCCCAAGTGCAGTGACTAGCACTTAGCAACGTCTATGGAATGTCTGCTGTCCTAATGGGGCAACTGTTATTGGCATTGTGCTACAGAGTGTTATGTCAACTTAACAAAAGCTAACATCATATAGGAAGGCACCATGATTAAGAAAAAGCCTAGATCAGATCCATCTGTAGAGCATTTTATTAATTTAATGATTGATGGAGTAGGGCCCAGGGTGGTATCATCCCTAGGTTGTGGTCTTGGGTTTTCTAAGCAGGCTGTGCAAGTCATGGGAAGCAAGCCAGTAACAGCACTCTTCCATGGCCTTGCATCGGTCCCTTGTATGCTGACTCCTTTCAGTGATGGGCTATCACACGGAAGAGCAGGCCAGATATACAATAAACACTTTGCTCTCCAACTTGCTTTTGGTCATAGTATCTCATCACAGCAATAGCAGCTTTAATATAGGTGTCTACTGGGTGGAGCCACGGATACCACTAAACATTCCAAAACTCAGAAAGCAGCACTCCACCAACAGAAACTTATCTGGCCAAAAATGTCGCTAATGCCAAGACTGAGAAATCCATGGCTCTCTCTGTTTCCAAGTATCCACCACCCAGGAGCCCAACAGCTGCCATAAAGGTATACTTTCAATGATATAACTAACTGGATCAGCGCTGCAAGTGGTACAGCCCTCCACGAAAATATTGTAAACCAAAATGGTTCATCACAGTGGCCACAAGTTATATGTGGATACAGAGCATTTAATGTGCTTAGTATAACTAAGGGAGTAATTTTTTATTTTTAATTACAGAAGTTTAGACATGGACTGACCCTGGACTCTGACCTCATAGGTAGCAATGAATATTCTAGTAAGAGCACCAGTGGAAGGGGAAGCCCTTGGTCCTGCTAAGACTGAACCCCCAGTGAACGTGATTGTTGGGGGGAGGGCGGCAATGGGGGGAGGATGGGGAAGGGAACACCCATAAAGAAGGGTAGGGGGAGGGGTTAGGGGGATGTTGGCCCGGAAACCGGGAAAGGGAATAACACTCGAAATGTAAATAAGAAATACTCAAGTTAAAAAAAAAAAAAAAAAAAACAAAACAAAAAAACAGAAGTTTAAATAGCTATGTGCAGTATCATGGCTTCTAGATTGTATTGCACAGCTACAGAGTAACAGCAAAAATAAAATTTACCTAACAGATATTAGATATTTAACAGATACTGTATGTGAAAATATCTATTAAAACTAACTTTGGTAACCATATGAAACAGACTATAAACAGTTAAGTGCTTTTAACAATATGATGATGTAATCTGGGCATCATCACACAAACACCTTACTTTGTACAGAAGGGTCTATACTGAAAAACTACCAGGAAGGAAAAGTTGTCTTTAATAGTCCAAGGAAACTGTTGCCATTCTTTTCTAATAGTGCCTGTGGGGCTGGAGGACACTATAGGACTAGCACCTAACAAACATGTTATCACAGCCCTTGGTCTGAGATTGAGCTTCTGCAGCTTGCCTAAGTGGGAGGGGGACAAGCAGTGCACTTGATAGAGATTTTCCCTGTGAGCTCAAAGTTTGCTACATCTGATGTACTACAAAGTAAATTTGTTTTTAACTATTGGTAGATCTATTTACATTGCTTCGGTAGAAAAATAGTAATAAGTGTATTAAAAAAGCTCTGAGAGAAAAAGCCAGCCATTAAGAAGAATATTAACGTAAAAGGTCAAACATTTTGCTCTCTAATCTGATGTGATGTAAAATCTGTTGGCTATACTACACAGCTGCTGACTATCAGAGGTCATGGCTTTGACCCTGGTACAATCCAGATGTAGACCAGCTTTACCTCCAAAGCATCCATGTATACCTGTCTCCAGCTACCTCCCCAGCCTGACTCCTGGACCACTAATCTCTTCTCAACTGTTTTGTCCTGTCGAAACTGTTACAGAATCCTGAGGGCAGGAAGCCACTGAGACTGGCTCTTATACACTCAACACAGTCCCACAGAGATGCATCCAAGTAGTGATAGTTTAATCGTTTTCTCCATTTTTTGTCACTGAATAAAATCCCAGAACACAGAGTAGCAAGATTCCTTTAGCCCTTCACAGGCTGAAAGACATCCACACTGGTCCCCCTTCATCTTTTTATAGTTGAGTCCAGCTAACCAGTTTGTCCCTTTATGGACTAGACTATTGATCCAGTCCAAGAATCCTCTGCCTGTCTGTAGGGCTGAGGATTTTCTCCTTGTACTACTTTTAATAGTTTTAGAGCTTCATGTTTTACACTTAAGATAATAATCCATTTTGGGTTCATTTCTGTCTGGATGTAGGTCTGCTTCAATGTTCTTTTGTGTGCACGGTTACATGCATGTGTGCTTACAGATAAGGCTCAAAATCAGAAAGATATGTTTATCCTTTTTTCAAAATTATTCTAATTTCTTTGTCTTATCACATAAATTTTGAAAAATCTTTCCCAGATCCATAAGAAAAACCCTGCTAAAATTCTAATAGAAAATATGTTTTAAAAGATAGATCAGTTTGTACAAAGCTGACACACTTTTACAGGAATAGGCCTTCCATTTATTTACATAGGATTTCCTTGGCTCCTCCCATTGTCATTCTGTAATTTTTAGATTATAAAGCCTATGAGTATTTTCTTGGATTGAAGCCTATGTACATTTATTTCATTTTTTAGCAGTTATGAATGCTGTTATATTTTAGATTTTGGTTTGTACATTTGTTGTTAATTTTTGTGTGGAATTAAATTTTTATGTATTCTTGCTGACTCTTGTTTTTGAACATTCTCCGAGATTTTCTAGACAGAGCCCCATGCAATGGCCAAGAGTCTCTTTTCCTTCCTCCTCTCCTTCCTTCCTATCTTCTGGTTCACATTACAGGTTTCCAAGAGATGCTCTGCTCAGCTTCTTTTACTTCAAACGTTTCTGATGGCACTGCTTTCTACTCTGACAGCCAGGGGGGAGAAAAGTAACAACAGCTTTGATTTGCTCAGATACCAATATTTCAACTAAGACTGGTAAATGCAATCAGAGTATTTTATTTATTGACAAAGGGCCTGAAGAATAATTTAAGAAATGAATGGCTTAAAATTGTAAGTTCAAGTTCAAGTTAAATATGTGGCTGACACAAACTTTATTGTTTAAACTGACCAGCAAATCAGCTGCAGAGACAAGAGCTATGAAGATTAAGAAAGCAGACTCTATTTCCTTCAGCCTCAAGTTCCAGGCTACATCTGTTTTCTCTGATACACAAAACCAAAGTTAAAATAGCTCCATTTATCACAGCATGATTGTAGGCAGACAAACCAGCCTGTCTGTTTCCAGATAGTGAAAGCAACTGTTATTAATCACAATTACAGGCCAAACCCTCCGAGAGAAATTGCATCAATACTCTCCTAGCTCACAGTTCTTCTACTCTGAAACAAAAAACAAAACAAAATAATAACAAAAAACCCAACCAACCAACCAACCACAGTACTGAGAGTGCCATGACACTGCCTGAAGGTCCATAAAGAAACACGCTGCTGAGGCCAGCTTAAATTTTCCAGTTCAGGGAGCAAGTGAGGAAAATCTTTTATACATATAAAATTATAAAATTAGGAATATCTCAAAAGCATTAATAGTAAGCCTAACAGCACAATTAAACTTGTTATTTAACATTCAGATTAATAACACTTTTGCTTTATGAAACTATAGTGATTAGCAATGGAAATTTGAAAGTTTAACTTCAAATAGAAAAGCTAATATGCAAAGTTATTTTATTATAGTCAATTTCATTGCCAGTAGTGTGGAATTTACTTTTCTTTCATGAATATTTTCAGGAGACCTATAGAGTAAGACCTCTAAGCTATAAATAAAAATGATAGTGTCAGACCTCCTTAAACATGCACATCTTCTCTAAATAAACGGCAAGCCACTTTTCAGAGGTTGGTGCAAAAGATGAAGGGAATAAACCAGCCTTCTCTCTGTCCTCTCCTACTGCTTAGAGACACATGCTGCAATGTCTCAGCAGCTCCATGCAAGGCTGTAGATGTGCTGCATGCGCTACGGCTGCATCCTCTAACGAGCCTCTGCGGCGGTGCACATCACTCTTGGTCTGCAGGTGAGGACGACTGCAGCTCAGAGAACCTGCTTTCCTACAATCTCATAGTAAACTCAGAGCTAGGAATATACAATTTATTTCTAAGACTATGTCCTTTCCTACTTACGGCATGCATGTATGTATATGTGTCCTTACACATGTGGTGCTTAGGACCTTCTGCATGTGAGGCAAGTGCTCACCACCCACTACACCCCACACATCACTTTAATCTTCGTCTTGAGACAGAATCTCAATCTAAATTGCTAACAAAGACTTGACTACTTCAGCAGCCCAAGAATGACTTGAGCTTATGATCTTCCTTCGATATAGGATCCTATTAATTACAGAAAGGCTCGGTTTACTCTACAGTATTTCTGTGAGACTGTATTAGCAGAGTCACTCATTCAGCAGATCACAATGACGTGCATTCTCTGCACATTACTGAGTGCTCCTGACAGACGCTGCTCTCCTGTAGTCTTCCCTAGGAAGAGCTATGGCACAGACACTCAGTGTTCTGGGGCTGGAGGACAGAATGTGACCAAAGTCATTACTGATGCTGAACAGAATTCAAATGGAAAACATAAAAACTACACACGTGGGCAAGGGAAAGTGACATCTTTACTGGAGACCTAAATGACCAGGTAAAGGGAGCCATGCAAACAAATATCTAAAACAGCAGAAAATGAGGGAATAGCATGAGCCTTGAGGAGAAAGAGGTTATGTTTGCGAAACAGCAAGAAAAAAAGTATCAGAGACATGTAGCATGGCATCACTGAAGGACTAATGAGGGGTCTGGGTTTTCTTCTGAATGTGAAGAGAAAATCTGACTTAAAGAATTAAAGAGAAAAAGGAAAAGAAAAGATTCCCATGCAGCAGGGAAGGGAGGAAGGGTCAGATGTAAGAGGGTTCTTACTGCTCTGTGCCCACTGCAAACAGATTTGAACTAAGGCGGTGCCAGAAGTGGGGACATCTTTTGGTTGTGGAGTCATCAGCATTAAGTCTTCAGGATAGTTTTGCGTTGTGGGTCTGAGACTGTCACTAAGGAGCTAGGTAATGGGGACAGGAAAGGATGAGCTCTCTACTGAGCATTTAGCAAGACCACATCCCCTCTTGATAGTATTATGCAAAGTGGTCTGTATGTCTCTGCAGGCCTGGGTTCTTTTCCTAAGCACTACAAGAAATCAGGTAGTTTGGAATTTGTTTCCACGCAGTTATTATTTCTGATCACATAGAAAATAAATACTAGAAAAGGGACAGAAAATTTAAAATCTTTTAATGCAGCAGCCTCTAAATTTAATATGGAATCAAACTTTGCCACATTCTACTTCAAGTCAATAAATGGAATTGTCTCAACATATGAAGTCATTAACAAATCAAGATCTCTAAACCTAGAACTTGAAAATTTACACAATTGTATGAGTAGTTTTACTGTGTTATGGTTTGAATAGGAATAGCCTATATAATCTCACATATTTGAGTACTTGGTCTCTGGTTGGTGAAACTGTTTGGGAAGGATTAAGACATAGGGTTATGTTGGAGGAGGTGTGTCACTGGTGGTTTGACGTTTCAAAGGCCTATGCCATTCCTAACATCTGTCTCCTGGTGTGTTTCAAGATGTAGACTCTTGAACTACTGCTCTGCCTGCCTACCTGCTACACACCCCCTGCTCTAGTGGTCATGGTCTCTAACCCTCTGAAACTGTGAGCTCCAGATAAACACTTTTATATGTTGCCTGGGTCACAGTATTATCTATAAGAATAGAAGAAGTAACTAAGACACTAGAACATAAACTGTCCTGTACTGTTGCAGTGCCTAATATTGAAAATGTTAGATGCCTACAATCAAGAAGTATAAAACCAACAAGAAAGTAAAAGGATTTATGGGCAAGAACTAAGAAAAAAACATAATAAAAAAATTAAAACTTTTGGTTCCCTTCTGTGGCACTTGTTTAAAAAGTGATTATCTTACATATGGAAATGAAAGAAAAGGAAGAGTTCTGTCTTAAAGGAGAACTAATGCATAATATTTCTTTTCACAGGCAGTCAATTTCAATCTTAAAAAGATTTAAAATGATTTCATGATTTCACATAGTTTAGGCTTCTTAGTGTAAGGACAAGAGGATTGAAGAGTGAAGCCCTGAATTACATTCAAATTCTTACACCAGCAATAAAAGCTTATATTTTGAATTCCATCTGAAATAAAGTCACTCAGCTGCGTGCTGAAGAGGATTAAAGGAGATTAAGTTACACAGACCCCAGAAGCCATCTATAGCTGTATAAACATTAATATTTCCTTCATCTTCTCTTCCCATCTGACAATCAGGCATTATTACGCTGTGGTTGCCTTGACAGTGCTGTCTGAAGTAACGGGGGACTTATCTAAAGCACAGAGCAGGGCATGAAAGCACCCATAGTTTCTGAAATGTAACTTATTCTCCTAGGCTGACTGTGTAACATCTGTGAGGAAAAGAAAAACCTTTCAAATTCTCTAGTCTAGGTGGCCAGTAATATTTTATATGGAAAATACATTATAAAAGATTAAAAGACATTAAGTATACCTTGTATCAAACAAAACAAAACAAAACAAAACAAAAATCAATCACTAAGGACTAGATCCCTAGGCTCAGGTTATAAGACCTAGGGATCAGTGTCTATCACAAACAAAACCCACAGGGAATATTTCCATAATTTTGAGACCAAGGGTTGATAAATTAAAATCAATATATTGCAGGTTAAAGTTCATACTTTTTCCAACTATTACTTATCGACTCGCTTGTGGTACTGGGTAGGATAATCCAATGGTCTTTTATAACTTTACAAGTAAAATCCAAATCTCAAGTCTACCTTACCACAGTTTATGTTTCTGCAGCAGTGCTTCAGAGGTGCCTTGTGTCAGGTACAGCTGTGCATGGACAGGTAGGCTCCTCTCAGACAGCAGCTCTACTCGTCTGAGAAGCAACTGCAGCCTGTGTCTCTCTCTGGGAACCTTGCACACAGCTACTCCTAGGAACCCTGGATACACTCACAGGTGTCGGGAAACAGAAGTAGAGCTCCTGACCACACAAGGCCACCAGCAGGGCTCTCCTCTGCACTGCTTCAGATCACTTGGTCACCTTCAATCTTGGCAAAACTTCTCACACTACAGAATATGAGTGACCTAAGACCATCATCCACAAACAGCCATTTAATAATCAATTCTCTAAATGACAATTTAAGCCTCTATCACACCTTCTCTACACTGCCATCCTCACTCTCTGGTCCTTTTCTCATATTTATTGATTTTTTAAAAAAAGTGTAAGGTCCAGAAGCAAACCTAGCCTTTAAGTCCATGCAAGACTTTTCTGGTGCCCTTTCTTCATCTGTATCCTAACCTTCACTAGCACCTCTGAGAAACCCTACCTCAGTGAATGGGGAAGACCATCAAGGAAAGTTCTCACACAGCCTCAGACCTTCATCCATGGATACACATATGTACACATTTACATGCGCATGCACATGCGCATGCGCACACACACACACAAAAAAGAACTTCAAAGGAAAGGTTATAACTAGGAAAAGAAGGCACAGGATTAATTTATCCACTCTAACGTTCATTAGACAACCTACTTATTTGTGAAAGTTAAGATAAGAAAAGAGAGAAAGGACTGAAGGAGCTGAAGGGGTTTGCAACCCCATAGGAAGAACAACAATATCAACCAACCAGACCTACCAGAGCTCCCAGGGACTAAACCTCCATCCCAAGAGTACACAGGCATGGAATTGTGGCTCCAGCCACATATGGAGCAGAGAATGACTTTGTCCGTCATGAATGGGAGGAGAGGCCCTTGGTCCTGGGAAGGCTCAATGCCCCAGTGTAGGGAAATGTCAGGGCGGGGAGGTGGGAGGGAGTAGGTGAGTGGGTAGGGGAATACCCTTATAGAAGCAGGGGGAGAGGAGATGGAATATTGGGTTTCTAGAGGGGAAACTGGGAAAGGGGATAACATTTGAAATGTAAATTTAAAAATACCAAGTATGGTTAAAAAACAAAAAAGAAAGAAAGAGTAAGAATGAAGTTTGAGAAAAGAAAAGACAGCATTAAGGATGAGATTGACATAACAGTGCTGGAATCACTTGCTATGATCTTGCATCTCATTCACTTATATTATCAACCTTCTCCAGCCCTGTCTATAAGAATGCTCTGTGTAGACAAGCACTCTATAGAATACCCTTTTCCACCAAAATTCTTCCATTATCTTTCTACACACAATTGGAGGCTGAGTACTAGAACAGTTCTTGATTTTAGTATAAAACAACATATAGAAGAAAATCATTGCATTCCTGGACCCCAACTTTCTAGCAAGCAAATGCAAATGATTTAAACACAAATGTACAGCATTTTAGATAATATAGTTTTGAGGGGAATCAAAAAGTACAAGACGTATTCAGGACAGGTCAAGGGTTTAATTGTAGGTCATTATTTGTCCTCATACACCTCCCTAAGTTACTTTTAGTCTCTACATTTGTACTTTCCCTAAGCCTATACAATTACAGGGAGAAATACACAGTCACAAGTTTCTGTTACAGAGAATTTGGGGATAATCTCAAAATTACAGTTTTAATAATGGCAGTCTTAGGGAAAACATCTCTTAGTTTGATCACATGGGATCAATTATTTGTTGATTAATGTGCTGAGGTGTAGAGAGAACAAATACCTTTCACTATATATACAACTAATGTTCATGTATACTCCAACAGTGGCTGGAAAAGACTAAAAAGGGTTTGTTTTTCTTTCCTTTCTTTAAAGCTTTGGCTGTAATGGCCAACCACCTCTCAGGTAAGGTAACCTGCACTCTATTAACATGAGGGGCCTGAGAAAGCTGATGGATTCCATACCAAGGCAGACCATCAAACCAGGCATTCTGTTGGCTATCACATAATCTCCCTACTTTGTTCAGTTATTCTAAGACATAAAAATGTTTCCAAATATCAAGTGTTCTCAAATTACTCATGTGATAATATTCCCCAGGTTTTTATTGAACCAAATATTTAAAAAAGCAGGAGCATTAGAAATTCTACACCATGCCCCTTTAAAAATACCTCCATGGTGATGTGACAGGCTCCCTCCATTGGCAAGGATTTCATCTCTAGCAGCTGCCTGTAAGTGAAAACAACACAAAATGTTACCGCTACTTGGATTTCACTTTAGAGTGACTAACATTTACTGACTTCTCCCTAGATGCCCAGAAAGGCACCAAGCAATTTGCCTGAACTCTTTCATTTATTTCCCTATATAACCACCCTTAGGGAAAGCATCTCTTAGTTCAATCACATGGGATAAATTGTGTTAGTTCTATATACAGATCTAGGAGGAATAAAAGAAAGGGAAGAGGGAAGGAGGAAAAAAAGAATCCAAACTTCTTGTCCCCTTGCTTAACCTCCTAACGTGCTAGGCCCTGACCATCCTTCTGAGTGCACATGTGTCAAAAGATAATTTAAAAATACTCTTTAAAATTACAGCAGTGTACTCTTTGCTTAGTGACTTAGTCCCTGGGAGCTCTGGGGGGTCTGACTGGTTGATATTGTTGTTCTTCCTATGGTTGCAAACCCATTTAGCTCCTTCAGTCCTCTCCCTAGCTCCTCCATTGGGGTCCCCATACTCAGTTCAATAGTTAGCTGAGAGCTAACCATTTATTAGTAAAGGATCCTGTATTAGTAAAGAATTCTATGCTGCTTCTAATAAGGAGTATAGCCATCATCAAATGAGTCTATAAAAACCAGCAGCTTAGGTCACTTAAGAAATGTAAGTGAAACTGTTAGTGATGAATCCCAAGGACCTATACACAGTCTTATCACATGGATGGATTGCTGAAGGGACATCAAAGACCCTTAGAGTCATAAAGGCTCCTATTATAATTGGCTATAATGCACTGAAAGTAACAACCAAAGAGACACAGACTTAAGAAATATACAACATTAATTTCAGACTGACAATTTGGTAAGTAAGTCAGTGGACTCAATATATCTTTCATTTCAATGGGCTAGCAGCCAGGCAAGCCATGTGTGACTAAGGTGACTCAAACTAAAATCCCTAAGTTGAAACTAAAATTTATTTAAATAAAAGAACAACATAAAAACTACATGCAAAATTACCTCAGTCTGTTCAAACACAGTCAGTGGGTCACTAATTCCCCTGTAGTTAAAGGCAAAATAGAAGTAGATACATGCACCTGCATCGTAAGTCTGCGTCACCCTAAAAGACAGATAAAAATCCCCCAAAGGGTTTTAAGTTCAGTGAATACAGACTTAACATTTATAAATTTCAAAGATAAGATCAGCTGGAAATCTACCCAGGCCATAATCTCATCCTCTATTCAATCTCTCACTCCCAGGGACAAGGGCCAGTCAGTTCCTCTGCAGCTGTTGCCAGAACAGCAATGCTAAGAACATAATGGGAAACAAAGGATTTTACTTTCTTTTACTTAAATGTGAGGTTAATCAATATTGCAAGTACTTGGCTCAACTCGGTTATTTTGTTTTATGTAACCACAATTACAGGGAAATTCTTATAAAATTTAGTATTTTACAAAAAAAAAATCATTCTCAGTGAGCTTACTGAAGAACTTACAACAAGTAACAGAATCGTATTTTAAGCAGTATATCTAAAAACATTTAAAATATAGTCAGGTATACATATAAAAATATGATCTGCTTTAACGTGCAGAGCCAAAATAGCATGTAACTAAAACCTGACTTATAGGGTCCCCTTATCCTGACAATATATAATTATTTTTTCCTGTTACATGTTACGTATTTTAAGCATAGGACTAGTATTGCTCATCTATATATATGGATAAATTTTATACTGTCATAGTAAAGACATGTCTGAAAAAGAAATATGAACTACAGAGACAAGAAAATACCAAGAACTTAAAATTAATTTTCACTATTGTAAAAAAATCTACATTGATGATAAAACAAACAAAGTCACCTCTGTAAAATACATAAATACTTAAAAGTAATACAATGTACTGTCATGTGACTGGATTCTTGTGGATCAAGAAATTCTAGGCAGAAAAAAGTAGTTCATTGAAGTTGGGTGGGAGAAAATAGCATAAATGCTAGAAGAAATTCATAAGAGCTCTAAAGTCAATACATGAAACCTTGTAGAAAACACATGAGGAATACTGACAATTCTATGCGTAGTTGAATGGCTCTTAAAAGGGCACATAGCTTGACAACAAGAGTAGTGTAATTGTATTATCTGTGTTATACTAGACAGAGACACTGGGTGAACATGAAGACAGATAAAGAATATCAACAGCTTCATGCAACTTAAAAACCACACTAGTAGGCCAATCAACAGTAGAAAATACTGGTTTTTATACTTTTATAACAAGGAAAAATGAGTGAGGGGGTATATGAAAATGTGATGGTTACTGCTAATTGTCAACTTGACAGAATCTAGCTGTATCTAGGAGATGTGCCTCTGGGCATGCCTGTGAGATTGCTGTGATTATGTTAACCAATATAGGAAAATCTACCTTCCTTCAGCCAGGACCACTCCCTGGGCAGAGGATACTGGACTCAGTGGAAACCTGGAACTGAGCAGCAGCAGGTATTTATCCTGTTTCCTGCTTAAGGATGTGATGCGACTACTGCTGGAGGCCATGCTGCCTTGACCTGCTCTGTATCTTGAACTGTGAGTTAAAATTAAAATCTTCATTCTTAAATTGCTTTTATTTTTTTTATCTTTATTAACTTGAGTATTTCTTATTTATAATTTGATTGTTATTCCCTTTCCCGGTTTCCAAACCAACACCCCCCTAGCTCCTCCCCTCCCCTTCTATATGGGCTTCCCCTCCCCCTCCTCCCCCCATTACCGCCCTCCCCCAACAATCACGTTCACTGGGGGTTCAGTCTTGGCAGGACCAAGGGCTTCCCCTCCCACTGGTGCCCTTACTAGGATATTCATTGCTACCTATGAGGTCAGAGTCCAGGGTCAGTCCATGTATAGTCTTTAGGTAGTGGCTTAGTCCCTGGAAGCTCTGGTTGCTTGGCATTGTTGTTCATATGGGGTCTCGAGCCCCTTCAAGCTCTTCCGGTCCTTTCTCTGATTCCTTCAACGCGGATCCCGTTCTCAGTTCAGTGGTTTGCTGCTGGCATTCGCCTCTGTATTTGCTGTATTCTGGCTGTGTCTCTCAGGAGCGATCTACATCCGGCTCCTGTCGGCCTGCACTTCTTTGCTTTATCCATCTTATCTAGTTTGGTAGCTCTATTTGTATGGGCCAACTCTACTATTCTGCAACTTTTTTCTAAGTCTAGATTATTATCCCTCCAAAGTTAAAAAAAAATTATAGCACTGCAAATGTTTTTCCAATTGACCTGAAATGAACGAAACATCCATCTGACTCGAATGTTAAGACAAACCAACAACACTTCAGCTCGCTGAAGCTAAAGAAACAGCTTTGATGGAATGTGACCATGAATTACAGGTCTGTCTTCCAAACATGCCAAAGTTAGCAGAACAAACACAGTTCAGAGGCAGGAGAGATGTTCAAACACCAAACAGGATCAGACTTAACTACAGTCTACTTATTCACTGAGCCCACAGTAAGTAGCAAGGACACGAGAAACAGAAATGACCAGATCAGATGCAGTGGCCTGACCTTAAAGCACTGCCTCTGACTCCATATGTATATTGTATGTGTATATACAAAAGATGGGGAGGATGTTAGATTCTTAAATCACCTATGTAATAAATATATGGGCTTTCAAAATGCAATTAGGACACACAAAAAGGGAGTTTGGACAATCACAATTAAATCTCCAAATGCAAGCCATGGAGAAACCACAAAAGACTCAATCTAACAGGAGGAGCAAGTACTTTTACTGCACAATACAAACAGAATCTAATCTAAAACAGTAATGGTCTTTTGGCCAAATGTTAGGTGCTTCAGAACAGAAGAAATGAACTGTTTAACAATGCTATGTCAATTTGCCAGCTGTGCTTTTCTTCTAGTGTTAATTCACACTCCTAAAAAAGATCCCTTGAACATTTACATTTTAAGTTCCAAATTTACAAGTTTAAGAAAATTTGGAGAACTATTTTAACTACAAGATGCTGTAATCAGGAATAACCAAGTTTTTTTTTTAAAAAAATTAAAGGATAAGTAAAGTGTGTTTAATAGCAATTAAGAGTATACACCACTCATAAAAGGATCATTAACATCGATACATAGAAAATGTAACCAACTTTAATAGAACATAGCCACTGTGCTGGCTAGTTTTATGTCAATGTAACTCCAGTAATTTGGGATCAAACCTCAGATTGGCCTGCGGTACCTTTTCCTGACTGCTGAGTGGTGTGGGAGGACAAATTGACTGTGGGCTGGTGGTGGTCCTGGATGCTATGGGAAGGCAGGCTGAGCAGCACTCCTGCATCAGTCTCTACCCTGACTTCCCTCAGTGACAGGTGCCATCCTAGAGCTGTAAGCTCTACGTAAACCCTTTCCTCCTCAAGCTTCTTTTGTTTCATTACAGCAGTGGAAACCCTAAGACAGCCAACTTTCAACAAATTCAGGATGAATATATTACAGATTTTTGTAGACCTAACAGATCTAGCCAAACTTGGCCTAACTCAAAAGTTTAAATAATGAAAAAACTGTCATTAAAAAAAAATGAGAGTGTGAAGAGATCAAATTCTTGCTAATAGCAGAACAGTGCCTCCACTCTTCTGATACATTCTGTCTTATACCGAGTCTTCAAAAGCTGTCTAAAATGTCACCCTGATTCCTGGGATGGAACAAAACTTCAAGTATACTTCCTAGGCTGAGATTAAATAAGATAAATCAGAGAAACAAGCATCGCAAACAGAAATGTAGACAATCCCGAACTTAATGATAGAAGTATGTAAAAAATTGCATTGTGAGGTAAAAATGTTGTATGTTGGGTATATGTAGCTACCAAAAACCATAGTTTACCAGACCTCAATTATGCTTGGCACACCTGCAGTAGCCAGCAGAACTGAGCTACTGTGCAGTTCCTGAGAGTAACAGAAGACTGGCTGAGTTGGTGAGCTTCAGTGCCATTACACTCTAAAAGCACTGTAAGCCAGCGACAGACTCACACAGGAAATGCCTGATGCTGAATACACTTGCTCTAGAGGTCCAACATCAGCTACACTTAACAGAGACACACACTGCTTCCAAGTTACATTTATTGTACTCCTTTACATTCTAAGTAGTGTGTATCCCTAATACTAAAGATGTGCTCCTGAGGTGTTCCCCTCAACGGACACAGATGCACATACACAGTAACAATGTGAGGCAGCTACACAGTGGACACTGGCAGTTGGGGTTATCCCTTTTTTAAGGTTCTCTTTCCATATCTGTTCTGACTGTCATTTATTCTACATTTTAAATTAGTTTAATACCTTTCTAGAGAGTCAAATGTTCATCTCTTGTCTTGACACATGTAAATGGTATTTACATATAAAATTAACACTATAAATGTAAAGGGTCCCTTCTCAGAACAAAACTCCCTTTGGGACTACTATTTAATAAAAAAAGATAAAACCAGTTAACCAGTCCTTATCGCACATGGAAGAAAGATACAGGTTACAGATACGTACATACACCTTCCCAGCAGGGTGAATGTACATTTTAGTTTTATTAGGTCATAAAACTAGGTGCAATGCATTTCGTCCTTTTATGAATTGTCTTGAGAACAGTTTAATTGTGTTACATTGTGCCTTGGTGTCAGATCTGCTCTTTTATGAGCTACTCTGCAAACCTCACTCATTATTCTTCTTGGTTTCTCAATTTTTAAAACTTAAAATGATTTTTAAAAATTTCATACAAGCAACATTTCAGTCACTCACTAAACAGTATGACTTGTAGCTACCAAACTTAATGGCAAAAATACAGAATATTTGTATTATCAAAGAAACATCTATTGGTAAGCAACGAGTTTAATTATCACTTGAGTCTTTCACTCCTTTCATAAAGGTTTATACACCCCTCCCAACACACAGACACACACACACACACACTCTCACACACTGTGAGCGCTCACTCTCCCCCCGCCCCATATGCACACAAAACCGTTTCTATGTCTCCACTGTAGTTTGTAGCTCCAGGGAGTAAAAAGGGATTCCTTTGTCCAGGGTTCTGAGAGCAGAAAGCTCATTTGGGAACCAGTGTTTCTTGTTTCAGAAGCTAAGGATTGAGACCCAGTTCTAACAATGTGGTGAGATATTCAGAAGTTTGCTACATGGAACAGGCCAAAGCTACTTCTTAGCTGGAAAACTGTATTTTGCAACTGTTTAAAAACAATACTTTAATAGCACTGGGATGGCTCCATGGGTAAAAGTGCTTGCTATGCAAAGTCCTATGACTTCCACATTTGCGCCGTGGCACACACATCCACATCGATGCACAGCTCATACACACATATCCACCCACACCACAGTAAACGTTTATGAGCAGTTCTTTCCAGAATGAGTGTGAATAAGCGTGGAAACTCACCTGCACGTAGAAAGAGGCGCAAACTGAACTCCCCTTTCTTTGCATTCCCTTCTTATCCTTTCTTTTACATTTCTACACAGATCTATAACCCTACGAAAGATAATTGAATACAACATGAAGTTTTCTTACGCTATTTTTTATTTTTCCTTTATCAGTTCATATATTTACATATTTGTTTAATTGACTGGTCTCTATAGTTAGAAGAATAAAAAGATAAGAGAATATTAGCAGGTAAAAAAATTGTAACACTAAAAAGGTAGCACTATACTAACTCCACTGACAAAAGGCTGAAGGTCTGAGTCAACGTCAAAATGCACAGACTGGGGCTGGAGAGATGGCTCAGTGGTTAAGAGCACCAACTGCTCTTCCAGAGGTCCTGAGTTCAAATCCCAGCAACCACATGGTGGCTCACAACCATCTGTAATGAGATCTGATGCCCTCTTCTGGTGTGTCTGAAGACAGCTACAGTGTACTTACATATAATAAATGAATAAAATCTTTAAAAAAAAAATGCACAGACTGAAATCCCCCCTTCACACAAGGAGAGACATGGCCAACTAAAGTCATCAACAGCACTGCCTGCCAAACTAGTGCTCCAAAGCTAGTGACCAGCTGACAATTCTTTTTATTTTTTAAGATGTAGTCCCCTTGTGAAAAAGGTACCTTCAAAATTTGTTTTTTTAAAAAAAAGCAGAAGTGTGGTAGTTCATGCATGTAATTCAAATACCAGAGGCCAAGGCAAAAAGATCACAAGTTCTCTGTTTAGGCAGCATGGCAGGTTCAAGGACAGGGAGAATCATATAGACTGACTGAAAACATGTTCTAAAAAGAATGCACTTTTTGAGTAGATCCTAGAAACTGGTCAGTCTGAAAACAATTCTTGAAATCTGATAACCAGTACACCAAAACTCAAGGCCACAGTAGATTAAGATGTGTGGATGTAGGTATGTTTCCAGGAGAGAAACCTAGAAAATACTTCCTATGCATCCTACCAAAGACATTTTCTACAATGTGTCTTAGTACCAACATTTTGTTTAAATTTAAAAATGGAAATTATGCTTAATATTTTATAATAGGTTTCTTTCAGAAATCACTTAAACACAAGTGAAGACCTTGTTAAATCTACACACACACATCAAAGCTAAATAGTACATTGCAGAAGAAGGCTAAGAACGTTAATACTTTGGGGTTGGGAGGAAGGCCTTCAAAAGAACATTTAAGCATAATGAATCATCTAAGCTAAGCCAAAAAACATAACAACATTTTGTGTTTAGTAACAGTCTTCAAAATGCTAACTTCAATTATGTTTGTTTTTTTTTGGGGTTCCAAGCAAATTTACGTTAATCTAGAAAAGGGGTGGGAGGAAGTTGAGAGTAATGGTATTCAGATACTAATTTAAACAAGAGTACCTTCCTTCTTTCAGTGTTTCTTATAAAGCAATTTAAACCTTCCTTATCCATACACAGATAAATTGCATATCCACATAATGCATCAATTATAAAGTATATCAGAGTAAGTCCTTTTTTTTAGGTTTTACCTGTCCCAAGGAGCAGAAGTCTCAAAAGATTCTCCTACTACATAGTATTCCAAACCCAAATCCTGTAAAGACACACAAAAATCATGAAATTACAAATGATGCAGTAATTAATAAAACCACTAGAATCTCTGGCAGTTATTAGTAATGTGTCTCTGATCTAATCTAACCTGTTCTTTGTCTCATAAGAAGAAAAGTTCCCAAGTGTGAGATGACCTCTCTGAAGCCTTGTCTGTTGCTCTCCACAGACTCAGCAGCAAACGAAGTAGCTGACAGAAAAGAAACTCAAATATTTCTTTAGTGAATGGAGTCTACCTCGGAAGCTTTTCGTATGTAGAAAAGATTAGAGAATAGATTTGTAGTGGCCAAAGTAGTAAAATAGCCAATATAAAAAGAGTAAAACAGCCACTTAAAACCTGCTAAGTGCCGGGAAGACACCTACTGATCTAAATGTGTGCTCAGTGGTACACACCCATTTGTCTGGGAATCACGTCCTGTGACAGTAGGAATGTGTGCTAGAAAACAGATTTAAAGTTCAAAGTAAGTAGAACTGGTGAGGCAGCTCAGCAGGAAAGGCAGATGTGTGTTCTATGTAAAAATAAAGTAAATTTGGGAAGAAAGACCCATAAACTTGCTTTTTGGCTTGGCCTCAAAATTAGCATGCACCTTAAAATTGGATATTTATTCTAAATACATCATACTGTGCTTATTACAGGTGCATTAATTTTCTAGAATTCTGAATTCAGTACTGTGGGAAATAAACCTATCAATATATATCCCTCAATATACTCAGAGAAAACACTTCATTTTATAGACTCTCAAGTATTTCTTCTAGGAAGATCCTAAAATAGAGACAATCTACACAGGTGTCCCTGGTCATCTACCCCTTCATAATCTGCACTCTCCTCACCAGGGTTTCGAACACAGGGAATGTGCAATCAGTCTGCTTTCCATGTGAGAACCTGGGCTGGGACACTGACTAATCATTACAATATGAAAGCAGACCTTAAGGGGTTGGGGATTTAGCTCAGTGGTAGAGCGCTTGCCTAGCAAGCGCAAGGCCCTGGGTTCGGTCCCCAGCTCTGAAAAAAAGAAAAGAAAAAGAAAAAAAAAAAAGCAGACCTTAATGAGGATGAGGTATTCTAAAATGAAAACACGTTGTGTTTTTTGAGAATAATAATTTAAAAAGTATGTTTTTATAAATGTTTCCCTCAAAACAATTTCCAACTAGAAAACTAGAAATTTTATCTCTTGGGAAAGTCAAATTTTCACTATGGAATCCAGCATATCTTTTTAAATAAAATCATTAAAATTACTAAAAATTAAACTTTAAAATAAATTAAGTAAATAAAAATAACTTCAATCAGAAAACTTGAGTCTGTGACAGCCAAAACTGAAAAAGATAAAAATAAATGAATATATGAAAAACTAGATTATCAAAAGGCTGGTTTTATAACAGTGACCACAACAGACATAACGTAAGTATGAACAGTGAAGCCTCTTGTAAACAGAGTGCACAGTAACTTTCAGCCACAGGCTGGCTCCATTTATAAAAGGCAGAAAGACATTACATTGCCTAAATTTTTCAAAAGCACATACAAAACATCTTAAACGAGCTTCTGAAAAGTCACAGCACACCAGGGTTCAAGTAAAAATGATACGCTAAATTACAGTAGCTTAAGACTTATGAAAACAAGGCAATTTTATCCATTCTAAGCAACAAACAAATAAACAGCTCAAAAAACAAAAAGTCAATGTGGTGGTTTGAATGAGAATGGCCTCCAAGGCTCATTCATTTGAATGTTTGGTCTCAGTTCATAGAACCATTTGGGAAGAATTAGGAGGTGTGGCCTTCTTGGAGGAGATGAACCACTGGGGTAGTCTTTCAGGTTTCAAAAGTCCATGCCATTCCCAGTCTGCACTCCTGTCTCCTACTTGTGGATAATGAGGGAGCTCCTAGCTACTGCTCCAGTGCCTGCCTGCCTGCCTGCCTGCCTGCCTGCCTGCCTGCCTGCCTGCCGCCATGTTTCCTGTCATAATAATCACAGACTCTAATCCTCTGCAATTGTAAATTAAATGTTTTCTTTTATAAGATGCCTTCCTTGGTCATGGTGTTTTGTTGCAGCAATAGGAAAGTAATTAAGACAGCCAGTGAAGAAATAGAACTTACACGCATGTATGCAATGACATAAGTCAGCAAATAACCCCTCTGCCCGTTATCTTCTCCAGCAGCCAGACCACTGTAAACAAGGAGCAAACTGTCAATATAATTTAGGTGAAGAAATAAAAATAAAAAAGCCAAACTGATAACAACATCTCAAAATAACTGCTAAACAGATTAAAATGTTATACTCATTTTATCTTAATCTTACTAACCATGATGTACCAGCTATCAAGAGAATAGCTAGAATAATAACTGAAAACATTTAAATATTACTGCTTAGTCACCTGACTTCAAACTTTTATCCTCTGAGCTAAATGTCCCTACTAAATGTCCCTATCTTAAAAGAGCAAAGAAAGTACTACTAATAAAAATGAATTCAGATGAACTCAGCCTTCACAAACACGATGTTTTATCCTTATTTTATGCATATCAGCTCAGTATCCCTCATCTGAATATGAACTCTGAGATGCTACAAGGTTCAAAACATTCTGCTGCTAACAGAATGACACAGTGGACAGGTACACGAGAATTTTACCCAGAAGGCTGCATAAAAACTAGGTATACCAGAAATACTCTATAAAACTAACTCCAGTTTATTTACATAAAGTGAACAAATCAATGCTAGGCTTAAACACATGGCTCACCCTCAAGGTATCTCATGAAATAAATGGAAAATAGATAAGGATTTGGAAAATTCTGAAACCAGAAACGCTTTGGTCCTAAACATGAGGGGTTCTGAACCATCATTAGATTTTTATTCTGAAACTCACATAGTCTCGTATATAAAAATGTGTGGTTAGTGACTAGGAATTTCCAAATAACAAGAAGTTCTCAAACACACGATACTTAGCTCATGGGATTCATTGTTTAAACTAGAGATAAACACATAGAAATTCATAATGCAGATGCAGAACAGTACAGAAACAGCACCTCAAACCTTAATACCGTGAGTGTGCAAATTAACTCGCATTCTGAAATAGTTGTATCCAGAGAAACCGTGTTAGGTGATTTAGTGAGAATTAATTTATATATCATAAAATCTCATCCTAGTTTTCTGGTTTGCCAAAGTTCTTATTTTAAAAGACAATGAATAAGGATTTGGAGAGCTGGCTTTGCTGCTCTGGCAGAGGACCAGGGTTTAGTTCCAGGCAATCACATGGAACTCACACCATCTGTAACTCTAGCGTCAGGTGTGTTCTATAACCACCTATAACCCGTGCTTCTGATCTCTTCTGCTCGATTACAAGGTATGCTTGTGGTACATTAATACAGGTAAAACATTCATACACATAACAAAAGAAAATAAATAATCACAAAACATTTTAAAAGATAGTCAATGAATACTGTTTTCTCCTACCTTCAGAAAATAGGTTTTATTTATACTTTTTCTATTATCAGACAAAAGTTACATGGACATCCAGGAGAAATCTGCCTTTAGAATCTAGCCAGACTCAACGAAGATGGAAAGAACTGCCAGAGCAGCTCCAGTTTACAATCACTTAAGACTGGGGCAAAGGAAGAGCGCCATTTTATAAGCACAATGCCAATGAACCAGCAACATACAGCTCAAGTCCAATGACTCAAAGCAGAAAGTTAATCCTGGGTTGGATGTGAGGTTGAGGCAGAGAGACAAATAAAGTTATAGAACCACAAAATTATTATGTCAAGGACTTAGAGGGATGCAGATGGGCTCCTAGCTTAAGTAGACACCAAAAATGAAGTCAGGCTCTGGGGCTAATGAGAAGAAACAGTATAGAGCTAGAGAGTAAAGCAGTTCCCACAGGAGCTGGTAGTACAGAGGAAAGAATGTGAAGAAGCTTTGAAACGGGGTGAGCCAAGTGTGTGTATGCGGGGGGAACAAGCCTGCCTACTTCACTGGATGAGGTTACTTGGTAATAGGGGATCCAGTGAGGAAACATACCCATAGACACATGCCTTTTTAAAATCTGAAGAGGCTGGAAAAAAGGCTCATGAGGTACGATTACGAGAGCTTGTTGCCCTTGGAGGGGACTAGAGTTTGGCTGCCAGTACCCACACTAGGTCACTTAGAACCGCTTGTACCTCTAGCTCCAGATAAACTGCCACAAGGCTTCAGTGGGCACCAAGTGCACATACACACTGGACACACACACAAAGACATAAATAAGAATTTAAAATAAAATTAAAAAAATCACAAGTAGGAATAACAACAACAACTACAATTTTTTAAAAACCCTGTAATTGGATATCCATCCTATATTCATAAGCCCTGAAAGAGAATAAAGGGCAATTTGGGCTTAACTTTTTATAAATTGTAACTTTTCTAGTAAATTTAGCTTTTGGAGTCTTTCCTCATTTTTTTTTTGGGGGGGGGGTTGGGTTTTGGGTTTTTGTTGTTCCTGTTGTTTCAGAACTGTTAATTTAGCCAAAACCAAATTAAGATACAATATGCAAGCAATCATAAAACTAAAAAATAAAACTATTGATTTTGTAACCATTCAAAAAAATTATAGTTACATTCAAATTGCTTTATTTCTAAGTTGAAGTCCATCAACTACTACTTATTCTCACACATTTCAGACATCCTTCGCAAGGTTCTTAAACATATTTAAAGAAGGAGCAGGTAGCTTAACAGACAGGAAAGCCACACTCTCATTTTAGGTTAAAGGGCCATTTGCTCAAACTAATCCCTCCCATGCTGAATTATATCACACAACTTAAGAGCACTGTAAAATAATGGTAAGGAACTGCCCTACATCCCATGGGAACTGTCAAGCATCTGTCCTGACGACTGACGGTGAGGCTCACGTAGCTCCTAGACAGTACAGTGTTTTTCCAGCAAACATGGAGAAACAACCAAAGGGTGGTTCCTTAGCATCTGGCTCTTACGTCCACTGGGTCATTGGTGTTGAGACTCAATAGGTGCTGGAGTGGGGGCACAGGGAGGCCGACCGGGTACATTAACAGATAAAACAGTCTACATGATGGGAGGATGCCACTTGAAAACAGTCAAGTTTAGCTAACGAGTAATAAGAACACAAGACAAAAAAGAAAGGAAATAAAGGATGGATTAACAATGCCCTAATCAAAAACAAAATGCACAAGCACAGCTGACATATGAAAACGTTAGCAGAAAGAAGTGTGGTGGCGCCTTCCTCCCGCTTGACGCACAGAGACATGAGAGCAGACTCTGAGACGGCACAGCAGCATTCAAGCCAGAAAATATCCACAAGTCTTTTGTAACTGTGACAAAACTCATGTCTACTGAGAACAGGAAAGCCAGAAAACCAAGACAATGTATTTCTAAGTAATAAAAATCAAAATAGCCCCTAGTCATTTTCCTAATAATGACCTGTATCAATCAAACACAGATTTATATATTTAATGCGAGCAGCTAGACAGACAGACTAGAAGAACTTAATTTTAAGCAAGAAGTAAATCCAGCAAAAAGAAACGGAGTCTCCAATCCTAGTCAAGGCCTTAGCTGCTCTTTTCTTTAAGTTGATCCCATTAATGAAACCTATTTTTAATAGATAAATTTGATATATGTTTACTTAAAAGTAAGCAAGATTATTACAATTGTCCAAAATTATCTTGAGAAGGTTGAACTCTCAGACATGATTCACTTTTTCTTGTAAGTGAAATTTCTTGTGGGAAAATAAAACTGGTGTTAGCAACATTTATAACAGTTGGTAGCTCAAATAAAACTGATAAAGTGGCTCTGATATAGACCTAAAGGTTAAAATATAACTTCTCAAATAAAATAATAATTAGGAAGAATAGAGCAGGAAAAAAAAAATCAGGAAAAAAAAAATCAGGAAAAAAATTGAGTGTCATTAACTCATTTAAAACGTTGTTTAAATCAAACACAAGTAGCTTGTCCTAAGTCTTACAAAATCTACGTGTGAGGTAAAACAGCCCCTTTCCATCACTAGCCTTCAGCACTACATTGGTGAATGTGGTGCACTACTGCTACTGTCATCTTCAGCTGCCCTCTGGACAGTGATGAAGAGCAGCAGGACTCCCACAGCTGTCCCGAGGGGATGGGAGAGGACGGAGGCGGACCTAAGCAAATTAACCGCACATCCTGCAACTCAGACGTTACAGCAAAATGCTCTTTCCCCTTTCATCTTAGTACTTCTGAAATTTTAGATATTCAATTAAATATTTTAATACATAAGGATCATTTCCCAGGGTTTGTTGCTGTTTTAATTTTGTTTTGTTGTTGTTTTGGCTGAGAACAAGAGTAAATATATAAATAAAAAAATTTAAAACTTCAGTTTCTAATATTTCAGGCTACAGCAAATACAGAAATTTTTTTCAGCTTAAATATCCTTTCTCACTAGTACTTTTTTTAAAGGGAAAAAAGTCTTTTAGTAAATTATGTTTGTATTCTATATCACTTAGAAACTGGAAAAATATACAATTCAAAAGCTAGAGAGGTTTAAAATCCATTTAGACATTCAGTCTATCTTAGAACTTTAGCAATTCAAGAAAAAAAAGTTAACAGTAACAACCATGGAAAATTAGAGAAAAGAGAGGTAACTTTAAGGAAATAAAACGTTGCATTTTATTAGAAAATTTTAAGGAAATAGAATTTTAAGGAAATTAAAATTCTGCTTGTAGTTTCAGAATACAGCAATCATAAAAGAGGGATTTATTTCCAATGTTCAAAGACAGTGCCTAAGAAAGTAAAATGTAAATCTAACATTAGACTGTTTCTCACTCTAAGACAGTATTTTATTTTAATACTAATTTCAAACAGTCATAGATATAAAGAGCCATGTTAACATATACACAAGTTGGGACATTGTAAAGCACTTATCCTCAACTTAAGTGAGTTTAAGACAAAAGATAAAGAAAGAAAGGTAAGTCTTTATGGAGTTGAGAGCTAGCTTAATGTTAGGTCTGCACTAAACCCTGGACAAATGGGAAAGGCTGGGTCAGAGACTAGTTGTTGACTTCTGCACCTGAGAAGGGAGGGGGGAACACGGCCCTGACAAATGGCAGATCACTGAGCTCTCACCCATCAGTCTTACAATCCATCAAGCAGACAGAAACCACCCTATCATTATTCAGTTCATTATAGATGCAAAGTGTTTTCTGTTTCTTTATACCAATGTAAAATAGTTAAGTGACAGGGGGTGGAGTATAGATAATTTATCAAATACCACAGACTAAACATAATTTCCTTCTAAAAACACACTAGCAGCATGCTTTATATATGAAGTAGTAACCTGACAATTTTGCCTCATTCTTACAAAACAAATAACACATCACAAAACTGTCATTCACACAAAAATCTAGGAAAAGCAAAATATTTAGCACTGTATAACACATATACATTACATATGTAAAATTAGGTAAAAGTAATGCATTATATAATAAACAGACACATTGTATATATGTATAAAATTAGGTCAAAGCAACAAACCATTCTTCCTATAAATTTTGGAGTAAAAATATTAAGCTTCTGTTCATAAATTAAGATTAGAAATCAGAAATGCAGACACATGTAGACTGTATGAAGCCACCACACCTTTAGCACACTTCCTCTTGGTTGTAAACTATAAGCCATACCCAAATTTTGCTGCGATGTCATACACTTGTTTTTCATGCTGAAGAACCTTCTCACGGTCTCCCTCGAACAGTAATGTGGCTACGCTTATTTGATTTGGATCAAATCCTTTAAACTACGAAATATAAAATAAAATCTTATTATTACAGGGAAGCCAGTAAAACAGTAAACGGAAATACATTTTGCTCTTTGCTTTTTTATTTGGCCTCAATTACAGCAGCCTGCTAAATAGTGAGCTTTGAAGCTTTCCACTCCCATTCACAAGAGCGCCTGATGCAGGTACTGACTGCCAGGAGAACAGCTCATCGGTGAGCACTCGCCTGGCCTGCACAAAGCCCAGGGCCTGATGCCCAGCACTACAGGAACACAAGAAACTGAGGTGTGTGAAATACATCATATTTCAAAACGTACCCTGGTATTATAAATACCTACTGACATAATAATACAACAGGTAGCCTGCCCGAACTTTAACTGTCATTGAAAAAACCAAACACAAATTACAATACAGTAGAGCAAAGCAGCTGGTTGGAGCTAACAACATCTCCACAAACCAACTGTGACATCACATAACATTACCAGAAAAGACCTCGTGTGTGCAGAGAACCAAAACTAATTTTAAAGAGAAATATGTAAATTCACTATGGAAAAAAAGATAACACAGATGCTCCTGGATGCATGAATTATTTCAAATTTGCCAATACTTATCCAAATTGATACACTAGAATATTCCAATTATAATAAAAATCCCAGTGGTCATTTGAAAAGTACAAATCTGTAAAATTTTTCTAGAATAATGAACAAACATGTGATGGTGGTAACAAAGGAAATTCCAAATAATTAAAGCAAAAAACAAGATTATATCTTTTTAACTTTTCAAAACCAAAACAGACACTGTTACAAAGCATTACAAACAGTGTCAAAGTGGGGTCTTCTAGGGTAGTATTGCATGTAACAAGATGCCTTAGGCATCAACTTAAAAAGAAGCAGGCATTAGTCACAGTCACTAGTGTGGACACAAGGGTCAGCAACAGGGGAGGAGAAGGAGGTAAAGATCAATCTAGATCTTCCTCTAACAGTAAATGATCAAATAAAACAAAAATAACAACACACACAATAAACAAAAACAACAACAAAAACCAAGCACAGCAAAACCCTTTAACTGTTAATTAAACTGGGGAGGGATGTGCTATAGCTTAATGGTAGGCCTCCTGCCTAGTATAGGAGATTCTGAGCTTTCATTCCCAGCAAAAACAGAGCAAACAAGAACAGAATGGGGGTTGGCGTGTGACAAGCTCCTGAACACACTAGAAGAGAAAGTGTTTTCTCAACTTAGAAGCCACAAGTCATAAGAAAATTCACAAATTTGAATCCATGACATCAAAAAGAAAAAACTATTAAAAAGAGAGGTGCCTGATTGGAAAAACACTATTTACAAACTCCATGCAAAAGGCACCTGATAATTCCATTACTCAAAGGGTGTGTAATAGAGCACAGTGAAAACACACGTTACTGTCCCTAACACAAGAACCATATTTAACTAATTTACACAAATTATACCATGAAAAGATGGAGGTTGGTTCCATCTCTCTAGAATTTCAAGAAGTGTTACCTAATTACAGCAAACAGTAACAAAGCCTCATGGCTACAACAACGAATGGCATGTTAGTGCCCTGGTGGTCCACGCTGACACACACTGTTGCCATGGTGATTCACACTATACAAAGTTCTCAGGAATCAAAGGTTAAATGAGTAAATGAACCCGCCCTCATTTCACTTCTCAGCACAACTGTAAAGAAAAGAAAATTCAAACTACAGAAAATGTGGCCAGCTAGAGACTGCTCAATGCAGGCCTGTTTTCAGACTTGAGAGTCAGGGACTAAGACTTTTGAAACTGAACAGTTCAGTTGCTAACATACCTGCTCCAACATAAAACACAACACAACATGGAAAAAAAGCCCTTTGGGAGGTTTGTATGGGGAGAAGGCAAAAAGAAAACTCATGTCCAATACATGTATAATTTTAGATTTTTTTTCTTTAGTCTTACCTTTGTAATATAAAACTTTTTTAATCCATCCAAAAATGACGTAAAAATAGAGGAGACCTGAGGTTTAAGAGCATGCCCTAGGAAGGGAAAAGTTTACAGTTTAAATTAATAGCAAATTACATGTTTTTGAATGGAAAGATGACTAGTATCCTAAGGAAAGCGAGTTGTCACAGTTGTGAGTTATATGGATGTTTATGAAGATCTTTTACCTCTACATTCTTTCAGATGGGACAATGTTTGTTTTTCAGTCAGATTCCTACATGTAACTAATACTATACATAATTTCAGTTATCTTTCAATGGTATGGTTTACACACAATAAAACCACCTCATTAATTTTTATTTTAAGAACACCCAGTAGTGGCTGGTTTTGCTATTATTTTTTTTTTAATTATACAGAAACCAGGCAGAACTATAACCAAATATGGAATCCATGTAAAGTTTAAAGTTGTTTCTTAATTAATTCTTAACTCATCCAGAATTCTTAGCATAAAACTAGCAATTGCTTCCTTAATCACACTCAGGGAGTTAAAATTGCCAAAATAACACAAACTGTGGCATTTCAGAGCCTGCTCAATTAACATCGCTGCTGCAGATTAAGCCTAATTGAATGAGAACCTTCTACTGTCTTCTCATCATTTCAAAGAGAAGCAGCTTCTCAGCTCTGGGGATGACTCCAGTCAAGGCCCTCATCTGGCCTCAGTGCTAAGAGCCCAATTCAGAAAAACATGCCATCCTGTTGATGCAGAATTTTAAAAAAGAATCAAGTACTTAGCAAACCTAAAATTGTCTTCAAATAAAGTTTTTTTTCTAGTCTTCTAAGGTTGAGGATTCTAAAGTATAAGATCTTCCTTTAAAAGAAATGCAAACAGCAAACTAGCTATTTCTAAAACAACCAAGGCCAGTCTTTTGTGCCAATCCATCTATTTTAGTGAGAGTTTTAATATATAATACTTACTTGCTACATTTTTGCTAATTGTAGTAAGGAAAGTAGGTTAGAGAAATACTTAGTACACTAGGTCTTATGTAGAGACTAAGAGATAGCTATCCCTGCTACAGCCGAGACAGTGGAGAGAGAGAGACGGACAAACAGAGAAAGTGAAGGTGGGGTGGACGGAAGCGAACCCAGCAGTGTCCCTGAGCCCCAAATCCAAAGCTGATGTGTTTAGGAACTTTTCTTTCCCGAAAGATTTTATAAATGTTTCTCCAGGACAACTATGCTTTAAAAAATAATTTTAGCATTTTATAAACTTGGAAAAAGCACATCATCAGAATGCTCACCTTTTTTTTTTTTTTTAACCAATTAGGACCTACCCTATATTAATAACAGAAAATAAACACATAAACATTGTTGAGCTACGCCTGGGGGCTCAGGGCTGTAATCCCCGATATTCAAGGGGGATGAGGCAGAAGAATTCAAAGTTCAAGGCCTACCTGAACTAAAACTGAGTTCGAGGCGGGCCTGGACAACTTGAGATTTTGCCTCAAAAAGTAAAAAGAGAGCTGAGCTATCACTCAGTGGGAGATGTTTGCCTAGCAAGCCTGAAGCCTAGCTTTTATCACCAGTACCACTAAGGTACTGAGTATGCCTTTCCTGCAAAAGACTTAAATTACGCTTTATACAAGTCTTCAAATCCATTTATCTTTACACAATGAATGAGAACTCCAAATGTTCTAATCCCGTGTAAATAAGCCTTAAGGATACACAATCACCTTATTCTACTGACTCTGATTGGCACCTTCCCATTACAATGATGGAAGCCGGCCACATCTATCCACAATAATGAATTAAATCAATTATAATAAAAGTAATACTAACTTTAGATGGGTTGACCATTAATAATAACTTGAAGACGTCACTATCTTCTACTTTTTATTTTTGGAGTTTCTCTCTTTTATTTAAAAGCAGTGCTTCATTACCATTTACAAAGGCTGAGGCAGGGCCTCTCCTCTGCTAAGAGTTTATAAAAGCCAGCAATGAGGGTTGGGAGGGGAACACCCATAAGGAAGGGGAAGGGGGAGGGGGAATAACACTCGAAATGTATATAAGAAATACTCAAGTTAATAAAAAAAAAAAAAGCCAGCAATGATCAATAATTTATACACATGGAGAGTAATACAAAAAATAATGAATAAAAGCTAAAGATCTAACTACTCCAACCTTCACAATTCCAGCTATTTGATAACAGTATAACCCAATGAATGGTTTGAAAGCTACTATACAATATGATTCTTGAGGAGGAGGAGGGGGAGGAGGAGGAGGAGGAGGAGGAGGAGGAGGAAGAGGAGGAGGAGGAAGAGGAGGAGGAAGAGGAGGAGGAGGAGGAGGAGGAAGAGGAGGAGGAGGAGGAGGAAGAGGAAGAAGAGGGGGAGAGAGGGCACTATCTTTTATTTTTTTTCATCAAGTTACTGATGCCTACCACACTATTATATGCTAAATATATTTTGGTTAGTGTGCTTTATCTTTATAATAAATTATTTTTTAAATTTCTTAGTCAGAAAGTATTAGCATTGATTAGCAGACAGTATCAATTTCATGGTAGTAGGTTAATTCATTTAAAGGGATTTGTTAACAGTGTATTTCTAAAGTGATCTGACACAGCTAATGCACGGAGCTTTGAAATCAGGCAAACTGAGTTTGATCACAACTCTCTACCACTCACAGCTTGTAGACTCATCTCCGTGAAGAGCAGCTAAAAGGTGGTATATGAGAAATTGTGATATTATCCTTGTTCTCAGCACTGTGCCACAGCTACCTAGGAGACCTTTACTATTTTGCCAGTTCAATGATTAATTCAACCAACACCTAAATGTACGTGCAATGTGATAAGGACAGGAACATAGAAACATAAAACTATTCCTTAAATTTGAGAAGCCTCATCCATAAAGTAAAATACGTGGATCATGTCAAAATACTGAAAATAGATCATTTCAGTATACTGTATTAAGGGTTGAACCAGGAGAAATAAAAAATTGAAAATATTATAATTAATAATAAGCCTTATACCTCATTAACCATATGACATAAACATTCATCAATCAGCAACATGGCTGGTGCAGGATACTGGATGATACTTGCTGTGCTAAGAATTACTCTTTTAATTGCTTAATCATGAAGCCATGAGAGAATATACAGACAGACTCTTCAATGGATACCAAGGAATTAAAAATGCTATAACCTAGAGGGGAAAATGGTTGGCCACAGGGGAGAGATCTATGGCATATGGTCAAAATATGATATAGTTGAAAGACATTCTCATTATGAAAGCCAACACTCTGTACAATAAATATATACTAATAAAGAGAGCAAACAAAAACATCATAGTCAACCCAGGGGCCTTTGTATTACAAACATCCCAGCAACACCCCAAATCCACTGTACTATATGTTCCCTCCATCGCCAATCAACCAATTAATGCCTGGATATGTCTCAATCTTCCTAAGCTTGCCAGGTGAGGTGGATGATGGCTGCCCTGAAAACCTGCCCTCTTTTCCTCTGCTGCCCCTCTGCTCAGGGCACTTCAGATTTGCCACTCTACTGCTGCACCACCTGAAGCTTCACCCCCATCCATTCCAGATCCTCCTAACTCACCCTGAATAATACCATCAGAAAGAGCTGTCGCAAGAAAAGAGTCGCCAGGGCGACTGACGCCCCCTCCACAAAGAAAGTCCACTGCAGACAGGATGATATCCACACACATATCTGGAAGGCTCTAAATCATGCTATTGTGCTTTCACAAGCCCAGCTTTGCCAACAAGGGATCAAGTCTGGGAGGAAAGAAGACTCGAGCCTCCATTTCCCCTTTAATATTCAGATCAAGTGTAGTCTCTTACAGAAGCCTTTCCTCACGTTCCTCTTCCACCTTGAGAAAGTTCCATGAATGAGGCATAGCTTCACCAGCAACCCAAACACCTATGCTGTCCACAGCCCTCCTCCACCAGTGCACTCTCTTTGACAAGACTGTGCGAGTCCTCACTGGGCGGAGTGCCCCGTGAAGGGCAGACCATGACAAGTACCCTTCTTCTCTGAAACTTTTGGAGGCTAACAGAGCACACTTTCAAACTACCATTCTTTACTCACCAAACTGAAACTGCTGGTTG